>NC_135235.1:736836437-737459437 GCF_051348905.1 Ranitomeya variabilis | reverse complement strand
CCACACTTTGTACACATGTGGCTCAGCTCCGCACACCTCGTACACACGTGGTTGCGCTCCGTACACCTCATACACACGCGGCTCAGCTCCGCACACCTCGTACACACGCGGCTCAGCTCCGCACACTTTGTACACACGCGGCTCAGCTCCGCACACTTCGAAGTGTGCGGAGCTGAGCCACGTGTGTACAAAGTGTGCGGAGCTGAGCCGCGTGTGTACAAAGTGTGCGGAGCTGAGCCGCGTGTGTACGAGGTGTGCGGAGCTGAGCCGCGTGTGTGCGAGGTGTGCGGAGCTGAGCCGCATTTGTGCGAGGTGTGCGGAGCTGAGCCGCGTGTGCGAGGTGTGCGGAGCTGAGCCGCGTGTGTGCGAGGTGTGCGGAGCTGAGCCGCGTGTGTGCGAGGTGTGCGGAGCTGAGCCGCGTGTGTGCGAGCTGAGCCGCGTGTGTGCGGAGCTGAGCCGCGTGTGTGCGGAGCCGCGTGTGTATGAGGTGTACGGAGCGCAGCCACGTGTGTACGAAGTGTGCGGAGCTGAGCCACGTGTGTACGTACACACGTGGCTGCGCTCCGTACACCTCATACACACGCGACTCCGCACACACGCGGCACAGCTCCGCACAGCTCGCACACACGCGGCTCAGCTCCGCACACCTCGCACACACGCGGCTCAGCTCCGCACACCTCGCACACACGCGGCTCAGCTCCGCACACCTCGCACAAATGCGGCTCAGCTCCGCACACCTCGCACACACGCGGCTCAGCTCCGCACACCTCGTAGACACGCGGCTCAGCTCCGCACACCTCGTAGACACGCGGCTCAGCTCCGCACACTTCGTACACACGCGGCTCAGCTCCGCACACTTCGTACACACGCGGCTCAGCTCCGCACACCTCGCACACGTGGCTCAGCTCCGCACACTTTGTACACACGCGGCTCCGCTCCGTACACCTCATACACACGCGGCTCCGCTCCGTACACCTCATACACACAGCTCAGCTCCGCACACCTCATACACATGGCTCCGCTCCGTACACACACGGCTCACCACATCCACACTGTAAACCCCTCCTGACCCCACACATAAGCTTTCCCTCTTCCAGCACCATGACAACCAGCACAGCAGAGTCCTGCATACACTGAGGCCACTGATCATGTGACCCCTGACTCCTCCCATGAGGTGGTCCTGTGTGCACAGAACAGCCTTCTATGAGCAGCCCCAGCAGATGCAGGAGAGGAGTGACTTCAGGTTGAAGACCTGTGATGATGTCACGATCACGTGACCGGTCACATGAGCTGGGGAGGGCTGGATGAGGGGATTTGGCCATTCGGGAGTCGGGACGGTTGGAAGCCTTGAATACAGTAGTAACTGAACCTGCGTCTACAACCAAATTCAGTTACAACACCGGCAGAATCTGCCGCCCCTCTCTTCATTGAAGGCAGTGCTGCTGAGGCAAAGTAGTCAACTTGCCACATGGTTGTGGCGCCCCTTTCTCCATCTCTGCTACAAATGTCGGCATATATCGCACTGCACTCGGGTGATATCTGAGTGCAGTGCGATGTTTCACATTAACCCATAGACTTATATGGGTGTGTGCGATCCGATTCTCAGGTGCAATTGCAGCATGCTGAATCGGCATGAGAAAATAATTGCAGATGTGAGCTGCACCATAGAGAAACATTTAGCGAGCGCAATTGGAATGCCCAACAGGGCCATGGGGTACCCGGTACCGGGTTCGGTGTTCACAGGGGGATGTCCCTGGCCCTGGGCACCCATGTAAAAGGGGCATTGATTACAGTTTGTGTTCGGGACACCACCTGTGGTATTCGGTCAGTAGGGACCGACGCTGCTTAAAGGGGTCCTCTGGGGTGATGGTATGGTAGCTACATGGTATAACTTCCCACAGGTGAAGTAAGACCCCAGGGCTCCCGGTGTGTAGGTGATGGTGGGTGGCGCGGTAAAGAATGAGGACACAGGTTTGCAGTCTCTTTACCTGGTTTACGCTACTTTCACACTAGCGTCGAGAACAACCCGTCGCTGTGCGTCGGGCCGATGTTCCCGACGCTAGCGTGGTCTCCGCCGCACAACGGGGGCAGCGGATGCATTTTTCCCACGCATCCGCTGCCCCATTGTGAGGTGCGGGGAAGTGCGGGGAGGTGGGGGCGGAGTTCCGGCCGCGCATGCGCGGTCGGAAAAAGCGGACCGTCGGGAGCAAAAAACGTTACATGTAGCGTTTTTTTCTCCCGACGGTCCGCTACCACACGCCCAAGCGTCGCAAAACGGACGCAACGTTTGGCAATGCGTCGCAAATGCGTCGCTAATGTCAGTCTATGACGAAAAAACGTATCCAGCAAGAACTTTTGCTGGATGCGTATTTTCGGCAAAACGACGCATTTGCGACGTATTGCAGTTAACGCTAGTGTGAAAGTAGCCTTACTGAAGATTCAGGCAACTGCAGTCCAGGGCACCAGATCACAGGACAGGCAGAATCCAGCCGGCTTGGAGGCAAGTTAGAAGTCCCCTTTTCCAGGTGGAGATGAAAGCCTTCCTTCTAACGCGGTGGTAATGTAGTCCCTTACTGCCTGTAGCTGCTTATAAGGTCCTCACAGTTCTTCTCTCTGTCCCCCATATAGGTTAGGACACAAACCCGTATGGCAGGTGACTCGAGCCTTTTTACAGGGTCTCTATCACGACCCGGGCTCTATGTGTCACTGTGTCTCCTGGGTGTTAGGGCGAACAGGTGATGTGTAATCCAGCTGTCCTGCCAGATTCTGCAGTGCCTCTTAGAGTCCGACACAATCTCGGTCTTCCAGCTACCGGTGTCTGCGCTATCCCAGGGAGACAATCTAATCGCTGCTGTCCTCCCCAGGTGTCACTCGCCTGTGACTCGCTCTCCTACACACTCACTACAAATCTGTTCTTTCGGCGTTATCTCTGTCCAGGAGCTGCAGCACTTTCTCGTGGCTGCACGGTTCCTCTGCTTCCTTACCCTCTGTCTCTCTGACAGGAACTAACGCACTTTCCCTCCAAACCACAATATATATATATATATATATATATATATATATATATATATATATATATACAGGGGAATCATCTATAAATAGGACCAGAGCTCCCCCTTGTGGCCTGGAATGTGAACATGTTGCATGTTGTGTTTACCTGGTGAAAGTTATCCTTCCTTGCCTCCAAGCGTGACATCACTCTCCCCATGAGGAAAGCAATGCCACTGTGACAACCAGGACCCTGGAGCACCACACAATCAGATTTTTTTATCAGATTGCACTCGTCGAATTGCATGGCAAGCGAGAATGAGTCCAGACACGAAGTCCACTAATTGGATTGGATAACCCAATTTGGGACAATTTGATCACCTGGCCACATACCACACTTTACTCGGTCAGCTTCCTAAGCATGCTCCTACCTTCTGTCTGTGGGTGACCACCAAAAGCGGTATGCTGCTGGTTGGGATAGTTCACGCGAAGACGTGGATGTTCTAATCTCTGGCGAGTCAACGAAAGGGCGAGACTCTGTCACTTGTGTCCTTGCTGGGAATGTAATGTATGCTGTTGGGCAGCACAGTGGCGCAGTGGATAGCACAGCAGCCTTGCAGCGCTGGAGTCCTGAGTTCAAACCCCACCAAGGATAACATCTGCAAAGAGTTTGTATGCTCTCTCCATGTTTGTGTGGGTTTCCTCCGGGTACTCCGGTTTCCTCCCACATTCCAAAGACATACTGATAGGGAATTTAGATTGTGAGCCCCATTGGGGACAGCGATGATAATGTGTGCAAACTGTAAAGCGCTGCGGAATATGTTAGCACTATATAAAAATAAAGATTATTAAAAATAAAGATTATTATTATATGCTGTTAACTGTTGGTGGCCCAATAAAGTCTTACATTAGTGTGGTACTTTCACCCTGTGTTGTCTGACTAGTGTTCTGCCCATGGAAAAGGAGTAGAGGTGTTCAGGAAGAACACCGTGTCTACACAGGGTAAGTATTACAAATACTAACTTTTGTTAGTGTGTCTCTGCACCATGTGCTTTATTTACATATAGCTTAACAGCACAACCATTATTGAACATTCTACACCGCACACACTGCTGCATGGACAGTGCATGCAAACCCAGCTGTGCTACATATGCACATTTGTATTCACACAGCTCTGCTACATAAGCACATTTATATACATACAGCTCTGCTACATACGTACATTTATATACACATACAGCTCTGCTACATACGTACATTTATATACACATACAGCTCTGCTACATACGTACATTTATATACAAATACAGCTTTGCTACATACGTACATTTATATACACTGACAGCACTGCTACATAAGCACATTTATATACACATACAGCTCTGCTACATACGTACATTTATATACACATACAGCTCTGCTACATACATACATTCATATACACATACAGCTCTGCTACATAAGCACATTTATATACACATATAGCTCTGCTACATAAACACATTTATATACATACAGCTCTGCTACATACGTATATTCATATACACATACAGCTCTGCTACATACGTACATTTATATACACATACAGCTCTGCTACATATGTACATTTATATACACACAGCTCTGCTACATATGTACATTTATATACACACAGCTCTGCTACATACGTACATTTATATACACATTCAGCTCTGCTACATATGTACATTCATATACACATACACCTCTGCTACATATGTACATTTATATACACATTCAGCTCTGCTACATATGTACATTCATATACACATACACCTCTGCTACATACGTACATTTATATACACACAGCTCTGCTACATATGTACATTTATATACACATACACCTCTGCTATATACGTACATTTACATACACACAGCTCTGCTACATACGTACATTTATATACACATACAGCTCTGCTACATAAGCACATTTATATACGCACAGCTCTGCTACATACGTACATTTATATACACATTCAGCTCTGCTACATACGTACATTTATATACACATACAGCACTGCTACATACGTACATTTATATACACATGCAGCACTGCTACATAAGCACATTTATATACACACAGCTCTGCTACATACGTACATTTATATACACACAGCTCTGCTACATACGTACATTTATATACACATACAGCTCTGCTACATGCACACATTTATATACACATACACCTCTGCTACATACGTACATTTATATACACACAGCTCTGCTACATACGTACATTTATATACACATACAGCTCTGCTACATGCGTACATTTATATACACATACAGCTCTGCTACATATGTACATTTATATACACATACAGCTCTGCTACATGCGCACATTTACATACCATTATGATACTAGTCTCTCCCTACCTTACAGTGGAGGTTCGCACTCTATACCTGGGCAGATGGCGCCCCCTCTCACCGTTGACTCTCCCTATCTGACCTCACGCGGTCTTATAGGAGAGGGGAATAAAGTATAAATAAAAACAGATAGCAAACAAAATTCAAAAATCAGTGTTTGCAGTATTTTAAGGCAGTTGGTGTTGGAGCTACAGAAATCCTGGATCCCAAAGTTGGGCTGGCACTGATTCCTTGATACACATGGATGGACATTGTTCCCTCTGGTCAAAATGATGTTTTAAACTATTTGTAGTAAATAGTGTTTATGTCGGCAATCCTTTAGCGTTTCTTACACTTTTTATTTGCAATTCAGTGATAATTTCACCTTATTAGAGGCACAGACAATTTATCTATATTGGTTTCATGAACATTTGAATCATACCTTTGTAAACAGAAGGAGCTTTACATATAATATAAGTTGTGTGAATTGACTTTATCCTTTAATCCAGTAGCGTAGCTACTGGGGGGGCAGAGGGGGCCATCACCCCGGTCCCTGTCACCTGGAGGGGCCCACCCGAATCCGCGGCCGCTTCTGTCATTAAGTAGAAGGTGGCCGTGGCGCTCTGATGTGTTACTGAGTACAGACAGAGCGGCACGCTGAGCTGAGACTCTGCACGCTACACAGCAGCCAATTGCAGAGTCTCAGTGCAGTGTAGGGTGCGGGGCTGGAGAGGAGCGCTCCTAACCTGGCCTTCTGCTTACAGGCTGGCAGCGCTGCAGTTAGCTCCACCCCATGTGCGCGCTGATTGGTCCATGGTCGAATCTGGGTCCTAGTGAGCACTGCAGCTTAGGCTGTGCTAACTTCTATTGAGGTACGTGGCCAAGTAACCTGATTGTTCCAACCTGGATTCTCCAAACGTCTTTGAGGGTTCTGTGATGGTCAGCGGAACCGATCTGTATTACTCCAGCTAGTCCGTGTTCCCTTAAACTAGCATCCTATAGAATGTCAAATGTCAAAACCAAGAGGAGGGCGAGCATTGTCCAAAAAATTGGCCATTTAGTTTGTAGAATGATTGCTGACCAGGTGAATATTTTTTGACCGACGATACGTAATACTAGGGGGCTTTGGTAAATATTGGGATAAAGTCGCATCAGCTAATAAAATAAGCCACGATCTGTCTAGGCATTGTCTCATCATGGATGATTGTGAATGATGGTTTGTAATAAACTGTATTACATTTGATGGTGATGATAGACGAGGGGTAGATAGTAATTGTTGTCTGGATGTATTCTTAGCTCTATGATACGCTCTCTTTATGCATCTATGACTAGAGCCCCTTCACAAAACCTGGTTTTAAGATCTTTAGCTTGTGTTTCAAAATCTGCCTCCATTGAGCATAATTGTTGCAGAAATTGACCCACTGGAATCCATAAGGGAAATTGGATGAGACGAAAAAGAGAGCAGTAATGCATTTACTAACGTGGGTCTTCTGTAAATGTCAGACTGCAACATATTTATATAGTAGAAGAAAACACGGCACTCAATAGAAAAAAGTTTTTTGTAGGTGCTCAGGTAGGGTCTCCAACCCATAGAACAATAATAGAAAAAGCTTGGCACTGAGTAGTGAGGAAAATTATTTTGCTTCTTTTTATTATTGATGCATCCAGACAAAATTAACGTATAAACGTTTTCGGCCCGGCTACTGCTGCACGGCACGTTGCCACGCTTCCTTCTCACTGATCCGGACACAGTCCTTTGCCTCTGCAACTGATGTTGCCACATACCCCGGCGCTTTATCCTCCCTGTGTGATTGGTGTTCCATATCTCAGATCATACCTATTGCAGCAGATTATACCTCTTGCAGCAGGCTGTTATATAATCTATATAATCTGTGGACGCTCCTTATACCTTCTTAGATTGCTTCTACATCCAGTTCACACTAAAGAATTGTCTGATGAAGGTCCTTTGCCGGACCGAAAACGTTTATTCGTTAATTTTGTCTGGATGCATCAATAATAAAAAGAAGCAAAATAATTCTCCTCACTACTGAGTGCCAAGTTTTTTTTCTATTATTGCAACATATTTATAGTGTCTCTCTTAAAGGGAACCTGTCACCCCAAAAATCGAAGGTGAGCTAAGCCCACCAGCATCAGGGGCTTATCTACAGCATTCTATAATGTGAGTATAATCTAACCTCTTTTTCTCATCTTTTAGAATACATCGGGGGCTTATCTACAGCATTATAGAATGCTGTAGATAAGTGTTGTGAACTCTGTTTTCGGGCTCCCTCTTGTGGTCACAGGTGGTATTGTGTGAGTTTTGTTTTTGGGCTCCCCCTGGTGGCTTTGTTTGTTATCCTGCGGGTCTGTGGCTGGATCAGCTGCCTCGTTATTCACTAGGGAGGTTCCTATTTAGCTCTGCTACACCTCCACTTGTTGCCGGCTGTTGATGTACTCAGTGCTATTCTGATTACTCCTGACTATCTTCGTTTTCAGTCTCTTCATGAGAAGCTAAGTTTCTGTTTGATTATTTTTTGCTCATCTGTCTGCCATTTTGATTTCTGTGTATGATGAGTTTAGTCCAGCTTGCTAATATGTGATTTCTTGCTGCTGGTAAGCTCTGGGGTACGGAGTTGCTTCCGTTAGTTGGTGCGGGGGCTCGAGCAATCTCTGCGTGGATATTTTGAATAGGGTTTTCCATTGACCGCACAGTTCCCTTCCTATTTTCTGCTATCTAGTGTTAGCAGGCCTCATTTGCTAAATCTATTTCA
Source organism: Ranitomeya variabilis (assembly GCF_051348905.1). Taxonomy (NCBI): domain Eukaryota; kingdom Metazoa; phylum Chordata; class Amphibia; order Anura; family Dendrobatidae; genus Ranitomeya; species Ranitomeya variabilis. The sequence continues at coordinate 737,451,314 of NC_135235.1, read as the reverse complement.
TCTCTGCGTTTGTGCTTTCCCCTTAACTCACCGTTAATATTTGTGGGGGCTTTTCTATATCTTTGGGGTCATTTCTCTGAGGCAAGTGAGGACTTTACTTTCCCTCTAGGAATAGTCAGTTTCTCAGGCCATGAAGAGACGTCTAGGATTTCCAGGTAACGTTCCACGGCTACCTATAGTTGTGTGCGGATAGGATCAGGTTGCAGTCAATCCAGTTACCACTTCCCCAGAGCTAGTCGTCGGTTTAGTTTCTTGCTAGTCAGATTTGCGATCCTTGCCACTAGGATCATAACAATACAGCTGGCCCATAAAGTGTTAATTGCATGGCAGAAGCAGGAGAAGAGAAGCCTTGAGAATTTTTTTTTTTTTTTTTGCTGCCGTGTGTCTAGCTGCTGTGTGTCTAGCTTCTCTCCTCCTCTTAATCTTGGTGTGGCTCTGAGTTCAGCTGCTGACATGGATATCCAGAGTTTGGCCTCCAGTGTAGATCATCTTGCTGCAAGGGTACAAAGTATTCAGGATTTTGTTGTTCACAGTCCTATGTCAGAGCCTAGAATACCTATTCCGGAGTTGTTTTCTGGAGATAGATCTAGGTTCCTGAATTTTAAGAACAATTGCAAATTGTTTCTTTCTTTGAAACCTCGTTCCTCTGGTGATTCCGTTCAGCAAGTTAAGATTATTATTTCTTTCTTGCGTGGCGACCCTCAAGATTGGGCCTTCGCATTGGCGCCAGGGGATCCTGCATTGCTCAGTGTGGATGCGTTTTTTCTGGCCCTTGGATTCCTCTATGAGGAACCTAATCTTGAGAACCAGGCTGAAAAAGCTTTGCTGGCCCTCTCTCAGGGGCAAGATGAAGCAGAGGTGTATTGCCAGAAATTTCGGAAGTGGTCGGTGCTTACTCAATGGAATGAGTGTGCCCTGGCTGCAAATTTCAGAAAAGGTCTTTCCGAAGCCATTAAGAATGTCATGGTGGGGTTCCCTACGCCTGCAGGTCTGAATGAGTCAATGACTCTGGCCATTCAGATTGATCGGCGTTTGCGGGAGCGCAAACCTGCGCACCATTTGGCGGTGTCTTCTGAACAGACACCTGAGTCTATGCAATGTGATAGAATTCTGACCAGAAGTGAACGGCAAAATTATAGACGGCAAAATGGGTTGTGCTTTTACTGTGGTGACTCAGCTCATGTTATCTCAGCATGCTCTAAGCGCACAAAAAACATTGATAAATCTGTCACCATCGGTACTTTACAGCCTAAGTTCATTTTGTCTGTTACCCTGATTTGTTCCCTGTCATCTTACCCGGTTATGGCTTTTGTAGATTCAGGTGCTGCCCTGAGTCTGATGGATTTGTCATTTGCCAGGCGCTGTGGTTTTGTTTTGGAGCCTTTAAAATTCCCTATTCCACTAAGGGGAATTGATGCTACACCATTGGCTATGAATAAACCTCAGTACTGGATGCTAGTGACCATGTGCATGACTCCTGTTCATCAGGAGGTGATTCGCTTTCTTGTACTGCATAATTTGCATGATGTTGTCGTGTTGGGTCTGCCATGGTTGCAGACTCATAATCCAGTCCTGGATTGGAAAGCAATGTCTGTGTCAAGTTGGGGTTGCCAGGGAATTCATGGCGACGCTCCTGTGGTGTCAATTGCTTCATCCACTCCTTCTGAAGTCCCTGCGTTTTTGTCGGACTACCAGGATGTATTTGATGAGCCCAAACTCAGTTCTCTACCTCCTTATAGGGATTGTGATTGTGCTATAAATTTGATTCCTGGTAGTAAGTTTCCTAAGGGACGACTTTTCAATTTGTCAGTGCCGGAGCATGCTGCTATGCGGAGTTATATAAAGGAGTCTTTGGAGAAAGGACTTATTCGCCCCTCCTCCTCCCCTCTTGGTGCGGGATTCTTTTTTGTGGCTAAGAAGGATGGTTCCCTGAGACCTTGTATTGATTATCGCCTTCTAAATAAAATCACGGTCAAATTTCAGTATCCTTTGCCATTGTTATCTGATCTGTTTGCTCGCATTAGGGGGTCTAGTTGGTTCACCAAGATAGATCTTCGTGGTGCGTATAACCTTGTGCGTATTAAGCAGGGTGATGAATGGAAAACTGCATTTAATACGCCCGAAGGCCATTTTGAGTACTTGGTGATGCCTTTTGGACTTTCTAACGCTCATTCTGTCTTTCAGTCCTTCATGCACGACATCTTCCGCGAATATCTGGATAAATTTATGATTGTGTATCTGGATGATATTCTGTTTTTTTCTGATGATTGGGAGTCCCATGTTAAGCAGGTCAGGATGGTGTTTCAGGTCCTGCGTGCCAATGCTTTATTTGTGAAGGGCTCAAAATGTCTTTTTGGAGTCCAGAAGGTTTCTTTTTGGGTTTCATTTTTTCTCCTTCTACTATTGAGATGGACCCAGTCAAGGTTCAGGCTATTCATGACTGGACTCAGCCTACATCTGTTAAGAGTCTTCAGAAGTTCTTGGGTTTTGCTAATTTTTACCATCGCTTCATCGCTAATTTTTCTGGTGTTGTTAAGCCTTTGACGGATTTGACCAAGAAGGGTTCTGATGTTACTAATTGGTCTCCTGCGGCTGTGGAGGCCTTTCGGGAGCTGAAGCGCCGGTTTTCTTCGGCTCCGGTCTTATGTCAGCCAGATGTCTCTCTTCCTTTCCAGGTCGAGGTTGATGCTTCTGAGATTGGAGCGGGGGCTATTTTGTCGCAGAGAAGCTCTGATGGCTCTGTGATGAAGCCATGTGCTTTCTTTTCAAGAAAGTTTTCGCCTGCCGAGCGGAATTATGATGTCGGTAATCGGGAGTTGTTGGCTATGAAGTGGGCATTTGAGGAGTGGCGACATTGGCTCGAGGGAGCTAAGCATCGTGTGGTGGTCTTGACTGATCACAAAAATCTGATTTATCTCGAGTCGGCCAAGCGGCTGAATCCTAGACAGGCTCGTTGGTCGTTGTTTTTCTCTCGTTTTGATTTCGTGGTCTCGTACCTGCCTGGTTCGAAGAATGTGAAGGCTGATGCTCTTTCTAGGAGTTTTGTGCCTGACTCTCCTGGAGATTCTGAGCCGGCTGGTATCCTCAGAGAAGGCGTGATTTTGTCTGCCATCTCCCCAGATTTGCGACGAGTGCTGCAGGAGTTTCAGGCGGATAGACCTGACCGTTGTCCACCGGAGAGACTGTTTGTCCCAGATAGATGGACCAGCAGAGTTATTTCCGAGGTTCATTCTTCGGTGTTGGCGGGCCATCCTGGAATATTTGGTACCAGAGATTTGGTGGCCAGGTCCTTTTGGTGGCCTTCCTTGTCGCGGGATGTGCGTTCCTTTGTGCAGTCTTGTGGAATTTGTGCTCAGGTTAAGCCTTGCTGTTCTCGTGCCAGTGGTTTGCTGTTACCTTTGCCTGTCCCGAAGAGGCCTTGGACGCACATTTCCATGGATTTTATTTCAGATCTCCCTGTCTCTCAGAGAATGTCTGTCATCTGGGTGGTGTGTGATCGTTTTTCTAAGATGGTCCATTTGGTGCCCTTGCCTAAGTTGCCATCCTCCTCCGAGTTGGTTCCGCTGTTTTTTCAAAATGTGGTTCGTTTGCACGGGATCCCTGAAAATATTGTTTCCGACAGAGGATCCCAGTTTGTGTCTAGATTTTGGCGGACCTTTTGTGCTAAGATGGGCATTGATTTGTCTTTTTCGTCGGCCTTCCATTCTCAGACGAATGGCCAAACCGAGCGAACTAATCAGACCTTGGAAACCTATTTAAGATGTTTTGTTTCTGCTGATCAGGACGACTGGGTGACTTTTTTGCCATTGGCCGAATTTACCCTTAGTAATCGGGCTAGTTCTGCTACTTTGGTTTCGCCTTTTTTTTGTAATTCGGGGTTTCATCCTCGTTTTTCCTCGGGTCAGGTGGAGCCTTCTGATTGTCCTGGAGTGGATATTGTGGTGGATAGGTTGCATCAGATTTGTGGTGGACAATTTGAAGCTGTCACAAGAGAAGGCTCAGCGCTTTGCCAACCGCCGTCGCTGTGTGGGTCCCCGACTTCGCGTTGGGGACTTGGTGTGGTTGTGTTCTCGCTTTGTTCCTATGAAGGTCTCCTCTCCTAAGTTCAAGCCTCGGTTTATCGGTCCTTATAAGATTTTGGAAGTCCTTAACCCTGTGTCGTTTCGTTTGGACCTCCCAGCATCGTTTGCTATTCATAATGTGTTCCATCGGTCGTTGTTGCGGAGGTATGTGGTGCCTGTGGTTCCTTCGGTTGAGCCTCCTGCCCCTGTGCTGGTTGAGGGAGAATTGGAATACGTGGTGGAGAAGATCTTGGATTCTTGTGTTTCTAGACGGAGGCTTCAGTATTTGTTTAAGTGGAAGGGCTATGGTCAGGAGGATAATTCCTGGGTTGTCGCCTCTGATGTTCATGTGGCCGATTTGGTTCGTGCCTTCCATGTGGCTCACCCTGATCGCTCTGGGGGTTTTGATGAGGGTTCTGTGACCCCTCCTCAAGGGGGGGTACTGTTGTGAACTCTGTTTTCGGACTCCCTCTTGTGGTCATAGGTGGTATTGTGTGAGTTTTGTTTTTGGGCTCCCCCTGGTGGCTTTGTTTGTTATCCTGCGGGTCTGTGGCTGGATCAGCTGCCTCGTTATTCACTAGGGAGGTTCCTTTTTAGCTCTGTTACACCTCCACTTGTTGCCGGCTGTCGATGTACTCAGTGCTATTCTGATTACTCCTGACTATCTTCGTTTTCAGTCTCTTCATGAGAAGCTAAGTTTCTGTTTGATTATTTTTTGCTCATCTGTCTGCCATTTTGATTTCTGTGTATGATGAGTTTAGTCCAGCTTGCTAATATGTGATTTCTTGCTGCTGGTAAGCTCTGGGGTACGGAGTTGCTTCCCCCGCACCGTTAGTTGGTGCGGGGGCTCGAGCAATCTCTGCGTGGATATTTTGAATAGGGTTTTCCATTGACCGCACAGTTCCCTTCCTATTTTCTGCTATCTAGTGTTAGCAGGCCTCATTTGCTAAATCTATTTCATCTCTGCGTTTGTGCTTTCCCCTTAACTCACCGTTAATATTTGTGGGGGCTTTTCTATATCTTTGGGGTCATTTCTCTGAGGCAAGTGAGGACTTTACTTTCCCTCTAGGAATAGTCAGTTTCTCAGGCCGTGAAGAGACGTCTAGGATTTCCAGGTAACGTTCCACGGCTACCTATAGTTGTGTGCGGATAGGATCAGGTTGCAGTCAATCCAGTTACCACTTCCCCAGAGCTAGTCGTCAGTTTAGTTTCTTGCTAGTCAGATTTGCGATCCTTGCCACTAGGATCATAACAGATAAGCCTCTGATGCCGGTGTGCTTAGCTCACCTTTGATTTTGGGGGTGACAGGTTCCGTTTAATTTTAATGTCCAAAAAATAATCAATCATTTGTGAGTGATATTGATATGTCAGATGCAATTGTTGTTAAGAAATAACATAAAGCTGTGTAACTCCTCGAATGAACCCTGCCAGATCAGGAGGACGTCGTCAATGTACCGTGTCGAAAACAGGACACGGTCCATCCACGAGCACTGACCTGACAGGAGTAGGGACTCTCCCAAAGCCCAAAAAACAAATTGGCATACGGGGGTGTGTAGACCTCTCACATAGCCGAACCCTGGAGCTGCAGGTAGAAGGAACCCTTGAAAACAAAGAAATTGTGTCAATCTAAATCCCAATAATTGAGATGTAAATTCAGTCATTTTGGAACTCATGTTGGATGATTGTAAAAAGAATTTGGTGGCTCTGATGCCAACAATATGTCTAATATTAGGGTATTTTGACTCCACGTCACACGACATTAGGAGTGTATTGGCATTAATGTAAAGTTTATGATTTTTTTGGAGTAAGTCACCAGTATCACGAATAAAAGATGGTAAACCTTGAACTAGAGGCCGTAGTTTGGCATCAATGAATTTTGTGGTCTCCAAATAATTACCGCTACCAGAAATGTTTGATCTTCCAGGTGGAGTTTTCTCATTTTTATAGATTTTTGGTAAAATGTAGACTGGATATAGTTGGTTTGTCATATTGTGGGGCCAATGCCAATTCTTTTGTAATGATTCCAATATCATTGGTTACTTTTATCATATGACAAATTGTGCTGACTATGATAGCGGGGGATTATATGTTAGCTTTTTATAACAATATTTATTTTTTAGATGGCGGAATGCCTCAGACTCATACAGAGTTTTTGGCAATGTCACTATGTTGCCGCCTTTGTTCGTGGGTTTAAAAACAACATTGTCTATTTTGTTAGGTTACGTAGACTGTTACCTTTATCTCTGCTTAAATTGTCTTTTGTAATTGTATGAAGAATTTTCTCAAAGTCTGCGCTGACGAAGTGAACAAACAAATCCTCATTATGACAGGTAGATGATCTAGGGGCAATACTAGATGGAATCTTCCATCCTTCCTCTGTATTATGATCATAAGGTCAGTGGTCATGCAAGAACTGCAGCTCTGATACCTGTAAATAAATCAAGTTTACTCTCAGGACAAAAATTAAGACCTTATTAAGGATGTCATAATCAGTTTCAAACAATAGACGAGGGCTCAAATTAATGACCTTGTTACGCTTATTGTCAGGTGACCAATTTTGATGGCCTCTATTATGGAATTGACGAGTATCATATTTTTGACTGAATTAATTATTCCTTTTAAAAATTGTTACAAAGATGTTTATGAAATTTCGCTCAAGGGCGTAGCAGAAGACAATGATGCTGATCGACTACACATATTTTCATATAGTTTAGGCAGAAAAATATTTTTTTTCAACTTTTACATTTTAAAAATTATAAAAAGGAAAATTGGCCTGTGCAAAAGTTTGGGCACCCTGCATGGTTAGTACCTAGTAGCACCGCCTTTTGCAAGTATCACAGCTTGTAAACACTTTTTGTAGCCAATAATACAACACCAGAGACTAGCTCATAATAGTAATGAAGTATATAGGACATTCACCAACACGCAATAATATAGCCTACTCAAACTGAGTGAATAACCAAATAAGAAAAACTATATAAAATGTAGAATTGTATTAGAGATTTAGTTTTCGTAGCCTCAGCTGCATGATTTACAGCTGCTGGACAGCCTGAATACATGTGGGAATTCACTAACAAACAGGCATTCCTCACATGTATTCAGCCTGTCTAGCAGCCCTAAATCATGCAGCTGAGGCGATGAAATTTAAATCTCCGAGCACTAACAAATATTCGGAGAACATCCGAGCATACTCGGGAAAACCCGAGCAACGAGTATACTCGCTCATCACTAATTTTCATCCATTCTTACTTGTAAAATTCTTCCAATTCTGTGAAATTCCTGGGTCGTCTTGCATCTTCTGCTATTTTGAGGTCTAGCTGCAGATTTTCAATGATGTTCAGATTAGGGGACTGTGAGGGCCATTGTAAAACCTTCAGCTTGGGCCTTTTGAGGTTGTCTATCGTGGATTTTGATGTGTGTTTTAGATCATTATCCAGTTGTAGAAGCCATCCTCTTCCTCTTTTCAACTTCAGCTTTTTTTCACAGATGTTATTATGTTTGCATCATGAATTTGTTGAAATTTCTACTACTCCTGAAATGTTCCCCGTGCCATTGGCTGCAACGTTATTGAGCCACCCTATTGCTTAATGGTTGGCAAGATGTTCTTTTCCTGAAATTCTGTGCCCTTTTTCTCCACACATACCTTTGATTATTGTGGCCAAAGAGTTCTATTTTAACCTCATCAGTCCACAGGACTTGCTATCAAAATGCATCAGGTTTGTTAAGGCTATGTGCCCACGTTGCAGATATGTGTGCGGATTTTTCTGCACTGTTTTTGAAAAATCCACAGGTAAAACGCACTGCATTTTACCTGCGGATTTACCACGGATTTTCTGCCTTTTTTGTGCGGATTTCACCTGCGGTTTTACACCTGTGGATTCCTATTATGGAACAGGTGTAAAACACTGCGGAATCCGCACAAAGAATTGACATGCTGCGGAAAATACAACGCAGCGTTTCCATGCGGTATTTTCCGCAGCATGTGCGCTGCGGATATGGTTTTCCATAGGTTAAAATGGTACTGTACAACGCATGTAAAACAGCTGCGAATTTACAGCGGCCAATCCGCTGCGGATCCGCAGCTAAATCCGCAACATGTGCACATAGCCTTAGATGTTCTTTTACATACTTTTGATGCTGAATTTTATGGTGAGGGTGCAGGAGAGGTTTTATTTTGATGACTCTTCAATGTCGGTCATATTTGTGCACGTATCTCTGAACAGTAGAACAATGTAGAACATTTTGAGATTCTGCTAAATCTTTCTGAAGGTCTTTTCAAGAGGGGGTTCTGATTCGCTTCTCTAGAAATACCATGAGCAGCTCTCACTTAAATTGTGCTTGGTCTTCTAGATCTTATCTTGACCTCCATTGTTCCTGTTAACTGCCATTTCTTAATTATATTTTGAACTGAGGAAAGGGCAACTTGAATGAAACTCGTTGCTATCTTCTTATAGACTTTTCCAGCTTAGTGGGCCTCCACCATTTTCATTTTCAGAGCACTAGGGGGCTGCTTAGAAGAACTGATGGCTGCTGTTTTTTGGCACAAGGTTAGAGGAAGCTAGGTTTTCATAAAGCTGGGAAATTGGCATCACCTGGCCTTTCCTAAGAATGATAGTTAACAAGCCATAACCCTAACAGGCTAACTAAGGTGTGAAACCTGGGTCAAAGTTATCTCTGCACACAAATATCCAATGGTGCCCAAAGTTTAGCATCAGCCCATTTTCCTTTTTGTAATTTTTAAAATATTAAAAAATGGCAATATATAGATATTTGCCTAAATACAAAGGAAATGTGATATCTTTAATCTTAGGCCTTTTAGACATCATTTAATCTTCAACTTGCTTAACTGTTCACAATAATAGTAATTTTGACCAGAGGTGCCCAAACTTTTACCTGTCACTTTAAATGCTTCATCCAGTTTATATTGAATATTTAATAGGGTTTTGCTATTAAACTCAATGAGAAGCTCCATCAATTTCTTCGAGCTGTTATTGGAAATATTTCCCAGTTATTGATGAACTCCTGGTCCTCAATAAGAGAAGATCTCTCACGTATCCACAATCCTCTCAGGATTCATTGTTTGGCAACATCATTTCCAGGAAAGCTTTGTTCCCCCAGGTTTTGGTTCGTTTAAAGTTAACCTGTCACCCCCCCCCCCAGGCGTCTGTAACTAAAAGAGCCACCTTGTGCAGCACTAATGCTGCATTCTGACAAGGTGGCTCTTTTAGTTCTTGTTCCTGGCACTGCTGAAATAATCGTTTTTGAAATTTGTCCCTCATACCTTGAAATCGTCCCGGGGGCAGGTCTTTCCCCCCTGACAGACGCATCACAGCCTTCACTCAGGGCCTCCGGGCGCCGCCTCCTCTTCCTTGATTAGCGTTCCCGGCGCCTGCGCTGTTATTTTTTTTTTCGGGCATGTGCAGTTGCGCTGCCCTTCGATCTTACAGCGCAGGCGCCGGGGACGCTAATGAAGGAAGAGGAGGCGGCACCCGATGCGCAGAGGCCATGAGTGACGGCTGTGAGGCATCTGGATTAGGGGGGGAAAGACCTGTCCCCCTGGCGATTTCGAGGTATGAGGGACAAACTTCAAAAAATTATTATTGCAGTGCCAGGGACCCGAACTAAAGAGCCACCTTGTCAGAATGCAGCATTAGTGCTGCACAAGGTGGCTCTTTTAGTTACAAATGCCTGAGGGGGTGACAGGTTCCCTTTAAAGAGTGGATTGCTTTATCAAGATGGTAAAATTCTTCATACTCTGAGCCCCAGAGCCGCCAGTTGTTGGTGCTTCGTTACTGAAAACCGGATTTATGTGAACGAGTCAAGACCGTTCCTGGGTTTTGTAGTCCATAATCTTTAGCAGGACGCCCTGTGCAGAGCAGAGTATAATATTAGGGAGAAGGAAAAAGACACAAGACGATAATACACAGATGGGAAAAATAGAGACGAAATATTGGGGAATAAAACATGTGATAGTCAGATGGATCCAATCATTGTTTTATATAAAATCTACTTATTAAACGAACAAAACATGGAACAAAGCTTGGCTCCGTACACACACAGCTCCGCTCCGTACACATAATAAACATATGGCTCTGCTCCGTACACCTCACACACACTGGCTCCGCTCCATACACCTCACACACACTGGCTCCGCTCCATACACCTCGTACACAGATGGCTCTGCTCCATACACCTCACACACACACAGCTCCGCTCTGTGCACACACGGCTCTGCTACACACAAGTAGTAACCACACGGCTCTGCTACATACACCCCGTACACACCTGCTCCGCTCCGTACACCTCATACACACCAGCTAGGCTCCATACACCTCGTACACACACGGCTCCGCTTCATACACCTCGTACACACACTGCTCCGGTCCATACACCTCGTACACACATGGCTCCGCTCCGTACACCTCATACACACACGGCTCCGCTCCGTACACACCGGCTCCGCTCCGTACACTTCATACACACACCGGCTCTGCTCCGTACACCTCCTACACACTGGCTCCGCTCCGTACACCTCCTATACACCGGCTCCGCTCCGTACACCCTGTACACACACGTGGCTCTGCTCCATACACCTCGTACACACACGGCTCCGCTCCGTACACCTCGTACACACGTGGCTCTGCTCCATACACCTCGTACACACGTGGCTCTGCTCCGTACACCTCGTACACACGTGGCTCTGCTCCGTACACCTCGTACACACACGGCTCCGCTCCGTACACCTCGTACACACACGGCTCCGCTCCATACACCTCGTACACACGTGGCTCTGCTCCATACTCCTCGTACACACGTGGCTCTGCTCCGTACACCTCGTACACACACGGCTCCGCTCCGTACACCTCGAACACACACGGCTCTGCTCCATCCACCTCATACACACGGCTCCTCTCCGTCCACCTCGTACACACGCGGCTCTGCTACATCCACACTGTAAACCCCTCCTGACCCCACACAGAAACTTCCCCTCATCCAGCACCATGACAACCAGCACAGCAGAGTCCTGCATACACTGAGGCCCCTGATCATGTGACCCCTGACTCCTCCCCTCCTGTGACATCATCACAGGTCCCGAGTCTGGGCACATAGCAGCCATATACGTGGTGGCGGCTCTGCAGGTCAGTGATGAGCAGTCCGGCTCTTGCACATTGTGCTACTTTCCCCACTTTTCTCCCTCCGGTCCCTTCACTATAAAGCCTGGGCATCATTATACAGCTGTACAGGAGCCTAGTGGAGGCTTTTTAGCCATTTCTCAGACTGTAGCTCCTGGAAACAGGCCCTCACTCCAGTCCCTTCACTATAAAGCCTGGGCCTCATTATACAGCAGTACTGGGGCCTAGTGGAGGCTTTTTAGCCATTTCTCAGACTGTAGCTCCTGGGAACAGGCCCTCACTCCAGTCCCTTCACTATAAAGCCTGGGCCTCATTATACAGCAGTACTGGGGCCTAGTGGAGGCTTTTTAGCCATTTCTCAGACTGTAGCTCCTGGGAACAGGCCCTCGCTCCAGTCCCTTCACTATAAAGCCTGGGCCTCATTATACAGCTGTACAGGAGCCTAGTGGAGGCTTTTTAGCCATTTCTCAGACTGTAGCTCCTGGAAACAGGCCCTCACTCCAGTCCCTTCACTATAAAGCCTGGGCCTCATTATACAGCAGTACTGGGGCCTAGTGGAGGCTTTTTAGCCATTTCTCAGACTGTAGCTCCTGGGAACAGGCCCTCGCTCCAGTCCCTTCACTATAAAGCCTGGGCCTCATTATACAGCAGTACAGGAGCCTAGTGGAGGCTTTTTAGCCATTTCTCAGACTGTAGCTCCTGGAAACAGGCCCTCACTCCAGTCCCTTCACTATAAAGCCTGGGCCTCATTATACAGCAGTACTGGGGCCTAGTGGAGGCTTTTTAGCCATTTCTCAGACTGTAGCTCCTGGGAACAGGCCCTCGCTCCAGTCCCTTCACTATAAAGCCTGGGCCTCATTATACAGCTGTACAGGAGCCTAGTGGAGGCTTTTTAGCCATTTCTCAGACTGTAGCTCCTGGAAACAGGCCCTCACTCCAGTCCCTTCACTATAAAGCCTGGGCCTCATTATACAGCAGTACTGGGGCCTAGTGGAGGCTTTTTAGCCATTTCTCAGACTGTAGCTCCTGGGAACAGGCCCTCACTCCAGTCCCTTCACTATAAAGCCTGGGCCTCATTATACAGCAGTACTGGGGCCTAGTGGAGGCTTTTTAGCCATTTCTCAGACTGTAGCTCCTGGGAACAGGCCCTCGCTCCAGTCCCTTCACTATAAAGCCTGGGCATCATTATACAGCTGTACAGGAGCCTAGTGGAGGCTTTTTAGCCATTTCTCAGACTGTAGCTCCTGGAAACAGGCCCTCACTCCAGTCCCTTCACTATAAAGCCTGGGCCTCATTATACAGCAGTACTGGGGCCTAGTGGAGGCTTTTTAGCCATTTCTCAGACTGTAGCTCCTGGGAACAGGCCCTCGCTCCAGTCCCTTCACTATAAAGCCTGGGCCTCATTATACAGCAGTACAGGAGCCTAGTGGAGGCTTTTTAGCCATTTCTCAGACTGTAGCTCCTGGAAACAGGCCCTCACTCCAGTCCCTTCACTATAAAGCCTGGGCCTCATTATACAGCAGTACTGGGGCCTAGTGGAGGCTTTTTAGCCATTTCTCAGACTGTAGCTCCTGGGAACAGGCCCTCACTCCAGTCCCTTCACTATAAAGCCTGGGCCTCATTATACAGCAGTACTGGGGCCTAGTGGAGGCTTTTTAGCCATTTCTCAGACTGTAGCTCCTGGGAACAGGCCCTCGCTCCAGTCCCTTCACTATAAAGCCTGGGCCTCATTATACAGCAGTACTGGGGCCTAGTGGAGGCTTTTTAGCCATTTCTCAGACTGTAGCTCCTGGGAACAGGCCCTCGCTCCAGTCTCTTCACTATAAAGCCTGGGCCTCATTATACAGCAGTACTGGGGCCTAGTGGAGGCTTTTTAGCCATTTCTCAGACTGTAGCTCCTGGGAACAGGCCCTCGCTCCAGTCTCTTCACTATAAAGCCTGGGCCTCATTATACAGCTGTACAGGAGCCTAGTGGAGGCTTTTTAGCCATTTCTCAGACTGTAGCTCCTGGGAACAGGCCCTCGCTCCAGTCCCTTCACTATAAAGCCTGGGCCTCATTATACAGCAGTACTGGGGCCTAGTGGAGGCTTTTTAGCCATTTCTCAGACTGTAGCTCCTGGGAACAGGCCCTCGCTCCAGTCCCTTCACTATAAAGCCTGAGCCTCATTATACAGCTGTACAGGCATCTAGCCATTTGTCAGACTACTGTGTTTTCTCTTTTTAAATCATACTGACACCCCAAAACATTCAAATGACCCTGTTCAAAAGTTTACATGCCCTGGTGATTTTGGCCTGATAACATGCACAGAGGTTAACACAAATGGGTGTGAATGGCTCCTAAAGGGAACATCCTCACCTGTCACCTGTTTGCTTGTAATCAGTGGGTGTGCATAAAAACTGAGTGGGTTTCTGGGATCCAGACAGAGTTTTGCATTTTTCAGCCTCTGATATTTCTGGATTGTGAGTCATGAGGAAAGCAAAAGAATTGTTAACGGATCTATGGCAAAAGGTAGTTGAACTGTATAAAACAGGAAAGGGATACAAAAAGATATCCAAGCAATCGATAATGCCAGTCAGCAGCGTGCAAACTGTGATTAACAAATGGAAAATCAAGGACTCTGTAAAAACAAAACCACTGTCAGGTAGACAAACAAAAATGTCATCCACAACTACCAGGAAAATTATTCAGGGTGCAAAGAAATGCCCACAAATAACTTCAGCTGAAATACAGGACTCTCTGAAAACTAGCGGCATGGCTGTTTCAAGATGCACAATATGCACTGGAAGATGAACTTGAAGAAAAATGGGCAGCATAGTCGAGTCGCCAGAAGAAAGCCATTACTGTGCAAATGCCACAAAGTATCTCGCCTACAATATGCAACAGCAAAGAAACAAGCCTCAAAACTTCTGGAACAAGGTACCGTATATACTCGAGTATAAGCCGAGATTTTCAGCCCAAATTTTTGGGCTGAAAGTGCCCCTCTCGGCTTATACTCGAGTCATGATCGGTGGTGGGGTCGGCGGGTGAGGGGGTGAGAGGACTGTCATATACTCACCTAGTCCTGGCGCTCCTGTCGCTGTCCCTGCCTGTCACACGGTCTTCGGGTGCCACAGCTCTTCCTCTGTTCAGCGGTCACGTGGGACCGCTCATTAAACTTATGAATATGCGGCTCCACCCCCATAGGGGTGGAGCCACATATTCATTCCTTTGAGCGGTAACGGTGACCGCTGACAGAGGAAGAGGCTGCGGCACCCGGAGACCAGCTGTCCGGGATAAGGAGCCAGGGACGCCGGGAGCAGGTAAGTATGTCATAGTTACCTGTCCGCGTTCCACACGCCGGGCGCCGCTCCGTCTTCCCGTACTCTTGCTCTGACTGTTCAGGTCAGAGGGTGCGATGACGTACTAGTGCGCGCTCCACCCTATGCCTGAACAGTCAGTGCGGAGAGACGCCGAGACGGGACGCTGAGGAGCTGCGGGCAGCAAGAGAGGTGAGTATGTTTTTTTTTTTTTTTTTTATTGCAGCAGCATCATTATATATTGCACAGCTTGAAATGGAGCATCTATGGGGCCATAATGAACGGTGCAGAGCATTATATATGGCACAGCTTTCTGTGGAGCATCTATGGGGCAATAATCAACGGTGCAGAGCATTATATGTGGCACAGCTTTATATGGAGCATCTATGGGGCCATAATGAACGGTGCAGAGCATTGTATGTGGCACAGCTTTATATGGAGCATCTATGGGGCCATAATGAACGGTGCAGAGCATTATATGTGGCACAGCTTTATAAGGAGCATTTATGGGGCCATAATGAACGGTATGGAGCATCTATTTTTATTTTTGAAATTCACCGGTAGCTGCTGCATTTTCCACCCTAGGCTTATACTCGAGTCAATAAGTTTTCCCAGTTTTGTGGCAAAATTAGGGGGGCGGCTTATACTCGAGTATATACGGGTAATTTGTGAGTGATGAGACCGAAATTTTACTTTTTGGGCACAACCATAAACATTACATTTGGAGAGAGTTCAACAAGCCCCATGATAAATGGAACACCATTCCTACTGTAAAGCACAGTGATGGATTGCTAATGTTTTGGGGATGTGTGAGCTACAAGGGCACGGGAAACTTGGTCAAAGTTGAAGGAAAGATGAATGTAGCATGTTATCGGCAAATACTTGAGGCAAATTTGTAATCATCAGCCTGGAATCTGCGTATGGGACGTACTTGGATGTTCCAACATGACAACGACCCAAATCTCAAGGCCGAGTCGACCTGTCATTGGCTACAGCAGAACAAAATGAAGGTCCTGGAGTGGCCATCTCAGTCTCGTGACCTCAATATCATTGAGCCACTGGGGAGATCTCAAGCGTGCAGTTCATGCTACACAGCCCAGAAATTTACAGGAACTGGAGGCTTTTTGCCAAGAAAAGTTGCCAGCTTTACCATCTGAGGAAATAAAGAACCTCATCCACAACTACCACAATAGACTTCAAGCTTTCATTGATGTTAGAGGGGGCAATGCACAGTATTAAGAAATGGGGTATGTGAACTTCTGATCAGGGTCATTTGGATGTTTGGGGTTGTCATTATGATTTAAAAAGAAACAAAACACAGTAGTCTGACAATAAATGGCTTCACCCAACCACTAACCGTGAGTGGAGAAAAAGTTTTGGTGTTATCATTCATATTCTCTGAAAAAAGGCCAAGAAAGCAGAAATTCTGCCGGGGTATGTAAGTATTTGAGCACAACTGTAGCATATAGTAAGGTGCTGTGTATTTTTATAGTGTAGGTATGTGTATATAATATGGTGCTGTGTGTATATTTCATGGCGTGAACTCTATATTATATACAAAGGCACATCTCTACACTATATAATATACGCCCCACTCCATACCATGCTTTATAACACAGTATATAGTGTGGAGCTCTGTATATGGTGTGGACTCCCCACTACAAATTACAGCTCTGGCAAAAATTGAGACCTCTGCAAAATGTTCAGTTTTTCTGAGTTTTCTCTTTATAGGTATATTTTTGAGTAAAATGTAAATTGTTCTTTTCTTCTATAAACTTCTGACAACATGTCTCTGAATGTCCAAGCAATAATTTTTGTATTTTTTTCTGACAAAGAATAATGGTCAATTTAACCCCTTAATCCCATATGACGTACTATCCCGTCAAGGTGACCAGGGACTTAATTCCCAGTGACGGGATAGTACGTCATATGCGATCGGCCGTGCTCACGGGGGGGAGCGCAGCCGATCGCGGCCGTGTGTCAGCTGACTATCGCAGCTGACATCCGGCACTATGTGCCAGGAGTGGTCACGGACCGACATTAACCCCCGGCACACTGCGATCAAACATGATCGCGGTGTTCCGGCGGTACAGGGAAGCATCACGCAGGGAGGGGGCTCCCTGCGGGCTTCCCTGAGACGATCGGTACAAGGCGATGTGCTCACCATGTACCGAGCGTCTTGTCCCTGCAGGCCCCGGATCCAAAATGGCCGCGGGGCTGCATACGGGTCCTGCAGGGACTACTTCCGGGTCCACAGCAGGCGCCAGTAAGCCTGCAGCGCTGTAAGTCAGATCGCCGATCTGACAGAGTGCTGTGCAAACTGTCAGATCAGCGATCTGTGATGTTCCCCCCGGGACAGTAAAAAAGTTTAAAAAAAAAATTCCACATGTGTAAAAAAAAAAAAATTCCTAAAATAAAGAAAAAAAAAATATTATTCCCATAAATACATTTCTTTATCTAAATAAAAAAACAATAAAAGTACACATATTTAGTATCGCCGCATCCGTAACGACCCAACCTATAAAACTGTCCCACTAGTTAACCCCTTCAGTGAACACCGTAAAAAAAAAAAAAAAAAGAGGCAAAAAACGCTTTATTATCATACTGCCGAACAAAAAGTGGAATAACACGCGATCAAAAAGACGGATATAAATAACCATGGTACCGCTGAAAACGTCATCTTGTCCCGCAAAAAACGAGCCGCCATACAGCATCATAAGCAAAAAAATAAAAAAGTTATAGTCCTCAGAATAAAGCGATGCCAAAATAATTATTTTTTCTATTAAATAGCTTTTATCGTATAAAAGCGCCAAAACATAAAAAAAGATATAAATGAGGTATCGCTGTAATCGTACTGACCCGAAGAATAAAACTGCTTTATCCATTTTACCAAACGTGGAACGGTATAAACGCCTCCCCCAAAAGAAATTCATGAATAGCTGGTTTTTGGTCATTCTTCCTCACAAAAATCGGAATAAAAAGCGATCAAAAACTGTCAAGTGTCCGAAAATGTTACCAATAAAAACATCAACTCGTCCCGCAAAAAACAAGACCTCACATGACTCTGTGGACCAACATATGGAAAAATTATAGGTCTCAAAATGTGGAGACGCAAAAACTTTTTTGCTATAAAAAGCGTCTTTTAGTGTGTGACAGCTGCCAATCATAAAAATCAGCTATAAAAAACTCTATAAAAGTAAATCAACCCCCCTTCATCACCCCCTTAGTTAGGGAAAAATAATACAATTAAAAAAATGCATTTATTTCCATTTTTTTCATTAGAGTTAGGGTTAGGGCTAGGGTTGGAGCTAAAGTTAGGGTTAGGGCTAAAGTTAGGGTTAGGGTTGGGGCAAAAGTTAGGGTTGGGGCTAAAGTTAGGGTTAGGGCTAAAGTTAGGGTTAGGGTTGGGGCTAAAGTTAGGGTTAGGGTTTGGATTACATTTACGGTTGGGATTAGGGTTGGGATTAGAGTTAGGGGTGTGTTTTATGATCTGGTGGCCTAGGAGCAGCATGAGACATCCTCTGGAGAAGGTGGTACCTGTACTGACCGCAGGCCCTGAACTTAACACCGCAACTAGAAGTAGCCGTGGAATGTACCTAAGTCTGCCTAGACATCTCGTCACAGCCGGAGGACTAAATACACCTAAAGATAGAAACGGAAGCCTATCTTGCCTCAGAGAAAATCCCCAAAGGATAGACAGCCCCCCACAAATATTGACTGTGAGAGGAGAGGAAAATAACAAACGCAGACTGAAATCAGAATTTAGCAAAGGAGGCCACTCTAACTAAAATAGAAAGGATAGGACAGAGTACTATGCGGTCAGTATTAAAATACTAGAAAATATCCACCACAGAAAATACAAAAATCTCCATAACTACTAAAGTCATGGAGGGTATATCTGCATCCCCAGAGATACCAGTTAGACTGAATAAATCCTTACACAGTCAGAGCTGGACAAAACAAACATGCAAAAATGCACTGAACAATTAAGCCCACAGCATGTGGACTGCAAAAACAAGCCAGAACTTATCTTGGTTGATATGCACAGCAAAGCAGGAGAGACCAGGCAGGAATGTGAATCCTCCAGGAACCATGGACAACCGGCACCGACCAAAGGGCCAAGCAAGACCAAACAGCCGACTCAAGACTGCAAAAAGTGAACACACCTGCCGAAATGCTGCGCTCCAAAGGCAGCAGCGCCACCAATCAGAACCACCGGAGGGAGCCCAAGAACGGAACCCACAACAGGTGTGTCAGGGTTAGGGGTGTGGTTAGGGTTACCGTTGGGATTAGGGTTAGGGGTGTGTTTGGATTAGGGTTTCAAGTAGAATTGGGGAGTTTCCACTGTTCAGGCACATCAGGGGCTCTCCAAACGCGACATGGCGTCCGATCTCAATTCCAGCCAATTCTGCGTTGAAAAAGTAAAACAGTGCTTCTTCCCTTCCGAGCTCTCCCGTGCGCCCAAACAGGGGTTTACCCCAACATATGGGGTATCAGCGTACTCGGGACAAATTGGACAACAACTTTTGGGGTCCAAGTTCTCTTGTTATCCTTGGAAAAATAAAAATTTTGGGGGCTAAAAATCATTTTTGTGGGAAAAAAAAGATTTTTTATTTTCACGGCTCTGCGTTGTAAACTGTAGTGAAACACTTGGGGGTTCAAAGTTCTCACAACACATCTAGATAAGTTCCTTGGGAGGTCTAGTTTCCAATATGGGGTCACTTGTGGGGGGTTTGTACTGTTTGGGTACACCAGGGGCTCTGCAAATGCAACGTGACGCCTGCAGACCAATCCATCTAAGTCAGCATTCCAAATGGCGCTCCTTCACTTCCGAGCTCTGCCATGCGCCCAAACAGTGGTTCCCCCCACATACGGGGTATCAGCGTACTCAGGACAAATTGGACCACAACTATTGGGGTCCAATTTATCCTGGTACCCTTGTGAAAATACAAAACTGGGGGCTAAAAAATCATTTTTGTGTGAACATTTTTTATTTTTATTTTCACGGCTCTGCGTTATAAACTGTAGTGAAACACTTGGGGGTTCAAAGCTCTCAAAACACATCTAGATAAGTTCCTTAGGGGGTCTACTTTCCAAAATGGTGTCACTTGTGGGGGGTTTTAATGTTTAGGCACATCAGTGGCTCTCCAAACACGACATGGTGTCCCATCTCAATTCCAGTCAATTTTGCATTGAAAAGTCAAATGGCGCTCCTTCCCTTCCGAGCTCTGCCATGCGCCCAAACAGTGCTTTACACCCACATATGGGGTATCAGCGTACTCAGGTCAAATTGCACAACAATTTTTGGGGTCCAATTTCTTCTCTTACCCTTGGGAAAATAAAAAAATGGGGGCAAAGAGATCATTTTTGTGAAAAAATATGATTTTTTATTTTTACGGCTCTGCATTATAAACTTCTGTGAAGCACTTGGTGGGTCAAAGTGCTCACCACACATCCAGATAAGTTCCTTAGGGGGTCTACTTTCTAAAATGGTGTAACTTGTGGGGGGTTTCAATGTTTAGGCACATCAGGGGCTCTCGAAACGCAACATGGCGTCCCATCTCAATTCCAGTCAATTTTGCATTGTAAAGTAAAATGGCGCTCCTTTCTTTCCGAGGTCTGCCTTGCGCCCAAACAGTGGTTTACCCCCACATATGGGGTATCAGCGTACTCAGGACAAATTGTACAACAACTTTTGGGGTCCATTTTCTCCTGTTACCCTTGGTAAAATAAAACAAATTGGTGCTGAAATAAATTTTGTGTGAAAAAAAGTTAAATGTTCATTTTTATTTAAACATTCCAAAAATTCCTGTGAAACACCTGAAGGGTTAATAAACTTCTTGAATGTGGTTTTGAGCACCTTGAGGGGTGCAGTTTTTAGAATGGTGTCACACTTGGGTATTTTCTATCATATAGACCCCTCAAAATGACTTCAAATGAGATGTGGTCCCTGAAAAAAAATGGTGTAAAAATGAGAAATTTCTGGTCAACTTTTAACCCTTATAACGCCCTAACAAAAAAAAATTTTGGTTCCAAAATTGTGCTGATGTAAAGTAGACATGTGGGAAATGTTACTTATTAAGTATTTTGCGTGACATATCTCTGTGATTTAAGGGCATAAAAATTCAAATTTGGAAAATTGCAAAATTTTCTAAATTTTCGCCAAATTTCCGTTATTTTTCATAAATAAACGCAAGTTATATCGAATACAGTTTTACCACTATCATGAAGTACAATATGTCACGAGAAAACAATGTCAGAATCACCGGGATATGTTGAAGCGTTCCAGAGTTATAACCTCATAAAGTGACAGTGGTCAGAATTTTAAAAATTGGCCCGTCATTAATGTGCAAACCACCCTCGGGGCTTAAGGGGTTAAAAAAAAAAAAAAACCCGGTGCTTTCAGACCTCAACTAATGCAAAGAAAGCAAGCTCATAATAATTTAGAATCAACAATACTAATGTTTTAACTCAGAAATCAATATTTTGTGGAATAACCATCATTTTTAATCACAGCTTTCATGCGTCTTGGCATGCTTTCCACCAGTCTTCCATACTGCTTCTGGTGCAAAAATTTAAGCAGTTCTTCTTTGTTTGATGGCTTGTGCCTAGCCATCATCCTCTTGATTACATTCCAGAGGTTTTCAATGGGGTTCTGGTCTGGAGATTGGGCTGCCCGTGACAGGGTTTTGATGTGGTGGTCTCTTCATTTTTCCAGAGCTGTATACAGTTAGGTCCATATATATTTGGACAGAGACAACATTTTTCTCATTTTGGTTATAGACATTATCACAATGAATTTTAAACAAAACAATTCAGATGCAGTTGAAGTTCAGACTTTCAGCTTTCATTTGAGGGTATCCACATTAAAATTGGATGAAGGGTTTAGGAGTTTCAGCTCCTTAATATGTGCCACCCTGTTTTTAAAGGGACCAAAAGTAATTGGACAGATTCAATAATTTTAAATAAAATGTTCATTTTTAATACTTGGCTGAAAACCCTTCGTTGGGAATGACTGCCTGAAGTCTTGAACTCATGGACATCACCAGACGCTGTGTTTCCTCCTTTTTGATGCTCTGCCAGGCCTTGACTGCGGTGGTTTTCAGTTGCTGTTTGTTTGTGGGCCTTTCTGTCTGAAGTTTAGTCTTTAACAAGTAAAATGCATGCTCAATTGGGTTGAGATCAGGTGACTGACTTGGCCATTCAATAATATTCCACTTCTTTGCTTTAATAAACTCCTGGGTTGCTTTGGCTTTATGTTTTGGGTCATTGTCCATCTGTAGTATGACACGACGACCAATCAGTTTGGCTGGATCTGAGCACACAGTATGGTTCTGAATACCTCAGAATTCATTCTGCTGCTTCTGTCCTGTGTCACATCATCAATAAACACTAGTGACCCAGTGCCACTGGCAGCCATGCATGCCCAAGCCATCACACTGCCTCCGCCGTGTTTTACAGATGATGTGGTATGCTTTGGGTCATGAGCTGTACCAGACCTTCAACATACTTTTCTCTTTCCATCATTCTGGTAGAGGTTGATCTTGGTTTCATCTGTCCATAGAATGTTCTTCCAGAACTGTGCTGGCTTTTTTAGATGTTTTATAGCAAAGTCCAGTCTAGCCTTTTTATTTTTGACACTTATGAGTGGCTTGCACCGTGCAGTGAACCCTCTGTATTTACTTTCATGCAGTCTTCTCTTTATGGTAGATTTGGATATTGATACGCCTACCTCCTGGAGAGTGTTGTTCACTTGGTTGGCTGTTGTGAAGGGGTTTCTCTTCACCATGGAGATTATTCTGCGATCACCCACCACTGTTGTCTTCCGTGGGCGCCCAGGTCTTTTTGCATTGATGAGTTCACCAGTGCTTTCTTTCTTTCTCAGGATGTACCAAACTGTAGATTTTGCCACTCCTAATATTGTAGCAATTTCTCGGATGGGTTTTTTCTGTTTTCAGAGCTTAAGGATGGCTTGTTTCACCTGCATGGAGAGCGCTTTTGACCGCATGTTTACTTCATAGGAAAACCTTCCAAATGCAAGCACCACACCTCAAATCAACTCCAGGCCTTTTATCTGCTTAATTGAGAATGACATAATGAAGGGATTGCCCACACCTGTCCATGAAATAGCCTTGGAGTCAATTGTCCAATTACTTTTGGTCCCTTTAAAAACAGGGTGGCACAGGTTAAGGAGCTGAAACTCCTAAACTCTTCATCCAATTTTAATATGGATACCCTCAAATGAAAGCTAAAAGTCTGAACTTCAACTGCATCTGAATTGTTTTGTTTAAAATTAATTGTGGTAATGTCTATAACCAAAATGAGAAAAATTTTGTCTCTGTCCAAATATATATGGACCTAACTGTATATACACAGTGCCCACTAAATAACTACCGTATTTTTCGGACTATAAGACGCACCGGACCATAAGGCACACCCCAAATTTGGGGTGAAAATTGCAGAAAAAAAGATTTTTTATAAGATGGGGGTCCGTCTTATTGTCCGAATTTACAGTATCTTACCTGAGGGCTGGCGGTGGCAGAGCAGGGTCACAGGAGGCATGGTGTCGGCAGAGGTGGGGTGATGCGGTACGGCGTGCACCTGAGCAGGGTCCCTTCCTGCTTAGGTGGGCGACGCCACGGCCTGGTGTCCATGGGAGGGTTGCAGCAGTGGTTACCGGCAGAGGTGCTGGGATGAGGAGGTGATGGGATGAGGAGGTGCTGGGATGAGGAGGTGCTGTGATGAGGAGGTGCAGGGATGAGGAGGTGCAGGGATGAGGAGGTGCAGGGATGAGGAGGTGCAGGGATGAGGAGGTGCAGGGATGAGGAGGTGCAGGGATGAGGAGGTGCAGGGATGAGGAGGTGCTGGGATCAGGAGGCGCAATGACAGGTATGGTGTGAGAGGATCCCTTTCCCCGGTGAGGTGATGCAGCAGCCCGGTAAGCAGCAGAGCCGGGTGAATGCTGGTGTTATCGGTGGTGGCGGCCATCTTCCGGGGGCCGCGCGTGCGCAGATGAAGCGCTCTGCTTCCCGGGGCTTCAGGAAAATGGCCGCGGGAGGCCGCGCGTGCGCAGATGGAGATCGCGGTGGCCATTTTCCTGAAGCTAGGAACTTCAGAAAAATGGCCGCCGCGATCCCCATCTGCGCACGCGCGGCATCCCGCGGCCATTTTCCTGAAGCCCCGGGAAGCAGAGCGCTTCATCTGCGCACGCGTGGCCCCCGGAAGATGGCCGCCACCACCGATGACAACAGGATTCACCCGGCTCTGCTGCTTACCGGGCTGCTGCATCACCTCACCGGGGAAAGGGACCCCGCTCACTGCGCCTCCTCATCTCCGCACGTCTGCCACCGCACCTCTGCCGCCACGGGTAAGCCTGCATTTCGACTATTAGACCCACCCCCCATTTTCCCCCCTTTTTTGGGGGGGAAAAAGTGCATCTTGTAGTCCGAAAAATACGGTATATCACAGCTCCACAGGACGTACTACAACATAGTCCTCGTACTGGTACAATACACACATGTAGTAAATAGTGTGGAGCCACCACCCACCCTCTGCACAGTGCCACTTCTCCTGTCCTGTATACTGGGTGTAATTCTCAGTATTTGTATTTAGGCCACATTCACACTTTCAGCATTTGGTGAGCTTTTCATCTCAGTATTTATAGCCAAAACCAGTAGGGGAACAATGCGATGAAAAATCTAATAGAAACACGTCACCGCTTCTGAATTTATCACCCACTCCTGGTTGTGGTTTACAAATACTGAGGTAAAATACTGAACGTGTGAACAGGGCCTTATTCTGTATATATACACTTTTCCTATCCTGTTGTCAGAGAGGCTGCATTGCACTTGTGGATTGTCATTATTGGTTTGTTTTTTATATTCCTATGGCCAAACAAAAATAAATCTTGGAAAACCTGTTTAAGACTATGTGCACACGTCTGGAATTGCCGCGGAAATTTCCGCGGCAGTTCCAGAACTCCCTGCCACGGGAAAAACGCATGCGGAATTGGCATGCATTTTCCTGCTAAACACCAGCGTTTTACAAGCGTAATTAGCTTGCAGAATGCTAGCGTTTTCCAAGCGATCTGTAGCATTGCTTGGAAAACTGATTGACAGGTTGGTCACACTTGTCAAACATAGTGTTTGACAAGTGTGACCAACTTTTTACTATTGATGCTGCCTATGCAGCATCAATAGTAAAAAGATCTAATGCTAAAAATAATTTAAAAAAGTAAAAAATCGTGATATTCTCATCTGCCGGCGTCCCCGGCGGTCTTCCCGCTCCTCGCGATGCTCCCGTTCCCAAGGATGCTTTGCGGCAATTACCTGTGATTACCTAGTGGTCTTGCGAGACCGCTACGTCATCTGGGGTTATTGCCACTAGGCATTACTGGGAATGCATTTAATTATTTTTTTTTTTAACAATTATATGGTTCCCAGGGCCTGGAGGAGAGTCTCTTCTGAGTACCAACCGCACATGATCTGCTTACTTCCCGCATGGTGGGCATAGCCACATGCTTAAAGTAAGCGGATCAATGCATTCCTATGTGTGTGGAATCCCCGTGATTCCGTACAGAGAATGAACATGCTGCGTTTTTTCCCGAAATGCGATTCCGCTGCAGAAAAAAAACGCAATGTGCACAAAAATTGCGGATTGCATTCTAATAATGGGATGCTTAATGTATGCGTTTTTTTCGCGGTTTTACTGCGTTTTTATAGCAAAAAAAGTTGCACCATTTTGCAATACCCATAGTGCCTCCATTACATTACATCTCAGGTTGGGTGAGGGCTTATTTTTTTGCGCACCGAGCTGAAGTTTTTATTGATACGATTTTGGTGCAAATACGATCTATTGATCGCCCATTATTGCATTTTAATGCATTGTCGCAGTGACAAAAAAAACATAATTCTGATGTCTTGACTTTACACTGTTTAGCGATCAGGTTAATTATTCTCTTTTTTATTGATCGGGCAATTCTGAACGCGGCGATACCAAATATTTGTATGTTTGATTTTTTTAATAGTTTTATTTTGAATGGGGTGAAAGGGGGGTGATTTGAACTTTTATATATTTATTTTTTTTATATTTTTAAAAACTTTTTTTTTTAACCTTTGGCATGCTTCATTAGTCTCCATGGGAGACTAGAAGCTGCCGTAACCTGATCGGCTCTGCTACATAGAGACGATGATCAGCTCGCAGAATTACTCACTTGCTATGAGCGCCGACCACTGAGTGGCGCTCACACCAAGCTGACAATGACAACCATAGAGGTCTCCAGGAGACCTCCAGTTGTCATGCCAACACACCGGTGACCTGCGATCATGTGATGTGGGCGGATTTCCGGTGCGATTACCGGAAGTGCTTGTTAAATGCCACTGTCAGCATTTGACAGCGGCATTTAACGGATTAATAGCGGCGGATGGATCGCGATTCCACCACCGGCTATTCTGGGCACATGTCAGCTGTTCAAAGCATCTGATATGTCCCGGGAAAGAAGTGGGTTCACCGCCGGAGCCCACATCAAAGGGAGGGAGTCGGACTTCGGTGTAAATGTACGACCGATTTCGGAAAGGGGTTAAAGCACCACTCCATTTCTTTGCACAACTGGAGTGGTGCTTTAAATGGAAGTATGCTGCCCCTGTCTCATAGTCACCTTCCACTGTTTGTCTTCTGTGATAAGTGACCTTCCCGCAGCTCAAGTGTGTTATGGAGCGGCATCAAGGTCACATTTCAGTACAAGTCTATGAGAACCTTGTCCTGGCCATACTGGAAGATGCTGGAGAGTGAGAATATTACTGGGGCTAGGGGGTTCACACTTGAAGCACCACTCCAGCACTGACAAAACCCCAAATCTCTGGAGTAAGTAAATGGAAATCCACTGATCGGGGGTGGGATGTGTTATAGTATGTGGGTTGGTGGGATTTGTGTGGCAGGGCTGCTTTTTTGTCCTAGTCTGGCTGGGAACCATGATGAGGGCAGCGTTCAGCACTTTGCACTTGGGAACAGAGTAAACTGTACACTGATTCCCAGGCTCTGATATGTGTTGCACGGATGGCATCCATGTGGAGTACCTGTCACATGGACTCATTGACTTGAATGTGTCCGTGTGATTCGAAACACACACATGTGCGCAGACTCATTCATCATTGGGTCTGTGTGTGTGTCAGTGTCTCCGGTACGTGTGGAAACTGTCACCACAAGTACAGGAGATACTGACCTGTCAAATATAAACGTGTCCACAAAAGTCCACACAACATTTTTTATTTTCCCGCTGACAAAGTCAAAGTTAGGCTATGTGCACACGTTGCAGGATTCGTGCAGAACTGCAGCAGATTTTTCTGCGCAGAAAAGGTGCAGTTCCGCACTGTGATTTACAGTACAATGTAAATCAATGGTAAAAAAAAAAGCTTTGCAGAAAAATCAGTGCGGAATTGCTGCAGATTTAAAATAAGTGCATGTCACTTCTTTTGTGCCGTTCTGCAGCGTTTCTGCACCCCTCCATGATAAAAATCCGCATTGGTAACATCTGCACAAAAACTGCACAAAATCCGCAACAAAAACTGCACAAAATCAAAAAATGGGAAGCATATACCAAAATAAAAGCATAACTGACACAATGCCTGACCAAATAAATCATTTTCAGATGGTAACACTGCCTGACCAAATAAATCATTTTCAGATGGTAACACTAAGAAGTATTTGCATTAGATTAGGGTAGGCAATAAGCCTTACTCACAGTGCCAATATAAGTATAAGGCAAATACAACTATGGTGTGCAAAAAATTTTTTTTTATGATTTGCTGGTCAATATAACAGCAACATTTTTCCAAGGTGTATAAAATGCAAAAATGCACAGAATCTAGGCAAAAATGAGTGTCATATATGATTTGTGGTAGGCAGAATGCCTTACCATATAAAAAGTATATATAGCAGCCAAGAAATCAATAAAGTGCTGGTGATTGCTAACAGGTGCAGCAGCCAAGATTATATCTAAATGTACAAAGAGTGTAAGGCAGCAAGTGCTGAGGTGGTGGAACTAACCTTATGAGCAGACTGTAGGCGGCACAGTTAGACCCCGACGCACGTTTCGCGTTAGCTTTTTCCCAGGGGAAGTCTGGGGACTTCCCATCTGAAAATGATTAATTTGCTCATGCATTGTGTAAGCTATCCTTTTTGAATTGTGGTGGACTATTTAGCACTAGATATTTCTGAGCATTCATTTGTAAGTGGTTAGTTTTGCAACTATGTCCCTATCTATTTTTATGTATTTTACCTATGTACTTTAATAATAAAAATTATTCTTTTATTTTGGTATATGCTTCCCTTTTTTTGATAGGTTATATTATTTCACATACACTGGGATCTGTCCACAGTTTTTGTCTGCCTCAGATTTAAATTATTATTTTGCCACTGTAGAGCAGCAGGAACTAAAGGAATTAAGGCTACTTTCACACTAGCTTCATGCACTGCACGTCGCTATGCGCCGTTGCAGCGCATCGACGCTAGCGTTGAAAGCGCCGCACAACGGGGGCAGCGGATGCTGTTTTTCATCGCATCCGCTGCCCCATTGTGAGGTGCGGGGAGGCGGGGGCGGAGTTGCGGCCGCGCATGCGCGGTCGGAAAAGACGCTCCCAACGCAACACGACCCAGCCGTCGCACGACGGTTGCGGCGTGTGGCAATGCGTCGCACTGCGTCGCTAATTTACGTCTGTGGAGAAAAAACGCATCCTGCAAGCACTTTTGCAGGATGCGTTTTTGCTCCAAAACGACGCATAGCAACGTGCAGTGCACGACACTAGTGTGAAAGTAGCCTTATGGGACGTAGAAATCGTCCTGTTATTAACCTGAGATCACTGCCAGTGCCTAACCAGAGTGCCTCTGCTCCTGCTACTGCCAAACATCCACCACTGTCCAGTGTCTGTGACTGCACTCACTACACCAAGCAGCCAATCACAGATCATGTGTGCACTCACTACACCAAGCAGCCAATCACAGATCATGTATGAGCTCATGTGGGAGGAGCCCAGTCGCAACAGAGCATTGCCAATCATTCCCCACTTGTACACTCTGCTCTAAGGGTACTGTTACACTGAACAATTTACCAACGATCACGACCAGCGATACGACCTGGCCGTGATCGTTGGTAAGTCGTGTGGTCGCTGGAGAGCTGTCACACAGACAGCGACCAACGATGCCGAAGTCCCCGGGTAACCAGGGTAAACATCGGGTTACTAAGCGCAGGGCCGCGCTTAGTAACCCGATGTTTACCCTGGTTACCATTGTAAATGTAAAAAAAATAAACCCTACATACTTACATTCCGGTGTCCGTCAGGTCCCTCGCCGTCTCAGCTTCCCGCACTGACTGAGTGCCGACCGTAAAGTGAAAGCAGAGCACAGCGGTGACGTCACCGCTGTGCTGTGCTTTCCGGCCGGGGCTCACAGTCAGTGCAGGAAGCTAAGACGGCTAGGGACCTGACGGACACCGGAATGTAAGTATGTAGGGTTTATTTTTTTTTTACATTTACGATGGTAACCAGGGTAAACATCGGGTTACTAAGCGCGGCCCTGCGCTTAGTAACCTGATGTTTACCCTGGTTACAAGCGAACACATCGCTGAATCGGTGTCACACACACCGATTCAGCGATGTCAGCGGGTGATCAAGCGACGAAAGAAAGTTCCAAACGATCTGCTACGACGTACGATTCTCAGCGGGGTGTCTGATCGCAGTAGCGTGTCAGACACAGCGAGATCGAATGGATATCGCTGGAACGTCACGGAACGTGCCGTCGTAGCGACAAAAGTGCCACTGTGAGACGGTACCCAAAGTCTCCTCCTCGAGTCCTCCCAGCCCCCATTTAGGCTGGAAGAAGCTAAGCCAACAGCAGGGAAAAAGAAAATTTGGCTCAGTTCCCAGTGGTGAGCCGGCCCCGGTCATTCACATCAGAGAGCCGGCTCTTCGTGTCGAATCTCACTAACGAAACATCACTACTAGAAGTTTCTTTATCTCACGTGGATTCCACCTGTCCTGGTGTGCGGCTCTGCAGGTGGAAGTCTGTGTAGAGTCCTCGTTATCCTCTATGTGGATTATTTATCCCTCCTCCTCCTATATCGCCTCCATACTCCGCAGTGCTGTACACACATTATCATATTCACTATTCCTTAGTTACACCTGTGATTCCTGTCTGTATATGTGAAGCGATTGCGTTTTCCTCTTTGCCTCCAGACAGTAATGTTCTCCCCTTTGTCTCAGCCACTGTAATAAGTCTCCCTTCTAACGCCACATGATAATATTCCCCTATTCACCTGCAGGCTGCCATAATTCTTTCTATGAACCCCAAATAGTATTAATGCCCCTTGTGTGTCCCCAGATATTAATGTCACCTATGTGCTTCCATATATTAGTAATGTCACCTATGTGCCCCATACATTAGTAATGTCACCTATGTGGGGGCACATAGGTGACATTACTAATATATGGGAGCACATAGTTGACATTACTAATATATGGGGGCACATAGGTGACATTACTAATATAATAATAATAATCTTTATTTTTTATATAGCGCTAACATATTACGCAGCGCTTTACAGTTTGTACACATTATCATTGCTGTCCCCGATGGGGCTCACAATCTAAATTCCCTATCAGTATGTCTTTGGAATGTGGGAGGAAACCGGAGTGCCCAGAGGAAACCCACGCAAACACGGAGAGAACATACAAACTCTCTGCAGATGTTGTCCAAGGTGGGATTAGAACCCAGGACTCCAGCGCTGCAAGGCTGCTGTGCTAACCACTAAGCCACCATATTTTTTATTTTATTTTTTTCCCTCTTGAGGTTGGGGGCCCAATTCCAGTTATTGCTGTAGGACTTGTGATTTCTATCTACTCCACTGTGTATAGGGTAATAGAGTATAATAAAGTTGTTATGGATGTGACTTAATTGACATTGTTCAATGACTGTTTCTCTTTCCCCCATGATGGCACCACGGAGAGAGGGGATCCGCCCTACAGGGACAGGAAACCTACAGATAAAAAAGCGGTACCTCACTCCCGCATCAGTTGGTTTCCTGTCCCTGATGAGGAACCTACAGTTGACGTGGGACGTACCTGTAGATCGTTGTGGGATGCTGGGGGCCGACCAGTCTGACCCAGGCAGCGGGGGTTCCCTGCCTTGGCTGGGGTGGTTGACCGAAGCGCCACCGCTGGGGTCAGCGGACCTTGAGGGTGTGCAGGAGAGGCAGCGAAGAAAAAGATCCGAGCCTGCTTCTCCCAGATTTATCACAGCAAACGCTCCAGCAAAAATCGCCAGGTGCGCGGCAGAACATGGCGGCATTATGGGGGCGACTAAGTGACAGTGGTTGCCTCACTGGAATGCCGCCGGACTCTCCACGTGAGAGAGTGTAGGAAGTGTGCTGGCGCTGCTATGCCAAGATACAGCTGTGCGCACGCGTGCTAACCGGCGCCCCCCTATGACACGAGCAAACCACAAGGCGCTACTGGGAAATCAGTAGTGCACATGCGGGGATCTAATGATGTGATTAGCGTGGGACATCACTGGGAAATCCAGTAATTCTGGCATACTGCATCACCGGAAGTAGTGGGGTGGCCCTGAAGGGGATTTAAACTAGCAGACTTGCGGGGAACAGTGCTTCAAGGAGCTGAATACCATGAGTGATCAGGAGCAGTCAGTGGAGCAGGTCTTACAAATCCTGTCCCCTCATAATGGGAACCAACTGCAGCAGCAGCGCCAACAGCGGCAACGCCAGCAACCACAGGGGCAGGAGAAACAAGTGGGAGAGGCTTCTTCCCAGCAACGCAGCGGTGGCAGCCATTCAGGGTCTCAGCACAGCAGAGGCTCCAGTAGAGCCACCAGGCCAAAAGAGGATCAATCCGTGGGAATGGTCCCTGTCCCAAAGCTGGTATCTTTCTTTCTACAGGAGGGTAAGTGAACTTCGTGAAAGTCCACTTTTTAAATTAGGCCCTGTTATCTTCTCTCATAGGGGAAGAAATGTATAGCAAAGTCCAAGCATAGGACGTGTGCGCTCTGTACAGAGGAGCTACCCATCATGTGGGAAAAGAGGCTGTGTACTACCTACATAGACCAAACAATTTTTGAAGAGACTCCAAAATTTGCATCAGACCTGAGAACGCTAATCAAAAATCAGGTAGAAGTAGAAGACACCTTCAAAGCCCTTAAGGGCTCAAGGAAAAAACGTAGGTCCAGACACAGGTCCCCTGAATCAAGTGCTAGTGAGTGGGGAGCGACTTGTCTGACTCAAGCAATTCATCATCTTCCTTTTCCTCTTCATCATCCTCAGAAGGGGGTCGCAGCTGCTTCCCGATAGAGGAGACAGACGCTCTTGATAAAGCTTAAGTTGAAGTGAAGGACAGCATCCAATCAAGGTGAAAGTGAAAAAATCTTCTTTATTGTGCCATAAAATGCGACATTTCAACCCAATTGGGTCTTTATCAAGCTTGATAAAGACCCAATTGGGTTGAAACGTCGCATTTTATGGCACAATAAAGAAGATTTTTTCACTTTCACCTTGATTGGATGCTGTCCTTCACTTCAACTTATGGTATGTGCTCTTCCACCTGGGTCCGGTGGATATAGGACGGGCATCCTCGGCCTCTGTTCCTGTTATACTTTGTCAGATGTGCTGTCGGCCTTGCATTTATTTTTGGGCTCTTGATAAAGCTGTCAGAACAACCATGGGTCTTGTAGACTCGCGTCCCAAGAAAACAGTCCAAGACTTAATGTTTAGTGGTCTAGAGCAGAAAAAGCAGAGAACATTCCCAGTAAATGAAAAAATCCAGTCCCTAATTAAAAGGGAGTGGAAGAGACCAGAAAAAAAAGGGATTCTTAACCCGAAAGAGAAAGTACCTCTTCGAAGACCCAGTATGCTCTTTTTGGGAAAAGCGCCAAAGCTGGATGTGGCGATAGCAAAAGCCTCCAAGAAATTTGCCTTACCTTTTGAGGACATGGGGATATTGAAGGACCCTATGGATAAAAAGGCAGAAGCATTTCTGAAAGGCTCCTGGGAGGCCGCTGGGGGGGCCAAAACCAGCTATAGCCACCACATTGTACAGCCGGAGCCTTGATGATATGGCTGGATCACTTAGTCACAATTGAAAGAAAAAGTCCCTAGAGAAACAATTCTAGATTCGGTCCCTGTAATGAGAGGAGCAGCAGCATTTCTAGCAGAGGCATTGGCAGACTCGGTCAGGCTAGCGGCTAGTTCTACTATTTTTTCTAATGCTGCGAGGCGAGCCCTATGGCTCAAGTGCTGGCCAGGGGACCTGCAGACAAAATCAAAATAATGACAAAATCAAAATAATGTGCCATTCCCTGCGAATTCCTATTTGGACCTACACTAGACGACATTTTGGACAAATTTCCTACATGAGAAAAAGGAATTCAAGACCCATTCAATTACTGAGGTCAAAACAAACAATTCTAAAAAATATATATAAACTTTATTTAATCCAACATATACAAAACAATACAAAAAGAAAATAAGACCCAGTATACATACAAAAAGTTATTATGGACGAGTATCCAGAAAGGGGATAGAGAGCAAAAAAGCTTAGTATACACGGTAATTGCAAACAATCACCTCTAAGAACAGGTCAGGAAAAATCTTTACCACCATAATATTGGCCCCGAACCCATTACCATTAACCAAAAGACCAGAAGTCAAAAAAAGAAATGTGTTTGCAGATCGGGTATACAGCCCGGATATCTGCTGACGTCTGGCCACTACCAATTGCACAAAATCATCCTCGTGCTATCCAAGGAAAAGTGCCAGTGCAAAAGTGCAATTAAGCAAAACAGCAGCGGTAGGTTAAAGTACTAGCTTACCCATATCAGGGGGTGATAACACAGTCATAGTGTATACAACATGCCCCGACGTGTGTTTCGCGTTGTGGGCTTCTTCGGGGGGGGGGGGGGGGGCAGTGTGTCATTTTGGACAAAGCAGGAGATAAAAAGAAATCTTTTCCTAGGTTATCCAGCCAGTCCTGCACACGGCCCTTTCAGAACAGGAGGTTCAGTCAGAGGAAACCCCCAAAAGGTCACAAGGATGGGTGGGAGGTGTGGCATTGCGCCTGTTTGTGTTGGGGAATACTTGCGTGGCAGCGGATTAACGTAGTCAGGCATGGTTTTCACACAAAACAGTCCATATGGTTTTTTCTAAACGTCATAAACCGCACCGTAAGCCAGGTTACACATTACCGGCTTACACATGCACATAGTTCTTTCCCCATAGCCGGGGTTACCTTTCAGGAGCTCCTGCTCCACAGGCGGACTCCAGATTAGTCCAAGGTCCTCAACAGGATGGCGTCTTTGTCAGTGTAGGGCCGTCCCAGGCTCTGCACACACATTTGGCCTGTCCAGGTGCTATTCAGGACGTTCGTCCAACACCCAGGTCACCAGAACCAAAGCCCCACCACGTGCTATTCAGGGAAATAGCACTCCCAACACATAGGCTTCCGGGACCTTGCACATGGACCAAACAGATCCATACACTCCACCATGTGACCAAACCCTGGTCAAATTATGTAGCTGTAACCACCCACATAGGTGGGAGTTGTATGTGTGGTTAGCCAATTCCCGCTCAGCTCTTTGACTAACCCTATAAGCCTCCCTTATAAGTAAACACAGCAAACATTGGTGAAACTATAAGTCCCAGCATAAACATATCATTTTCGGCTTACAGCGCAGAGAACCTCTGCGACACATACCGGCCATTTACAATAATTCCAGTCCCTAATTCACCATCATAATTATGCCTCCAAGTGCATCCTGAAGCGCAAACACAGCATCCCCTGGCTGTAATATGGGTTACTGCATAACAGAGGATAAAAGAAATAGAGGCAAGGGGTTCATGTTCAACAGGCCCTTTGACAACAAAAAACAACCCAAATGAAGGTTTTCCCCAGGTCAGAGGAAGGTTGGCTTACTTTCTCCTGGCCTGGGAAAAGATATCCAGAAGTATGTGGATCTTGGATATAATAAAACTAGCTAAAGTTTCATTCTCCCCCACCCCCTTCCTTCATAATAAATCCACAAAGGTCAGCAAAGGATGAACAGTTAGCCCTGCAAAAAGAAATTCTAGGTGTAGTTGAGAAGAATGTGCTTCAAGAGGTCCCCACCCAAGAAAGAGGCAAAGGGTTTTATTCCCCTCTTTTCTTGAGGAAGAAACCGGATGGGACATTCAGGGCAATAGTAAACTTAAAAAAGTTGAACAAATTTCTGGAAACTCAACCCTTCAAAATGGAAACAATAAAATCATCTGTAAGAATGCTTTTCCAGCTTGATTTATGACTATGTGAGACTTGAAGGATGCGTACTACCATGTACCCATCCACAAGGACCATCGCAAGTTTCTCAGGGTGGCAGTCACAATTCAGGGGGAATTAAAGCATTACCAGTTCAGAGCTCTCCCATTCGGCTTGGCCATTGCCCTGAGGGTATTTACCAAAATAATGGCGGAAGTTATGGCCCACATACGAGAACAAAATGCTCTGATAGTTCCATATCTGGATGACCTCCTGGTAAGGCAATTCCCCTCATCACTGCAAAGAACAGCTAGACAAAGTTATGAGAACACTGACGAGTCTAGGCTGACTATTAAACTTACCCAAATCCCGAATCATACCGAGTCAGGTGCAAGAATACTTGGGAATAATTCAAGACTCAAAAAAACAAGAACGTCATCTCCCACAGGGAAAAAATCAGAACATGATACAGCTGACATCATGTATGAGACACTTCCCTGTCACCACCTTACGGAGGGCAATGTCACTGCTAGGATCAATGACAGCTTGTATTCGGATGGTACAGTGGGCTCAAAGCCATATCTGAGAACTACAATGGGAAATATTAGAAGCAGGAACACCTCTAGGCGGAAATTTAGAAGGGCGGTTAAACATCTCGTCAAGAATGGCCCGTTCTCTAGAATGGTGGACCGATACAAACAATTTAGCAAGAGGCGTTCCCTGGGTGTGGCCAATATCCCAAATCTTAACCACGGACACAAGCCCCTGGGGGTTGTGAGCCCACCTGAGAGATCAGATAGCCCAGGGACCTTGGTCAGAGGAACAAAAATTAGCTTCATCAAACATGAAAGAGCTGTTAGTGGTAAAACTCGCCCTCGTTCATTTTCTAAGCCCCCTTCAGTCCCACCATGTAAGAGTGTTCTCTGACAACCAAGTGTTAGTAGCATATCTGAACCACCAGGGGGGCACCAGATCTCGGTCTCTGATGGACATTTCAAAGTCCATCTTTCATCTAGCAGAGGCCAATTTAGGCTTTGTCAGCACTTCACATAAAGGGTACAGAAAATCGGGTGGCAAACTTCCTAAGTTGAACACAACTGAGACAGGGGTAGTAGTAGCTGAACCAGACAGTATTCAATCAGATCGCAGAACATTGAGATTGGCCAGAAATATACCTGTTTGCAAACAGCCAGAACTGGAAAGGAGAGGCTTACTTCTCAATCGATCCCTGAGGGAGCCCAGTTGCTCTAGACGCCTTTACGATACCCTGGAATTACCATCTAGCTTACGCCTTCTCGCCAATAGCCCTGATTCCCTTAGTGCTGAGGAAAATTAGAGAGGACAACACTAGGGTGATCATAATAGCCCCTTTTTGGCAGAGGAGGACATGGTTTTCATGGCTGAGGACGATGTCCATCTCACACCCTTTGGTCATCGTTCTCCCAGACATCCCGGATCTGCTGTCCCAAGGGCCGGTGGCTTATCCGCAGGTAGAAAACTTGCATATGACCGCATGGAACTTGAAAGGTCACATCTGAGCAATAAGAGGTTCTCCAAATTTAGTCGCCACTCTACAATAAAGTAGGAAACCTATAACTACCAAGGCGTATGGTGTCATGGTATTGGACATGGTTCATGTCCTGCTCTCTCAGGGTTAATATTGCTGGCCTCTCTTTGGATCTGGGAGGGGTATTTATACACACTCCAGACTGGGATTCCCTGTCACCTATACTTTCGTTTAGTCTGTGTGCCTGACCCCTTGAGTGTGTACTCGGTTTTCATTTGCTTTATTTGCTCTCTGTGCTTTACTCTGCTTGTTTTGATCTTGGCACATTTAACTACTCTCCAGTGTATATCGTCTCCTCTGCACCCCAGTGTCTAGCGCCGCCCTCGACCACTTCCTACCCTGTCAGGTGGTTCAGGTCCTGTTTGCTACCCGGTGAGTTCCCTGACGCTTTGCCCTCAGCTCCCTTGCTGCGGCACACAGCTTTCCCCGCAGCAGTAAACCCTGGAGTCGTGACATATGGGAGGATTTGAAAAATTATTTCGGTCTCAGGGGCCAATCTAGGTGGTGAAGTTCCAATAAACAAAATCTTAGAATTCCTACAGAAGGTTTTGGAGCAGGGTCTTTCCACAAGCACCTTGAAAGTTCAGGTTGCAGCTCTGGGGGCCCTATACAACCATGACCTGGCCGGGAACCATTGGGTAGCGAGGATTATTTACGCTTCAAGTAGATCCAGACCTATTTCCTTTCATTCTGCTCCACCCTGGGACCTAAATTTAGTCCTTACTGCGCTGACTAAGGCTCCCTTTGAACCCCTGTCCGAAGCCTCGCTGAAAATTATATCTCTTAAAACCTCCCTACTTGTAGCTTTAACGTTAGCACAGAGAGTTAGCGATATCCCGGCTTTGTCAGCATACTCACCTTTCTCACAGATACTGGAGGATAGAGTTGTCCTTAAAAATGACACCGCCTATCTTCCAAAACTGGCATTGCGGTTTCACAGATCGCAAGAAATATCCCTGCCTTCCTTCTTTGGCAATCCCAAAAATAAGGGGGAGGAAGTCCTACATACGTTAGATGTAAAGAGATGACTAATTCAGTAGCTACAAGGGAGTGTAGGAAGGATAGGTCTCTTTGTATGCTTCAAGGGTCCATGGAAAGTACAAAAAGCATCGAAAGCCACGCTGGCCAGGTGGATAAGAGATAATATCACCCTATCATATTCCTCATGTGGGGCAGCCATTCCGGAGGAGATAAGAGCCTATTCAACCAGAGCAGTGGCGACTTACTGGGCAGAGAGTGCCAGCACCTCGATAGAGCAGATTTGTAGAGTCGCTACTTAGTCTTTTCCCTTTACGTTCTTTAACCATTATCGGCTAGACCGGGCCTCTTCTTCAGATCTTACCTTTGGGACAAGGGTTCTGGAGGCAGTGGTTTCCCCCTAATGTACAATCTATGAAATTCTCTCCGTGGTGCCGTTATGGGGAAAGAGAAAAACATAGTTACTTACCGATAACAGAATTTTTCTGAGGCCATGATGACACACATACATTCCCTCACTTCACGTGTGGGTGTGCACACTGAAATTAGTTAGTTAGTTTGGAAAATAACCACGTGGTGCCTCTATTAGGCTTATATTAATGTTAAATATTTTGTATAGCCATTCATGTTGCCAGTCTGAAGTTCCGTTAATGCTCTGTAAACCAACTGATGTGGGAGAGAGGTACCGCCTTTTTATCTGTAGGTTTCCTGTCCCTGTGGGACGGATCCCCTCTCTCCGTGGTGCCGTCATGGGCTCAGAGAAATACTGATATCGGTTAGTAACTATGTTTTTTCTGGTTGTTAAAACTATGATTTTTTCACTTTAAACCTTTTTTAAACACCTCTGATTACTGTGATCATACAACATACAAGCCTCTGATGGCTCTGGTGATGTACTGTACTACTGTAATGCCGTGTATGATCACTGCTTGTCAGTGTAATATTAATACACATGAGATAAGTGTTGGCTGAATGGTCATTTGGCAGACGGCTTTCTCTCCCGACTCCTTCATACACAGAAATATTCCAGCTTTCCTGTGGTCTGTATGGGAGAGTCGCCTCCAGACTCCTCTAGAGGGGATTACCTACAGGAAGATCAAACGGATTAGCCTCTGTGTCATGTACCTTTTTCTCAGCACATGACTTGGGGTTGTGCCTGCAAGGGTTAATCTATCTCCTCTCCCTCAGTCCAGCATTCAACCTCTGTCCTATGCTGCAATGGGAGCATAATTCACACCTGGACACAGTTCACACACCCCGCTCATTCACGCTGCCACCACTCACTGAACACACGGGCACTGGAAATCTTACTGCTACTGTCTCCAATCAGCAGGGTCACACACTCTAAGGCTATGGATTCTTTAGAGCATACAAGGCTTATTAAGGTTTGAATCTTTAATAGAAAAGGTACAGTGCTTACAATGAAAGATATCAAAATATGGAAATAAAAAGTGACATACAAATATGTAAACAGTTATAAAATAAAAGGGAGAAAACTTACAGAAATATCAAACTTTGCAGTCTGGTATTCTGCCCCTGAGGGGAGGTGGAGGGGGGGATATGGAACGGATCACACCAGCTTGGCTGTCCCTCACTGTGAACAGCTTTCTATGTGTAAAGGCCTAATTTATAGAGTCAACCTAGAGGTCAGATTTCTAGACCAGCCTCTCAAGTTAATATTCTAATCCTTGGTTTGTGACTGGATCCTGGCTATTTTACCAATGAGTACATTATTTTTCTTTGAACACTCTTCGTGTAATCTTTCTTTCTCAGAGTAAATATACCGTGTCATGCTGCAATTGGTATGTCTGTTCAAAGGAGTCAGAAGGTGTAAGGGTACCGTCTCACAGTGGCACTTTTGTCGCTACGACGGTACGATCCGTGATGTTCCAGAGATATCCATACGATATCGCAGTGTCTGACACGCAGCAGCAATCAGGGACCCTGCTGAGAATCGTACGTCGTAGCAGATCGTTTGGAACTTTCTTTCGTCGCTGGATCTCCCGCTGTCATCGCTGGATCGTTGTGTGTGACAGCGATCCAGCGATGCGTTCACTTGTAACCAGGGTAAACATCGGGTTACTAAGCGCAGGGCCGCGCTTAGTAACCCGATGTTTACCGTGGTTACCAGCGTAAAAGTAAAAAAAACCAAACCGTACATACTCACATTCTGGTGTCCTTCAGGTCCCTTGCCGTCTGCTTCCCGCTCTGACTGACTGCCGGCCGGAAAGTGAGAGCAGATCACAGCGGCGACGTCACCGCTGTGATCTGCTTTCACTTTACGGCGGCACTCAGTCAGAGTGGGAAGCAGACGGCGAGGGACCTGATGGACACCGGAATGTATGTACGGTTTGTTTGTTTTTTACTTTTACGCTGGTAACCACGGTAAACATCGGGTTACTAAGCGCGGCCCTGCGCTTAGTAACCCGATGTTTACCCTGGTTACCCGGGACCTCGGCATCGTTGGTCGCTGGAGAGCTGTCTGTGTGACAGCTCTCCAGCGACCACACAACGACTTTCCAACGATCACGGCCAGGTCGTATTGCTGGTCGTGATCGTTGTAAAGTTGCAGAGTGTGACAGTACCCTTAAGTGTTTCAAATTATGTGTGTGTTCACAGCAAAACCCCCTGCGGTTACTGGAGCCAGGAAACTGCCTTTCTTAAGGTACCGTTACACTAAACAACTTACCAACGATCACGACCAGCGATACGACCCGGCTGTGATCCGTTGGTAAGTCGTTGTGTGGTCGCTGGGGAGCTGTCACACAG
This sequence comes from Ranitomeya variabilis, assembly GCF_051348905.1. NCBI lineage: Eukaryota > Metazoa > Chordata > Amphibia > Anura > Dendrobatidae > Ranitomeya > Ranitomeya variabilis. Next base: position 737,411,224 of record NC_135235.1, on the reverse strand, counting down.
ACAGCTCTCTCCAGCGACCAACGATCAGGGGAACGGCTTCGGCATCGTTGAAACTGTCTTCAACGATGCTGAAGTCCCCCTGCAGCACCCGGGTAACCAGGGTAAACATCGGGTTACTAAGTGTAGGGCCGCGCTTAGTAATCCGATATTTACTCTGGTTACCATTGTAAAAGTAAAAAAAAAACACTACATACTCACATTCTGATGTCTGTCACGTCCCCCGCCAGCATCCACAGGGTTAAAACTGCTGTCGGCAGGAGCGCTGGTAATGCACGCACTGCTGCCGAGAGCTTCCCTGCACTGACTGTGTCAGCGCCGGCCATAAAGCAGAGCACAGCGCTGACGTCACCGTTGTGCTCTGCTTTACGGCCGGCGCTGACACAGTCATTAGCAGCGCTCCAGCCGAAAGCAGTTATAACCCTGTGGACGCCGGGGGACGTGATGGACATCAGAATGTGAGTATGTACTGTTTTTTTTTTAAAACTTTTACAATGGTAACAAGGGTAAATATCGGGTTACGAAGCGCGGCCCTGCGCTTAGTAACCCAATATTTACCCTGGTTACAAGTGAACACGTCGCTGGATCGGTGTCACACACGCCGATCCAGCAATGACAGCGGGTCATCAGCGACGAAATAAAGTTCTGGACTTCTAGCTCCGACCAGCGATATCACAGCGGGATCCAGATCGCTGCTGCGTGTCAAACACAACGAGATCGCTATCCAGGACGCTGCAACGTCACGGATCGTTGTAGTTGTAAAGTTGCTGAGTGTGACGGTACCTTTAGGATAACATATGTTGCGACCTTTGTGAGAGCTGCAGCCTCAGGATAGATGTTAATTTACTCCTGGTCATACATCCATACATATACATATTTCACTACACTCTGAAATTCAGGATGCCAGATCCTTCTCTGCCCTGACTTCATCAAATACATTATATAGTCAACCAAACCCCTCAAAATCAGTGCTTTCATGTAACTTTAGTCTGATGTGTATGAGGGCGCTAAAAGGTAACGTATTGGACATTGCCTCTGGCCCAGCCTAGTAGACCTTCGTACATTGCAGGCCCAGACACCATTATTAGGCATGTAAGTATCGTAGTAACTAGGCCGCCTCATACTATCAAGTGCTTGGGGGAGGAGGGCATTCAGGCAATCTCTGTCACACCTTTTTAAATGCCATGCTTGCTTTTGGCAGCTGCAAGTGGTTAAACTCCCAGGGGTTTTGTTGCAGCCACATCTGTGCCGTCCCTGCTGTGTACATCTATGTTCTGGGGCCCAAAAGAGTTAATTTTTTTAAAACAATTGTTTATTGTGTGAAAAATAAAATGTGTCTTCTGCTTTTTCCATGTTTTTTTCTTTTTACAAGAATTGTTGGAACCAATTTTCTTTAGAAACATTTTAAAGGGAAGGTGCCACCAGTTTTCTTGTACTTTGTTTTTTTGTGTGAAATTAAGCTTAAAATAGTAATTAAATTGTATTAAATGCAATGTTTGCAAACATTTCTATATGATAAATATTATATATTTTCTTACAAATATATATACTTACCACTTGGGGGAGCATTTTCTGTTTTAGACCTCAAGCAGCTATATCAAAAAACATTTGCAACAAAGCAAAAAAGATGTACCTGTCCAAAAAATATCAACAACATTTTAAACTTTATTAAAACAGGTATAGGCACAGATGTAGGGACAAACCATGTGTAACTTGCTGCTAAGCGTCAAGGCACACAACACCTCCCAGAAACCCCAAGAATGTAAATGTAAAAAAAAATCATTTCCTTAATAGGAGCGCAGAATATTCTGCCATAATTAGTAACATGATAAAGATACTGCAGAATTATTAAAAATATGTATGGCACTGTTGCTGCATATATAATCCTATAAATCAAATGCAGGTATAAGTCTCACAAGATTGCAGATAGCTATAACATCATCATTATTTGCTGCATGTTTCCACTACCATAATGTAGTGCAACTCGCCCAATTAGGCGGCCATCATATTACCTGAAACTAGTAATGACCGCGGCTCGAGGGGGAATCCAGAGACGTGTGTGTGCCCGCTCAAGCAGCTATAGTAAGACTTACCAGCTTTCCTGTTAGCTGAAACATTGGGGCAGTAACAGCTGACCTCACCATTTCCCTCCCCTTTTGGGTTGTCTAGTATTCCTGGGGCAGAATGAAGAGTAGCATCACAGGGCAGCGCCATTTTTTGTGTGACTGCCCTGTGACCTGCCATCACCAGCAGTTACTGTCTCTATCCCATCAGTCTCTCTCACACAGATTACATGATTTTCTCACCCCCCTCAACAATGTCTGGCCATTCACTGCAGACCTGCAGCTCCTTATCTTATCTTACTGAGGGATGAATCAAAACTCCTGCCCAGCAGCTGACAGCTCCTGTTCTGATAATGCTAATGGTACACTGTTCCTCCTTGATGTCTCTGATATTCTGCCTGTACTTTTCTCCTGCATTTTATTCCCCTCAGCCGTCAATCTAGGATCTATTCTGCTGGAAGCAGTGCTGCTTATATTAGCAGATCTGAGGGCTCCATGAATATGGCAGCAGAGTAGTGATGAGCGAGTATATTCGTTGCTCTGGTGATCTTCGAGTATTTGTTAGGGTTCGGAGATTTAGTTTTCATCGCCTCAGCTGCATTATTTCAGGCTTCTAGCCAGGCTGAATACATGTGGGAATTCCCTAACAAACAGGCTTTCCTCACATGTATTCAGCCTGGCTAGCAGTCGTAAATCATGCAGCTGAGGCGATGAAAACTAAATCTCCGAACATTAGTAAATACTCGGAGATCACCCGAGCAGTGCTCAGGAAAACCCGAGCAACGAGTATACTTGCTCATCACTACAGCAGAACACTCCCACTACTGTGAATTGTGAAGCCTACAGAGGCGTGCCCAGTTCACAGCAGTGACAATTTTATTACAATAGATAGGGTCCGCGTCAGTCTGTTCTCTCCTATGACCATGGGGTGTCGTATTATGACACTGAAAGTGTCGTGCTGCTACTGTGAAAGCAAGATGTCATCCTCAAGTGCCTTCTTTAAACTTCTATAATACACGAAATATGTTTCAAATGCAATCAAAACTTGGTTATAACAGCATATTATGCTACATTACCTTGATTTATTAATGATCTACAAACGCAGTATCTTCCCTCTAATATCTTTTTTTTCTGGTGTTTTTCTTGTAATATAGGAAATCCTAAGACCAGAAATAAACCCCATAAAACATTGTACATGGGGACTTTGAGCTCACATATTATCTGTCCGTTGTGATTGTGGAAACAAAAAAGATTTTATAAAAGCCTCATCATGAAATAGTTTCTCCTGTCACGTGTAATGAATATCTCCTGCAGTATTGCTAATGCCGATTCCAGTGTCGGTAAATGAGACGAGAATTAGCGTTATGGAAGATGAGTCTATGAGGAACGTATTCAGCTGCCGACTCCGAGGAGGAAACTGATTGTTGTCTGTGGCCTAAATATATAGGTTTTATTAGTAGATATAAAGAAGGAAACTAAATACTGTAAAATAATAAATCTCCTCATATGTTTCCCTTATTATCTCCAGTAATTGCATTATTACACAGGATTTTTATGATGTTACATCATCTCATCTTCTTCTCATTCAGGTCTCTACAATATCGGATCCTCTCGGTGAAGATCTTTTATATAAGAGAATTTTCCTGAAATACCCATCAATCATTGATATGGACAGAGACAAGATGGCGGAGAGGATATTACACCTCACCCTAGAGATCCTCTTCCGGCTTACTGGAGAGGTGAGAGATTCTGATGATGTCACATTACATCATTCTTATCTATGGGAATAACAAATAGACAGAACAGGAGAGGTGAGGACTCTGGAAATGTCTGTAGTGAGATTTATTAATGTGTCTCTCCATAACCAGGATTACACAGTAGTGAAGAAGACCTCTAGTGAGCGCTGTCAGGACCCTGTGTCTGAAGGATGCAGAAGACTCCTGAGCCCAATCACAGGGCCTCCACCTCACCCCCTGATACATGAGGACATCAGTGACCAGAAGATCCTAGAACTCACCTACAAGATGATTGAGCTGCTGACTGGAGAGGTGACACTGCTGGGAATGCTGGGACATTATACAGTAACAATATGAAGGGATCGGGGGATGACGGTATCATTGTATGTGTCAGGTTCCTATAAGGTGTCAGGACGTCGCTGTCTATTTTTCCATGGAGGAGTGGGAGTATTTACAAGGTCACAAAGATGTCATGATGGAGGTTCCCCAGCCCCTCATATCACCAGGTAATAGACAGGACTAAATACACATATAATTATCTGTATGTAAAGAATTAATTCAGTCCCTGTTTCTGTTTCCTTCAGATCCATCCAGTAAGAGGACAACACCAGAGAGACATCCCCTTCCTCTTCCACAGAACTATAAACAAGGAGATCCCAATGCTCATGATTATCAGGTAGATGGAGAGAAGGTGTCATGAGATCTCCCCTTTGATGTGTAGAGGGAAGTGAAGGTCTTGTGCTCAGTCTTGTTTTATTCACCAGTATTATGTCTTATACTTGGGCAATGAGAGCAGTGGAGATGGCAGGATTAGAGCTGATCATAGATGTGACTTCTCCATCTGTCTGTGACTTTTACAATATTTATTTCAGGGTGAAGATCTGACCCATATTAATACTACAGAGACATATGTGAGAGGTGATGAGCAGTGTAAAGAGGAGATTCCCACATTCGAATACCCAGGTGAGTAATAACCACTAAATGCAGAGAAGTCACAGATTCTTCTCAGTCATTGGCTGTGGCTAGTGATGAGCGAATATACTCGTTACTCGAGATTTCCCTAGCATGCTCGGGTGTCCTCCGAGTATTTTTTAGTGCTCGGAGATTGTTTTCCTCCCCTCAGCTGAATAATTTACATCACTTAGCCAGCTTGATTACATGTGGCAACCCCCACATGTACTTATGCTGGCTAACAGATGTAAATCATTCAGCTGCAGCAATAAAAACGAAATCTACGAGCACTAAAAAATACTCGGAGGTCACCCGAGCTTGCTAGGGAAATCTCGAGTAACGCGTATATTCGCTCATCACTAGCTGTGGCTGCTCTATCGGTGGTGTAGTCCGGCCATATTACCATGATCACCATTTTGCCTCTAGACCACGACATTCTCCTCCACCCAAAACTGCTCAAATGACTTTGGGCATTGAAAGCCCTTTTATGTATAAAACTTACCACCTGGAGGATTCACCTACCCCCTGAGATTAGAAGATGCTGGCCATTACCTGCCCAGATCTGTAAACTACAAAGCCAAATGACAGAGCACGTAGAAAGTGCTGATAAGTTAGAAAATCACTTGAAGAAAAGTATTATGGGCCTGTAAGAGAAAGCGGAGGGTAAATAAGCCGCTGGCTTCCTAGAATCCTGGTATCTTATTGGATGAATCCACCTTCTCCCCCTTCTGTGCTGCTGAATGTGCTCATATGGTCCCTACAAGACCAGGTCCAGTCTTTCTGGCCAAACTTTGCTTTTATGATCAACAACATTAAATGTGCAGTGAGGCCAAGTGTGAATTTCTGTACAATCACAGCAGAGTTTCTTTTTATCCTGACTTTTCAATTTGTATTAAAACTAATTTCAAGGAGGATTGTGATCAACTACAGGAAAAACATTACTCCTGTGCCATGATATATCTCTAAGCTGTGCGCGGCTGACGGATGTAATATGCATTTATTCACGCCTGCAGGAGATGTTTTGGCATGGCTCAAGCCCTGGTTTCATGAAATCACTCCACATCATAAATTACATTGTTTTCGATCATAAGTAATTCAGATTACTGCACAATCTCTCCTGAAATGTGGAGCAATATTATTTTCTCTAATCTTCTGGTCAGGACTCATAGTAGCTCCAATGGTCCACCGTAAATGAGTGCATCTCTGGTTTACTGTTGGAGTTCTCCCCTCGTACATACATTGTTGTTGGGGATGTAACATAGAATAAAAACATGTCTTTTTTTACCTGTTCATTCTGTATGCTAGTTTGATTGTGGTGGGATGGTCCTGCAACACTTATGTGAATCTGTAACTCCCTGATAGTCTTAAAAATAGCTCCTAATCTCCTCTTCCAAATGTCTAAGATCGAAATTTAAAGTGAACCTGTCATAAGCTAATACAGATCCATATGTAATCAGAGCACCACATAAAGCCCTGCCCACAGGCCGCCCACAGCTCCACCCCGAAGCACGAGAATCTCAATAACTGAAAACTATAAATACAGATTAAACAATAACCACAAGACAGATTTCATCAACCAATCAGTAATCAGTATAACGGCGCCAACCTGTCACATTCTGTAGGTTACTGTGTACAATCCTGCTGACAGGTTCCCTTTAAGATATCTCAGCTCTGCAGTATTATCCACAGTTCTCTTTAAATGTGTAATATTTCTTCTTGAAACTCATCTGACAGAAAATATTGGACCTTACGATAGTTTAGATTGTGAAGTCACCGAGAGTCCGAGACCCATACTCTAATTACATCAGAGACTTTTCACCACTATCACCACTAGTTACTCATTTATTACTGATGAAGACTGTTGAGTTTGATCACTTCAGTAGATGTTATTGTCTGTAGTCACAGTATTCGACTACAGTAGTGTCCAATATACTGTGATTTAACCACTTCCCGCAGCCAGTTTTGTGTTTTTAATCAGGCCCCATATTTAAAATCTGACGTGTGACACTTTATGTGGTGATAACTTTGGAATTATTCACAAAGGATAATAGAAAACAAATGGATCTTACAAATTATTTTCCAACTTCGCACAATACCCTACATACGATTGTAGGCTACTGTCTGGGCAAATAGCAGTATTCAGAAGGGATGGAGCATCATTTAGGCTGGTTTCACATTTGCATTGGGCAGAGCAGCGGAGGGCTGTGTAGTTCCTCTGTTAAGACCCGCCCACTGCCGCACCTCTTCCATTCAGCTCTGCTTACGTCGGCATGCGTCCTGCGTACCTATCTTTAACATTGGGTACGCAGGCCATGCGAACGTAAGCGGATGCCTCCGCATGCGTCATTTTGATGCTGTGCCGACCACAACAAAATGCAACATGTTGCGTTCGATGCAGTTCGGCGCAGCATCACAACAACGCATGCGGAGGCATCTGCATTCATTCGCATGGCCTGCGTACCCAATGTTAAAGATAGGTGCACAGGACGTATGCTGACGTAGGCGGAGCTGAATGAAAGAAGTGCGGCAGTGGGTGGGGCTTAACAGGAACTACGCAGCCCTCCGCAGCTCTGCCCAATGCAAATGTGAAACCAGCCTTAGCTATTTGAATGCAGATCTAGCTGGAATAGTTTGCAGACACAATGTATTGGGTCACCTGGCAGCTCAAAAGATATCCAGATATCCACCATGAACATGCTTGGTACTATCTTCTCTGCTTTCCATATCCCAAGGGTTGCCTTGCTCATCCCCCTTTAGCACCCTTACATGGATCTGGACTTACACTGGGACCCCTAGGCTTGGACAATGCTATTCTGTGGTGTTTGATGGCAAGAAGAATAGTCAGGTAGCTGGATCAGAACCAGAAGGACTGAATACAGAATGAGAAGACACAAGAGTAGTCAGTAAATGGGCCACGGTTGCAACATGAAACAAATACACAAGCCACATGTGAGCTGAGCACAGGATTGAACCAGAGGAGAACAACGCTGTATCTGGCAGATTCTGGCAATGTGCTTTGAACTTTAGTAGGGTGGGGTAGTTTCCAATTGGCTGAAGCAGGGAGCATTACTCCAGCTGGACAGCAGGAACAGATCCCATATGAGATTGGACACCCCATATGCAGAAGCCCTAATATAACTGAGAGAAAACCAGAATAGTAAAAATCCCGATAAAGTGATTCTATTTTATAAATTAATTCACTGAGGGTTATAATCTACATGAGGAGTGAATATTTTGACTCCACAGACACTTTCCGGAAATTAACACACAGTGGATGTTGGTGAGTGAAAATTACACATTTTCCATTTTATTACCCAACACTTAATGCCCAGATTGTGCTCCAGGAGACACACCATAAATGTAGAAGGTTCTTTTCACTATAATATTGCTAAATACAAGTATCCTAAATGTTCTTTGTGCACCCTACAAGACTCAGAATTGAGAGCGGATTTTGCTGGATAGGTCTATAGAAACCTTGTTGCTGTTCAGCAGCTTTTGAGCCACTAATAGTGTGGGAGCCTCTGTTTTTCCATTGACAGATGATGGACCTGAGTGGGGACATTTTTGTGAGATGAGAATTGGTATTATTTTCTCCTAATTAACATTGATTGGTTTCTCTTTATTCAATATTTGGGAGGCAGAATGAACAAACAGTTGAACAACACGCACTACTGGTTCATCCTATAAGGTTTTCTATTAGACTGTGAACTGTCATTGTCTTGGTAAATTAATTATTTTTTTTTACATGAACTGTCCATAAAAATGGCAAGCTAAGTTGAAATGTTTACAAATTTAAAACTCAAGGATATTTTATTAAAAAAATATATTTTTTTTATCTTAGCAGATGACTGTAGCAGGAGATCAGAGGGACAGCTGATATCTTCAGTTTTTAAATCTGATGATCTTGAGATCCTACAAGATACAACTGAAGTGAATGCTATTACTCCAGATATACCATCATCCCTTCACAGCAAAGATCTGTCATCTGATGCTATGGAACAGGTGCCATCTTCTGATTCATTACCGACTACTAAGGAAAATCAAAGTCACAAAAGTGGCATTAAAAAACAAACTACTCCTAAAGCAAAGAAGTCATTTTCATGTTCAGAATGTGGGAAACATTTTACACGGGAATCACATTTTGTTAACCACCTAAGAACTCACACAGGAGAAAAGCCTTTTTCCTGTTCAGAATGTGGGAAATGTTTTAAGCACAAATTAACTCTTGATAACCACCAGAGAACTCACACAGGGGAGAAGCCTTTTTCCTGTTCAGAATGTGGGAAATGTTTTAACCATAAATCGGTTCTGTATAGGCATCGGAGAACTCACACAAAGGAGAAGCCTTTTTCCTGTTCAGAATGTGAGAAATGTTTTAAGCACAAATTAACTCTTGATAACCACAAGAGAACTCACACAGGGGAGAAGCCTTTTTCCTGTTCAGAATGTGGGAAATGTTTTAATCACAAATTAACTCTTGATAACCACAAAAGAACTCACACAGGGGAGAAGCCTTTTTCCTGTTCAGAATGTGAGAAATGTTTTAAGCACAAATTAACTCTTGATAACCACAAGAGAACTCACACAGGGGAGAAGCCTTTTTCATGTTCAGAATGTGGGAAATGTTTTACCCAGAAATGCAGTCTTGTTATACACAAAAGAATTCACACAGAGGAGAAACCTTTTTCATGTTCAGAATGTGGGAAATGTTTTATCCAGAAATGCAGTCTTGTTATACACGAAAGAATTCACACAGAGGAGAAGCCGTTTTCATGTTCAGAATGTGGGAAATGTTTTAAATGGAAAATAAATTGTGATAGCCATCAGAGAGATCACACAGGGGAGAAGCCGTTTTCCTGTTCAGAATGTGGGAAATGTTTTAACCGGAAATCGATTCTTGATAGCCACTGGAGAACCCACACAGGGGAGAAGCCTTTTTCATGTTCAGAATGTGGGAAATGTTTTATCCAGAAATGCAGTCTTGTTACACACAAATTAATTCACACAGAGGAGAAGCCTTTTTCATGTTCAGAATGTGGGAAATGTTTTAAATGGAAAATAAGTCTTGATCGCCATCAGAGAACTCACACAGGGGAGAAGCGTTTTTCCTGTTCAGAATGTGGGAAATGTTTTAACCGGAAATCAGTTCTTGATTGCCACCAGAGAACTCACGCAGGGGAGAAGCCTTTTTCCTGCTCTGAATGTGGGAAATGTTTTAACCAGGAAGCTCATCTTGTAATACACCAGAGAACTCACACAGCGGAGAAGCCTTCTTCATTTTCTTAATGTGGGAAATATTTTACTTGGAAATACATTGTTAATAAACATCAGAGATGTCACGTAGGGGAGAAGCCTCATTTTTTTGTTCAGAATGTTGAAATCGTTTTAACCAAAATTTGATCTTCTTAAAGAGGTTGTCGAGTCATTCATCATGTTTGCTGACAAAAGGATAAAACAAACTTATTAACCCCTTCATGACCTTGGGATTTTTCGTTTTTCCGTGTTCGTTTTTCACTCCCCTCCTTCCCAGAGCCATAACTTTTTTATTTTTCCGTCAATTTGGCCATGTGAGGGCTTATTTTTTGCGGGATATGTTGTACTTTTGAAAACTATCATTGGTTTTACCATGTCGTGTACTAGAAAACGGGAAAAAAATTCCAAGTGCGGTGAAATTGCAAAAAAAGTGCAATCCCACACTTGTTTTTTGTTTGGCTTTTTTGCTAGGTTCACTAAATGCTAAAACTGACCTGCCATTATGATTCTCCAGGTCACGACGGATTCATAGACACCTAACATGACTAGGTTATTTTTTACCTAAGTGGTGAAAAAAAATTCCAAACTTTGCTAAAAGGAAAAAAATAAAATAAAATTGCGCCATTTTCCGATACTCGTACCGTCTCCATTTTTCATGATCTGGGGTCGGTTGAGGGCTTATTTTTTGCGTGCCGAGCTGGCGTTTTTAATGATTCCAATTCGGTGCAGATACGTTCTTTTGATCGCCCGTTATTGCATTTTAATACAATGTCGCAGCGACAAAAAAAAGTAATTCTGGCGTTTCGATTTTTTTTCTCGTTACGCCGTTTAGCGATCAGGTTAATGCTTTTTTTTTTATTGATAGATCGGGCGATTCTGAACATGGCGATACCAAATATGTGTAGGTTTGATTTTTTTTTATTGATTTATTTTGATTGGGGCGAAAGGGGGGTGATTTAAACTTTTATATATATTTTTTTTTTTTTCACATTTTTTTAACTTTTTTTTTTAACTTTTGCCATGCTTCAATAGTCTCCATGGGAGGCTAGAAGCAGGCACAGCACGTTCGCCTCTGCTACATAGCAGCGATCTGCTGTTCGCTGCTATGTAGTAGAAAATCAGGTGTGCTGTGAGCGCCGACCACAGGGTGGCGCTCACAGCTGCCGGAGATCAGTAACCATAGAGGTCTCAAGGACCTCTATGGTTACCATTCAGAAGCATCGCCAACCCCCGATCATGTGACGGGGGTCGGCGATGCGCTCATATCCGGCCGCCCCCGGCTGGATGCGGTAGTTAAATGCCGCTGTCTGCATTTGACAGCAGCATTTAACTAGTTAATAGCGGCGGGTGAATCGCGATTTCACCCGCCGCTATTGCGGGCACATGTCCGCTGTTCAAAACAGCTGACATGTCCCGGCTTTGATGCGGGCTCACCGCAGAGCCCTGCATCAAAGCAGGGGAGCTGACCTCGGACGTACTATCCCGTCCGAGGTCAGTAAGGGGTTAATTCCAAATGTAAAACTATACCCATAATTCACCCCCTGAAGGTTAGTCAGAAGGTGACTAATAGAAAAACCATATACCCCACGTTTCAGTATATAGGGTGAGGTGACGTATACATTGATTGTCCAAGCATCTAATTTCTATGGGTTTCGTCATCCTCACCAAAGGTGACTCATCAGGAGACTTTATTTAATATTGACCTATATTCAAGTGAGAGTAGACAAAAGAAAACTTAAAATCATGTATCATGTTATCCAAAACAGTCAGAAAACTACCCACATATAGGCAAATCCCAGATCTCAAACTATATACTTGGTAAGTTTATAAGCCACTTCAGTGGCCCTCAGGGAGGAATAGAAAGCATATGAAAATACAGTATGATTATTGTGTTTTTCCTCCTATAGGGACTGCCCTAGTTTGGTATTGTAACAGCTGTCAATTAGTAGTGCAGACAAATTGTCCTAGACTAAACTTATTTTTCAGACGGCCCAATATATACCACTCAGGGAAAGTTTACCTGCTTCAAAGATCATTAGCAGCTTCTAACTAATGGCCATTCTGCAGTCTGTCAAGGAATGAGTGCAATATCATTATAAAGACTAGGGATATGTGCAACCATAATGTCTGGGAGATCTGTGCCATTATTTAGTATGAATATGGAAATTATCTCTGGAAATTAAGTGTTCCCTGAGCAGTATATACTGTATTTTCACATACTATCTATTCCTGACACTGGAGTGACTTATAAACTTACGAACTATATAGTTTGAAGTCTGGGATCTACCAATATGTGTCTAGTTTTATGACTGTTTCGCATAATATGATACATAATTTTAGGGTTTTCTTCGTCTAGTCTCACTTGAATATAGGTCAATATTAAATAGTTTCCTGATAAGTTGTCCTTGGTGAGGATGATGAAACCCATAGAAATAAGAGGCTTGGAGAGCGAGTGTGTATACATCACCTCACCCTATATACTGAGATGTGGGGTATACGTTTTTCTATTAGTCACCTTCTGACTAACCTTCAGGGGTGAATTATGGGTATAGTTTTACATTTGGAATTAATAAAGTTTAGTTTTATCCTCTTGTCAGTGAATCTTCTAATCGGGGCGCAATCACAGTTGTTATTTTTTTTTTACCATGTTCACTAAGGCCTCTTTTACACTAGCGTCGTGCTCTGCACTTCGCTATGCGCTGTTGCAGCGCATCGACGCTAGCGTTCTCTCCGCCGCACAACGGGGGCAGCGGATGCAGTTTTTCAACGCATCCGCTGCCCCATTGTGAGGTGCGGGGAGGCGGGGGCGGAGTTCCGGCCGCGCATGCACGGTCGGAAAAGACGTTCACGCCGCACCAAAAAATGTTTTTTGGTGGCGACGGACCGATGCAACACGACGCAACCGTCGCACGACGGTTGCAGGATGCGTTTTTTCTCCATAGACTATCATTAGCACTGCGTCGCTAATGATAGTCTATGGAGAAAAAACGCATCCTGCAAGCACTTTTGCAGGATGCGTTTTTTCTGCAAAACGACGGATAGCGACGTGCAGTGCACGACGCTAGTGTGAAAGAGGCCTAAATCCTAAAAGTGACTGGCAATTAGGATTTTCCAGGTCATTATGAGTTCATAGACACCACACATGTATAGGTTCTTTTTTATTGAAGTGCTGAAAAAAAATTCCAAAGTTTAGTAAAAAAAAAAATTGTGGCATTTTCCTATACCAGTAGCGTCTCCGTTTTTCATGATCTTGGGTTGGATTAGGGCTTATTTTTTGCATGCCGAGCTGACATTTTTAATGAATACCATTTTGGTGCAGATATGATCTTTTGATCGCCTGTTATTAAATTTTATTGCAATGTTGTGGCGACCAAAAAAAACCTAATTCTGGTGTTTTGACTTTTTTCTCATTAAACCGTTTAGAGATCAGGTTAATTTTTTTATTGATTATTGATCGGGCGATTCTGAACGCGGAGATACCAAATATGTGTATGTTTGATTTTTTTTGTAATTGGTTTATTTTGAATGGGGCGAAAGGGGGGTAATTTGAACTTTTACTTATTTTTTTATTAATATTTTTAAAAACTTTTTTTTACTTTTGGCATTGTGAAGACATACTGCATTGTATCTTAACTAACCAGACAACTATTTTCAGCAAACCAAGAATAATAGAATTTTATCTGTATGTTATCTTTCATATTTAAGTGTTGATTTCTAGTTGGTCAAGAAAATACTTTTGTTTGTGTAAGCTGCTAATATTGACTTTTAATGCTCGCTTATCCTTGATCACTAGTGATTTTTGCTAATATGCTAATTATGCGTTGTGTTATCATGCCAGTTTGTTGACTTCAAAAGCAGAGAGGGAAAAGCTATGCAAATATTTAAATAATCAAGTAATGCTACTTGATCTCATCTCCATTCTTACCCTTTATGTAAATACTGAATGAGTGACACTTGTGAAGTCTAAAAATAGGTTACATACCTCTGTATAAAGAGACTGACAGAAACAACCAGAGATTCTGCCAAGACATCCATAGGACCAGAGACAGGACAGCAGCCATTTTACATGATGGCTCCATCACAAGGAACACGGATCTATCATTCCACAGGAAACAACCTCGTGGTTTTCAGGCTCAAAAGGAAGAATACAGATCTGCTCCATTGACCATCGCTGATCCATGGATACGTTTAGAGAAGCCAGGTTGTGATCCTCAGATAAACTGGCCTTTTACCTTGTATGGACTAAATGAACTGTCATCTTCCTACGCCTGTCGTTACCTCTCTGTGCATACCACAGGTGAGGTACTGACCCTGGAAGAGCTAAAGTAACCACTGCTATTATCCCGGCGAGTTAGTGGAAGGGTGAGACTTTGCAATGGGCACCATCTTGGGTATTTTGCTGGGACTGTTCTACGTGTTATCTGCCTGTTTTGTGGTTCAATAAAGCATTGCAACACTGTTTTATCCTTACCCTGTGTTTTCTGTACCCATTTTAAAGGAGAGTGGGAGTTCAGCGGAATGATCCCTGGTTTCTGCGGTTTCGGCTAGTGGACTGGGGCACCCGCCAACCCCCCATGTCTTCACAGGCATGCTACAATAGTCTCCATGGGAGACTAGAATCTGCCATAACCCAATTGGCTCTGCTACATAGAGACAATGATCAGATCACCTGTATGTAGCAGAATTTCTCACTTGCTATGAGTGCCTACCACCGGGTGGTGCTCATAGCAATCTGGCAGTGACAACCATAGAGGTCTGCTGGAGACCTCTGGTTGTCATGCCAACCCATCGGTGACCCGCGATCATGTGACGGGTCACCAATGGGCGGTAATTCCAGTGCGCTTGCCGGAAGTACACGTTAAATGCCAATGTTGGAGGCGGCTGTTACGGGCACATGTCAGTTGTTCCAAGCAGCTGACATGTGCCAGCAAAGATGTGGGCTCAGCGCCGGAGCCCACATCAAAGGGAGGGAGTCCGACATCGGACATTTGCACCCTATGTCGGAAAGGGGTTAAAGGGGATTGTTTTTACAGAGACAGAAGTGCTAATCAATTATTATTATTTATTACTACAGCGCCATTTATTCCATAGCGCTTTACATGTGAGGAGGGGTATACATAATAAAAGACAAGTACAATAATCTTAATCAATACAAGTCACGACTGGTACATAAAAAAGGACCCTGCCCGCGAGGGCTCACAATCTACAAGGGATGGGTGAGAATACAGTAGGCGAGGATAGAGCTGGTCGTGCATCGGTTTGGTCTATCGTGGTTACTGCAGGTTGTAGGCTTGTCGGAAGAGGTAGGCCTTCAGGTTCTTTTTGATGGTTTCTACGGTAGGCGAGAGTCTCATGTGTTGGAGTAGAGAGTTCCAGAGAATGGGGAATGCACAGGAGAAATCTTGTATGCAATTGTTGGAAGAGGAGAGTAGAGAAGGAGATCTTGTGAGGATTGGAGGTTGCGTGCACTTAAGTACCAGGAGACGAGGTCACAGATGTATGGAGGAGACAGGTTGTGGATGGCTTTGTATGTCATGGTTAGGATTTTGAACTGGAGTCATTGAGTATTGGGGAGCCAGTACAGGGATTGACAGAGGGGAGAGGCTGGGGAATAGCAGGGGGACAGGTGGATTAGTTGGGCAGTAGAGTTTAGAATAGATTGGAGGGGTGCGAGAGTGTTGGAGGGGAGTCCACAGAGCAGGAGGTTGCAGTAGACAAGGCGAGAGATGATGAGGGCATGGACTAGGGTTTTTGCAGATTCTTGGTTGAGGAATGTACAGATCCAGGAAATATTTTTGAGTTGGAGTTGGCAGGAAGTGGAAAGGGCTTGGATATGTGATTTGAAGGAGAGATCAGTGTCAAGAATTACAGCGAGCTTGTGGGACTGGGGAGAGTGGGCAGCCATTTACTTTAATGGATAGGTCTGTTGGGGGAGTCAAGGGAGATGGGGGAAAGATGATGAATTCTGTTTTTTCCATATTAAGTTTAAGAAATCTAGCGGAGAAGAAGGATGAAATAGCAGACAGACATTGTGGGATTCTTCTTAGTAGGGTGGTGATATCTGGTCCAGAGGTGTAGATCTGTGTGTCATCGGCATAGAGATGATACTGAAAACAATGGGATTCTATGAGCTGTCCAAGGCCAAAGGTATAGATCAGTAGTGGGGAACCTCAGGGCCATTTACAGCCCTTAATGACCTTTTATCAGGCCCCTGAGCAGATTCTCAGGGACCTCATTCTTGGGCATGGAGCTGTATTTTGATTGCCACAAGATCATTCATTTCTTCTTGCTCTGTTAGCACATACATGCAGTGTTCACTACTGAACACTGAAGGGCATGCAATGAAAGATTATGTCCTGACACCAGTGCCAAAGTCAGGATATACTTTGTAGGCAGAGTTTGTATGGCCCCTGAAGGATGGTATAAATATCCAAATGGCACTTGGCGGAAAAAAGATTTCCCACCCCTGGTATAGATGGAGAAGAGCAGAATCCCTAGGACTGAACCTTGCAGAACTCTGACAGATAAGAGACGAGGTGAGGAGGTGGTGTGCGAGTGGGAGACGCTGAATGTCCAGTCTGTTAGGTACGACGAAATCCAAGATAGGACCAAGTGAGTGATGCCAAGAGATGAGAGGGTCTGTAATAGTAGGGAATGGTCCACTGTGTCAACGGCAGAGGACAGGTCTAGGAGGAGGAGGATTGAGTAGTGCCGCTTGGCTTTGGCAGTTAATAGGTCATTGGTGACTTTAGTTAGGGCAGTTTCAGTGGAGTGATGTGGCTGGAAGCCAGATTCAAAGAGGGAGCAGGAAGAGAGGTGGGAGGACAGTTCAAGATGGACGTGTTGTTCCAGTAGTTTTGAGGCATGGGGAGAATTGATATGGGGCAATAGCTAGATGCAGAGGATGAGTCAAGAGAGGGCTTTTTGAGGATAGGTGTGATTGAGGCATGTTTAAGGCTTGAGGGGAAAACCCCAGTTGTTAGTGATAGGTTGAAGTTATGGGTTAGGGTTGGAATGAAGACTGGTGAGGTTTGGGAATAAGTGGGATGGGATTGGGTCAAGTGCACAGGTGGTGAGATGTGATCTTGAGAGTAGAGTGAAGAATTGGTCTTCTGTAATGGTGGAGAAGTTGGTTTTGGAGGAAGAGGGCTGGGCAGTTAGGAGGAAGGGCAATGGGGGTTGTCGACCAAAACTGTCTGTGATGTTATCAATCTTCTGATTGAAAAATGAGGCAAAGTCTTCTGCTGAGATGAGTGGAGAGGGAGGGGATGCTGGGGGACGGAGGAGAGAATTGAAAGTGTTGAATAACTTTAAGGTTGTGAGACAGGGAGGATATGAGATGAGAAGTAGGTTTGTTTTGCTGCAGCGAGTGTGGCCTTGAAAGTAGTGAGGGACTGTTTGAATGCAATGAAGTGCTCATTGGAGTGGGATCTTTTCCATCTCCGCTCAGCAACCCTGGTAGTCAGTCTCAGTTCTTTGGTTAGGCTGGTGTGCCAGGGCTGTCTGTGGTCTGCGGTGACGAGGACCAGGATTTGAAGCAATATCACCGGCAGTGAGGAGGAGCAGAGAAAGTGTTAGCAGGTGGAAGCAGGAGAGAGCATGAGGGGGCTGTCTGTATTTGGAGTTCAGATGAGGAGGGGAGATGGATGGGGAGGAAGAAGAGATGACCAGTTCATTACTAGGTGTAGGGACTAGTGGTTAGTAGAAAGTGAAGGATTATAGGGGTGAGAGTGAAAACAAGCAGAAACATTGTTTACAGTAACTGTATCCAGTTACCTTCAGTTCTCTGAAGGCACAATCATGTATGTACACAATCATGCATACATACAAATAATTACACAAATACACAGCTTATAATGTTAAATAGTATACAGTTAAGACAAGAAAATATAATTTGTGTAAACCATGTGTAGATATAAAAATTCAGGCAAATGTCAAATGTTGTTGCTCCATCTAGTGGCTATGTGCAAAAGTGCCATCATAGAATAAAATGTATCGCAAGAGTGTCACTATCAAGGTTGAAATGAGATTAAGTGCACCGTATTTATTGATTTATTGAGTGTAAGATATATATATATACACACCAAAAGTTTGAACACACCTTCTCATTTACAGATTTTTATGTATTTTCATGTATTTGAAAGTTGTACATTCACACTGTAGACATCAAAACTATGAATTAACACATGTGGAATTATATACTTAACAAAAAAGTGTGAAACAACTGAAATTATGTCTTATTTTCTAGGTTCTTCAAAGTAGCCACCTTTTGCTTTGATGACTGCTTTGCATACTCTTGGCATTCTCTTGATGAGCTTCAAGAGGTAGTCACCGGGAATGGTCTTCCAACAATCTTGAAGGAGTTCCCAGAAATGCCTAGCACTTGTTGGCTCTTTTGCCTTCACTCTGCGGTCCAGCTCACCCCAAACCATCTCGATTGGGTTCAGGTCTGTTGACTGTGGAGGCCAGGTCATCTGGCGTAGCACCCCATCACTCTCCTTCTTGGTCAAATAGCCCTTACACAGCCTGGAGGTGTGTTTGGACTCATTGTCCTGTTGAAAAATAAATGATTGTCCAACTAAAAGCAAACCGGATGGAATAGCATGCCTCTGCAAGATGATGTGGTAGCCATGCTTGTTCAATATGCCTTCAATTTTGAATAAATCCCCAACAGTGTCACCAGCAAAGCACCCCCACACCATCACACCTCCTCCTCTGTGCTTCTCTGTGAGAACCAGGCATGTAGAGTCCATCCGTTCACTTTTTCTGCGTCGCACAAAGACACGGTGGTTGGAACCAAAGATCTCAAATTTGGACTCATCAGACCAAAGCACAGATTTTCACTGGTCTAATGTCCATTCATTTTGTTTTTTAGCCCAAACAAGTCTCTTCTGCTTGTTGCCTGTCCTTAGCAGTGGTTTCCTAACAGCTATTTTACCATGAAGGCCTGCTGCACAAAGCCTATTCTTAACAGTTGTTGTAGAGATGTGTCTGCTGCTAGAACTCTGTGTGGCATTGACCTGGTCTCTAATCTGAGCTGCTGTTCACCTGCGATTCCTGAGGAAGGTGACTCGGATAAACTTATCCTCAGAAGCAGAGGTGACTCTTGGTCTTCCTTTCCTGGGGTGGTCCTCATGTGAGCCAGTTTCTTTGAAGCACTTGATGGTTTTTGCAACTGCACTTGGGGACACTTTAAAGTTTTCCCAATTTTTCGGACTGACTGACCTTCATTTCTTAAAGTAATGATGGCCACTCATTTTTCTTTACTTATCTGCTTTCCATAATACAAATTCGACAGTCTATTCAGTAGGACTATCAGCTGTGTACCACCAAACGTCTGCACAACACAACTGATGGTCCCAACACCATTCACAAGGCAAGAAATCCCACTTATTAAATCTGACAGGTCACACCTGTGAAGTGAAAACCATTTCCGGTGACTACCTCTTGAACCTCATCAAGAGAATGCCAAGAGTGTGCAAAGCAGTCATCAAAGCAAAAGGTGGCTACTTTGAATAACCTAGAATACAAGACATAATTTCATTTGTTTCACACTTTTTTGTTAAGTATATAATTCCACATGTGTTCATTCATAGTTAAATCCCACATCCTAGATATCACCGAATGAAATATTCCAGTTGTAAATCTTTATTCATTACATAGTGGAATGTGTTGAGAAAACCTAAAAATGATCAACGTAAATCACAATTAATATCCCACGGAGATCTGGAGTTGGAATGATGCTGAAAATAAAAGTGGAAAACGAAGTTGGGCTGATCCAACTTCAGTGGAAAAGTCTCAATACAAGGAAATGATTCTCAGTAGTGTGTGTGGCCTCTGCGTGCTTGTATGATCTCCCTACAATGCCTGGGCATGCTCCTGATGAGGTGGCGGATGGTCTCCTCAGGGATCTCCTCCCAGACCTGGACTAAAGCATCCGCCAACTCTTGGACAGTCTGTGGTGCAACGTGACGGTGGATGGTATGAGACATGATGTCCCAGATGTGTTCAATCAGATTCAAGTCTGGGGAACAGGCGGGCCAATCCATAGCTTCAATGCCTTAATCTTGCAGGAACTGCTGACACTCCAGCCACATGAGGTCTGGCATTGACCTGCATTAGGAGGAACCCAGGGCCAACCGCACCAGGATATGGTTTCACAAGGGGTCTGAGGTTCTCATCTCGGTACCTAATGGCAGTCAGGCTACCTCTGGTGAGCACATGGAGGGCTGTGCGGCCCTCCAAAGAAATGCCACCCCACCCCATTTCTGACCTACTGCCAAACCGGTCATGCTGAAGGATGTTACAGGCAGCAGATCGCTCTCCACGATGTCTTCAGACTGTCACGTCTGTCACATGTGCTCAGTGTGAGCCTGCTTTCATCTGTGAAGAGCACAGGGCGCCAGTGGCGAATTTGCCACTTGTGCAAACCCCCATCTGTGGACATCTGGCACTCAGAGCATCCTCATGGAGTCGGTCTCTAACCGTTTGTACAGACGCATGCACATTTGTGGCCTGGTGGAGGTCATTTTGCAGGGCTCTGGAAGTGCTCCTCCTGTTCCTCCTTGCACAAAGGCTGAGGTAGTGGTCCTGCTGCTGGGTTGTTGCTCTCCTACGGCCCCCTCCACGTCTCCTGGTGTACATCTTGCCACATGTATGCAATCCTTGAGCAGCAGGTCGAGGGTGCATACTGCTGTGCGAGATGTGAGCACGTTGTGCATTTGGAAGCCCAGATACTGGATCTAAATGTGCAGCTGGCAACACTGAGAACCATAGACAAAATGAAAGGAGTCTTCTGCTCACTGAGGAGATGCTCAATGGGATAGATGAGTGGGGGTGGTAGGATGGAGCTGCAGGACAGTGAGGCAGCAAGCTGGGTGAGAGTTAGAAAGCAGGGTAGAGGGAAGACTTCCAGGGAGGCTAGTGCTGATCTGGCACACCCCAATAAGTTTGCTAAGTTGGCAGATGAGGGGGGTGTCAGTACAGGGGTAGCACTGCTGCAGCCAGGCATGTCCTCTGAAAGCTGGAGGAGTGACTGCTACAGTAAGGAGGGAAATAGGAGAGCAGGGCAGGCCATAGGTATGAGATGGCAATGCTGTAGATAAGCCCCCGATGTATCCTAAAAGATGAGAAAAAGAGGTTAGATTATACTCACCTGGGAGGGCGGTCTTATCCGGTGGGCGTCGCGGTGCGGTCCAGAGCCTCCCATCTTCATATGACGTCCTCTTCTTGTCTTCACGCTGCGGCTCTGGTAGATTGCTTATATGTTAAAGGGAACCTGTCACCCCAAAAATCAAAGATGAGCTGCAGCCACCAGCATCAGGGGCTTATCTACAGCATTCTGTAATGTTGTAGATAAGCCCCCGATGTATCCTGAAAGATGAGAAAAAGAGGTTAGATTATACTCACCCAGGGACGGTCCCGCTGTTTTCCAGGTCCAATGGGTGTTGCGGTCCGGGTCCGGTGCCTCCTATCGTCTTGTCTGCCCTGTTGAGGGCAGAGAAAAGTACTGCAGTGCGCAGGCGCTGGGCCTCTCTGACCTTTCCCGGCGCCTGCGCACTGCAGTACTTTGCTCTGCCCTCAACAGGGCAGACAAAGTACGCCTGTGCCGAAGCTGCAGCGTGAAGACAAGAAGAGGACATCATCGTAAGAAGATGGGAGGCCCCAGACCCCGACACCCTTCGGACCCGGACCACCCCTGGGTGAGTATAATATAACCTCTTTTTCTCATCTTTCAGGATACATCGGGGGCTTATCTACAGCATTACAGAATGCTGGAGATAACCCCCTGATGCCGGTGGCCGCAGCTCATTTTAGAATTTTGGGGTGACTGGTTCCCTTTAAAAGTCAGACTCCTGCTAATATGTTTTTTCTTTAATAACCTGGTGCCACAGTGCTTATATAATGTTGACAACCTGATGCTTTCTTCCTTAGAACATGGTTATCGCAGCAGCAACCATAATGTTATTGTTATTATTTTTTGACATATTATTTGATGAGACTACTCTATTACATATAATTACTGTGCATTATTGACAGATAATTTAAATTTAGTTTCTGTTTTATTTTCACCCATATATAAATTTTCTCACTTGGACAAAGATTGTTCTGATGAAGGTCCTTGTTGGAACGAAAACATTCAACTTATTGTCTGGATGCATAATGAATTAACACAACGTTTCTTTTCAAAAAACTGAATGGCAAGTTATTTTGAACATTTGATACAAGGGCTGGACACCCTACTTGAGCACCTACAAGTAACCTTCCTGAGTGCCGTGTTTTTTCACATATTACACACAGGAGCTCTGTATAGAGTGTATAGGTAATAGTGATTTTCAGTGACATTATACACAGGACCTCAGTGGAGCACCCCCACCATCGCAGGGCTGAGGGGTACCCGGTACCGGGCCTCTCTGTCTCGGTTCTGGGATCGTCACGGTGGCTAGACCCGGCCTTTGACCCTGCTAAGGGGCATCCAATAAAAGTCGAGAGTGATGGAGTGTGGTGCTAGGTGCGATGAATAACGAGGACACAGGGCTGCAGTCTCTTTACCTCTTTACTGAAGGCTTCAGGATCCTCAGTCCAGTGTACGGTTAACAGGGCTGTCCGAGACCGGCTGGTCTGATGGCACCTCCAGAGTTCCCTTTGCAGGTAGAAATCTGTGCCTTCCTTCTAGCGCTTGTGTGTTGTAGTCCTTCCCTGCTGAGCACCACGGGATAGTCCTCACAACTGTTGTGTCTGTTTCTGATGTTCCCTCACAACTGATTCTGATGTTCTTCTCCGTCCCCCAGATGACATGGCTAGGACGCACCCGTATGACGGGTAGGCCTGGAGTTCTTCCGGGACCCTAGAGTCGCCCCTCTCCCACTGTTGCCCCCTATGTCTGCTTAGGTGATTTAGGCGAGACAGCCCGCCTATAACTGACTGTCCTGCCGTTGGTTTGAAGCAAGGCTTGGAGCCAATACTTCCTCTGCGTTTCCGGCCACCGGCTACGCGCCTCAGTAGGATGTTGCCTCGATCTTACAGCACGACTCCTACTGGTGTTTTCTCCTTATTGCGTTGATCTCGTTTCTCACTCTTCGCAATAGACCTCGCTTCTTGTCCCTTCCTGGGGTACCGCTGCAATGAAGTGCTGGCGCGGTCCCGTAACATTCTTTCTGTTCGCTAGGCCTCTGTCAGGATCCCACCCCTGACAGGGACCCCCCTGAATCTTCCCCTGCAACACCCTCTGCCACAGGGTGTTGCCTGGTTCCAACCCAGTCAGCTTCTGTCTAACTTCCGATCTAACCCCCAGTTTTACCAGATTGTGAGGAGTGGCCTAATACATAGCACCCTTAGCTCCCCCTGGAGGCCAGACTGTGAAGTGTATTGGTGTCTGTGATACCTGGTCAGGTGAACTCCTTCAGTGCCATCAGGCGTACCATAGCCCCCCTTAGTGGCGGAGCAACAGTACTGCAATGACCAGCACTCTGGGGCGCTGCACTCCCCCCAGTTAAATCCAGTACTCCCGGACTGGGAAGAAAACAACAATACATGTCAGCAAAAAGACATACAATTTTTGAAATGCAATAACAAGTAATAAGTAATAAGAACAGTGCTTCCCTTTATGGGAGGTGAGGACTCTTAAACGTTACAAACATGGTTAAATATTTTAAATAACATACTTTAAATAATTTCTATTACCCAACCGGGTATTCTACTTAGTGCAATTTCTGAACAATAATTTAACTTTGCCTCTAAGGACGTATAAGCTGAATCCACTAAAGGCTTACTATAAAACTAACTTTTTCTTTAAGGGCGTATAAACTAAACCCACTAAAGACCTACTCATAAAACACTACAATGCTAATCAGCTTTTCTTCGTTTTTCCAACTTTTCATTCGCAGGACTGCCTGTCTATCTGCCTCAAGCCTACTGCCTCTCGCTCTTTTGCAGGACCGCCTAGTTCCTCATCTGGGCCTACTGCCTTTGTCTTTCTATACACAGTATAGGACTTATCAACCTTCTCTCAGCACAAGATCACTGAGCCATCTCGGTATGGCTCCTAGGAGGACTCGCCACCTAACCCTGTACGGGTTCACTTCCTTGTCCTCAACCTCTAACAACATTATCAAACATTTTCTTACAATTAACCAGCTAACTACATGTTACTTCTACATATAAACATTATTACTACTTCTCTTAAGGCAACATTATACTTTAAGTGCTATTGGTGAACGTTCCCTTTAAGAGGGAACCAAGTCTATTGGAGGTAGCGCAACTTCTCAAGCTACAAGTTCGTGTAAGGCAGGGACCCTTACTGTTTCCAGGAACAGATTCTTCGCAAAGAGTCCTTTTTCTTGTAAAACCAGTAGGGGGCACCTTTAAGAAGGTGCAAACTATTTACAATAAGTTTGTAATCATGCAGTGTTCATGATCCAGCAGTTCTTTTCAACAGTGATAAACAAAAACAAAAAAAAAAACAAAAATAGGGATCCCGGGTAAACTAAGGGATCCCTTTAAGAGTTAACCCTAATCGGGTTGTAGCAGCAGAAACACATGGAGAGACAGTTAACTATATACATCTGTAAAGCATTTATGCTTACTCAGGTTCTGGCGGCCTCCACCGAGGCTTCACCTGGCAGGTGGCCCTCTGCGGCCCAGGCAGGCTGAACTCCAAGCCTACTCCTGATGCCAGGTGTACCCCATGGGTTTGGGTCTTCTGCACGACCAGGTCGTGCGCTACGATGAGTGTCTGCGTGGGTCGATGGATGATGCCGGTGGCGGCAGAGGCTGCAGCAGCTGCTTCAGCGGCAAGCTCCTCCCCCTCGGTTCGGGATACCGCCAGGACGGCCGTACAGCGCTGCATATCCCGAGCCCACCAGCTGCTTCCCTTTAGACACCGGCGATACGTCACCACATCTGCTGGCTTCAGGAGGGACTTGGCGCCGTCTCCACACAGGCAGGGCTCCACTTCGTCCCGGGTGATGCGGACCCTCAGGGCTGCTCCAATCTCCTGCACGAAGCCCTTCCCTTCCTGGGGCTGGTAGACGATTACGACACCCCATTTCGGCAGGGAGCCCTCCAGCAGTTCGCCTCGCGCCTCCCGCTCCACTTCCCGCTGGAACTCCGCAACCAGGTGGTTCCTATAGTCTCCCCAAGGGAAGGGCCCCAGGTCCGGCCCCCCGCTGCTTTGGGGCCAGGCGGCGGGAGCGCTGGGGTACCAGTGGTCGCAGTGGCGGCCGGGTCTGGTGCAGAGGTGAGGCGGCCTCCCTGGGGGTCGCGGCACTCAGTACCCCCACTTGGGGTAACTCCTCTGGCGCCACTCCACTCTCCTGAGGGAGGCACACGGGCTGGGGACCGTTCAGGCAGAGGATGCCCCATCGGCAGCTCCCACGGGTCCTGTTGTGAATTCTGCTTTTGGGCTCCTTCCGGTGGTTGTAGGTGGTAATGCAGTTGTCCCTGAGTTGCAGTCCTGGCCAGGTGTATCTGCTGATTGCAGTTCTGACTGGGGTATTTAGGCGTGCAGGATTCATTAGTCCTTGCCAGTTGTCAATTGTTGGGAGGTGTTGGACCTCTGCCTGGTTCCTCCTGCCTTTCTGCCAAATCAGCAAAGATAAGTGTCTGGTTTTGTTTCTTTGGCACACATGCTGTGTGCTTCATAATTCAGTGCTATTCTTTTGTGTTTTCTTGTCCAGCTTAGATTGTGTCAGTATTTTCTCAGTCTGTGTTGGATTCTCTGGGGTTGCAGATATTCACTCCATGTCTTTAGTTAGATTGTGGAAGTTTTTGTATTATCTGCTGTGGATATTTTGTGAAGGGTTTTAATACTGACCGCCTAGTATTCTGTCCTATCCTTTCCTATTTAGCTAAAGTGGCCTCTTTTGCTAAATCTTGTATTCTGCCTGCGTATGTCTATTCTTCTCCTACTCACAGTCAATGTTTGTGGGGGGCTGCCTATCCTTTGGGGGTCTGCTCTGAGGCTAGGCAGTATTCCTATTTCCATCTATAGGGGTATTTAGTCCTCCGGCTGTGTCGAGGTGTCTAGGGTTTGTTAGGCACACCCCACGGCTACTTCTAGTTGCGGTGTTAGTTCAGGATCTGCGGTCAGTACAGTTTCCACCCACTCCAAAGAAAGTTTCATGCGGCTCCAAGGTCACCGGATCATAACAGTACAACTGGCCAATAATGAGTTAAATGCATCTCAGAAGAAGGGAAGAAAGGTGTTGAGCCATTTTTTTTTCTGCCGTCTGTTTTGTCTTTTTTTCCCTCTTTATCTATGGGTGGCTGAGGAGTCTTGTGCTAGCATGGATGTTCAGGAATTAGCTTCTCGTGTAGACCAGCTTGCTGCTAGGGTACAGGGTATTTCTGATTATATTGTTCAGACTCCTGTTTCAGAGCCGAAGATTCCTATTCCTGATTTGTTTTTTGGTGACAGGTCCAAATTTTTGAGTTTTAAAAACAATTGTAAACTGTTTTTTGCTCTGAGACCTCGACCCTCCGGTGATTCCATTCAGCAGGTTAAAATCGTCATCTCCCTGCTGCGTGGTGATCCACGGGATTGGGCATTTTCCCTGGAATCTGGGAATCCTGCTTTGCTTAATGTTGACTCCTTTTTTCAGGCTTTAGGATTATTATATGATGAACCGAATTCTGTGGACCCTGTCTCAGGGTCAAGAGGCGGCAGAATTGTATTGTCAGAAATTTAGAAAATGGAATGATGATGCTTTGGCAGCAATTTTCAGAAAGGGTCTTTCTGAATCCGTTAAAGATGTTATGGTGGGGTTTCCCATGCCTTCCGGTCTGAGTGATTCTGTCTCTGGCTATTCAGATTGATCGGCGCTTGCGGGAGCGCAGAACTGTGCGCGCTGTGGCGTTGTCCTCAGAGCAGAGTCCTGAGCCAATGCAGTGTGATAGGATTTTGTCTAGAATGGAACGACAAGGATTCAGACGTCAGAATAGGTTGTGTTATTATTGTGGCGACGCTTCTCATGTCATTTCAGTCTGCCCTAAGCAGACAAAGAGGATCGCTAGTTCATTTACCATCAGTACTGTACAACCTAAATTTCTGTTATCGGTGTCCTTGATCTGCTCATTGTCATCATTTTCTGTCATGGCGTTTGTGGATTCAGGCGCCGCCTTGAACTTAATGGATTTTGAGTTTGCCAGGCGTTGTGGTTTTCCCTTGCAGCCTTTGCAGAACCCTATTCCTTTAAGGGGGATTGATGCTACATCTTTGGCAAAAAATAAGCCTGTTTTGGACACAGGTGACCATGCACATGGCGCCAGCCCATCAGGAAGATTGTCGATTTCTGGTGTTGCATAATTTGCATGATGTTATCGTGCTGGGTTTTCCGTGGTTGCAGGTACATAATCCTGTGTTGGATTGGAAGTCTATGTCTGTGACTAGTTGGGGTTGTCAGGGGGTTCATAATGATGTTCCTTTGATGTCAATCTCCTCTTCTTCCTCTTCTGAAATTCCAGAGTTTTTGTCTTATTTTCAGGATGTATTCGATGAGCCCAAGTCCAGTTCCCTTCCACCGCACAGGGACTGTGATTGTGCGATTGACTTGATTCCAGGTAGTAAGTTTCCTAAAGGCCGACTTTTCAACCTGTCTGTGCCTGAACATACCGCCATGTGGAGTTATGTTAAGGAGTCTTTGGAGAAAGGGCATATTCAGCCATCTTCTTCACCGTTGGGAGCGGGATTTTTTTTGTTGCTAAGAAGGATGGCTCCTTGAGACCTTGTATTAATTATCACCTCTTGAATAAGATCACGGTCAAGTTTCAATACCCTTTACCTTTGCTTTCTGATTTGTTTGCTAGGATTAAGGGGGCTAGTTGGTTTACTAAGATTGACCTTCGGGGGGCATATAATCTTGTTCGTATTAAACAGGGTGATGAATGGAAAACTGTGTTTAATACGCCCGAAGGCCATTTTGAATACCTTGTGATGCCATTCGGGCTCACTAATGCTCCATCGGTTTTTCAATCCTTCATGCATGATATCTTCCGGACTTATATTGATAAATTCTTGATTGTATATTTGGACTATATTTTGATTTTTTCCGATGATTGGGAGTCTCATGTGGAACAGGTCAGGATGGTATTTCAGATCCTTCGTGACAATGCTTTGTTTGTGAATGGGTCCAAGTGCCTCTTTGGGGTGCAGAAGGTTTCTTTTTTGGGCTTCATTTTTTCTCCCTCATCTATGGAGATGGATCTGGTTAAGGTTCAGGCCATTTATGATTGGATTCAACCCACATCCGTGAAGAGCCTCCAGAAATTTTGGGATTTTGCTAATTTTTATCGCCGTTTCATTGCTAATTTCTCCAGCGTGGTTAAACCCTTGACCGATTTGACGAAGAAAGGCGCTGATGTGGCAAAATGGTCCTCTGCGGCTGTCTCTGCCTTTCAGGAGCTTAAACGCCGATTTACTTCTGCTCCGGTGTTGCGCCAACCGGATGTTTCTCTTCCATTTCAGGTTGAGATTGACGCCTCTGAGATTGGGGCAGGGGCCGTTTTGTCTCAGAGGGATTCTGTTGGTTCCTTGATTAAACCGTGTGCCTTCTTCTCCCGCAAGTTTTCGCCTGCTGAATGCAATTATGATGTCGGCAATCGGGAGTTGTTGGCTATGAAGTGGGCATTTGAGGAGTGGCGACATTGGCTTGAGGGAGCTAAGCACCGTATTGTGGTCCTGACCGATCATAGGAATCTGATTTACCTCGAGTCTGCCAAACGGCTGAGTCCTAGACAGGCTCGATGGTCCTTGTTTTTTTTCCCGTTTTGATTTCGTGGTTTCGTATCTTTCGGGTTCTAAGAATATTAAGGCTGATGCCCTTTGTTGTGAACTGTGTTTCTGGGCTCCCTCTTGTGGTCACTAATGGTATTGTATGAGTCATGTCTTTCTGCTGGCCTGGGCTTCAGCTGTTTCATTAAGCTGTGGGTGTTCCCTATTTAGTCCTCCTTTGGACTCAGTCTCTTGCCTGGAATCGATGTATTCAGTTCTATTTGGTCTCCTCCTGATTCCTTGCCATCTGACTCATGCAAGAAAAGCTAAGTCCTGTTTGCATTCTTTGGATCATTTGCCTTTTCAGTGTTTTTTGTCCAGCCTGCTCAATATGTGATTTTCTAGCTCGCTGGAAGCTCTAGGGTGCTGATATTCTCCCCTCACATCGTCAGTCGGTGTGGGGGTTCTTGAATATTCAGCGTGGATGTTTTTGCAGGGTTTTCTGCTGACCGCATAGTTCACTTTCTATTTTCTGCCTATCTAGATTAGTGGGCCTCACTTTGCTGAATCTAGTTCATCTCTACGTTTATTATTTGTTGGGGGCTTTCTATATCTTTGGGGTTTAATTTCTCTGGAGGCAAGTGAGGTCTTATTTTCCCTCTAGGGGTAGTCAGTTCTCCGGCTGGCTCGAGACGTCTAGAATCAACGTAGGCACGTTCACCGGCTACTTTTAGTTGTGTGTTAGGATCAGGTATGCGGTTAGCCCAGTTTCCACCTCCCTAGAGCAGTTCCTTTGTTTTTGCAGACTTGCCAGAGATCCTCTACCACTAGGATCATAACAGTATTCCAGGCCAAAAGGAAATGTTTATTGCATCGCAGAAGCGGGATTAAAAAGAAGTCTGAGTATTTTTTTATTTTTTTTTGCTGCAGTTTGTCTAGCTTCTTCCATCCCCTTATACTCTGAGTGGCTTGGAGCTCAGCTGCAGACATGAATGTTCAGAGTCTGACTTCTAGTGTGGATCAGCTGGCTGCTAGGGTGCAAAGCATTCAGGATTTTGTTATCCATAGCCCTATGTCTGAACCAAAAATTCCTATTCCTGAGCTGTTTTTTGGAGATAGATCTAAGTTCCTGAATTTTAGGAATAATTGTAAATTGTTTCTGTCTCTGAGACCTCGTTCCTCTGGTGATTCCGCTCAGCAAGTTAAAATTGTGATCTCCTTCTTGCGTGGCGACCCTCAAGATTGGGCTTTCTCTCTGGCGCCAGGAGATCCTGCATTGGTGAATGTTGATGCGTTTTTTCTGGCGCTTGGTTTGCTTTATGAGGAGCCTAATCTTGAAAATCAGGCTGAAAAGGCGTTGCTAGCTATCTCTCAAGGTCAGGACGATGCTGAGGTGTATTGTCAAAAATTTCGGAAATGGTCCATGCTTACTCAATGGAATGAGTGTGCCCTGGCTGCAAATTTCAGAAATGGTCTTTCTGAAGCCATTAAGAATGTGATGGTGGGGTTTCCTACCCCTACAAGTCTGAATGATTCAATGGCTCTGGCCATTCAAATTGATCGGCGTTTGCGTGAGCACAAATCTGCTAATCCTTTGGCGGTGCTGTCTGAACGGACACCTGACTCTATGCAATGTGACAGAATTCTGACCAGAGCCGAACGGCAAAATCATAGACGTCAAAATGGGTTGTGTTTTTACTGTGGTGATTCGACGCATGTTATCTCAGCATGCTCTAAACGCTTAAAAAAAGTTGTTAATCCTGTCGCCATTAGTACTTTACAGCCTAAATTTATTTTGTCTGTGACCTTAATTTGTTCATTATCTTCTTACTCAGTCATGGCCTTTGTGTATTCTGGTGCTGCTTTGAGTCTGATGGATTTGTCGTTTTCCAGGCGCTGTGGTTTTGTCCTGGAGCCTTTGGAAATTCCTATTCCTCTTAGAGGAATTGATGCTACACCATTGGCGGAGAATAAACCTCAGTATTGGACGCAGGTGACCATGTGCATGACTCCTGTACATCAGGAGGTGATTCGCTTCCTTGTTCTGCATAATGTGCATGATGTTGTCGTTTTGGGTCTGCCATGGCTACAGTCCCATAATCCAGTTTTGGATTGGAATGCTATGACTGTGTCAAGTTGGGGTTGTCGGGGGGTTCATGGCGATACTCCATTGGTGTCTATTGCTTCTTCCACTCCTTCTGAGACCCCTGAGTTTTTGTCGGATTACCAGGATGTATTTAGTGAGCCCAGGTCCAGTGCCCTTCCTCCTCATAGGGACTGTGATTGTGCTATAAATTTGATTCCTGGTAGTAAATTTCCTAAGGGGCGACTCTTTAATTTATCTGTACCAGAGCATGCCGCGATGCGGAGTTATATAAAGGAGTCTTTGGAGAAGGGACATATTCACCCATCCTCTTCTCCTCTTGGTGCAGGATTCTTTTTTGTGGCCAAGAAGGACGGGTCTTTGAGACCTTGTATAGATTATCGTCTTCTGAATAAGATCATGGTCAAATTTCAGTATCTTTTGCCTTTGTTGTCTGATTTGTTTGCTCGGATTAAGGGTGCCAGTTGGTTCACCAAGATAGATCTTCGTGGTGCGTATAACCTTGTGCGCATTAAGCAGGGAGATGAATGGAAAACAGCATTTAATACGCCCGAGGGTCATTTTGAGTACTTGGTGATGCCTTTTGGACTCTCTAATGCTCCTTCTGTGTTTCAGTCCTTCATGCATGATATCTTCCGAAAATATCTGGATAAATTTATGATTGTTTATCTGGATGATATTTTGTTTTTTTCTGATGATTGGGAGTCCCATGTGAACCAGGTCAGGATGGTGTTTCAGGTTCTGCGTGATAATGCTTTGTTTGTGAACGGCTCAAAATGTCTCTTTGGAGTACAGAAGGTTTCTTTTCTGGGTTTCATCTTTTCCCCTTCTACTGTGGAGATGGACCCAGTCAAGGTCCGTGCCATTCATGACTGGACTCAGCCCACGTCTGTTAAGAGCCTTCAGAAGTTCTTGGGCTTTGCTAATTTTTACCGTCGTTTTATCGCTAATTTTTCTAGCGTAGTTAAACCATTGACGGATATGACCAAGAAAGGTTCCGATGTTGCTAATTGGTCTCCTGCGGCCGTGGAGGCCTTTCGGGAGCTGAAGCACCGGTTTACTTCAGCGCCAGTCTTGCGCCAGCCTGATGTCTCTCTTCCCTTCCAGGTTGAAGTTGATGCTTCTGAGATTGGTGTGGGGGCCGTTTTGTCGCAGAGAAGCTCTGATGGCTCTGAGATGAAGCCATGTGCTTTCTTTTTCAGAAAATTTTCGCCTGCTGAGCGGAACTATGATGTTGGTAATCGGGAGTTGTTGGCTATGAAGTGGGCATTTGAGGAGTGGCGACATTGGCTCGAGGGAGCTAAGCATCGTGTGGTGGTCTTGACTGATCATAAAAATCTGATTTATCTCGAGTCTGCCAAGCGTCTGAATCCTAGACAGGCTCGTTGGTCGTTGTTTTTCTCCCGTTTTGACTTTGTGGTCTCATACCTGCCTGGTTCGAAGAACGTGAAGGCTGATGCGCTTTCTAGGAGTTTTGTGCCTGACTCTCCGGGAGTCTCAGAACCGGCTGGTATTCTCAGAGAGGGAGTGATTTTGTCTGCCATTTCCCCAGATTTGCGACGAGTGCTGCAGAGATTTCAGGCTGATAGACCTAATCGTTGCCCATCAGAGAGACTGTTTGTCCCTGATAGATGGACCAGCAGAGTTATTTCCGAGGTTCATTCTTCGGTGTTGGCGGGGCATACTGGGATTTTTGGTACCAGAGATTTGGTGGCTAGGTCCTTTTGGTGGCCTTCCTTGTCGCAGGATGTGCGTTCCTTTGTGCAGTCCTGTGGGATTTGTGCTCGGGCTAAGCCTTGCTGTTCTCGTGCCAGCGGGTTGCTTTTGCCCTTGCCTATCCCGAAGAGGCCTTGGACGCACATTTCCATGGATTTCATTTCGGATCTTCCAGTGTCTCAGAAGATGTCGGTCATCTGGGTGGTGTGTGATCGTTTTTCTAAAATGGTCCATTTGGTGCCCTTGCCTAAGTTGCCTTCCTCCTCCGATTTGGTTCCTTTGTTCTTTCAGAATGTGGTTCGTTTGCACGGCATCCCTGAGAATATTGTGTCTGACAGAGGATCCCAGTTTGTGTCCAGATTCTGGCGATCCTTTTGTGCTAAGATGGGTATTGACTGGTCGTTCTCATCGGCTTTTCATCCTCAGACTAATGGCCAAACCGAGCGAACTAATCAGACGTTGGAAACTTATTTAAGATGTTTTGTTTCTGCGGATCAGGATGATTGGGTGACCTTTTTGCCACTAGCCGAGTTTGCCCTTAATAATAGGTCTAGTTCTGCCACTTTGGTTTCGCCCTTTTTCTGCAATTCTGGTTTTTATCCTCGTTTTTCCTCGGGCCAGGTTGAACCTTCTGACTGTCCTGGGGTTGATTCTGTGGTGGATAGGTTGCAGCGGATATGGAACCATGTGGTGGACAATTTGAAATTGTCACAGGAGAAGGCTCAGCGTTTTGCCAACCGCCGCCGCGGTGTGGGTCCCCGACTTCATATTGGGGATTTGGTTTGGTTGTCTTCTCAGCATGTTCCTTTGAAGGTCTCCTCTCCTAAGTTCAAGCCTCGCTTTATCGGTCCTTATAAGATTTTGGAAATTCTTAACCCGGTGTCTTTTCGTTTGGACCTTCCAGCGTCATTTGCTATTCATAATGTGTTCCATAGGTCCTTGTTGCGGCGGTACGTGGTGCCTGTGGTTCCTGCTGTTGAGCCTCCTGCCCCGGTTTTGGTTGAGGGCGAGTTGGAGTACGTAGTAGAGAAGATCTTGGATTCTCGTATCTCTAGACGTAGACTGCAGTATTTGGTTAAGTGGAAGGGCTATGGGCAGGAGGATAATTCCTGGGTTGTTGCCTCTGATGTTCATGCGGCTGATTTGGTTCATGCATTTCACGCTGCTCATCCTGATCGCCCTGGGGGTCTTGGTGAGGGTTCGGTGACCCCTCCTCAAGGGGGGGGTACTGTTGTGAACTGTGTTTCTGGGCTCCCTCTTGTGGTCACTAATGGTATTGTATGAGTCATGTCTTTTTGCTGGCCTGGGCTTCAGCTGTTTCATTAAGCTGTGGGTGTTCCCTATTTAGTCCTCCTTTGGACTCAGTCTCTTGCCTGGAATCGATGTATTCAGTTCTATTTGGTCTCCTCCTGATTCCTTGCCATCTGACTCATGCAAGAAAAGCTAAGTCCTGTTTGCATTCTTTGGATCATCTGCCTTTTCAGTGTTTTTTGTCCAGCCTGCTCAATATGTGATTTTCTAGCTCGCTGGAAGCTCTAGGGTGCTGATATTCTCCCCTCACATCGTCAGTCGGTGTGGGGGTTCTTGAATATTCAGCGTGGATGTTTTTGCAGGGTTTTCTGCTGACCGCATAGTTCACTTTCTATTTTCTGCCTATCTAGATTAGTGGGCCTCACTTTGCTGAATCTAGTTCATCTCTACGTTTGTGTTTTCCTCTTGCCTCACCGTTATTATTTGTTGGGGGCTTTCTATATCTTTGGGGTTTAATTTCTCTGGAGGCAAGTGAGGTCTTATTTTCCCTCTAGGGGTAGTCAGTTCTCCGGCTGGCTCGAGACGTCTAGAATCAACGTAGGCACGTTCACCGGCTACTTTTAGTTGTGTGTTAGGATCAGGTATGCAGATAGCCCAGTTTCCACCTCCCTAGAGCAGTTCCTTTGTTTTTGCAGACTTGCCAGAGATCCTCTACCACTAGGATCATAACAGCCCTTTCTAGGAGTTTTTTGCCTGATTCTCCTGAGGTCCTTGAACCGGTCGGCATTCTGAAAGAAGGGGTGGTCCTTTCTGCTATTTCCCCTGATTTACGGGGGGTTCTTCAGGAATTTCAGGCTGACAGACCTGACCGCTGTCCTGTGGGGAAATTGTTTGTTCCTGACAGATGGACTAGTAGAGTGATTTCTGAGGTTCACTGTTCTGTGTTGGCTGGTCATCCTGGTATTTTTGGTGCCAGAGATTTGGCTGGTAGGTCCTTTTGGTGGCCTTCCTTGTCACGTGATGTGTGTTCTTGTGTGCAGTCCTGTGGGACTTGTGCGTGGGCCAAGCCTTGTTGTTCCCGTGCTAGTGGGTTACTTTTGCCATTGCCGGTCCCTGAGAGGCCCTGGACGCATATTTCTATGGATTTTATTTCTGATCTTCCGGTTTCCCAGAGGATGTCGGTTATCTGGGTTGTTTGTGACCGGTTCTCTAAGATGGTTCATTTGGTGCCTTTGCCTAAATTGCCTTCTTCTGATTTGGTTCCGTTGTTTTTTCAGCATGTGGTTCATTTGCATGGTATTCCGGAGAATATTGTGTCCGACAGAGGTTCCCAGTTTGTCTCTAGGTTTTGGCGGGCCTTTTGTGCTAAGCTGGGCATTGATTTGTCTTTTTCTTCTGCATTTCATCCTCAGACAAATGGCCAGACCGAGCGAACTAATCAGACTTTGGAGACCTATTTGAGATGCTTTGTGTCTGCTGATCAGGATGATTGGGTGGCCTTTTTGCCATTGGCCGAGTTTGCCCTTAATAATCGGGCTAGTTCAGCTACTTCGGTTTCGCCTTTCTTTTGTAATTTTGGTTTTCATCCTCGTTTTTCTTCTGGGCAGGTTGAGCCTTCTGACTGTCCTGGAGTGGATTCGGTGGTTGACAGGTTGCAGCAAATTTGGGCTCATGTGGTGGACAATTTGGTGTTGTCTCAGGAGGAGGCTCAACATTTTGCTAACCGTCGTCGGTGTGTTGGTTCCCGGCTTCAGGTTGGGGATCTGGTCTGGTTGTCTTCCTGTCATGTTCCTATGTAGTTTTCTTCTCGTAAGTTTAAGCCTCGGTTTATTGGTCCTTATAGGATTTCTGGGATTATTAATCCGGTGTCTTTTCGATTGGCGCTTCCGGCCTCTTTTGCTATCCATAATGTCTTCCATAGATCTTTATTGCGGAAATATGTGGTACCCATTGTCCCCTCTGTTGATCCTCTGGCCCCTGTGTTGGTTGATGGGAAGTTGGAGTATGTGGTTGAGAAGATTTTGGATTCTCGTTTTTCGAGGCGGAGGCTTCAGTATCTTGTCAAATGGAAGGGTTATGGCCAGGAGGATAATTCTTGGGTTTTTGCCTCTGATGTCCATGCTGCTGATTTGGTTCATGCTTTTCATCTGGCTCGTCCTGATCGGCCTGGGGGCTCTGGTGAGGGTTCGGTGACCCCTCCTCAAGGGGGGGTACTGTTGTGAATTCTGCTTTTGGGCTCCCTACGGTGGTTGTAGGTGGTAATGCAGTTGTCCCTGAGTTGCAGTCCTGGTCAGGTGTATCTGCTGATTGCAGTTCTGACTGGGGTATTTAGGCGTGCAGGATTCATTAGTCCTTGCCAGTTGTCAATTGTTGTTGGGAGGTGTTGGACCTCTGCCTGGTTCCTCTTGCCTTTCTGCCAAATCAGCAAAGATAAGTGTCTGGTTTTGTTTCTTTGGCACACATGCTGTGTGCTTCTTAATTCAATGCTATTCTTTTGTGTTTTCTTGTCCAGCTTAGATTGTGTCAGTATTTTCTCAGTCTGTGTTGGATTCTCTGGGGTTGCAGATATTCACTCCACGTCTTTAGTTAGATTGTGGAAGTTTTTATATTATCTGCTGTGGGTATTTTGTGAAGGGTTTTAATACTGACCGCCTAGTATTCTGTCCTATCCTTTCCTATTTAGCTAAAGTGGCCTCTTTTGCTAAATCTTGTTTTCTGCCTGCGTATGTCTTTTCTTCTCCTACTCACAGTCAATATTCGTGGGGGCTGCCTATCCTTTGGGGGTCTGCTCTGAGGCTAGGTAGTATTCCTATTTCCATCTATAGGGGTATTTAGTCCTCCGGCTGTGTCGAGGTGTCTAGGATTTGTTAGGCACACCCCACGGCTACTTCTAGTTGCAGTGTTAGTTCAGGATCTGCGGTCAGTACAGTTTCCACCCACTCCAAAGAAAGTTTCATGCGGCTCCAAGGTCACCGGTTCATAACAGGGTCCAAATCCTCCAGCGGGGGCTTATCGGAATAATCCTCCGGTGACGGGGGTCGATGCGGGGTCATCTTTTTCTGTATGCCTTCTCTGGTCTCCAGTCCCACCTTATCTGAGTCATAGTTTCGCTTCTTCGGTCTCTGCCCGCCATAGAGGATCAGGAGGCGGATCTCCCATGCTGACGGGCACGTATCCAGGACACAGAAATAGTCAGACTGGGCGGCCATTGCCTTTCGCACTCTCCAGCTCAGGTACGCCCACTCCACGCCCTTCTTCTTCTCCTGCGCTTCTCGGAGTGCTGTAATGGCGGCGGTTTTGGTGGGCATTTTTGGCGGCAAGCGGCAATGCACAATCTTTGCAATAAGTCACAGTTCAAGCACAATAAATCAGTTCCAAGGCACACATGACCTGATTCTTCAGGCTTAAGTAGATCCTGTTCGTGATGCCAAGATGGAGCGCCCCCACCATCGCAGGGCCGAGGGGTACCCGGTACCGGGGCTCTCTGTCTCAGTTCTGGGATCGTCACGGTGGCTAGACCCGGTCCGTGACTCTGCTAAGGGGCGTCCAATAAAAGTCGAGAGTGATGGAGTGTGGTGCTAGGTGCGATGAATAACGAGGACACAGGGTTGCAGTCTCTTTACCTCTTTACTGTAGGCTTCAGGATCCTCAGTCCAGAGTACGGTTAACAGGGCTGTCCGAGACCGGCCGGTCCGATGGCATCTCCAGAGTTCCCTTTGCAGGTGGAAATCTGTGCCTTCCTTCTAGCGCTTGTGTGTTGTAGTCCTTCCCTGCTGAGCACCACGGGATAGTTCTCACAACTGTTGTGTCTGTTTCTGATGTTCCCTCACAACTGATTCTGATGTTCTTCTCCGTCCCCCAGATGACATGGCTAGGACGCACCCGTATGACGGGTAGGCCTGGAGTTCTTCCGGGACCCTAGAGTCGCCCCTCTCCCACTGTTGCCCCCTATGTCTGCTTAGGTGATTTAGGTGAGTCAGCCCGCCTATAACTGACTGTCCTGCTGTTGGTTTGAAGCAAGGCTTGGAGCCAATACTTCCTCGGCGTTTCCGGCCACCGGCTACGCGCCTCAGTAGGATGTTGCCTCGATCTTACAGCACGACTCCTACTGGTGTTTTCTCCTTATTGCGTTGATCTCGTTTCTCACTCTTCACAATAGACCTCGCTTCTTGACCCTTCCTGGGATACCGCTGCAATGAAGTGCAGGCGCGGTCCCGTAATGTTCTTTCTGTTCGCTAGGCCTCTGTCAGGATCCCACCCCTGACAGGGACCCCCCTGAATCTTCCCCTGCAACACCCTCTGCTACAGGGTGTTGCCTGGTTCCAACCCAGTCAGCTTCTGTCTAACTTCCGATCTAACCCCCAGTTTTACCAGATTGTGAGGAGTGGCTTAATACATAGCACCCTTAGCTCCCCCTGGAGGCCAGACTGTGAAGTGTATTGGTGTCTGTGATACCTGGTCAGGTGAACTCCTTCAGTGCCATCAGACGTACCATAGCCCCCCTTAGTGGCGGAGCAACAGTACTGCAATGACCAGGACTCTGAGGCGCTGCATCAGCATATAGCATCAGCGTACAGGTGATACTGTGATCACCAGTGACATTATACACAGCAGCTCTGTATAGTGTCAATGTACAGGTAATACAAGCATCACCAGTGACATTATACACAATATGTCTATATTGTGTATAGGTAATACAGTGATCACCAGTGACATTATAAACAGGAGCTCTGTATATAGTATAGTGTCAGTGTACAGGTAATACAGGGATCACCAAAAATATTATACACAGGAGCTCTGTATATAGTATACCGTGTACAGGTAATAGTGATCAACAGTGACATTATGCATAGGAGCT
Organism: Ranitomeya variabilis; assembly: GCF_051348905.1. Classification (NCBI taxonomy): domain Eukaryota; kingdom Metazoa; phylum Chordata; class Amphibia; order Anura; family Dendrobatidae; genus Ranitomeya; species Ranitomeya variabilis. The sequence continues at coordinate 737,372,586 of NC_135235.1, read as the reverse complement.
CTGTATATAGTGTCAGTGTACAGGTAATACAGTGATCATCGGTGACATTATACACAGGAACCCTGTACATAGTATACAGTGTACAGGTAATACAGTGATCAACAGTGACATTATACATAGGAGCTCTGTATATAGTATACAGTGTACAGGTAATACAGTAATCAACAGTGACATTATACACAGGCGCTCTGAATCTGGATTTACCTTTTTCATATATCGATGGATTTTAATACTGCACTGCTGGATTTTCCTTGCTCAGCACTCCACTATGGTTTATTAATGCCTGTTCTCAGTGCCGGGTGTCAGCTGTCAGAATCAGCTGATATCCGGTGGCAATCGTGCACAGAGCCCCTGTGGCTGGGAGATCCCCATGGTGTATCCATAAGTCAAAGGTCGGTAAGTACCAGACGACCATGACATATGGATGTGTCCAAAGTCAGGAAAACGTTAAAGATGCATTTCTTACATTCGCATACAGAAGTTCTTTCACCAAACTGCGGAGCAGTGAGCAACAAGCACAGTGAGAGATTTCACCAAGATATTTCGGCTATAGAGAAAAGATATCAAAGAAAATGGAATCCATCAATACTTGCAGATTACTGTTGGTCAAATTGTAAGAGATGCAGGAGTAGGAGTACAAGAGACAAGCAAAAAAGAGTTGTCACTGAATGAGGACCAAATTTTGTAATGAAATTTCTATAACTTTAGAATTCACAATTGTCATGGGTTTAGGCTAGGTTCAGATTGCGTTAGAGCAATCCGTTTAGCGCTAAGCGCTAGTGGATTGCGCTAGCGCAATGTCTTTTTCGGGGTCGCGTTAAACATCCCCGCTAGCGCAGATCCCCGATCTGCGAGAGTGGGGAACGGACCCCGGGCGCACCGCGGACGCTGCAAGCAGCGTCCGAGGCGCGCTACAAACGACCGTCACATCACTAGCGCGTGCCGAAAATGACACGCGCTAGCAATGCGCTTCAACATTGCGGGCAATGGGAGCGCTAACGGACGCGGTGCACGGCGTTAATTTCGCCGTGCAACGCTGTCCGTTAGCGCTCACCCATTAACGCAATGGGAACCTAGCCTTACTGCGACAGAAAGGAGCCAGAAGACTGCAGCATCTGACTTCTCCTACTCATGAACTGTTTAGAAGCACTTCAACTTCATATAAAATGGTGCAAGTGTATTTTAGAAGTGCAGGGGTTAATATGCTCAGTTGAGAGCTCTTGAATAGAGATGGGCGAATCCGAACATTAAAGTTCAGCATCTGTACCAAAAACCTACTATTCGGGCACGGACACCGAACATGGACTTCACCAGGAAGTTTGTGTTACTGTTTGGGTTCTGCTGCCCGAACACCAGGTGTTTGTCGTGCTGTCATATACATGACAGCTCGGCAAACACCGTTTCTAATCGGCGGTGAAATCATCCCTGCCAGTCAGAGAGCCGCGGTTCCCACGCTGTCAAGACAGCGTGAGTGCTCAGCTGTGATCAGAGGTATAAAGTTTACCTCCGGTAACTGTGTCAGCTGTCAGCTGATAGGACTACTGCTCCCATCATCTGATGTCTACTGCCGCTAATAACAGGGAGATCAGGAGCGACTGATGGTTGCTTTCATCAGCTAGCTCCTGCGCTGTAAATAAATAAATAAATAAAAAAAATTGGGCGTGGGTTCTCCTGTATTATTGATAACTAGCCAGGCAAAACTCACAGCTGGGGGCTACCAGCCTCAGCTGTCAGCAAGGCTGGTTATCAAGAACAGAGGGGTCCCCACACCATATTTTTTTAATTTAAATAAATAATTTTAAGAAACAGCGTGGGGTCCCCCCTATTTTTGACAACCAGCCTTGCTGACAGCATGGGGCTGGTATTCTCAGGCTGGTAAGGGGCCATGGATATTGGGCCCCCCTAGCCTAAAAATAGCAGCCTGCAGCCACCCAGAAAAAGGCACATCTATTAGATGCGCCAGTTCTGGCGCTTTGCCTGTCTCTCCCCACTTGCCCTGTAGCAGCGGCAAATGGAGTTAACCCCTTAACATCCAGAGGTATTTTTGGTTTTGCATTTTTATTTTTTACTCCCCTTCTTCCCAGAGCCATAACTTTTTTTTATTTTTTTCTAAAAATGGGCTGAGAATACCAGCTGACAGCTTTAGCAAGGCTGGTTGTCAAAAATGGGGGGAGCCCACGCTGTTTTTTTAAATTATTTATTTAAATAATTAAAAATATGGCTTGGGGACCCCTGTATTCTTGATAACCAGCCTTGCTGAAGCTGACAGCTGAGGGTTGCAGCTCCCAGCTGTTAGTTTTGCCTGGCTGGTTGTCAAGAATACAGGGGAACCCACGCCATTTTTTTTTAAATTATTTCTTTACAGTGCAGGAGCCAGCTGATGAAAACAATGACCACAGCAGCGGCTGATGGGAGTTATTAGTGGCAGCACGCATAGGCCGAAGGGAGCAGTAGTACCATCAGCTGACACCAGTGACCGGAGGCAATCTTCATACCTCCAATCAAAGTTAAGCGCTCACGCTGTCTTTTGGCAGCGCGAGCACTGCGGCTTTCTGACCGGTGGGGATGATTTCACCGCCGATCAGAAGCAGTGTTTGCCGCACTGTCATGCACATGACAGCATGGCAAACACTAGATGTTCAGGCCTCCCATTCAAGTGAATGGGGTCCAGGTGTGCTGATACCCGAACCTGGAGTTTTTGTAAGTGTTCGGCTGGACCCGAACATCCAGGTGCCCACCCATCTCTACTCTTTAAAGCTTTCCTGCATTAAGGCTCTCAGCTTCTCAGTTAACCACTCCTATCTACTATATAATCTGGGCCCTCACAAGCACCCATTGTCAAAGCTAGCTTATGTTGCATGGCTAGGAGATGGTGCTTTGTTGTTGTTTGAGAAGTCATTTGGTGGATTTGAGACTGTTGCGTGGTTTTGGTTGTGTGCTAATCCTCTCCATCCCTGACTTTGGTTTTATCCCATCCTCCACTCCCCGGTGTTTACCTCTGTTTGTGTATTTTTGTATGATTGCTATTTTCCTTTATACCTATTTGTATTACCTTGTTAGTCGGGTTGGTGTATTACGGTACACTACTACTCCCCTCTTCCTTGGGTGGGCGGAGGGTACAAACAGAGGGCATATTCAGGAGCTAAGGCAAGGTATGTGGTGCCGGTGTCACCATCTGAAGTAAGCTGGGAAACAGGGCGAGCTAGGGCACCACTAGCGTTAGGGAAAGCGAAAGAACCCCTGTTCCCGGAATATTGTTTAGACAGGTTTTAGTTATTTGATATGGTTGGTATGTTTCATCTGAATAAATATTACAAAATTGGCATAACAAAATGTGAAGGTTTGATGTTGTGTGTTGTAATAATCAACCTGGTAGGTTAACGATGCAGCTAGCTTTATTTCTGCCATCCACGGTTATACAGCAAATCTAGGTAGATAGCCAAAATACAATGTCCTCAGTCCACAAATTCCCAACCCAGGATCCGTAGTTCCACTGCCCCTGTACCAGGTGATAGCCACTGTCTCCCAACTTTGGTTGGCCCACAGCTTTTGGTATCTCCCGCGGGTATACTGTGCAGTCACAGCCTATGTTCCTCTAGCTGACTGAAATCACACTCCGTCAGCCAACAACCGATCTCCAAACTCCATAGGCCATTCATCCATGTGCTTCAGGACCTCAGTGATAGATTCCTGCCCGTTGACGTCACTCCACCAATTCCTTGACAATACATGTGTCTTCCTTTCCTCTCTCTGTGATCAGCCCCCTGAATTGGCAGAAGTGTTCGCACCCTTCCCCATAAACATTGGTAAACATTGGTTTTAGCTCAAAGAATGAAGAATATTCCAGAAACTCATCACATGGGATTGCATGCAAGACCCCCAGTGGTGATGGCTCTCCTGGGTCTACTATACCTATCCACACAATGGGCCTAGTGGCTGGGAGAACAATGGCTTGAGACCCCTCAGATACTGATGAGATTGAAAGAATGATTGATTTACAGTTACCTGTAGAAATATCCTTTCTGGCCTTATGTTTACATAAGATCCAACTACGTCTTCCTCTGCTTACTGTCACTGAATGGAAAGATTGATTTCTGAGGCTGAACTGGCAAGCAAGCAAATGTCTAATAAAACACAACAATAAGATTGACGTAACTGGTACTCCGTGCTGGAAAAAGTCTGCATCACTAAGGCTACTTTCACACTAGCGTTAACTGCAATACGTCGCAAATGCGTCGTTTTGCCGAAAATACGCATCCAGCAAAAGTTCTTGTTGGATACGTTTTTTCGTCATAGACTAACATTAGCGACGCATTTGCGACGCATTGCCAAACGTTGCGTCCGTTTTGCGACGCTTGGGCGTGTGGTAGCGGACCGTCGGGAGAAAAAAAACGCTACATGTAACGTTTTTTGCTCCCGACGGTCCGCTTTTTCCGACCGCGCATGCGCGGCCGGAACTCCGCCCCCACCTCCCCGCACTTCCCCGCACCTCACAATGGGGCAGCGGATGCGTGGGAAAAATGCATCCGCTGCCCCCGTTGTGCGGCGGAGACCACGCTAGCGTCGGGAACGTCGGCCCGACGCACAGCGACGGGTTGTTCCCGACGCTAGTGTGAAAGTAGCCTTAGAGCAGTGGATTCCGCTCTACATGCATTGGTCCAATAGTCTATAGTAAGTGGCCAACTCCTCACACAAAATATTCTGCATCTTTATATTTGCAAAAGTAATAATGTTTTATGCATTAATTATTTGTAGCAGTAAAAGAAAAACTTTATCCTACAAACACAAGAAAACTAAAAAACTAAAAAATTGTATTGTCAAATTTGAATTCAGGAGATCAAAATCATTTAGAAATGGCTCATTTAATAACTGAACCTGACAACTTTTTGAAAATATGTAAAACAGTGTTAAATGATTTGAAAGGGCCTTGAACTTAGCGGGTGGAAAGTTCTTTAGCTGTTCACTTAGGATGTGCAGCCTCTGTGCAGGTCCCAGTACCTTCCTCTCCTGCTCTGCACAAATCAATTACATAAGTGTGGAACTGGAGGAGAGAGCAGTTCTCTCAGTGATCAGGAAGGGCACTGTGTTATTGTTCTCTTCCGTCCCAGGAACCTGCCTCCAGTCTATAAGATGCACTCGCTTATTAGCAAGATTTTTTTTCTTGCTTAGTGTGTATTTCCAAGTAAAACATTTGTACCATTAAGAATCTAAAAAAGCTTCTCACCTGTGCGACTGCTCTAGTGACTAAGAAGAGATTATTTCTTCACAAAACATTTCCCATTAAAATGGCTTCACCTATGTGTGAGTTATCTGATGTGTAACAAGAGTTGATTTCTTTGTAAAACATTTTCCACATTCTGAACATTAAACCGTTTTCTTACTTCTATGAATTCTTTGGTGCTTTAAAAAATTTGATTTTAGTGCAACACATTTTCCACATTCTGAACATGAAAAAGGCTTTGCACCGGTGTGAATTCTCTGATGACCAACAAGACTTGATCTCTGGTTAAAAGATTTTCCACATTCTGAACATAAAAAAGGCTTCTCCCCAGTGTGAATTCTCTGGTGAGCAACAAGATCTGATTTTCTGTTAAAACATTTCCCACATTCTGAACATGAAAAAGGGTTCTCCCCTGTGTGGGTTCTCTGGTGTAGCACAACTTCAGATTTCCAGGTAAAACTTTTCCCACATTCTGAACATAAAAAAGGCTTCTCTCCAGTGTGAATTCTCTGGTGATTAACAAGATCTGATTTCCTGTTAAAACATTTCCCACATTCTGAGCATGAAAAAGGCTTCTCACCTGTGTGACTTCTCTGGTGACTATCCAAACGTGATTTCTGGTTAAAATATTTTCCACATTCTGAACATGAAAAAGGCTTCTCCCCTGTGTGGGTTCTCTGGTGTTTCACAACTTCAGATTTCCAGGTAAAACTTTTCCCACATTCTGAACATAAAAAAGGCTTCTCTCCAGTGTGAATTCTCTGGTGATTAACAAGATCTGATTTCCTGTTAAAACATTTCCCACATTCTGAGCATGAAAAAGGCTTCTCACCTGTGTGACTTCTCTGGTGACTATCCAAACGTGATTTCCGGTTAAAATATTTTCCACATTCTGAACATGAAAAAGGCTGCTTTCCTGTGTGAATTCTCTGGTGAGTAACGAGATCTGATTTTCTGTAAAAACATTTCCCACATTCTAAACATGAAAAAGGCTTCTCCCCTGTGTGGGTTCTCTGGTGTACCACAACATCAGATTTTCTGTTAAAACATTTCCCACATTCTGAGCATGAAAAAGGCTTCTCCCCAGTGTGAATTCTCTTGTGACTAACCAAACTTGATTTCTTGGTAAAACATTTCCCACACTGGGAACAAGAAAATATATTCTCTACTGTGTGAATTTTTTTATGTTTGATACAATTTGCTTTCCTTAGAAAAGACATTTCGAGGGGAAAACTGTTTCCATATTCAGTTTTTACTTTAGGAGCCATTCGTTTTTTACTACTTATTTTGTGACATTGATTTTCCCTAGTAGTTGGTAAGGAATCAGAAGACAGGACCTGTTTCAAAGGATCAGATAACAGATCTTTGCTGTGAAGGGATGATGGTATATCTGGAGTAATGGCATTCACTTCAATTGTATTCTGTGTGATCTCAAGATCATCTGATTTAAAAATTGAAGATGTCAGCTGTCCTTCTAATCTTCTCGTACAGTAATCTGCTAAGAATAAAACCAATTATTATTTTTGAATAAAATATCCTTGAATTTCATATTTTTGAACATTTATACTTACTAACCATAAAAATGGCAAGTTATATAAAAATATTGAATTATTCATCAAGACAATAATAGTTCACAGTCTAATAGAAAACCTCATAGGATGAACCAGTAGAGCGTGGTGGTCAACTGTTTGTTCACTCTGCCTCCCAAATATGGAATAAAAAGTGACCTAACATTGTTAAGTAGGCGAAAATAATACCAATAAAAACTGCTACTGATCCAGCAAAAAATAAACCCCAACTCATGTCCGTCATCTGTCTGTGGAAAAACAGAGGGTGTCCACATTATTTATGGTCCAGAGGGCTATAGTCTTCCCTGTATACTGTATCCAGTGTATGCGGAGATACATTAGAGCCCTCTGGACCCTGGGTATTTATATGTGATATTTTTCTTGGCCTGGATTTATCCTCATATCCTTGCATGATATTGTCTATAATTGCTGATAATTACCTATTTGACCTTGTGCTATAATGTACTTTTGTCTCTGGACTCTCCTATGAATCACTTATTTCTTGTCATTTTATCTACCCAATATACATTTAATTTAACTTTTTTTTCTGGGAGTTACAAGAGACAAACCCCAGAACCATCCAGATACTTTGTTTGTGTCCTTCTTTGCACTTTAGTTATTTGCACCTTGCACTTTATTTATGACAATCTGATTTTCTACATTACTACCTCATGCATTTCCTTGCATATGAATTTGAGCCTATTCTGCAAGGGGCTGCACTCTATGCATAACTTTGGACACAATCTATTTGCCCAGTGTTTGTTTTTTTCTTTTTCTGTATGATCTGTCTACATCTTCCAGATTGGATAAGGTTGGATTATTTAATTATTTTCTTGTTGAGAGTAGAGCAAGCCCTTCCAAGAGCAATCAGTTTAATCAAACAGTCAGGTCTTAAAATAAATTGGGACAAATCCTCAGTTATGCCGCTTACTGAGAATATACCTGGACCCTCGGAATATAGTTTACAAATACTGAAATTTAAATATCTTGGTATAAATATTAATAAAAGCCCACTATAGATTTGAAAGATAACATATACCCTCTCACTGAGATAATTAAAAAAAATTTGAGAAATGGTCCCAACTCCCTATTTCTGTAGTATTATTCGCGCCTGACAGAGACCTACAGAAAGTGCCAGGGTGGACATGCAGTACCTGATTTATTTTTATATTATCTAGCTGGCCAGCTGCATTATTTAAAAAGTTGGTTGAGGGACGATAAGCCGTCTAATGTGGAGGCTCAGATTTTGCAACTTTTAAATAGGATTTCAATATGGGCAATATTGGAGGGATCCTATGAACCACCACAGGGATTTCTATTTGTGCATGAACTTGCGATACAGATCTGGAAAGAAAGTAAATGGTAGAAGAGACTCAGTTATGGGACAACCCCGAGCTTCCACATCCTATGATATTACAAGATTTTATGTCATGGAAGCAATAAGGAATAACAACATTGGACAAGGTATTTGAAAATGAAGTACAGTTATCATTTGATCAAATACATACAAAATATGGGATAGGTATTTGTATACATATCTGCAAATGAGATATGCTATTACGCACCAGTTCCCACATCCCAGAATGCGGATATTGAGATACCCACTAATAGGTGTATTTACTACCCAGGGCCCTACGGGTGTAATTTCCACACTATATACTTTTGTGCTTAATTAAAAAGTTGCATCCACTCAACTTCCTGTGGAAGACAAATTGCGACTATTGATAACCTCATTAACTAAATAATAAATTAATACAATTATATATTTTACATCAATCTTACCTTACCCCATCCAAACTATATAGGCTTGATGGATTATCCTCTGATGGTTGTCATATATGTGGGGAATAGGGGGCAGATGTTTGGCATCTTATCTGGAACTGTGCAGTGATGAGATATTGGAGTGAAGTGGTTTCTACATTATCAAGAATCATTGGGGCACCGATTGATTGTGTGCCGAAACTGTGTGTGTTGGGAATTTTGGATGAGGAAATTTGGCCACATTATGATAGAATTCTTATTAGACTCTTTTCCTTGCCAGGAAAGTAGGGTTGAGCGACTTTCACTCTTTTAGGATCGAGTCGCGTTTCGCAAAACCCGACTTAGTCAAAAGTCGAGTCGAGTCAAATCGGCCGATTATCGCGCAAAGTCAGGAATCGACCGAAACACGAAACCCAATGTAAGTCATTGGGGGAGTAAAGTCTCTCTCTCTCTCCTCCGTCCCTGCAAAGTTTGTGTTGGTAGTGTGATAATCGCTATATCCCAAACGTTAAGATGGCGGTTTTACCCCCTGTGACGCCGCACAAAGCAAGCCGGAACCTATGTCATCACGCTGCCCACACTCCTTCATTGGCTGAAAAAATGGCGGGGAAAGCGTCATAGGAAATGCGACTTTGGCGCGAAGATCGCCGACCGCATGGCCGATCCCACAGTGGGATTGGGTCGGGTTTCATGAAACCCGACTTTGCTGAAAGTCGGCGACTTTTGAAAATGTCCGTTCCGTTTCGCTCAACCCTACAGGAAAGTGATAGCATTGAGATCGGTGGGGGGAAACAGCACCTTCCGTTAATCAATGGGCTAAATTTGTAGATATAATACCGTATTAGAATATAGAGTATAGGAATAGAGAATGTCCCCAAAAACTCCAAAGAATCTGGGAGAAGTGGTGTGATTCACCTCTGACGCACCCATCTCCCAAGGTTTTAGCTTCCTCAATTTCACGTTATGTACCCTGATAGGTTTCAACTTTTCAACAGCATGAGATAAGATTACTGATGCAAAAGAAGCAATGAGTGTATCACCATTTCTAGCCTCTAAATCATTAAGTCCTTAAGTTTAACAAATTGCTTATTGTCCTAATAAATGGATGAGTGCAGTGTCCTAATGTGTAAAATATATAGTTATACATTAATATATTGTAATATTTGACAGTGAAAGATACTATTCAAAATATGATGTAATATTTGTAATTGTGTCCTGTATTGTTATCTGTTAACAATCTGATGCATATCCTGTTAATACTGTATATGCTAATTATTTTGAGGGTTATTTTTAATTAAAAAAAAAAAAAAAAGTTTAAATAAAAATAGCTGAATGCTGCTTTCCTTCTGAACCTTGCCATGTGCGCATACAGTAGTGAAAAAACGTATACAGGGTGTTGTCACATTTAAGAGAAGTTGGAAAATAATTTGTAAGGTCCATTTGTTTCCTATTATTCTTTGTGAAGAATTCAATAGTTATCACCACATAAAGTGATACATGTCAGATTTGAAAAATAAGGCCTGAGTAGGAACACAAAACTTCAGGAAGTGGTTAAATCTGACGATTTTGGACACTAACTACAGTAGTCAAAAACTGTGACTAAAGACAATAACACATCTACTGAAATGATCAAACTCAACAGACTTCATCAGTAATAAATGAATAACTAGTGGACAAACCTTTCTGGGGTAATTAGAGTATTTATTTATTAAAACTCTCAGATTTATTCGCCAAACATAGCCAAACGCCATTGGAGTCAATGGGAGGCAAAAACAAACGCATACACAACAAGTTCAAACGGGCCCAAAAGCTGCCAAAACACATCAAATTGTGGGCAGACACCAGAAAAGTGGCCTCAATTCACCCACAGTACAAATTTTAGAATGGAAAAGCAGAACTAAGCCATGCATGAGGTATCAGGGTCTGGGCCAGCATTTACAGCTTTGAATTGAACTTCAAATTAAGATGAGATGGGTGAGGCATCGGCATAGGCCTGCTGTGCTGGGAGCTCTGAAACCACATGCAACAGCTCAACCTGCCTTTATGCTCAGCCATAATCAGATGGTACAAATATCACTTTCATAGACTGTTATTGTCAGAAAATTGTAAGGATAGTAACATGGGTAGTTGACAAAGAAAGTGGAGGCCTGCCAGTCTCTGAGGCCTTCTGCTACAGGCAACACATATGAAGGAGACCCAACCAGGAGTCTACACATTTCCCAAAATTTGTAGCAAACACTACTAAAGTGGCATCAATTTCACCAGAGTAAAACTAGTATAATGGGGACAGACACCTCTTCCACTACTGCCAAACCAACAGATGGAGACTGTAACAAGCAAGGTTGTGGAACCACTGTGCTATAGCCCTCGGAAAGTCTGGAGGGGCGTAACTAGGTGGCCTACCAAATCCGAACTTGGATAAGCAGCAGCAGCAGGCAAACACCCGTGACCCAAGAAGGTACAAGGAACTGGTACCAGGCACTACTTCAGGGCTGACCTACAGAGGTTGGTAGCTGACATCTTTGAGTGGGTAGGTTGGTACAGCCTGAAGGAGGGATGAAGAATGCAGACAGGCACTGTAGGGACACTGGAACCACTGGTGCCAATGGGACCAGCTGAGGAACAGAAAAGCACCGGCAGGTGCAGAATTGACCAGGTGTTACACAGATGGGCACTGGCAGGTGAGGGCTGTACCAGATGTTAGACAGATGGGCACTTGTAGGTGCAGGATGGATCGGTTGTTACACAGATGGGCACTGGCAGGTGCAGACTGGACCAGGTGTTACACAGATGGGCTCTGGCAGGTATGAGCTGGACTGGGTGTTAGACAGATTTGCACTGGCTGATGCGACCTGGACTGGCAGTTACACAGATGAGCACTGGCAGGAGAAGGCTGGACTAGGTGCTACACACGTGCACTAGCAGGTCACACAAATAGTCACTTACAGGTACTGTCAGGTGCGAGCTGGACTGGATGTTACACAGATGGGCACTGGCAAGTGCAAGCTGGACTGGCAGAGGAACAGGAGAGCACTGGCGGGTCCAGACTGGACCGTGTGTTACAAAGATGGGCACTGGCAGGTGTGGGCTAGACCAAGTGTTAGAGGAGCACTGGCAGGTGCAAGCTGGACCAGCTGATGGACAGAAGAGACCAGACAGGTCTGAGCAGATAGGTACAGGATAGACAAGCAGACGGGCGGGCCTGGGGGGCTGACATCTAGCAAGCATGCAAGGCAAACTAACAACATTGCTCAGGCACCTCCATATTGGAGGAGACTTAAATAGAAGGTGTCACCCAGCTATTGGCTGGGGACACCTTAGGGCAATGCATACTGTTACTTTAAGAGGAAGGGAGCATGCACACTCCCTAAGCATAGTGCCCAGGCCTACAATTGAATCTTGGAAGGCACTGCCACATAGGGGGTGAGATGAGGAGGTGGTGTTTTAGGGGAAGACACTGAATTTACTGTCTGTTAGGTATGAGGAAATCCAAGAAAGAGCCAAGTCTGTAATGCCAAGACATCAGAAAGTCTGTAGTAAAAGGAAATGGTCAACTGTGTCAAAGGCAGATACCAGGTCCGGGAGAAGGAAAATGTTATGAACCGGTGACCTTGGAGCCGCATGAGACTTTCTCTGGAGTTGATGGAACCTGTACTGACCGCAAACCCTAAAAATATCCACAGCAGATAATACAAAAATTCCACCATCTAACTAAAGATAAGAAATGTATATCTGCATCTCCAGAGAATCCAACTTGACTGAAAAAATCCAAAAACAGTCTAAGCTGGACAAGAAATAACAATGAATAGCACTGAATTGTAAAGCACACAGCATGTGTGCTGCAGAAACAAAAACCAGACACTTATCTTTGCTGATTTGGCAGCAGGGCAGGGGGAACCAGACAGAGATGCAAAACCTCCAAGAACAATGGACAACTGGCAAGGGCTAATGAATCCTGCACACCTAAATACCCCAGTCAGAGCTGCAATCAGCAGGAACACCTGCCCAGGATTGCAACCCAGGGACAACTGCATTACCACCAACAACTACCGGAGGGAGCCCAAGAACAGAATTCACAACAGGAAAAACTAGCGTTGTTTAGATTTGGGGGTCAGTAGGTTGTGGGTGACTATAGTCAGGGCAGTTTCATTGGAATGGGGTGGTAGGAAGCCATATTGTAAGTAGTCAAAAATGGAGCAAAAAGAAGTAGGAGGACAATTCACAATGGACGTGTTGTTCCAGTAGTTTGTTGGCAAGGGGAGAAGTGAGATGGGGTGACAGCTAGATACAGAGGATGGGTTAAGGGAGGCCTTTTTGAGGATGGGCGTGATCGAGGTATTTTTGAATCATTAGGGGAAGACACCAGTTGTTAGTAACAGGTTGAAGAGGTGAGTTAGGCTTGAGATGAAGACTGTGGTAAGGTTTGCAATGAGGTGGGACGTTATTTGGTCAAGTTCACTGGTGGTAAGACATGATTGGAGAGTAAAGAGGAAAGTTGATCTTCAATGATGGTGAAGTTGATTTTGGAGGAGAAGAGTTGAGTACTTAAAAGGAGGGGCTGTGGGGACTTTAAGCAAAAGCTTTGACTTACGTTGTCAATCTTCTGCTTGAAGAATGAGGTAAAGTTTCAGGTGAGATGAGGGGAGAGGGAGGGGAACCTGGTGGATGAGAGAATTGAAAGTACTGAATAGCTATTTAGGGTTGTGAGACAGGTATGATATGAGAGATTAGAAGTGGGTTTGTTTTGCTGCAGTGAGCAATTGCGTAGCAATTTTCCAGCTTTTGTTACTTGACTGGCTACTCCACTCTCTTTGGCAGCCACACAGCGGTACGCTTTGTAGAGGAGGGTCAGAAAGAACATGTGTTCCAGTAGATTGCAATAGCTGCATCAAGTGGACTCTCCTCCTCTTCCTCCAACCTTAACATCAGACACAGTACAGTCCTCAGAGGTGGCCCATCAATTACCCTTGTTTTCCCCCATGTCACAACTGTCTAACCTTCCAACTGACTGTACGGAACCACAGATGTCTGAATCTGCAGATCGATCACACATTCTATGCCATGGGCATTGGAAGGGTACTCCAAAGATTCATAAGAGAAGGAAATCATCTGCACCAATGCCCACTTTTTTTCAGTTTGATCCTGAGCTGTATTAAGTAGGGTCCAAGCAGAATTTAAACCGTCGTCAACAGACGTTAACCCCAGTGGGTGGGGGTCATCCTGATGAGACTCAGATGCTTTAGGCACATGCGGACTGTTCTGTCTCTCAGGGTAAGGAGTGGGAGAACAGAGAGAATGATGAGGTAGTAGATCCCACTTGGTGTAAACCCAGAGGCATGCAGCTGAGTAGCTCAGCAGAGCAGGAGAAAGGCAAGGAGGTTATGTTGCGGCTTCCGGCAGACACAGAGTTATGCAACTACAACAAGCAATGCGTCCTCAACCCCAAATATATCAGTGGCCAGCAGAGTTTGCGAGTCTGCAGTTGCCTAGCTTGGGTCTTTTTTTCAGACTGTGAAAAATGACACCAATCACATTATCTGCCAACTTTGTTAAAAACGACAGAATAGAGTTAAAATAATGCAACAATTTGAATACTTCATGCATGAACTGGCACATGCGCGATCAACGTGCGTTAATCTTAGAATCTCACTGTGCTAAAATGCAGACTAGCAGGCCTCGCCAACCACCATCCATCACATCAACTGCATATTCTGATTCTTCCTCCTTCCTCACCGTAGCAAGTGTTGTCACACAAGTCTCCGGCCGCAGGAACTCCACTTGTTTACCTGCTACAGTCGGGGTGAGTGAGAGACCTTCAGCTGATATGGAAGTGGACATGCCTGCGGCTTTTGACTGATCTTACATACCAAGCACATCCCATCTTTCTCAATCCACCGTAACATCTCTGCCTGCACCTCCCTCACAGTCCAGCAGCTAGTTGTGTTCACCCTACTCCACCTTATGTCAGCACAGCAGCCAGTCCCCGTTTGTGCAATTGTGCTCAGGCAAAAGATTGTTTCCACCTACACATGCTAAAGCTAAGAGCTTGAACTTCACCATCTTCAATTTACTAATAATAATAACCTTTAGGCTGGGTTCACACTGCGTTAGTGTGACCTGTTTAACGGACTACGTTACACTGCGGCATAACGTGGTGTAACGTAGTCCGTTAATGCCGCCATTGAATGCAATGGCAGATGCATCACTAGCGCACGCCCACAATGGGCGTGCGCTAGCGATGTGCCGTCATTGAGTGACGGACCCTGAGACGCGGGCTGCAGTGTTTCCGGGTCCGTCACTGCTAGCGCAGATAGAGCTAGCAGAGCTCGGTCTGCGCTAGCAGGATGCAAACGCCGGCACTTGCGCTAGCAGCAGCCTGTTAGCGTATGTGCTGAATGGGCTGCTGCTAACGCAGTGTGAACTTAGCCTTATACATATATTCCGCAGAGCTTTACAAGTCAGCAGTTCATATAAAAAACAGTCAAAAGTTACAAAGTTTACGATAATCAAGCAATTAAAGCAAACATAATGAAAACCCTGCTCTTCAGAGCTTACAATCTACAATGAGGTGGGGGTGACAAAGTATAAGTGGTTATTTACAATGATGGTCCAGCCATCGAGGAAATGGGGGGTAGATAAAGGCTGCATGAGGCTTTTGAGTTTGATGGCGAATTATGTACAAAGAAGTAGAGAATAGGCTATATATCTATGTAAAAAGGATTTTGATTAGGGAACATGATAGGCCACCCTAAACAGATGTGTTTTTAGGCTAGAAACCGACTCCATGAGGATGACGTCCACAGATGGGGGTTGTGCTCACAGCCCAACACCGTGCAGGACGCTTGGCAAATTCGACACTGGCACCCTGTGCTCTTCACAGATGAAAGCAGGTTCACACTGAGCACGTGATACACGTGACAGAGTCTGGAGATGCCGTGGAGAGCGATCTGCTGGCTGCAACATCCTTCAGCATGACCGGTTTGGCAGTGGGTCAGTAATGGTGTGGGGTGGCATTTCTTTGGATGGCTGCACAGCCCTCCCTGTGCTTGCCAGAGGTAGCCTGACTGCCATTAGAAACCGAGAGGAGATCCTCAGACCCCTTGTGAGACCATATGCTGGTGCGGTTGGCCCCGTGTTCCTCCTAATGCAGGACAATGCCAGACCTCATGTGGCTGGAGGGTGTCAGCATTTCCTGCAAGATGAAGACATTGAAGCTATGGACTGGCCCGCCCGTTCCCCAGACCTGAATCCGATTGAACACATCTGGGACATCATGTCTCGCACCATCCACCAACGTCACATCACGTTTAACTACAGACTGTCCAGGGGTTGGCGGATGCTTTAGCCCAGGTCGGGGAGGAGATCCCTCAGGAGACCATCCGCCACCTCATCAGGAGCATGCCCAGGCATTGTAGGGAGATCATACAGGCACGTGGAGGCCACACACACTACTGAGCATCATTTCCTTGTCTTGAGGCATTTCCATTGAAGTTGGATCAACCTACAACTGGAATATTTCTTTCAGTGATATCTAGGATGTGGGATTTTAGTGTTCCCTTTATTTTTCTGAGAAGTATATAAGGACTTCAATTATGGAAAGTGATAGGCCGCCCTAAACAGGGAGCGCCTAAAACTGTGTAAGTTGTGGTTAGTCCTAATTTCTTGGGGTAGAACATTCCAGAGGATTGGTGCAACACGTGAGAAGTCTTGAAGATGGGAGTGTGAGGTACGGATTAGGGTGGATGTTAGTCAAAATTCGCTTGCGGAGCCTAACGAGCAGGTAGGCTGAAAAAACAGAAATGAGGGAGAAGAAGGGGGGGTGCGGCTCTGTGGAGAGCTTTGTGGGTGATAACAAGCAGTTTAAATTGGATCCTATAATGTATGGGCAGCCAGTGCAATGACAGGCACAGAGCGTAAGCCTCTGGGTAGCGATTAGCCAAATAGATGACCCTGGTTGCTGCATTAAGGATGGACTGGAGAGGGGAAATTTGAGTGAGGAGGAGGCCCTCTAACACTTCCTCCAGTACTTCTGCCTGCTCCACCTCCTCTAGGGCCTCCACCTACACCCTCAACCTCTCCCTTAATGAGACACACGTTCCAACACTGCAGAAAGAATCCCCCCCACCTCCGTACTGCGCAGCCAGGGCTCAATGCAATGAGGCAGTGTTTAAATGAATATGACTTGGAGATCACAGTCATACAAATCAAGAGTTGTGGACAACTATCCATGCTAAGCATTGGATTTCTCCACTGAACCTGGAGCCAGGGAAGGCCGTGTGCGATAATGGTGCAAACCTGGTGGCGGCCCTACGCGAGGGCAACCACACACACGTGCCTTGAACGGCTCGCATGTTCAACTGATGGTACCGCAATTCCTCCACCACTGTCCCAGTCTGGATGCGCTGCTGCAGAAACCACTGTCATTGTGTGCTCCCTTACAGCATTCCTCTTAAGTTGGTATAAAGATCTTTCGGCCTACCGGTTAACTGATTGATATGCAATGTGACAACACAGTGGAATTCAACTCTGCACATGTTGCAGCGACTGTGGTATCAGCTCCAAGACCTGGTGTAGTATGACATTTTGCATAGCCTGGCACAACGCAGTACGGACATGGTGCAATTCACACTTACAGATTGGCACAGATGAAGGACCTCTGCACCCTTCTGCACATTTTTGAAATGGCTACTAAGATGATTAGCGCTGCCGATGCAGTCATCAGAATCACTATTTCGGTAATCTACATGCTGGATCACACTATGAATAGTCTGTGGGAGGGGGTGGTGGTGGTCCCGGGGGGAAGAGGAGGAAGCAGAGGAGGATGAAGAATGGTTAACAATATCTCTAAGTTCCAGTCTGGTGTATCACTGGTGGTTGCCATTGGAGAAACAAATGGAGAAGGACAAGGAGGAAGAGGTGATGGATGCGCAACAGTTAGGTAATGAAGAGGATAATTATTCACTCTCTGTCAGTGGTCAGTGCTCTGTCAGTTGACAGTGGTTGCCCAGGGGGATGGATTAATGAAGCTTAAGTGCTATCCCGCTACCAACAGACTATAGACTTGGACCTCATGAAAGAGACAGTCCCATAAGCGCTTTCTTGCAGTACTATCTGCAACATGATTTTTGCCCATATTGTTAGGATTCGAAATAGTGCTGACAATTAGGTTGCCAGTATGTTCGATCCACAATACAAAAGTAAATTTTGCCAATTGCTACCCCCCCCCGGAAAGGGATGCGCCCATGCTGCAGTATCAAAATATGCTTGACAGTCTTGACAATGGGTTTCCCAAAGACAGCAGTGATGCACACAGTGTGTGTATCACAGTGATAGGCTTCCAACCCTGGGAACATTGACTCATCAATGCAAAAATATTAGCAGCCTTGCAGCGCTGGAGTCCTGTGTTCCAACCCTACCAAGGACAGCATCTGCAAGAAGTTTGTATGTTCTCCCCATGTTTGCGAGGGTTTCCTCCGGTAGTCATTTCTCTTTCCACACTTCAAAGACATACTGATAAGAAATTTAGATTGTGAGATCCAATGGGGAAAGTGCCATTAATGTCTGTAAAGCGCTGTGAAATTATTGACGCAATATAAGTGAGTAAAAAAAATAAATACCGTATTTTTCGGATTATAAGACGCACTTTTTTCCCAAAAAATTATTTGGGGAAAATGGGGGTGCATTTTATAATTCGAGTCTACCTGACTGGCCACGGTGGAGCAGGGTCGCTGCTCGATGAGGCAAGAGTGGTGCAATGCTGCAGGCTGGGATGAGGGGGTGTTTGGAGGTGCAACACTGCGGGTGATAGGTGGTGTGGGGGCTCCGCTGATATTTTGGGAAAGCCCGGGACCCCTGCACTTCCATGGTTTACATTGCGGTGGACTCTGGGAAATGGCTGCCGGGGGCAGCACATGCACAGATGGACATCTCAACTCCAAGATCTCGGAAGATGAGATTGCACATGCGCCACCCCTAGCGGCCATTTTCCCAGAGTCCACAAGTAAACCACGAAAGTAAGGGGGCTCCGGGCTTTCACAAAATGTCGGCAGAATCCCTGCACCACTGAACACTCGCAGCGTCGCACATCCGAACACCCCTTTCTCCCAGTCTGGGGTCCGCAGCATTGCCCCACTCCTGCCTCTGCCAGCAGCGTCCCTGGGACCCCGCTTCACAGCATCTACCACCCCCGGTAAGCAATAAGAGGCATGGATTGTAAGAAGCAACAACATTTTATTAAAAAAGGTTTTTTTCCTATTTTTCTCCTCAAAATTTGGGGTGCGTCTGATACACCACAAAATACGGTATAAAAAGAAATTGATGCCACTTTTAGTGGTATCTGTCCATAATTTTTGGAAATGTTTGGTATCCAAGTTGGGTCTCCTTCATTTGTGTTGCCTGAATTTAGCACAGCTCTCAGAGCACCATGGCTAGACCTGTTACTCATCCACCAGTTACTGATCAAACTTGAGCAAGAAACACCAAGGTTACTTACCGGTAGCCGTTTTTTTCCGAAACCCACGACAGCACACCTGAGAGAGGGGATCCGCCCAGTCAGGACAGGAACCCTACTGAAAATAAAAGGGTGGTACCTCTCCCTCGCTTCAGTTGGTTTACAGAGCATAAGAGGCAATATGATATAAGCCACCACTGCTCAATTGTCCGACATGACTCGAGTATGGCGGCCCCGAAGCAAGGGGAGAAAATGTCTCAAGGCCTTTTCCACTGCCCACAGTTCTTTCACATTCGAACCGTGACTCCTTTCTACAGGTTCCTTGTACTGAGTGGAATCTCAGGTGTGCTCCCCAACCTGTACCACTTGCATCGATTGTAATAATGTCCTTGACTGGTTTTTGCCACAGGACTCCCAATGTCAAATGCTCCTTCACAGTCCACCAGATTAGGGAATCTCTTGTGCCCAAGGAAAGATATAGTTTTCCTTCAAAATGTCCTTTCAATAATTTCTGCGCGACAGAACTTCCCACTGCAGCTGTCTCAGATGAAACTGTGCCCACCCTACAGCTATTATACATGATGTTAATGAGCCTAGTAGGGACATTACGTTTCTTAGGGTACCGTTACACTAAACGATTTACCAACGATCACGACCAGCGATACGACCTGGCCGTGATCATTGGTAAGTCGTTATGTGGTCGCTGGAGAGCTGTCACACAGACAGCTCTCCAGCGACCAACGATGCCGAAGTCCCCGGGTAACCAGGGTAAACATCGGGTTACTAAGCGCAGGGCCACACTTAGTAACCCGATGTTTACCCTGGTTACCATTGTAAATGTAAAAAAAAACACACTACATACTTACATTCCGGTGTCTGTCACGTCCCTCGCCATCAGCTTCCCGCACTGACTGTGTCAGTGCCGGCCGTAAAGCACAGCACAGCGGTGACGTCACCGCTGTGCTCTGCTTTTACTTTACGGCCGGCGCTCACAGTCAGTGCGGGAAGCGGCCCTGCGCTTAGTAACCCGATGTTTACCCTGTTACAAGCGAACACATCGCTGGATCGGTGTGACACACATCGATCCAGCGATGATAGCGGGTGATCCAGCGACGAAATAAAGTTCTGGACATCACAGCAGGATCCAGATCGCTGCTGCGTGTCAAACACAACGAGATCGCTATCCAGGACGCTGCAACGTCACGGATCGCTGTCGTTCTCGTTGGAAAGTTGCTCAGTGTGACGGTACCTTTAGTGTCATTGCTGGCTGTTGTATTGCAGTAGGAGCCAAGTTCCTTATCTTGATTACCTTGTTCTCTGGCAGGAGGCAGAGCTGTCGCTCAGAGTCCAGTATTAACCCTAGGAAGGACTGCACTTTTTCTGGCACTAATCTTCATTTGGGGGTATTTATTATCAATCCTAACTCTATTAGAGTTGACGTCACTTCTCTTATTTGGTGGGTACAGTGCGTCTCCGACCTCCCTACCGCAAGGAAGTCGACCAGGTATGAAACAATTACTATGTCCCGGGATCGAAGGTATGACATTACTTTGGCCATTACTTTGGTGAAGACTAGTGATGAGCGAACGTGTTCACTCGAACCTGGTGTTCGATCGGACATTAGGGCGTTCGAAGGTGTTCGGTATTCGGCCGAACATCTCGCGGTACTCGAGTGAAATCTCGTTTTTGTTTTTCTCATTTTTGGCGGTTTTTCAAGGAGCCAATCATGTTAGGTGAGCCTTCTAAGCTACTAGCATGACGTAGGGACATGTACAAGACGAGAGCAGTGAGTGGCTGGCCAGATCAGGTGACCTGACCAGCCAATAGACTGCTTTCATTATGTTCGGCGCTTTCAGCCATTTGCAGTGTGAAAGAGCATAGGGACAGACGTGCTGGGGGGACTGGGAATTGATAGGGACTAGAGCAGGGACAAAGACCAGAATTAATCAGGCAGGCAGGGTGCAGAAATCAACAGCCCTTGTCAGGGCTAATCTACGTTTACTACTACTAGTCCTCTCTTGTATTTGCTGGCTAGCTGTGTGGCAGCTGGGACCAGGAGTGCAGCGGCCGCCATCTTAGCTGCGCACTCACTGTCTCAGTGCCAAGTCTCAATCTCAGTCTCCAAGTCAATCTTTATAGGCATTAGGCATTAGGCAGGGATCGTGTGTGCATTAGGCTGGGCTTTATAGTGCGGCGTCCGCCATTTTGGGCGAACGCCGCACTATTAGAATATCGGCTGCTGGATGTTCCTCAGACTCCATTTAGCCTCCAGCACACGCTGTCTGTAACCTCATTTGTGCTGCTGTCTGGGACTTGTAGTGCCTCAGACTCCAGCACACGCTGTAACCTCATTTGTGCTGCTGTCTGGGACTTGTAGTGCCTCAGACTCCGTAGAGTGGTACAGCACACGCTGTCACCTCATTTAATAATAATAATATTAATTATTAATAACAATAATTAATAAATTAAAAAAGGAAATATTTGCGGCCTAAAAATAAAACCGCATAAGATATAAAAATGCATTTTTGAGTGATACAGATATACCACACCTGGCCCAAAAATATTTGTTTAGCGTACACATAAGCGCAGTGTACAGAATACGCAATTCTGCCACATATATAGTATATAGTATATATATATAGTATAGAATACCCTACATTCTAATCCAAGGTTTTGTGTGTCCAAAAAACCGCATTAGATAAAAATTGCATTTTTATAGCACGCCATATCTAATAGTTAAAGAAATAAAGGGTATTTGATGTGAAGAAATACCACAAATATAAACACAGTTTTATATCTGTTACTGGTACCCAAGTTTTGTGGTTCAAAAATACGCTCTGTATTTAGTGACTAGGCCTGTTGCCAGATTTGTGCACGCCATATCTAATAGTTAAAGAAATAAAGGGTATTTGATGTGAAGAAATACCACAAATATAAACACAGTTTTATATCTGTTACTGGTACCCAAGTTTTGTGGTTCAAAAATACGCTCTGTATTTAGTGACTAGGCCTGGCCAGTTTTGTGCACGCCATATCTAATAGTTACATAAAGAAGGGGTATTTGATCTGAAGAAATACCACAAATATAAAACACAGTTTTATATCTGTTACTGATACACATCAGTTTGCTGTAAACCAAGGTTTGGTTGCATAAAATACGCTCTTTACCGAATACGAATAGTCCTTTTTGCAACACGCAATATATCCTCTGTTTGGACAAATAGAGTGTATTTCACCTTCATAACTAGCTTTTCTAGCATAACCTTTACAATGGTGAACCCCAGGGGTAAGGGACGAGGACGTGGTCGTGGGCGTCAAAGTGAGGTTGCAGGCAGAGGCCGTAGTCCTGGGCAGGGTGACACAGTACCTGCTTCTGATGGAGCACTGGAACGCCGCAGAGTACCCTTTTCTAGCTTCCTGTCCCAATTTACAGTGTCATGTGGCACACCCCTATTGGATCCCCAGCAGTGCGAACAGGTGATCAACTGGATAGCGGATAATGCATCCAGTAGTTTATCCACCGCCCAGTCTTCCACGCAGTCCACCAACGCTAGCCAAGGGAGTGGACCTCAGGATCTTTCAGCTCAACCTCCTCCCGCCCAGCCTGGCCCCTCCTTGGAAATTAGTGATTCAAATCCTGCATACTCCCAGGAACTGTTTTCCCAACCCTTCCTAGATTCACAAAGCACTGCTGAGCAGCAACCTGACCAGTGGGTCTGTCCCGATGCCCAAAATAGAGAGCTTTCCCAGTCTGTGGGTGATGAAAGTGGGGATTTACAAATAGTCTGTGGAGAGGTGTCTGAGGATGAGACACGGGTGTCAGACAGTGAGGTGCTTGTCAGTGCAGTAATTCCCAGGGGGGAGCAGGCTGATGAATGGGAGGAGGAGGAGCCGGTGGATGATGAGGTGACTGACCCCAGCTGGGTTGTTAGGCCTAGTCAAGAGAGTGCTTCGGAGGGGGAGGCAAGTGTAACATCAGAAAACGTTGCAAGAGGTAGACGTGCGACCAGAGGGAGAGGCAGGGCCAGAGTAATTTCATCAGACAGAGGTTCAACAAGTGAACCAGTTTGGTCGAGGCCTCGGTGTTCTAAAGTCTGGAGCTTCTTTAAAGAAAGTGAGGAGGACCGACGGACTGTGTTGTGCAACCTGTGCCACACCAAGCTCAGTAGGGGAGCCACCACTAGCAACCTAAGCACTACCAGCATGCGCAGGCATATGAGTGCTAAACACCCAACTCATTGGAATCAAGGCCGTTCACCTCCTTCTGGTCGCACCGCTGCTCCTTCCCCTGTGTCACATGCTGGCTCTGCCAGTAACTCCCCAGCCCAGGAGCCCGGCACCAGCGACTCCCGCCATGCAACCACCCCTGCACCTTCACCATCCCCCCCACAATCCACCAATGTGTCCCAGCGCAGTGTTCAGCTGTCTTTGCATGAAACATTTGAGCGCAAGCGCAAATATGCCTCCACCCACCCACATGCACAGGCCTTAAATGTCCACGTCTCCAAACTCCTGAGTTTGGAGATGCTGCCCTACAGGCTGGTGGAGACGGAGGCATTCCGCAACCTGATGGCGGTGGCTGCCCCTCGCTACTCCGTCCCAAGCCGCCACTATTTTTCTCGATGTGCCGTCCCAGCACTACACCAGCACGTGTCTCAGAACATCAACCGTGCCCTGACCAACGCGGTTACAGAAAAGGTCCACTTAACCACGGACACATGGACCAGTGCTGGGGGGCAGGGACACTATATCTCCCTGACGGCACATTGGATTAATTTGGTTGAGGCTGGGACAGAGTCTGAACCGGGGTCAGCTCATGTGTTGCCCACACCCAGGATTGCGGGGCCTACCTCGGTGACTGTTTCCCAGGATTACTATACTTCTCCCCCCTCCTCCTCCTCCTCCTCCTCCTCCTCCACAAACACCACTTGTAAATTTCCATCCGTGGACACGCCACCTTCAGTCGGCAGCTGCAGTCGCAGCAGGACCGCAGTGGGCAAGCGCCAGCAGGCGGTGCTAAAACTGCTGAGCTTAGGTGACAAGAGGCACACTGCCCAGGAGCTGTTACAGGGCATGACGGCTCAGACGGATCTTTGGCTGGCGCCGCTGAACCTGAAAGCAGGCATGGTCGTGTGTGACAATGGGCGTAATCTGGTGGCGGCTCTGCAACTGGGCAGACTCACACACGTTCCATGCCTTGCCCACGTGTTCAATCTGGTGGTTCAGCGGTTCCTCAAGACCTACCCCAATCTGTCAGATTTGCTCACCAAGGTGAGACGCATCTGTGCCCATTTCCGCAAATCCACCACTGATGCTGCCACCCTGAGGGCAGTGCAACGGCGCTTACAACTGCCAGCTCACCGACTGTTGTGCGACGTGCCAACGAGATGGAATTCCACCCTACACATGTTAAACAGGGTTTACCAGCAGCGCAGAGCCATTGTAGACTGTCAGATGACCACTTCCACCAGAACCGGTAGTCAAGTTAGTCAGCTTCCTCAAATCTACAATGAGGAGTGGACGTGGATGTCTGATATATGTAAGGTGTTAAGCCACTTTGACGAGTCAACACTGATGGTCAGCGGGGATGACGCCATAATCAGCGTCACCATCCCGCTGCTTTGTCTGCTGAAAAAATCATTGCTCAGCATGAAGTCTGAGGCGCATCGATTGTCACAGGAGATGGGGGAAGAAGAGTTGACTGAGAGCCAGAACACCAGCCAGTCTGTTTCTCAGAGTGTAACTGAGGAGGGGGAGGAGGAAGATGAGGATGAAGAGGAGGAGACTGTGGGCGAGACTGAAGAGGGTACCCATTCCCTCTTCTCAGTTCAGCGTGTTTGGGCTGAGGAGGAGGAGTTGGAGGAGGAGGAGGAGGAGGAAATGGAGAGTCGGCCTGTTGCGGAGGGGGAATTCTTACGTGTTGGGACTCTGGCGCACATGGCTGACTTCATGTTAGGCTGCCTTTCCCGTGACCCTCGCGTGAGAAAAATATTTTCCACCAGCGATTACTGGGTGTTCACCCTCTTGGACCCCCGGTACAAGCACAACTTTTCCACTCTAATTCCTATAGAGGAAAGGAGTATGAGACTGCATCAATACCAACTGGCCCTGGTGCACAAGCTGAAAATAGCCTTCCCATCTGACACCGCTAGCGGCAGAGGACGTGGTTCTGAGGGCCAACAAGCGAGGGAGAGGAGGGGAGCAGGCAGCTTGTCAAGCGCTGGCAGAGGATCAATCTCCAAGGCCTTTGCCAGTTTTATGTCACCCATGCAAGAGTATGCCACCAATCCACAGTCTAGACAGAGTAGAGGCGAGATTTACAGAAAGATGGTGAAGGACTACCTAGGTGACCATACCAACGTCCTGCATGATCACTCTGCTCCATACAACTACTGGGTTTCAAAGCTGGACACGTGGCCAGAACTGGCACTGTACGCCTTGGAGGTGCTGGCTTGCCCTGCCGCTAGCGTGTTGTCAGAGCGGGTCTTCAGTGCAGCTGGTGGCATCATCACCGATAAGCGTACACGCCTGTCAACTGACAGCGCTGACAGGCTGACGCTTATCAAGATGAATAAAGCATGGATTTCTACAGATTTCCACTCGCCACCGTGTTAAAGCAGCTCAAACTGAAGTCTGTCATGTCACCGTGCCACTCTCCGTGCTGACGCTGCTGACGCCTCCACATGCTGGGTCTTCGCTACCTCCAAACTATGTAATTGTGCCACTCTGTGGCCTCAATGTGTAAGGAATGATGCTGCTGCCGCCTCCTCAAGGGTCCGTCACCGTGCCACTCTCCGTGCTGACGCTGCTGACGCCTCCACATGCTGGGTCTTCGCTACCTCCAAACTATGTAATTGTGCCACTCTGTGGCCTCAATGTGTAAGGAATGATGCTGCTGCCGCCTCCTCAAGGGTCCGTCACCGTGCCACTCTCCGTGCTGACGCCTCCACATGCTGGGTCTTCGCTACCTCCAAACTATGTAATTGTGCCACTCTGTGGCCTCAATGTGTAAGGAATGATGCTGCTGCCGCCTCCTCAAGGGTCCGTCACTGTGCCGCTCTCCGGCCTGATGCTGCCTCCGCATGCCGTGCCCATAGCTGCCATGCTGTGTCAGGCTCAATTTCGGTGTGTTTCACCTGCTACCTCATCAAAGTGGGTCACTCTGTCACCACAAAGCTGTTGGCCATAATTTGGCGTAATGGTGCATTTGGGCAGCCTCAGAGGCAACTATGCATGCTGCCCCTGCTGTTTCCTGTCCATTCCAGTGTTGTTTCCATCATTTTCTGAGCTTCCCAGGTTTTTAGGCGACCTTCCCTGTGCAGAGCTTTGGTCCTGCTGAAAAATGTTCGAGTCTCCCATTGACTACAATGGGGTTCGTTATTCGAAACGAACACTCGAACATCGGGAGATGTTCGACTCGAACAACGAGCACCCGAACATTTTAGTGTTCGCTCATCACTAGTGAAGACCCTTGGAGCTGTAGACAGGCTAAACAGAAGGGCTGTATACTTGTAATGTTTGACCTGACCTTGGACATAAAGCGCTACCCTGAGGTACTTCCGATACTCCCAATGGATTGGGATATAGTAATAGGCATCTTTTAAGTCTATCACTGCCATGAAGCAGTGTTGGAACAAGATTTTTGTGGTCGTGTTGATTGACTCCATCTTGAAGTAGCAATACTCTACCGACTGATTGAGCTTCTTCAGGTTGACTATGGTTCTCCAGGAACAATCCGGTTTTTGTATCAAAAAGAGGGGGGGTAAAATCCCCTTCCTTCCTCCTGAATCGGGACTTCCTGTAGAACTTGTTTCGGAACAAGTCCAAAGACCTCAGTCTCCAGAGCCGATTTTTCCTGCTGGGACTTCCTTCAGGGTGTCATTATAAAGTTTTGCCTGGGTGGACAGATGAATTTTATTTTTAAACCGTCTTTGATTATGTTTAATACCCACAAACTGGGGGAGATGTTTACCCAGGCAGGGAGGAAGAGAGAGAGCCTTCCCCCTACCTCCGATCTGCTGTCATTGGGGAGATTTTTTTGATGATGTAGAGGACCCTTTGACGGTATGTGCACACGTCAGGATTTCTTGCAGAAATTTTCCTGACAAAAACCGGACATTTCTGCCAGAAATCCGCATGCGTTTTTTTTTGCGTTTTTGACGCGTTTTTCGTGCATTTTTTTCCCAATGCATTAAATTGCAGGAAAAACGCGGAAAATCCGCAAAATTAATGAACATGCTGCTTTTTTTACCGCGATGCGTTTTTTTCGTGGAAAAAAAACGCACCATGTGCACAAACATGCAGAATGCATTCTAAATGATAGGATGCATAATGTATGCATTTTTAATGAGTTTTTATAGCGTTTTTATTGCGAAAAAAAGGCGAAAAAACCTGAACGTGTGCACATACCCTGAACATGTAGCCTGACCCTCTTTTTTCTTTAAAGTCCCAATTTCTCCTATTTCCTGGGGGATGACCTCTATTAAATCTTCTCCTCCCAAAGGAAGGCTTTTTCGACTCTACAGGAAAACGGAGAAAGCCTATACAGGGTTACAGTCTGTTTAGACAGGGTTACAGTCTGTTTAGAAAGGATCGTAAAAATCGGAGAGGAGGAGGGGTTTGTCTCTATGTAAAGTCTTGTCTAAAGTCCACTTTAGGGAGGATATTAGCGAAGGGAATGAGGATGTCGAGTCCATATGGGTCGAAATTCATGGAGGGAAAAATGGTAACAAAATTCTCATTGGGGTCTGTTACAAACCCCCAAATATAACAGAAATCATGGAAAGTCTACTTCTAAAGCAGATAGATGAAGCTGCAACCCATAATGAGGTCCTGGTTATGGGGGACTTTAACTACCCGGATATTAACTGGGAAACAGAAACCTGTGAAACCCATAAAGGCAACAGGTTTCTGCTAATAACCAAGAAAAATTATCTTTCACAATTGGTGCAGAATCCAACCAGAGGAGCAGCACTTTTAGACCTAATACTATCTAATAGACCTGACAGAATAACAAATCTGCAGGTGGTCGGGCATCTAGGAAATAGCGACCACAATATTGTACAGTTTCACCTGTCTTTCACTAGGGGGACTTGTCAGGGAGTCACAAAAACACTGAACTTTAGGAAGGCAAAGTTTGACCAGCTTAGAGATGCCCTTAATCTGGTAGACTGGGACAATATCCTCAGAAATAAGAAAACAGATAATAAATGGAAAATGTTTAAGAACATCCTAAATAGGCACTGTAAGCGGTTTATACCTTGTGGGAATAAAAGGACTAGAAATAGGAAAAACCCAATGTGGCTAAACAAAGAAGTAAGACAGGCAATTAACAGTAAAAAGAAAGCATTTGCACTACTAAAGCAGGATGGCACCATTGAAGCTCTAAAAAACTATAGGGAGAAAAATACTTTATCTAAAAAACTAATTAAAGCTGCCAAAAAGGAAACAGAGAAGCACATTGCTAAGGAGAGCAAGACTAATCCCAAACTGTTCTTCAACTATATCAATAGTAAAAGAATAAAAACTGAAAATGTAGGCCCCTTAAAAAATAGTGAGGAAAGAATGGTTGTAGATGACGAGGAAAAGGCTAACATATTAAACACCTTCTTCTCCACAGTATTCACGGTGGAAAATGAAATGCTAGGTGAAATCCCAAGAAACAATGAAAACCCTATATTAAGGGTCACCAATCTAACCCAAGAAGAGGTGCGAAACCGGCTAAATAAGATTAAAATAGATAAATCTCCGGGTCCGGATGGCATACACCCACGAGTACTAAGAGAACTAAGTAATGTAATAGATAAACCATTATTTCTTATTTTTAGGGACTCTATAGCGACGGGGTCTGTTCCGCAGGACTGGCGCATAGCAAATGTGGTGCCAATATTCAAAAAGGGCTCTAAAAGTGAACCTGGAAATTATAGGCCAGTAAGTCTAACCTCTACTGTTGGTAAAATATTTGAAGGGTTTCTGAAGGATGTTATTCTGGATTATCAGAGAATAACTGTTTAACTCCATATCAGCATGGGTTTATGAGAAATCGCTCCTGTCAAACCAATCTAATCAGTTTTTATGAAGAGGTAAGCTATAGGCTGGACCACGGTGAGTCATTGGACGTGGTATATCTCGATTTTTCCAAAGCGTTTGATACCGTGCCGCACAAGAGGTTGGTACACAAAATGAGAATGCTTGGTCTGGGGGAAAATGTGTGTAAATGGGTTAGTAACTGGCTTAGTGATAGAAAGCAGAGGGTGGTTATAAATGGTATAGTCTCTAACTGGGTCGCTGTGACCAGTGGGGACCGCAGGGGTCGGTATTGGGACCTGTTCTCTTCAACATATTCATTAATGATCTGGTAGAAGGTTTACACAGTAAAATATTGATATTTGCAGATGATACAAAACTATGTAAAGCAGTTAATACAAGAGAAGATAGTATTCTGCTACAGATGGATCTGGATAAGTTGGAAACTTGGGCAGAAAGGTGGCAGATGAGGTTTAACAATGATAAATGTAAGGTTATACACATGGGGAGAAGGAATCAATATCACCATTACACACTGAACGGGAAACCACTGGGTAAATCTGACAGGGAGAAGGACTTGGGGATCCTAGTTAATGATAAACTTACCTGGAGCAGCCAGTGCCAGGCAGCAGCTGCCAAGGCAAACAGGATTCTGGGGTGCATTAAAAGAGGTCTGGATACACATGATGAGAGCATTATACTGCCTCTGTACAAATCCCTAGTTAGACCGCACATGGAGTACTGTGTCCAGTTTTGGGCACCGGTGCTCAGGAAGGATATAATGGAACTAGAGAGAGTACAAAGGAGGGCAACAAAGTTAATAAAGGGGATGGGAGAACTACAATACCCAGATAGATTAGCAAAATTAGGATTATTTAGTCTAGAAAAAAGACGACTGAGGGGCGATCTAATAACCATGTATAAGTATATAAGGGGACAATACAAATATCTCGCTGAGGATCTGTTTATACCAAGGAAGGTGACGGGCACAAGGGGGCATTCTTTGCGTCTGGAGGAGAGAAGGTTTTTCCACCAACATAGAAGAGGATTCTTTACTGTTAGGGCAGTGAGAATCTGGAATTGCTTGCCTGAGGAGGTGGTGATGGCGAACTCAGTCGAGGGGTTCAAGAGAGGCCTGGATGTCTTCCTGGAGCAGAACAATATTGTATCATACAATTATTAGGTTCTGTAGAAGGATATAGATCTGGGGATTTATTATGATGGAATATAGGAATATAGGCTGAACTGGATGGACAAATGTCTTTTTTCGGCCTTACTAACTATGTTACTATGTTACTATGTTACTATATTTCTATCCCCTGCTTGATCCAAAAATTTCTTCAAATTTTTTACCAAAAAGGAATTGACCATCACACCGGATGGAGCACAGTCTATGTTTAGATGGTAAATCTCTCAACACCCTTTGAGCCACTGGGCTCGTCTTGCTGCATTGGACAAGCCCGCTGCTCTGGCTGTTAATCTTGCAGAATCCGTTGAGGAATCTGCTAAGAAAGCTGCTGCTCCATGCACTAAGGTCATATTTGCTAGGATATCGTCTCTTGGCACTTTATCTCTCAGCTGATCCTTTATCTGCTGTAGTCAGATCATGAGAGCACGGACCGTACATGTTCCAGCTATTGCTGGTTTTAATCCCCCTGCCGTCGCTTCCCAGACGTGTCTTAAAAAGCCGTCTGCCTTTTTATCTAGAGAGTCTTTTAGTCCTCTAAAAGACGCCCGAGTCCTCTAAACGTAGGGATGATTTTTTTTAAGGATCTAGCCACGGCACCATCGGTTTTAGGGATTTTTCATCAAGCTTCGGAGTCATTCTCCTCAAACGGGTACCTCCTTTTTGATGAAAAAGGTAAAGTACTCATTCTCTCTTCTCTTCTCTCTCCTCCGCTTCCCCCCTCTGCAAATCTCTTCACTGGCTCCCATTCCCTCAGCATATCCAGTTCAAATTACTAATACTGACCTACAAAGCCATCCATAACCTGTCTCCTCCATATATCTCTGAACTAATCTCCCGATATCTTCCCTCACGTAATCTCCGGTCCTCCCAAGACCTCCTTCTCTCCTCCACACTTATTCGCTCCTCATCCAATCGCCTCCAAGACTTCTCCCGAATATCCCCCATCCTCTGGAACTCTCTGCCCCAACACGTCCGACTATCAACCACAGTCGGATCCTTCAGATGGAACCTGAAAACTCATCTCTTCAGGAAAGCCTACAGCCTGCACTGACCCCGCTGCCTCCTCATCACTACTGAAGCTACCGCCTCACCAACAGCGGAGCTCCTGCAACCCCCAACCTACTGTCTCCTTCCCCATAATCCTGTAGAATGTAAGCCCGCAAGGGCAGGGTCCTCGCCCCTCTGTATCAGTCTGTCATTGTTAGTTTGTTTACTGTAAGTGATATCTGTAACCTGTATGTAACCCCTTCTCATGTACAGCACCATGGAATTAATGGTGCTATATAAATAAATAATAATAATAATAATAATTCTCTCAGGCCTTTTCCATTCTTTATCAATCAATGCCTTTATTTTTGCATTGCAGGGAATGTGTGTTTCCTTTTTTCCTCCAACCCACCGAACATGACATCCTCTAATGACCTAGGTGTTTTCTCTTCCTTAAGGCCCATTGTAGACCGGACTGCTTTGACCAGTCTTTCTACATCAAAAGTTGGGAAACATGTTCGCCCCCCTATATCACTGTCCGAGGAGGATTCAAATCACCCCGCTTTCAAAATAAAACAATAAAAAAAAAAAATCAAACATACACATATTTGGTATCGCCGGGTTCAAAATCACCCGATCAATTAAAAAAAAGAAAACGAATAACCTGATCGCTAAATGGCATAGAGAGAAAAAAAAGTAAAAACACCAAAATTACGTTATTTTGGTCGGCGCAACATTGCATTAAACTGCAATAACAGGTGATCAAAAGATTGTATCTGCACCAAAATGGTATCAATAAAAACGTCAGTTCGCTGAGCAAAAAATAAGCCCTCACCCAACCCGAGATCACAAAAAATGGAGACACTATGATTATCGGAAAATGGCACAATTTTTTTCTTAAAGTTTGGAATTTTTTTCACCACATAGATATGCAAGAACATAGACATGTTTGGTGTCTATGAACTCGGAATGACCTGGAGAATCATAATGGCAGGTAATTTTTAGCATTTAGTGAACTTAGTAAAAAGCATAACAAAAACATGTGTGGGATTGCACTTTCTTTGCAATTTCACTGCACTTTTTTCCCCGTTTTCTAGTACACGACATGGCAAAACCAATGGTGTTGTTCAAAAGTACAACTTGTCTAGCAAAACGCAAGCCCTACATGGCCATATTTCCAGAAAAAAAAAAGTTATGGCTCTGGGAAGAAGGGGAGCGAAAAACTAAAACGCAAAACCGAGAAAAGCTCCGAGTGTTAAAGACCACGCTATTAGCACAAAGAATTTATATTGTGAAATGTGGACTTCTGGGTGGAGCACAATAGGGGCCCAAAATAATTAAAAGATAAAATGTGGCCTGCTTTATGTAGCGCGGTAGTTACAGAAGAAAAAATATTTTTACTGTGGACGAGGTTTGGATACAGAAGAATCTGAGCACAAAGAATTACAACTTCAGATGTGGCCAAACTTTGGAGCATGGTAGTAACAGAACAAACTTATATTTTATCATGTGTATACCTGTATGGACTGAGCAATATGTGCACCAAAGAATAAAACGAGGAAATGTAACCAGCTTTAAGTAGCATGATAGTGAGAAAACCAATTTCAATTTTAATCATGTATACCCCAGTATGAAGAACAATATCAGCACCCACAAATTTCAAACTGACATCTGGCCTGCTGTATGACATTACTAACAGAAGAAAGTATTTTCTTTTACTGTGGATGAGGCCTTTATACAATAGAATATATGCCCAAAACAATTTCAAACTCAGATCTAGCCTGCTGTATCATGTTTGTCACAGAAAAAAAAATAATTTTTTTACTCTGCATGATTCTTGCACACAGCTGAATTTTACCACCACTAAATGACAAGGTGGGACATGACGTGCTGAATCACGTTAGCAACTGCAAAAAATATTTCTTTTACTGTGCAACATCTCTGCACATGGAACCATTTCACCGCCACTGAATGACAAAGTGCGATGTGGCATGCTGAATCACGTTAGGGACTGCAATTCTTTTTTTTACTGTGCAACAGGTCAAATCATAGAACAATTTCACCGCCACTGTATGAAAGTAGGATATAGTGGTCTGCATCAAATTTAGTAACTGAAAAAAATGTTTTTTTTTACCTTTGCATAAGCCCTGCACACAGCTGAATTTCACCGCCATTAAATGACAAGGTGGGATATGGCGGGCTGTATCACGTTAAACAAAAAAAAAAAAAATGTTTACTCTGCAACAGCTGTGCAGAAAGATGAATTTCACCACCACTAAATGACAAGATGAGATATGGCATGCTGAATCAAGTTAGCAACTGCCAAAAATGTTTTTTTTCTGTGCAACAAGTCAAATCACAGAACAATTTCACCGCCACTAAATTACAGGAATATTGCGTGCTGTATCACGTTTAGCAACTGAAATTATAAGATTTAGAAAGGTCTACTTGTGCACGGAGCACAATAGAAGCAGTGCACAACACACTTCTATTAACCCTCAACTGGTGAAGTGGGGTTTGCCACACCCCAGGGAATTTGTATTCGGCTGCCATTCATTGAAAAATGCTGGTATGAGAATACGTGTCTCACTAGCTTCCATCCATTTCCTTGTCAACAGGATGTCGTCAAGGCCTCTCTCTTCTGGCCACGCATAACAGAGCTAGCTGTCGCTAAGTGCTGTTTTGGCCTTGCTGTACCCCACATCACCACTCATGTAATTCTTTTTTGCACATTTTCAAATTTTTAAAACTTATTTATTTTTATAAAAGTACTGTATTACATTTTCCGATACTTGTGGGTGTCAAAAATTTGTTATACTCATGTGTAATCAATCGCCAATAAGACAACGATTAAAACAAACGTGATCTTTGCATTTTCTGTAAAAATATCTCTTATTTAGAAATCCCCCACATCACTAGTTGTGTGACAAAAACCCCACCTCGCCAGTTGAGGGTTAAATGTGCCCTGCTGTTTTTGTCTGTGGAATTCAGAAATGGTACAAAAAAAATCTGCTGGAAGGTCGATTTCACATCCACACAGGACATTAGCCATCTAAACTATCTGACTTAGATTTTTAGCTAGATAGCTAGGTGCTTGTTTCTATCAGCTCTTAGGCCCAGCATCAGGAACGTCCTCTCTGCGCTGTGCTAGTGACAAAATGGCACTAAAACAAGATGTCACCTCTTTATATAGAGAAGGACATGTGATTTCAGAAGCCAATGACACAAGACATTGTGTCAGGACATTGTGGGCGTTTCCTGTGCCCTGATTGGCTATCTGCAATGTGCTCACATAAAGAAAAATACAATTTACAAGCACACCGCTCCTCTGAGCTCTCCTCACCCACTCCCCTCATCAAACACGTGCCCCACGCTGCTCATGATACATCACCACTATCCTAGTCAAACTTATCAAGATATTTAGTGGCAACGCAAATATTTTCAGACACTGTTTAACATATCTTACTGATTTTTTCCAATTTTATAAAAATTTGCTTCTTCTCCCAATAACGAATCCGAATGTGCCATATTCGTGTCGAATTTATGTTTGGCGATCATTTTTCGAACATATTCGCTCATCTCTATTTTAGAGGTCGATTAGAAAAGTTAATTTGAAAGATTTTCTAACTTGTTAGCACATTCTACGTTTGCTGTCATTTCACTTTGCAGTTTACGGATCTGGACAGGTAACAGTCATTGATTTCTTATTTACAAAGGAGGGTCCTGCAGGTTGTATGCTCCATAGAAGGGCTTTCAATGCCCAAAATCATTTGATCAATTTTGGGTGAAAGGAAATGTTGTGTTCGAGTGAAAAAATGGTGATCACACGATTGTGATATGGCCGCACTACACCACTGATAAAGCAGCCACAGCCGGGGACTGAGAAGAATCTGTGACTTCTCTGCATTTAGTGGTCACTACTCACCTGGGTAGTCATATGTAGGAATCTCCTCTTTACACCACTCATCACCCCAAACATATGTCTCTGTAGTATCAATATGGGTCAGATCTTCACCCTGAAACAAATATTGTAAAAGTCACAGACAGATGGAGAAGTCACATCTATGATCAGCTCTAATCCTGCCATCTCCACCGTTCTCATTACACAAGTATAAAACATTAATACTGGAGACAAAAGCAAGACTGAGCACAAGACACAGGGGAGATCTCCTGACACCTTCTCTCCATCTACCTGATGATCCTGAGGAACATTGGGATCTTCTTGGTTACAGTCCTGTGGAAGAGGACGGGGACATCTCTCTGGTGTTGTCTTCTTACTGGATAGATCTGGAGGAAACACATACAGGGACTGAATACATTCTATACATACAGATAATTATAGGCCGTGTGTATTTAGTCCTGTGTATTACCTGGTGATGTGAGGGGCTGGGGAACCTCCATCATGACGTCCTTGTACAGATCTTTGTGTTCTTCTAAATACTCCCACTCCTCCATGGAGAAATAGACGGCGACATCCTGACACCTTATAGGAACCTGACACATACAATGACACCGTCACCCCCAATCCCTTCATAGCGTTACTGTATAATGTCCCAGCATTCCCAGCAGTGTCACCTCTCCAGTCAGCAGCTCAATCATCTTGTAGATGAGTTCTAGGATCTTCTGGTCATTGATGTTCTCATGTATCAGGGGGTGAGGTGGAGGCCCCATGATTGGGCTCAGGGGTCTTCCCCATCCCTCAGACACAGGGTCCTGACAGCGATCACTAGAGGTCGTTTTCACTAGTATGTAATCCTGATTATGGAAAGACACATTAATAAATCTCACTACAGACATTTCCAGAGTCCTCACCTCTCCAGTTCTGTCCATCTGTTATTCCCATAGATAAGAATGATGTAATGTGACGTCATCAGAATCTCTCACCTCTCCAGTAAGACGGAAGAGGATCTCTAGGGTGAGGTGTATTATCCTCTCCGCCATCTTGTCTCTGTCCATATCCATGCTTAATGGGTAAATCAGGGAAATTCTCTTATATAGAAGATCTTCACTGAGAGGATCCGATATTGTAGAGACCTGAATGACATGAATATGAGCCGATGTAACATCATAACAATCCTGTGTAATAATACAATTACTGGAGATAATAAGGGAAACATATGAGATTTATTATTCTACAGTATTTAGTTTTCTTCTTGACATCTACTAATAAAACCTATATATTTAGGCCACAGACAACAAGCAGTTTCCTCCTCGGAGTTGGCAGCTGAATACGTTCCTCATAGACTCATCTTCCATAAAGCTAATTCTCGTCTCATTTACCGACCCTGGAATCGGCATTAGTAATACTGCAGGAGATATTCATTACACGTGACAGGAGAAATAACTACTTCATAATGAGGACGACATCTTCATCTTCTACTACGGCTCTAGAGACATATGTGGCCAGAGTCGGTCACTGACTCCATCACCACCGGCCGTCTACAGTATATGAAGGTTTCCCGTCTTCCCCGCACTGTAATCTTCTATCACGTTAGATCTCAGCTCTGATTCACACACAGAAGTTTGAGGCTTTTATAAGAGATTGTTTGTAAAGGTACCTTCACACTAAACGATATCGCTAGCGATCCGTGACGTTGCAGCGTCCTGGCTAGCGATATTGTTTAGTTTGACATGCAGCAGCGATCAGGATCCTGCTGTGATGTCGCTGGTCGCTGAATAAAGTTCAGAACTTTATTTGGTCGTCCGATCGCCGTGTATCGTTGTGTTTGACAGCAAAAGCAACGATACCAGCGATATTTTACACTGGTAACCAGGGTAAACATCGGGTTACTAAGCGCAGG
This sequence comes from Ranitomeya variabilis, assembly GCF_051348905.1. Classification (NCBI taxonomy): domain Eukaryota; kingdom Metazoa; phylum Chordata; class Amphibia; order Anura; family Dendrobatidae; genus Ranitomeya; species Ranitomeya variabilis. Next base: position 737,335,583 of record NC_135235.1, on the reverse strand, counting down.
GCCGCGCATAGTAACCAGATGTTTACCCTGGTTACCAGTGTAAAATGTAAAAAAAACAAACAGTACATACTTACATTCGCGTCCCCCGCCGTCCGCTTCCCACACTGACTGAGTGCCGCAAAGTGAAAGTGAAAGTACAGCACAGCGGTGACGTCACCGCTGTGCCCTGCTACTGCCGGCGCTCAGTCAGTGCAGGAAGCAGACGCTGTTTGTTTTTTTTACATTTTACGCTGGTAACCAGGGTAAACATCGGGTTACTAAGCGCGGCCCTGCGCTTAGCAACCCGATGTTTACCCTGGTTACCCGGGGACCTCGGCATCGTTGGTCACTGGAGAGCGGTCTGTGTGACAGCTCTCCAGCGATCAAACAGCGACGCTGCAGCGATTGGCATCGTTGTCGCTATCGCTGCAGCTTCGCTTCATGCGAAGGTACCTTAAGAACCAAGACAGGAGATATCTGATGCCAATGTCTCCGTGTACAGTGTTTATTTTTCTCTGGATATTTTTAACATTTTTGCTTTGGCTTCTATATATTACATGAAAAACAGAATAAAATAAAATAAAATTGGGGCTGGAGGCACTGTGGAAACACTATATTGTGTAGGGGCCCCGTACTAGGAGAGTAATACAGGTTTCCTTGGTTCCTGTCTTCAATATTTGGCTTGTATCTAACAAAAACCCTGAAAGAGTCTCTGTGCTGAAGTCAGGCGGCATCCACTCACCACTGGGGACACCGGTACACTAAGGGGCCTGATGCCTGTGCTCGTGAGGGCCCGCCATCTCGCTTACTGAGGGCCCCAGTACTTGCAATACTTACTTCTCCCCGTTCGACCACTGTAGCGTCTTCTGCTCTGAACAGTCACAGTCAGTAGCCTAGCTACGGGTGGGGCAGAGGGTGCGGGCGCCCCGGGCCCGGTGCTCTGAGGGAGCCCACCCGGAGCTACGCCACTGTAACTGTATTGGCACGCGCAGCACGCCGATACAGTTACCCTCTGGGGCAGAACAGATGCGCCTGTCATCGCGAGGTCAGCTGTACAGCCGATACAGCTGACCACAATGATGAGGGAAGGAGCGCTCCTTCTCCATCATCCTCCTGTCAGCGTCTGACGTCGGCGACAGCGGGCGCGATGAGTCACTGCCCGGCACCCGCTGTCAGGAGATGAGCGGGCGCTCAGAGCAGCGCAGGAACCAGGAAGAAGAGAGGTGAGTATTTATTTTTTTATGGGGTGCTGCCTAATACTACAGAGTCTGCCTATGGGGGTACTGTCTTATACTACAAGGTCTGCCTATAGGGGTGCTGCCTTATAGTACAGGGTCTGCCTATGGGGGTGCTGCCTTACAGTACAGGGTCTGCCTATGGGGGGTTTGCCTTATACTACAGGGTCTGCCTATGGGGGGTCTGCCTTATACTACAGGGTCTGCCTATGGGTGGTCTGCCTTATACTACAGGGTCTGCCTATGGGGGGTCTGCCTTATACTACAGGATCTGCCTATGGGGGTACTGTCTTAAACTACAGGGTCTGCCTTATACTACAGGGTCTGCCTATGGGGGGGTCTGCCTATGGGGGTGCTGTCTTATACTACAGGATCTGCCTATGGGGGTGCTGCCTTATAGTACAGGGTCTGCCTATGGGGGTGCTGCCTTACAGTACAGGGTCTGCCTATGGGGGGGTTTGCCTTATACTACAGGGTCTGCCTATGGGGTCTGCCTATGGGGGTGCTGTCTTATACTACAGGATCTGCCTATGGGGGTACTGTCTTTTACTACAGGGTCTGCCTATAGGGGTGCTGCCTTATAGTACAGGGTCTGCCTCTGGGGGTGCTGCCTTACAGTACAGGGTCTGCCTATGGGGGTACTGCCTTATAGTACAGGGTCTGCTTATGGGGGTGCTGCCTTATAGTACAGGGTCTGCCTTTAGGGGTGCTGACTTATAGTACAAGGTCTGCCTATGGGGGTGCTGCCTTATACTACAGGGTCTGCCTATAGGGGTGCTGTCTTATACTACAGGGTCTGCCTATGGAGGTGCTGCCTTATACTGCAGGGTCTGCCTATAGGGGTGCTGCCTATACTACAGAGTCTGCCTATGGGTCCTGCCTTGTGCTATAGAGTCTGCCATTGGGGGTGCATTATACAATATAGAGTAGGCCTATGGGGAGTGCATTATACTATATTGAGGACTATCTGGTGCATTATACTATATTGAGGACGATCTGGTGCATTATACTATATGGAGGCTATCTAGAGGGTCATCATACAGTGTGGAGATTACAGTGAGGGGGCCATCATACAGTGTGGGGATTACAGTGAAAGGGCCATCATACAGTGTTGGAGCCATCAAACAGTTTGGAGGCTACTGAGGGGTCAGTATACTGTGTATAAGACAGCATCATGCTGTGTATAAGGGAGCTGTACAGGGGAAGACTCGGGAAATTATTAAATGTAAAGTGGGCACTTATTGTAATAGGGGAACTCAGGTTACTGTGACTATTAAAGGGGGACACAGGGCAATATTACTTTCTAGGGGGCACAATGTGGGCACTCTTTTCTAGGGCACTTGCACCTGGCATTACTATATTATAGAGGGTTCCTTTAGAATTTAGAGGGCAGAGAACCACACAGCAGGCGCAGTAATAGGGACATACGGCAGCAGCGGCTCAGTATTGGAGTATCAGCAGGATGAGGAGTTTGTGCAGGTTGGGAATAGATAGTGATGGCTGAAAATATGAGAAGTGAAACGTGTCTTTGTAGTATTCTCTGCAGACGACTCCTGGCTGGAAGAAGTTGTCATGTCGGTCTGGGCCAGATGGAAAAGACGGGAAAAGTGAAAGATTCTATCAGATAGAACGTCAGCGGTAAGTCATTATCTGTAACTGTGCTGTGATTTCTTATATGTTCTGTAGGGCTGGTATCTAACACTGACCATATGGCGGTAATATCAGTGTTGGTCGGTATATAGAGACTAGATGGTGGCCCGATTCTAACGCATCGGATATTCTAGAATACGTATGTAGTTTATTTATGAAGATTTCAGAATAATGCAATGAATACACAGGATTCAGCCGGCCGGGTGCGACCAATTAGCGAAGCGTGGTTCAAATCCCACGTCAATTCGCGGCCAGACTGCGCCTGTCGCTGATTGTTCGCGGCCGGTCGGCCATGACCAATAAGTGAAGCCATGGCCCGCTGCAGGTTTTTGAGGGCCCCAGGCGAAAGAGTCTCACAGCCCACGTAGCATATAACACAGCCCACGTAGTATATAGCACAGCCACGTAGTATATAGCCCAGTATGTAGTATATAGCACAGGCACGTAGTATATAGCACAGCCCATGTAGTATATAGCAAAGCTCACGTAGTATATGGCACAGCTACGTAGTATATAACACAGCCACGTAGTATCTAGCCCAGCCATGTAGTATATAGCATAGCCATGTAATATATAGCACAGGCACGTAGTATGTAGCACAGCCACATAGTATTTAGCACAGGCATGTAGTATATTGCAGAGCCACATAGTATAAAGCACAGCCCACGCAGCAGATAACACAGCCCACGTAGTATATAGCACAGCCCATGCAGTATATAACACAGCCCACGTAGTATATAACACAGCCACGTAGTATAAAGCACAACCCACGTAGTGTAGAGCACAGCGATGCAGTGCAGCGCCCCAGAGTCCTGGTCGTTGCAGTACTGTGGCTCCGCCACTAAGGGGAGCTATGGTACGTCTGATGGCACTGAAGGAGTTCATCTGACCAGGTATCACAGACACCAATACATTTCACAGCCGGGCCTCCAGGGGGAGCTAAGGGTTCTATTCATTAGGCCACTCCCCACCATTGTGGGTAAACTGGGGGTCAGGCAGGAAGTTAGATCAGAAAGCTGACTGGGTTGGAACCAGGCAACACCTTGTGGCAGAGGGTGTTGTGGGAGAAGATTCGGTAGGGCCCCTGTCGGGGGTGGGATCCTGACAGAGGCCTGGCAACTTGAGCGAACGTAACGGGACCGTGCCTGCTCAGCATAGCGGCGGTGCCCAAGGAAGGATTAGAAGCAAGATAGATTGTGCTGAGTGAGAAACGAGATCAAAGCAAGAAGGAGAATACCAGTAGGAGTCATGCTGTGAGACCGAGGCAACATCCTACTGAGGCGCACAACCGGCGGCCGGAACGCCGAGGGAGTATTACAATATTCAGCTTCAGGCAATACTCTAAACCAACGGCAGGACAGTCAGTCTAAGGCGGGCTGTCTCACCTAAATCACCTATGCAGTCTTGGGGGGCAACTAGTGGAGAGGGGCGACTCTAGGGTCCCGGAAGAGCTCCGAGCCTACCCGTCATACGGGTGCCGTCCTAACCGTAACATCAGGGAGGGACGGAGGATTAGCAGAACATCATCTAATCGAGTTGTGAGGGAACTTAAGAAACGGACACAACAGTTGTGGGGACTTTCCGTAAGCACAGCAGGGAAGGACCGCAACACCTAGCGCTAGAAGGAAGGCACAGATTTCCACCTGCTAAGAGAACTCTGGAGGTGTCATTGGACCGGCCGGACTTGCGCAGCCTGGTTATCCGGATTCTGGACTGAGGACCCAGAGATCTTCAGTAAAGAGGTAAAGAGACTGCAACTTGGTGTCCTCGTTATTTACTACAACCTACACTGCACCGCAACACCACCATCACCATCTACCACTTCATAAACTGTGCGCCCCTCGGCAGGGTCTCGGACCGGGGCCTAGCCACCGTGACAATCCCAGAGCAGAGACTCAGAGGCCCGCTACCGGGTACCCCTCGGCCCTGCGGCAGTGGGGGCACTGCAATTTTGGCGTCACGAACAGGATCTACTTAAGCCTGAGAAATCAGGTCATGTGTGCCTTGGAACTGTGATTTATTGTGCTTGGACTGTACTTTATTGCAAAGACTGTGGATTGCCACTTGCCGCCAAAAGTTCCCGCCAAAACCGCCGCCATTACAGCGCTAAGGAGAGCGCAGGAGAAGAAGAAGGGCGTGGAAGTGGGCGTGAACACACTGAAGAGCGCGAAAGACAATGGCCGCCCAGTCTAAATATTTCGGCCCCTTGAGGACGTGTCCGTCAGCGGCCGAGATCCGCCTCCTGATCCTCAATGGAGGGCGGAGACAACAAAAACGAAACCGCCCACGAAGGAGAGAGCGGAAAAAGGACCAGGAAGAAGAAGTCAGCGACATGGAGGACACCATGGCGAGCCACCCGGAGCGGAAGCGTGGGGTCGGAGCCGAGGACTCCCCCAGCTACCCGGAGAGGCATCACAGCCAGACCTCCACAGCTGACGCTGACCTCCAGCAGACCGGAGCGGACGGGCTGATCCGCCAACCCCTGCAGACGCAGCTGAGCACTGAGGCCGGGTGGAAGAAGACCATCATCGGGAGCCTCGCCAGACGTCTGTCGGTAGCCTCGTCTGGTCCGGAGCAAGAAAGAAGTTCCAGCGCTCCGAAGCCAGAAGGCAAGGCCCTGCCGGAAAGCGAGATGCTGCAAACGGAGATGACAACGCCGCAGCGCGAGGCCCCGCAACCAGCGTTCCAGACCCCAGCGGAGGCGGAGCAGACCGGCACCGGAGGGACCACGTCTGAAGCAGGTGTGAAGGACGACCCTGCCCTGACGACCGACACCACTCCAGTGACTGCTAGTGCCACAGCTGCTGATTCCGTTCCAGTGACTGATCTTGCAGCAGCTGCTACCTCTGCTGCAGCAAATGCCCCTACTCAAGCTGCGCGGACCTCCATCGCTGCGCATGATTTAACTGTACATGAAAGACGGATTAACGGCGTTTGTCCAGCACTGGGTGTAACCCTGGACCTCACTTTGCCCAGGCCAAGAAGGGTTAAGTGCCAGGTGCAGCCCTGGAAGCCGTCCAACTAAACCTCGGAAACCTGAAACTGTACATAGTTAACTGTTTTTTCCCCTGCTTTTTGCTACTTTAAACCCGACCTGGGTTATTCTTAAAGGGATCCCTTTGTTTACCCGGGATCCCTTCTTCTGCTTTTTGTTTTGTTTCCTGTTTATTCATCACTGAAAGAACTGCTGGATCATGAACAATGCATGATACAAACTCCTTGTACATAGTTGCACCTTCTTAAAGGTGCTCCCTACTGGTTTTACTTAAAGAAGGACTCTTTGTGAAGATACCGCACCGGAGCCTTTGCTGAGTATGGACTGGTAGCTTGAGAAGATGTGCTACCTCATAAAGACTTGGTCCCCTCTTAAAGGGGATGTTCACTTGTTGCACTTGAAGAATGGTATTGCTTTAAGACAGCTAGATGGCAATAATGTCTTGATAAAAAGGAAAGTGATGATGATGCTTACATGTAAAAGTTATATGTATCCAACCAGTTGATTGTAAGAAATGATTGATAATGTTGATAGAAGAATGAGGACAGAAAAGTGAACCTGTACGGGGTTAGTCAGCGAGTCCTCTTAGGAGCCATGAAGGATGGCTCAGTGATTTCAAACTGAAAGTAAATGTTATGTTCTATACTGTGTATAGTAGTTGAAAAGGCAGAAGGCCCGGGCTGAAAAGGGGCGGTCCTGTAAAGAAAGGAGATGCAGTAGGTCTGGAGCCGTTAGGACAGGCGGTCCTGCAGACATCAAGTAGGAGAATGTAGCACAGTTGCTTAAGCCTTATAATGTGTTATAAGAAGGTCTTTAGTGGATTCAGAGTGTACGTCCTTAAAGGCAGTGTTAACTTATTGTTCAAAGATTTGCACTAAGTAGAATACCCGGTTGGGTGAGAAAAGTTATTTATAGAAAAGTTATTTAAAAGTATTTAACCATGTTTGTAACGTTCAAGTGTCCTCACCTCCCATAAAGGGAAGCTTTGTTCAAGTATACTTATTGTTATTGCACTCACAAAATTGTATGTCTTTTTGCTAACCTGTATTGTTGTTTTCTTCCCAGTCCCGGAGTACTGGATTTAACCGGGGGGGAGTGCAGCGCCCCAGAGTCCTGGTCGTTGCAGTACTGTGGCTCCGCCACTAAGGGGAGCTATGGTACGTCTGATGGCACTGAAGGAGTTCATCTGACCAGGTATCACAGACACCAATACATTTCACAGCCGGGCCTCCAGGGGGAGCTAAGGGTTCTATTCATTAGGCCACTCCCCACCATTGTGGGTAAACTGGGGGTCAGGCAGGAAGTTAGATCAGAAAGCTGACTGGGTTGGAACCAGGCAACACCTTGTGGCAGAGGGTGTTGTGGGAGAAGATTCGGTAGGGCCCCTGTCGGGGGTGGGATCCTGACAGAGGCCTGGCAACTTGAGCAAACGTAACGGGACCGTGCCTGCTCAGCATAGCGGCGGTGCCCAAGGAAGGATTAGAAGCAAGATAGATTGTGCTGAGTGAGAAACGAGATCAAAGCAAGAAGGAGAATACCAGTAGGAGTCGTGCTGTGAGACCGAGGCAACATCCTACTGAGGCGCACAACCGGTGGCCGGAACGCCGAGGGAGTATTACAATATTCAGCTTCAGGCAATACTCTAAACCAACGGCAGGACAGTCAGTCTAAGGCGGGCTGTCTCACCTAAATCACCTATGCAGTCTTGGGGGGCAACTAGTGGAGAGGGGCGACTCTAGGGTCCCGGAAGAGCTCCGAGCCTACCCGTCATATGGGTGCCGTCCTAACCGTAACATCAGGGAGGGACGGAGGATTAGCAGAACATCATCTAATCGAGTTGTGAGGGAACTTAAGAAACGGACACAACAGTTGTGGGGACTTTCCGTAAGCACAGCAGGGAAGGACCGCAACACCTAGCGCTAGAAGGAAGGCACAGATTTCCACCTGCTAAGAGAACTCTGGAGGTGTCATTGGACCGGCCGGACTTGCGCAGCCTGGTTATCCGGATTCTGGACTGAGGACCCAGAGATCTTCAGTAAAGAGGTAAAGAGACTGCAACTTGGTGTCCTCGTTATTTACTACAACCTACACTGCACCGCAACACCACCATCACCATCTACATCTATCACTTCATAAACTGTGCGCCCCTCGGCAGGGTCTCGGACCGGGGCCTAGCCACCGTGACAATCCCAGAGCAGAGACTCAGAGGCCCGGTACCGGGTACCCCTCGGCCCTGCGGCAGTGGGGGCGCTGCAATTTTGGCGTCACGAACAGGATCTACTTAAGCCTGAGAAATCAGGTCATGTGTGCCTTGGAACTGTGATTTATTGTGCTTGGACTGTACTTTATTGCAAAGACTGTGGATTGCCACTTGCCGCCAAAAGTTCCCACCAAAACCGCCGCCATTACAGCGCTAAGGAGAGCGCAGGAGAAGAAGAAGGGCGTGGAAGTGGGCGTGAACACGCTGAAGAGCGCGAAAGACAATGGCCGCCCAGTCTAAATATTTCGGCCCCTTGAGGACGTGTCCGTCAGCAGCCGAGATCCGCCTCCTGATCCTCAATGGAGGGCGGAGACAACAAAAACGAAACCGCCCACGAAGGAGAGAGCGGAAAAAGGACCAGGAAGAAGGTCAGCGACATGGAGGACGCCATGGCGAGCCACCCGGAGCGGAAGCGTGGGGTCGGAGCCGAGGACTCCCCCAGCTACCCGGAGAGGCATCGCAGCCAGACCTCCACAGCTGACACTGACCTCCAGCAGACCGGAGAGGACGGGCTGATCCACCAACCCCTGCAGACGCAGCTGAGCACTGAGGCCGGGTGGAAGAAGACCATCATCGGGAGCCTCGCCAGACGTCTGTCGGTAGCCTCGTCTGGTCCGGAGCAAGAAAGAAGTTCCAGCGCTCCGAAGCCAGAAGGCAAGGCCCTGCCGGAAAGCGAGATGCTGCAAACGGAGATGACAACGCCGCAGCGCGAGGCCCCGCAACCAGCGTTCCAGACCCCAGTGGAGGCGGAGCAGACCGGCATCGGAGGGACCACGTCTGAAGCAGGTATGAAGGACGACCCTGCCCTGACGACCGACACCACTCCAGTGACTGCTAGTGCCACAGCTGCTGATTCCGTTCCAGTGACTGATCTTGCAGCAGCTGCTACCTCTGCTGCAGCAAATGCCCCTACTCAAGCTGCGCGGACCTCCATCGCTGCGCATGATTTAACTGTACATGAAAGACGGATTAACGGCGTTTGTCCAGCACTGGGTGTTACCCTGGACCTCACTTTGCCCAGGCCAAGAAGGGTTAAGTGCCAGGTGCAGCCCTGGAAGCCGTCCAACTAAACCTCGGAAACCTGAAACTGTACATAGTTAACTGTTTGTTTCCCTGCTTTTTGCTACTTTAAACCCGACCTGGGTTATTCTTAAAGGGATCCCTTTGTTTACCCGGGATCCCTTCTTCTACTTTTTGTTTTATTTCCTGTTTATTCATCACTGAAAGAACTGCTGGATCATGAACAATGCATGATACAAACTCCTTGTACATAGTTGCACCTTCTTAAAGGTGCTCCCTACTGGTTTTACTTAAAGAAGGACTCTTTGTGAAGATACCGCACCGGAGCCTTTGCTGAGTATGGACTGGTAGCTTGAGAAGATGTGCTACCTCATAAAGACTTGGTCCCCTCTTAAAGGGGATGTTCACTTGTTGCACTTGAAGAATGGTATTGCTTTAAGACAGCTAGATGGCAATAATGTCTTGATAAAAAGGAAAGTGATGATGATGCTTACATGTAAAAGTTATATGTATCCAACCAGTTGATTGTAAGAAATGATTGATAATGTTGATAGAAGAATGAGGACAGAAAAGTGAACCTGTACGGGGTTAGTCAGCGAGTCCTCTTAGGAGCCATGAAGGATGGCTCAGTGATTTCAAACTGAAAGTAAATGTTATGTTCTATACTGTGTATAGTAGTTGAAAAGGCAGAAGGCCCGGGCTGAAAAGGGGCGGTCCTGCAAAGAAAGGAGAGGCAGTAGGTCTGGAGCCGTTAGGACAGGCGGTCCTGCAGACATCAAGTAGGAGAATGTAGCACAGTTGCTTAAGCCTTAGGCCGGCGTCACACTGGCGAGTTTTACGGACGTAAGAGCGCAGAAACTACGTCCGTAAAACTCGCATTACATACGGCACAATTATTCTCAATGGGGCTGCTCCTATTAGCCGTATATTACGGTTCAGTATTATACGGCTTTCTACGGCCGTACAAAATCGCAGCATGCTGCGTTTGTCAGCGTATTGCGCAAAAAAATCGCTAATGAAAGTCTATGGGGGCGAGAAAAATACGGATTCCACACGGACCTGCAGTGTGACTTGCGAGAAATATGCAGCGGTGTTAGTGAAAAGTCGGTAATTCAATTGCCGGCTTTTCATTTCTCCTGCACAAACCCGACAGGATATGAGACATGGTTTTCATACAGTAAACCATCTCATATCCCCATTTTTTTTTGCATATTCCACACTACTAATGTTAGTAGTGTGTATGTGCAAAATTTCAGCGCTGTAGCTGCTAAAATAAACGGTTAAATGGCGGAAAAAATTGGCGTGGGCTCCCGCGCAATTTTCTCCGCCAGAATGGTAAAGCCAGTGACTGAGGGCAGATATTAATAGCCAGGAGAGGGTCCATGGTTATTGGCCCCCCCGTGGCTAAAAACATCTGCCCCAGCCACCCCAGAAAAGGCACATCTGGAAGATGCGCCTATTCTGGCACTTGGCCACTCTCTTCCCACTCCCTGTAGCGGTGGGATATGGGGTAATGAAGGGTTAATGCCACCTTGCTATTGTAAGGTGACATTAAGCCAGATTAATAATGGAGAGGCGTCAATTATGACACCTATCCATTATTAATCCAATTGTTTGAAAGGGTTAAAAAACACACACACATGATTTTAAAGTATTTTAATGAAATAAACACACAGGTTGTTTTAATAATTTATTGTACTCTCATTCCATTTCCAGGCCCTCGCTTGGAAAAATAATAAACGCACAAGATACATACCTTCTGATGTCAGATCACGTCCCACGATGTAATCCATCTGAAGGGGTTAACTAATATTACAGGCAGGAGCCCTGCTAAATGCAGCGGTGTGCTCCTGCTTGTAATTCCCCGGCGAATGAATGAAATGTAGGTCATTGACCTACATTTCCTTCAGTCGCGGTGATGCGCCCCCTGGTGGATGTCCTCATATGACCTGTAGCATGGGAAAAAGTTCCCAGGCTGCAGTTCATGAGAACATCCACCAGAGGGCGCATCACCGCGACTCAATGTAAGTACAGATCCAGCTTTCCTTTCAGCACCCGGGGATTACAGGCACGAGCGAGTGGTTTATCGCAGCTCGTGCCTGTAATATTAGTTAACCCCTTCAGATGGATTACTTCGTGGGACGTGATCTGACATCAGAAGGTATGTATCTTGTGCGTTTATTATTTTTCCAAGCGAGGGTTTCCTAATGGATTGAGAGAACAATAAATTATTACAACAACCGCTGTGTTTATTTCATTAAAATACTTTTGAATCATGTGTGTGTGTGTTTTTTAACCCTTTCAGACAATTGGATTAATAATGGATAGGTGACATAATTGACGCCTCTCCATTATTAATCTGGCTTAATGTCACCTTACAATAGCAAGGTGGCATTAACCCTTCATTACCCCATATCCCACCGCTACAGGGAGTGGGAAGAGAGTGGCCAAGTGCCAGAATAGGCGCATCTTCCAGATGTGCCTTTTCTGGGGTGGCTGGGGGCAGATGTTTTTAGCCACGGGGGGGCCAATAACCATGGACCCTCTCCTGGCTATTAATATCTGCCCTCAGTCACTGGCTTTACCACTCTGGCGGAGAAAATTGTGCGGGAGCCCACGCCAATTTTTTCCGCCATTTAACCCTTTATTTCAGCAGCTACAGCGCTGAAATTTTGCACATACACACTACTAACATTAGTAGTGTGGAATATGCAAAAAAAAGGGGATATGAGATGGTTTACTGTATGTAAACCATGTCTCATATCCTGTCGGGTTTGTGCAGGAGAAATGAAAAGCCAGCAATTGAATTACCGGCTGTTCACAGATATCGCGCAGAATGAAATATAAATACAGAATATATATATATGTGTCTCAATGACATATATATATATATATATACTGTATATATGTTTTCCCTAACATTTGAGCACATAAATCCATTAGATGTCGGTTTTGCAAGCCTGCGCGAAAATCTCGCAGTACGGATGCCATACGGATTACATACGGAGGATGCCATGCGCAAAATACGCTGACACACCCTGACTACGGATCACTATTTTGGGAACATTTCTCCGTATTACGGCCGTAGTACGGACGTATAAAACGGACCGTATTGTCTTACGCCGAGTGTGACGCCGGCCTTATAATGTGTTATAAGAAGGTCTTTAGTGGATTCAGAGTGTACATCCTTAAAGGCAGTGTTAACTTATTGTTCAAAGATTTGCACTAAGTAGAATACCCGGTTGGGTGAGAAAAGTTATTTATAGAAAAGTTATTTAAAAGTATTTAACCATGTTTGTAACGTTCAAGTGTCCTCACCTCCCATAAAGGGAAGCTTTGTTCAAGTATACTTATTGTTATTGCACTCACAAAATTGTATGTCTTTTTGCTAACCTGTATTGTTGTTTTCTTCCCAGTCCCGGAGTACTGGATTTAACCGGGGGGGGAGTGCAGCGTCCCAGAGTCCTGGTCGTTGCAGTACTGTGGCTCCGCCACTAAGGGGAGCTATGGTACGTCTGATGGCACTGAAGGAGTTCATCTGACCAGGTATCACAGACACCAATACATTTCACAGCCGGGCCTCCAGGGGGAGCTAAGGGTTCTATTCATTAGGCCACTCCCCACCATTGTGGGTAAACTGGGGGTCAGGCAGGAAGTTAGATCAGAAAGCTGACTGGGTTGGAACCAGGCAACACCTTGTGGCAGAGGGTGTTGTGGGAGAAGATTCGGTAGGGCCCCTGTCGGGGGTGGGATCCTGACAGAGGCCTGGCAACTTGAGCGAACGTAACGGGACCGTGCCTGCTCAGCATAGCGGCAGTGCCCAAGGAAGGATTAGAAGCGAGATAGATTGTGCTGAGTGAGAAACGAGATCAAAGCAAGAAGGAGAATACCAGTAGGAGTCGTGCTGTGAGACCGAGGCAACATCCTACTGAGGCGCACAACCGGCGGCCGGAACGCCGAGGGAGTATTACAATATTCAGCTTCAGGCAATACTCTAAACCAACGGCAGGACAGTCAGTCTAAGGCGGGCTGTCTCACCTAAATCACCTATGCAGTCTTGGGGGGCAACTAGTGGAGAGGGGCGACTCTAGGGTCCCGGAAGAGCTCCGAGCCTACCCGTCATACGGGTGCCGTCCTAACCATAACATCAGGGAGGGACGGAGGATTAGCAGAACATCATCTAATCGAGTTGTGAGGGAACTTAAGAAACGGACACAACAGTTGTGGGGACTTTCCGTAAGCACAGCAGGGAAGGACCGCAACACCTAGCGCTAGAAGGAAGGCACAGATTTCCACCTGCTAAGAGAACTCTGGAGGTGTCATTGGACCGGCCGGACTTGCGCAGCCTGGTTATCCGGATTCTGGACTGAGGACCCAGAGATCTTCAGTAAAGAGGTAAAGAGACTGCAACTTGGTGTCCTCGTTATTTACTACAACCTACACTGCACCGCAACACCACCATCACCATCTACATCTATCACTTCATAAACTGTGCGCCCCTCGGCAGGGTCTCGGACCGGGGCCTAGCCACTGTGACAATCCCAGAGCAGAGACTCAGAGGCCCGGTACCGGGTACCCCTTGGCCCTGCGGCAGTGGGGGCGCTGCAGCAGTATATAACACAGGCCACACAGTATGTAACACAGCCCACGTAGTATATAACACAGCCCACGTAGTATATAACACAGCCACGTAGTATATAGCAAGTCTCATGTAGTGTAGAGCACAGCGACGCAGTATATAACACAGCCCACACAGTATGTAACACAGCCCAAGTAGTATATAACACAGCCCACGTAGTATATAGCATTGTGGGCACCATATCCCTGTTAAAAAAAAGAATTAAAATAAAAAATAGTGATATACTCACCTTCTGGCGGCCCCCGGATCCAGCCCAAGCCTTTAGCGATGCTCCTCGCGACGCTTCGGTCCCATTAATGCCTTGCAGCAATAACCCGTGATTATGTAGCGGTCTCGCAACACCGCTACGTCATCATCTCGCGAGACCGCTACGTTATCACGGGTCGTTGCTGCAATGCATTCTTGGGACACGAGGAGCGGGAAAGGCTGGCGCGGACGTCGGAAGGTGAGAATATAATGTTATTTTTTATTATTATTATTTTTAACATTATATCTTTCTACAATTGATGCTGCAAAGGCAGCATCAATAGTAAAAAGTGAAGCGGTGTTTAAATCCTGCCCCAATATCGCTGATTGGTCACGCCCGGCCGGCCGCGACCAATCAGCGATGTGGGATTTCCGTTACAGACAGAAGTTACAGATAGAAGTGGACCTTAGACAATTATTATATAGAGATTACTTTCAGTAACAGCGCGGTCATCTGCTGAGGTTCTCCTCCACTATTAGGGGGCGTCACCAGCTGTAATGAAGGTTACCTGGTTAGGGGCCCCCTCAGGAGTTTCACCCCCCTGAACCAACACCCTAGCTACACCTGTGTGCAGAGCCAGTAGATGACGACGCTGAGGAGTCCGGACCTGCGGCCAGCGAGGAGAAGGGAGGATTATATGGAGCAATATATATGGAGAATTATACGGGGCCCATTATATTGCATGGACGACTATAATGTCCAATTTCCGAGCTATTGATATCACTCATGTAATGTAAGAAGTGAAATCTTTTGCATTGTATTGTGCCGCTATTTCTCTGCCGTATCTGTGCATCATGTATTGTGGTATGTGTTAAAGGGGCCACTGAGATGCTTTCCCCCGGGACCCACAAAGACCAGGAGCCGGCCCTGTACTGAAGGGGTCAACGTCCCGCGCTCAGTAATGGGGAATCTCCAGCACTTACCTCCACCTGCAGAGCCGCACTCCACATATACGGCTTCTCTGTGCGCACAGGACCTGTGATGAGGTCACAGGAGGGGAGGAGTCAGGGGTCACATGATCAGGGGCCTCAGTGTATGCCTTCATCTGCATGCTATAGAGGCCATCAGCCTGCACAAAATGAGTGTCCCATAGTGGGACAAAGTGTTAAAGATAGAATGAAGTATATAAAAAAAATTTAATAATTGTAAAAATATATATTTTTTTAAATAATAAAAAAATAAATTTTTATTCTATCATTAAGTCAATATTTGAATAGAAAAAAAATCTACACAATAAAAGTAACATATTTGGTATCCCCGTGCCCGTAACGACCCGACCTATAAAACTGTCCCACTAGTTAACCCCTTTAGTGTACACCATAAAAAAACAAGGCAAAAAAAAACGCTTTATTATCATACCACCGAACAAAAAGTGGAATAACACGCGATCAAAAAGACTGATATAAATAACCATGGTACCGCTGAAAACGTCATCTTGTCCCGCAAAAAACAAGCCCCCATATAGCTCCAACACCAGAAAAATAAAAAAGTTATAGTCCTCAGAATAAAGCGATGCAAAAATAATTATTTTTTATATAAAATAGTTTTTATTGTATAAAAGCGCCAAAACATAAAAAAATATATATGAGATATCGCTGTAATCGTACTGACCCGAAGAATAAAGCTGCTTTATCCATTTTACCGAACGCGGAACGGTATAAAGGCCTCCCCCAAAAGAAATTCAAGAATAGCTGGTTTTTGCTCATTCTGTCTCCCAAAAATCAGAATAGAAAGCGATCAAAAAATGTCATGTGCCCGAAAATGGTACCAGTAAAAACGTCAACTCGTCCCGAAAAAAACAAGACCTCACATGACTCTGTGGGACAAAATATGTAAAAATATGGTGGTCAAAATATGGTGATGCAAAAACTATTTTTTGCAATAAAAACCGTCTTTTAGTGTGTGACGTCTGCCAATCATAAAAACCCGCTATAACGCCTCTTTCACACGTCCTGATATTTCTGGTACCGGAGATGTCAGTGTCCATGTGTGTAATACTTAGGGCGCCAGGGAAGAAGCGTTACAGAAAGAGCTGTTCCCCGGCGCCGGGTGCTGAACCCGGCTCTTGCCATTCTCTCCTGCTCTGCCGGCGATTGATGCAAGCAGGGGAGAATGATGACAGTTACATTTAACCCCTTAACAACCGCCGATACGCCTTCTAACGACGGCAGTTAAGGGTACTTAAACCACAGCGCCGCTCTTTAACGGTGCTGAGGTTTAAGGTTATAGCGCCCCCCAGCGTCAGAATTTATCCATGGTCTCGGTTGCCAGGGTTAGCCAAGACCCCAGAGAACATGATTGATGGTTGGTTTTTACCGACCGCGATGTTGTGATCGCTGTTATTAATGGTATAGCAGCGACCGCAAAAAAAGTCCTATTTTCCATTTAATAGGAAAGAAACAGGGTCCCCCGCTCCTCCCCCCCCTGGTACCTACGTTCTCCCTGCAAGCCCACCTGAAGTCCCCCGGGCCGCCGGCTTCTTCCGGGAGAAAATGGCGGGCGTATGTGCATTGAGCCCGCCGAGATCTGCCGGCCGGCAGCCAGCAACAATAGGAGATATTTTCCTATTGGATTATTTTAATCACTGTGATAGACCCTATGACAGTGATCAAAATAAAAAAATAGTCACCCCTTTAGTTAGGAAAAAATAATCAATTAAAAAAAAAATGCATTTATTTCCATTTTCCCATTAGAGTTAGAGTTGGGCTAAAGTGAGTTGGGCTAAAGTTAGGGTTGTGGTTAAAGTTAGGGTTAGGGTTGGGGCTAAAGTTAGGGTATGTGCACAACGTAGGTGGGATCTCTGCAGATTGTTCTGCACCTGTTTTTGTAAATCCGCAGGTAAACCACACTGCGGATTACCTGCGGAATTACTGTGGATTTACCGCAGTTTTTGTGCGGATTCCACCTGCGGTTTTACACCTGCAGATTCCTATTATGGAGCAGATGTAACCCGCAGCGGAATCCGCACAAAGAATTGACATGCTGCGGAATAAACAACGCAGCGTTTCCACGCATTTTTTTCCGCAGCATGTGCACTGCGGATTTTGTTTTCCATAGGTTTACATGGTACTGTAATGCAAAAAAGAAGAAAAATAGAACGGCACAGTAAAGGCCGGAGCAAGCCGTACCCCCTCCCCCCACGGCGTAGGCGAAGGCCTGCATGACAATGGGGGGGAGTGGGGTAGGTAAGGGGTTAATGAAAGGGGAGGGAAGGTTTAGTGGCTGAGGATTTATGGGAGTTTGGGGGGTGGGTCCATTCACTTCCCGCACTTTTGAATCGAGAGCAGTGGAGAGCAGTCATACCTGCTATGTCTGGCGTGGATTCTATCCTTGAGTCCCTCAGGGCGGCTGCAGCGTCGCATCCCCCCGGGTGGTTGCAGGCGCAGGTGGCCCGGATCATGTCGGACGGTGCGGGGCCGTCCGGCGCTGCAGCGCCGCTGGAGCGGCGTTCTCGGAGGACGCGGCCCCCCGAGCGCCTTTCACCGGACTCCGGTCCCCGAGCCCCCAGAAGGCGCAGGAGCCCCTCGCGGGACCCTCCAGGCCGGGCACCGGTAAGTTCAGCGGCTCCCCGGTCCCGGCCTGGGAGGAATCCAACTGCCAGTCGGGGCTCAGCGGCGGCTGGCAGGCCTGCACCCCGCAGTGCAGCGGGGGCGGGGCTTCGGCGCGCCGGACAGCGTGCTGGGCCTGGTGGAGCGGGAGGCCGCAGCGGTGAGGCTCCAGCCGCGCGGCCTGCCTCGGCCTCATCTGGGAGCGTGGGGGCTTCTGGCGGCGACATCAGAGCGGGCGGCCCACGGCAGGACGGATTCGGGCCGGCTCCATCTTCAGCGGCGGGTACCTCTCCTGCGTCAGGTCGGCAGGACGGCGTACTGGCGGTGGCGGCTGGCGCTGGAGCAGATCTGAGCTGGTGTGCTGCCAGCTCATCCACGCAGGCACCAGTCTCCTCGGGCAGACAGAGTCTGGCACCTTTATCCGCGGTGCCTGTATCTGGACAGGGCACCTCTGAAGACCTCCTGGGATCTCATCAGCGGTCGGATTCGGGCGGATTGTTCATGGACGCGGTGAGCCGGGGACGCTTGGATGCCAGCACTTCGGCTGGGGGGCCTACAGATCCCTCGCAGCCCGGTGAGTATATGTCTGTGTCGGGTCTGTGTACTCCTACTTTGGCATCGCCAGCTTTTGCGGGTAGTCAGGGGCTTGGTAGTGTTGAGAGGGTGGCAGGCGATGCCGGTTCTGCGGGGGTTCGTGAGCTTTTGGGTAGCGTGCAGGGTTTGTTATCTAGACTAGAGCAGGGTATGTCCGCTCAGAGACATTTAGGGGCTTGGTCGAGCCCGCTGGTGGGGGCTTTTGGGGCAGTGGAGGCTCCAGTGGTGGTTCCTGGGCCGATATCGGTTTCAGTGCAGACGGAGAAGGAAAAAGAGTGTAGGGTGCATTTAGATGACAGGGCTCACGGCGAAGTTTACGTGTGTTTTGAGGGCCCCCTAGGGGCGCATCTTAAGAAGGAAGTTAAGGAAAAGATTGCGAAGGACGAATATGTCGAAATATTTTCCTTACTTCCGTTAGAGAAATTTAACTTAGATAAGAAAAAGAAGGATGAGGGTAAGAAGGAAGATGAGGAAAAGCGGCGGTGGCGCTTGATTCCTCAGACGTTTGCTAACTGGCTGCAGGCCTTCGCCATTTTGGCTAGTGTGATTGAAGAGAAGGCACCTGAGAATCGCTCAGGTCTGTTCTGTTACTTGGATTCTATCCATGAAGCTTATAGGGTGTATGGCGGTCAGGCGTGGCTCAGGTACGATGAGCAGTTCAGACAGAGGAAAGCGGTTCGGCCGGCAATTCGCTGGGATCAGAAAGATATCGGACTTTGGTTGCGGGTGATGGCGCAGTACAAGTTCGGTCATCCCTTTCAAGGAGGGGCCGGTGGGTCCGGCCAGGGTTTTCAGTCCGGGGCCTCAGGGTCCTCAGGTTCCTCTAGCCAGGCAGGGGGTCAAAAGTTGGGTGTTTGCTGGCAGTTTAACGAAGGCCAGTGTAGATTCGGGGTCAATTGTAAGTTTAAACACTTGTGTTCCCACTGTAGCGGCTCCTCACATGGGGCTGCGAAATGTTTCAAGAAGGGTAGAGGAAAGTCAGGAGCCGGTAATACCCATGGGGGTGACACCGGTGATGTGGGAAAAGATGGTCCCTTATCTAAATAGATATCCAGATAGGGAAAAAGCGGGGTTACTGTTATCAGGTTTTCAGGAAGGTTTTGTTATTCCGGCCCCTTCGTTTGAGGTCCCTTGTGTTAGGAAGAATTTGCGGTCGGCTTTGTTGCATGGTAATGTGGTTTCTGAAAAATTGCGCAAGGAGGTTGCTTTGGGGCGGATGGCGGGCCCGTTTGAGTTACCGCCTTTTGGGGATTTGGTGGTTTCCCCTTTAGGAGTTGTGCCCAAAAAGGAAGAAGGGAAATTTCGTTTGATTCAGCATCTGTCGTATCCTAGAGGTATGTCGGTTAATGACGGCATTGACCCCGGACTTTGCTCGGTGGTTTACGCGTCTTTTGATTTGGCGGTGGAATGGGTTCAGAAAGCCGGAAGAGGGGCTCTGCTAGCTAAGACAGATATTGAATCCGCCTTTCGTTTGTTGCCGGTTCATCCAGATAGCGTTCGGCTGCTTGGTTGTTTTTGGGAGGATCGCTTTTTTGTTGATAGGTGTTTACCCATGGGGTGTTCGCTTTCTTGTGCGTTGTTTGAGGCGTTTAGCTCCTTTTTGGAGTGGGTGGTTCGTGACGTTTCGGGTTGTGATTCTGTCATTCATTATTTGGATGATTTTTTGTGCGTCGGCCCGGCTGGGTCGGACTGTTGCAGGAAGATTTTGAGAGCAATAGAACTCGTGGCGCATCGTTTTGGAGTGCCGTTGGCTCCGGGTAAAACTGAGGGCCCGAGTACGTGCTTGTCTTTTCTTGGTATCGTAATTGATACCATTCAGTGGGAGTTCAGGTTGCCCATTGACAAAGTGGTGGCTTTGCGGGAGGAGGTGCTGCGGGCTCGTCGGTTGCGGAAGTTGTCATTGAGGGAGTTGCAGTCGCTCCTTGGTAAGCTGAATTTCGCCTGTCGAGTTATGCCTATGGGCAGAGTTTTTTCTAGGCGGTTGGCTATGGCTACGGCTGGAGTTCGTGCTCCTCATCATTTTGTGCGGTTGTCGGCTGACCATAAGGACGATCTGACTGTGTGGAGTTGTTTTTTGGAGAGCTACAATGGCCGGTCGTTGTTTCAGGAGGGGGTGGTTGACAATGAGTCGTTGGAATTGTTTACTGATGCGGCCGGGGGGTCAGGTTTCGGTGCGTATTTTCAGGGACAATGGTGCGCGGCACAGTGGCCGACTTCATGGATTTCTGCCGGTTTGGTTCGGAATATCGCACTTTTGGAAATTTTTCCTATTTTGGTGGCGGTGCATTTGTGGCAACAGGTTTTTCGAAACAGGCGTGTTCGTTTCTATTGTGACAACATGGGGGTGGTTTGTGCGATAAATAATTTGTCGGCTTCGTCGCCCCCCGTGGTGCGTGTGTTGAGACAGCTGGTTTTATCGTGTTTGAGGTTGAACGCGCATGTAACGGCGACACATGTTCCTGGGGCTAATAATTCCATTGCCGACTCTCTCTCTCGTTCACAGTTCGAACGTTTTCGGTCACTGGTTCCAGATGCGGAGGCCGCGGGGTTGGAATGCCCTGCAGAACTTTGGCTTGTGGTGTTCGAGACGCGGAGGCATTGATCAAGTCGTCGTTGGCTCCTAGAACATGGGAGGCTTACAAGGCTATTTGGCTGGAGTGGGTGGAGTTGTTGCGGGCTGTCGGTTGTGGGCCGAGCGAGCAGGAGCAGACTGGGGTGTTGTTGTCCTGGTTGAGTCGTGGAGCTGCAGAGGGCTGGTCTCCTGCTAAGGTGTCTCGTGTTATGTCGGGTTTGGCATTCGGTTTTAAATTATGTGGTCAATTGGATTTAACTAAGGTTTTTCTGGTGAAACAAGCGGTGAAGGGTTTTCGGCGGCGGCCGCGGCGCATTGATGCCAGACGTCCCGTGTCTTTCAGCTTGTTGGAAAGGTTGGGCGGGGTTTTGCCTTCGGTTTGTGTGTCGGGGTTTGAATTGCGTTTATTTCGGCTAGCTTTTTCTTTAGCCTTTTTTGGGGCTTTTCGAGTGGGTGAGTTGGTTTCACCTAGCAAGAATGTGATGGGAGGTTTGTTGGCTCGTGATGTGTTTTTATCGGCAGGGTCGGTCGAGTTGTGGTTGCGGCGGTCTAAGTCCGATCAGGAAGGGAGGGGTAGCAGGATTGTGTTAGGTGCTGTTCCAGGCTCGGTGATGTGCCCTGTCGCCTGTTTAGCGAATTTTTGGGAATTGCTGCCTAGTCGTGATCGGTCGTTGTTATGCCACAGGGACGGTTCCTCGTTGTCCCGGTATCAATTTACGGCGATTTTTAGAAAGACGATTGGGTTGCTGGGCCTGGAGGTAGGCGGGTTCGCTCCTCACTCTTTCAGGATTGGGGCGGCGACTGAAGCGGCGTTGGGGGGCCTTGGGGTTCCGGTAATTCAGCGCATTGGCAGGTGGCGCTCTGATAGATATCGGAGCTACGTGCGCCCGTAAACGGAGGTGTGTCTTTGGAAGGTGGGTGGCTTGATGTCTGTTGTTTTTGGTCGTGTTGCTTTGATTTTCGTGTTGTGTTTTTCAGGTTCCTCGCCGCTGTTGGTGTGGATTTTCGGCCATTCATACGTCCATTGGGGAGCGCAGCGGGCTGACTTGCGGAACGATGGGCGGCAACTGGGTTTCGGTCGCGAGGTGGCGGTAATACGTTGGTTGGGTTTTAGGGGATTGACTTGGCGTAGAGTTTTAAAAGAAATTACCGATAGTGTTCGCCTGGACAGGGCTCCGGATGTTTTAGTATTGCACGTCGGGGGTAATGACTTGGGTGCCCGACCTTTTCGGGACTTGATAAAGGATATCAAGCAGGATTGTCTGCGTTTGTGGGTATTGTACCCCGGGTTGACTGTTATTTGGTCAGATATCGTGCCGCGCAAGCGATGGAGGAATATGAGGTCCTTGGACAGGTTGAATAAAGCCCGGATAAAGGTCAATCGGGCGGTATCGGGTTTTGTGGTCAGGAATGGAGGCGTGGCGGTTCGGCATTTTGAACTGGAGAAAGGGGAAGGGGCCTTTTGGTTGGCTGATGGGGTCCATTTGAATGCGGTGGGTATGGATTTTTGGGCCCTCGCTATTCAGGAGGGCATTGAACGGGCTATATTTTTTCGGAGTGGTGGGGTCTCGGGCCTTTGAGGTGTTCAAAGGGCCTCTCGTTGTGGCGGCTGGGGGGAGTCCTGGGAGTTGGTAATAAATTGGTTTGGGGATCCATTTTGGCTTATGGCTCCTCTGTTTTGGTGTTGGTGTCTTTTGAATCTGGTGAATGGTGGTTGGGGAGTTCCGGCAGGGGTGGCCGGATCTCCTGGGATTTTTTACCGTGAACAGGGAACCCTTGGGTGGGTTTTTTGGTGCTCCCGAGCCAGGGTTTTGAACGGCTGGGAGTAAAGTTGGTGTTACGTACGTTCACGGTATGGGTTGTCAATCACCAGATTCTTGGGGCTCCGAGGACTCCTTCTAGTCTTTAAAAATGTTATGATTGCTTTGTATTTATGTATTTATTGTTAATGTTTAATAAATAAGGCTACTGTGGCCTATATCATTCCAAAGAATTAATGATGTTGTGTCTTTATTGTTATAGGAATGATAATTGGGGGCCACGGTGGGAGAAGAGGTGGGTGGGGGTGGGTCTTGTCCTATAAGACTACCCCGTCGACGATACCAGGGTCAAGTAAAGGCCGGAGCAAGCCGTACCCCCTCCCCCCACGGCGTAGGCGAAGGCCTGCATGACAATGGGGGGGAGTGGGGTAGGTAAGGGGTTAATGAAAGGGGAGGGAAGGTTTAGTGGCTGAGGATTTATGGGAGTTTGGGGGGTGGGTCCATTCACTTCCCGCACTTTTGAATCGAGAGCAGTCCCGCCCTCCCGCCCTATTGTTGTTTTTCTATTTTTTATAAAAAAAAAAAAAAAAAATAATAATAAAGAAGAGATGGTTGTGTTATGTTTCTGTCCATTTATTGCAAGGGTGTTTTACTTTGGGTCATTGTGGCCGTGGCGGCTGGGGGGAGTCCTGGGAGTTGGTAATAAATTGGTTTGGGGATCCATTTTGGCTTATGGCTCCTCTGTTTTGGTGTTGGTGTCTTTTGAATCTGGTGAATGGTGGTTGGGGAGTTCCGGCAGGGGTGGCCGGATCTCCTGGGATTTTTTACCGTGAACAGGGAACCCTTGGGTGGGTTTTTTGGTGCTCCCGAGCCAGGGTTTTGAACGGCTGGGAGTAAAGTTGGTGTTACGTACGTTCACGGTATGGGTTGTCAATCACCAGATTCTTGGGGCTCCGAGGACTCCTTCTAGTCTTTAAAAATGTTATGATTGCTTTGTATTTATGTATTTATTGTTAATGTTTAATAAATAAGGCTACTGTGGCCTATATCATTCCAAAGAATTAATGATGTTGTGTCTTTATTGTTATAGGAATGATAATTGGGGGCCACGGTGGGAGAAGAGGTGGGTGGGGGTGGGTCTTGTCCTATAAGACTACCCCGTCGACGATACCAGGGTCATGCTGTGTGGCCAGACAACCATATGCTGAATGGAGTGCTTTCCGGATAGAGACCGCCTCTATGGACTCCGGGTGCTCATGCAAAAACAGGGTGTATGCAGCAAAGAAGAAAAAGGCAGATAGCACTCACCGGTCCTTAAAACTTCAAACTTTAAAACGTCATGGCCAGAGGAACAGGTTGCTGGGATGTGCAAGCTGGTGTAAGACGATGGCCATTTTGCACCACTTAGCGCTTCAACGGGTCTATACATCAGAGGATATGACGGTGTGTGATATACCTTAGTCCAGGACAAGCTCCTCCCGTCATATCAACCACATGACAAAGTGCAAAAGACATAAAACTGTTAAAAACATTGCCACATTATTTGGATCAAAATGTCTGTATAGCAAAGAGAAAAGAAAGACAACACCTGTGTCACATTACCGGAGAAACAATTTCTTAGTAAAAACTTGTCGGGGAGTTACTATTATCCCTGGCTTGGCCTGTAGCAGGGAGAAGAGAAAAAAAAAAAAAAAAGGATCTATGCGCCCTTAGGGACCAGTCTTACCATGTGGTTGATGTGATGGGAGGAGCTTGTCCTGGACTAAAGTATATCACTCACCGTCATATCCTCTGACGTATAGACCCGCTGAAGCGCTCAGTGGCGCAAAACGGCTGTCTTACACCAGCTCGCACATCCCAGCAACCTGTTCCTCTGGCCATGACATTTTAAAGTTTGAATAAAGGATGAAGTTTTAAGGACCGGTGAGTGCTATCTGCATTTTTCTTCTTTGCTGTTATTATAGTTCTGGATTCCCCTGAAGGCTTCCTTATAGAGAAGAGGCCCGAGTAATGACCCCTTCCTATCTCCTGAGGAGGATATTGCTGCTATTTGCAGAAAATCCTGGATGTCCAACCAAATAGGGGAGACTGAAGAGAGATGGACGTTGGACACAAAAAAATTTTCTGGGGGAAGGGTGTCGAATTCTATTCTGTACCCCTGGGAAATATCCTGGAGAACCCAAGGACTTCTGGTGATCTTCCCCCACTCTATCCGGAAGTTCGACAGCCACCCCCCTATTCTGATGGCGTCATTTCCTTCGAAATTCTGATCTAGAGGTCGAGGGACCTGAATTCCTATTTTTGTTCCTATTTTCTACCCCTTTTTGATAGCTCCATCTCCCCTGCTTTCCCTTACCCCTATAGTCTGATCTTTGACTATAATAGGGCCTGCGAAAGGGCTGATACTTTCTATGTTTTTCCTTTGGAAACCCCTTTTTTTCATCTGAAGCTTTTTCCAGAATATCATCAAGAATGGGTCCAAAGACTCTACCCCCTAAGAAAAGGATGGAGCACAGCTTATTTTTAGAATGAACATCACCTGACCAGTTTTTTAACCATATAGCCCTCCTAGCTGCGTTTGATAAAGACTGGCCTCTAGCTGTGAACCTAACCGACTCTGCAGTAGCATCTGCTAGAAAGCCGGTCGCTAGCTTTAGTAGAGGAATTGCTTTTATAATGGTCTCTCTAGGGGTTCTAGCTGACAACTGATCTTTCAAGTCATCTACCCACAAATGCATAGCCTGCGCCACAGATGTTGCCGCTATATTTGTGTGGATTACCGCCGCTGAGCTTTCCCAGGCTCTTTTTAAGAGCCCATCCGCCTTGCGATCCATCGACTCCTTTAAATTAGAGGAATCCTCAAATGGCATGGTGGTTCTCCTAGAAACCTTTGCAAGAGGAATGTCAATTTTTGGGATATCTTCCCAGTCCTTGACCTCTTTATGATCGAAAGGCAGGCGGAGCCTGAAGTCTCTTGGAATTGATAACCTCCTTTCCGCTTCTTCCCATTCTTCTAAAATCATAGAACGTATATGGGCATTAACGGGAAAGACTTTTGAGATCTGAGAACGTAGCCCCCCAAACATTTTGTCCTGAACTGTCGGAGTAGATGCCGGTTCCTCAATCTGCATAGTCTGTCTAACCGCTCCCAGAAGCTCTTCTATATCATTAGATGAAAACAAATATTTCTTCCCTCTCTGGAGGATCCCTGCATAACTCTTCCTCTTCCAGATCTGATTCAAAAGAGCTGTCCTCGAACAACAGATCTGATTCTCTCTGCCTTTTCTTGGATCTCTGTGGATCCTCGGGGTCAGACTGGATGTGCAAGGGAAATGTTAAGCCAGATATTGAGGCCTGTACCTCCTCTCTGACAGTGGCTCTCATATTCATCATGAGAGAGGCCTGTTCTTCTACCACAATACGGCTGGTGCAAGACTCGCTGAGAGACTTCTGCCAGGAGTCCTTAAGTCTTATGGCACAAATGGGATATTTCTTGTACTTCCCAGACTTCTTAGCTACCGAAGTGGACAAGCCCTATAACACACAATATAAAAATGTTGCATAGGCCTATATGATTTAGTGAAGAAGTGAGGGAGCAGGCCCCTGCCTGAGACTTGCATGCGCCTGGGGCTCCTGCAGTATCTCGGGTTTTGCATTATCATCCATGCCGCCGGTTAGCTAGTAACCCCCATAGCCCACACATACATTTATGCTGTTGCCGCCCTGTCCCGGTCCTCCTGACGGCCAAAGGAGTAGGAGGAGAGAAGACGTTGCCCCATGCTGCCGGCTGCAACCCGGAAGTGTCGTGCGAGGCAGCCGCGAACCGGAAGTGACTCGCGCAGGAGCGCGATCCAGAAGCGGGGACCCGCTGTCCTCCTGGATCCTGCAGACAGACCGGCCGCCTCCAAGATGACCTGCGGCACTATCCCCGAATCCGCTTGCTAAGGGTGCACCTTGCAGAGGCGTTCAAATGACAGGTACATCGGGGTCTTGCGCCAAGGGTCGAGAGCCCCCCCAGGGGGAAGCGACCCTGAACCAGGAGCAGTGCTACACTGGTGCTGCTGAGGGACCCTATGACTCGGGTGTCAGCATGGCAGAGTCTTGTAGTGGGAAGGAAGAGGCCGAGCCCCCCCCCCCAGATCCTCACTCTGCACGGGACGGACGGACGAACTCTTGTCGTTCCCATCCACAGTGGGACAGGAAAAACACTGAAGGGCGGTAGGGGGAGGGTGCTTTTAAACTCTCGTGGTTTCCTGTCCCACTATGGATGAGAAGGACGTCCTCCATGGTGCTGTCAGGTGGTGACCTGGAAATTGAATTTACTTAATAAATAATAGGATTAAATAATAAACTACATTATTCAAACATTACATTATTATGGTAGAGGTCATCATGCTTTCTCTCTGTCTCTAGATGTCACATGTCTCCTCTGTATCTGTGTCTCCCCTCTAAAATGTTCAGTTCTGTTTTATATCCCAATTAGTGATGAGCGAGTATACTCGTTGCTCAAGTGGTCTCCGAGTATTTGTAACTGATCGGAGATTTGTTTTTTGTTGACACAGCTGCATGATTTACAGCTGCTAGCCAGCCTGAGTACATGTGGGGGTTGCCTGGTTGCTAGGGAATCGACACATGTAATTAAGCTGTCTAGTAGCCGCAAATCATGCAGCTATGTCAACAAAAACGAAATCTCCGATCAGTCACAAATACTCGGAGATCACCCGAGCGTGCTCTGGAAAACCCGAGCAACGAGTATACTCGCTCATCACTAATCCTAATGCATCCAATGTATTTCAGTTAAAAGGTTTGATCTTCATTGGAGTGCCAGGGAGAAACCTCCTTAAACCGGTCAGTTACTAACAAATACTGGTCAGTTACTGACAACAAATACATTTACTAATAACTAAATGACCGGTCATTTGCATTCCTTGTTTCAGTTGACCATCTGGTTGAACATTTAACCTTCAATGACCTTTTGCTAACCTCCGTGAAAGTATAATATATATTATAATTGATTGAAACCATATCAATATATCAGTAATTAGTATTAATTGGAGTTTTGAAACCATTATAACTTACTACACAGAGGTAATGTCAGATCTGTTGGCTGCACCCCAGTAAATTACAGCAGAGAATTAATGAGCACATAGGAGACCCCAGGCCATTAACCCCTCCAATGTGTCCAAACATTTCCTAAGAGAACAAAATGGTGACTTAAAGGACTTTCAATTTTGTGGCATTGAAATGGTAAATTGTTCATTCGGAAGGGGAGATTGCAGACTGGCATTACTGAACTGTGAAGCTCACTGGATCCTCAGGCTGAATACGATCGCCGGTAATTAACTGTTTACCGGCGGCCGCAAAAAAACAAAAAAGCGGTGTCTGTTATGGACCTGGTGGTTAGGAGCACCCGGAATGACCTGATGGTTAAACTAAAAATAGGGACAAGCTCTGGGGAAGTGGGAACTCTGCTGACCGCAAACCCTACTCCTATCACACACACTAGAAATAGCCGTGGAGCGTACCTAACTCTCCCTAGACGCCTCTTCACAGCCTAAGAGCTAACTACCCCTAAAGATAGAAATATAAGCCTTACCTTGCCTCAGAGAAATTCCCCAAAGGAAAAGGCAGCCCCCACATATATTGACTGTGAGTTAAGAGGAAAGTCACAAACACAGGAATGAAACAGGTTTTAGCAAAGGAGGCCAGTCTTCACTAAATAGTCAGAGGATAGAAAAGGGAACTATGCGGTCAGCACAAAAAACTACAAAAACCACGCAGAGTATGCAAAAATGTTGAGGAGAGCCATAAGATCAAATACTTAATTAACCTCAACACATAAGGTAATGGAGGGAAGCAACCCATAACATGTATTGTTTAACCTTACATAAGTTTTCCTCAGACAAAGTAAGACACTTAAGATGGCTGCCATCTCCTCTACCAGAGCCATGTGCTCTGGTATATGAACAATGAAGACACTGAAGATGGCTGCCATTTCCTGTTTTAGCAGACCATGCGGTCTGGTATCCAAGATGACGCCCACCCAGATGACCTCATGGATCCACCCACAGTGACGCCCACTTTGATGACCTCACGGACCAACCCACCTTGATGACCTCATGGATCCGCCCATGGACTTGCTCATGCCCAACCCACTAACCAATGGAATACATCCGATCACTCCCATTTTAGAACTAACCGAGCCCCCTTACAGGAGATATATAACATTGTGTTTGACTAATAAATCGCTTCTTGGAGCTGAGCCACACATTGATCAAGAAGAGTTACAGCTGACTGTGTCTGGTGTATTTCTTTAGTGCACATGATCAATATCCATTAGGCCAGGAGTAGGCAACTAGAGAATTGAACACTTATTAATTGTTCAACCCTAATATTTGGCGCCCAACGTGGGGCCAGCAGAGGAGAGTCCTGAACCCTGTAAAACCGGCGGGTGGAACGGCTGGATGCACTGAGTACCCCGAATCTGGAGACTGATCACCTCTTTAACAGAACACGGTAAGTCTGCTGATTTTTATAATCTGTAGTCTTTACCTGTGTCTTTCGGGGTATCCTGTGCAGATTGCCTGACCGTGTCCGGTTTTCTTGGTATCTGTAAGACGGCAGAAAGGGTATCTCCGCTGCTGGTCATTTAATTGCAAGAACCGTCACATGTTTTAGTTGCCTACTGCCTGTTACATGTTGTGAAGAGGGGAGATGACAAATAGAAGTGTTTACAGAGGGCTACAGGCAAGTGATAAAACAGGAAAAATAGGGTATGTACTGGTAGTTAAAGAAAAGCATTGTGTTTGGAACAAAGCAGGTTACTAGGAAAGAATAAACAGGTTTGTTTACAGAAAGAAAAGCATGTGGTAGGACGAGAAAAACAGGTTTTGTTTTTAAAGAAGGAAAGAAAGCAAGTGTAGAAAAAAAAAAAAATAATAATAATTTTTGTCTGTGGTATACGGTTGTCGCCTGTGATAAGATTTTCAGTTCTGTACAAGAGGACTAGGACCTGGAGTGAATTGACTCGGCCTAGGGGGACCCGGTAAATCTTGGAGCGAATTGGCTCAGTTCGGGCATAATAAATTGTGTAGCGGCTCATTGAAACTTGGAGCGAGTTGGCTCAGTTTGGGCCAATTAAATTTATAGTTTTTCTTTTTTTGCCCCGTGACATCGAGTGAGTTGACTCTGCACGGGGACCGGTAAGTTAGGGAGCAATTTGACAAAGTAGGGAATAATTGGTTTGTAAAGTACGGAGCACGGAAGTCAGACAGGGACCACGTGACAAGAAGCAATAGGAACTGGGTACTGCAGACTCAGTTCCCTTTAGAATCTCAGGTTTGAGTCATCTCCCCCGTCTTATTGTTTGTTTGGTGTTTGTTATCTTGATAGATAGATAGATATATATACTGTGTATCTATAGAAAGATGGAGAAAGTAATGCAGTTCTGCCGTATGGGCACTAAGCCAAATTCAGATGGCAAGTTAGACTCATGCACATTAGTGGAAATTGTGTGGAATGCCAGAAGGGGGATGGTTACAGCCCCTGGAGTGGAAGATTGTCTTAGAAAAAAAAAAAAAGAAAGAAAGAAAAGGTATCCTAGAAGATAATGGATTGTTGTCTATTGCTAGGGCAGGAGAAAGAGTCTCTGAAAGTCTGTATATATAAAAAAAAAAAAAAAAAAAGGAGAAAATTGGAAATTGGGTAGAAGAGAAAAGGAATAGAAAGAATAGAGTTTTGAGTTGTGTATTACAAAACCATTTTGTTAATGGCGAATGTGTTAAATGTGATAGCAGCCAAAATGGTGGCCCAGAGCCATGTGGTAAATGTAATGGCGGCCATTTTGTTGGTGGTAAATATAGTTCTGACGGCAGCCATCTTGTTGGTGGTAAATACAATTCTGACGGCAGCCATCTTGTTGGTGGTAAATACAATTCTGACGGCAGCCATTTTGTTGGTGGTAAATATAATTCTGACGGCAGCCATTCTGTTGGTGGTAAATACAATTCTGACGGCAGCCATTTTGTTGGTGGTAAATACAATTCTGACGGCAGCCATCTTGTTGGTGGTAAATACAATTCTGACGGCAGCCATTTTGTTGGTGGTAAATACAATTCTGACGGCAGCCATTTTGTTGGTGGTAAATATAATTCTGACGGCAGCCATTTTGTTGGTGGTAAATACAATTCTGACGGCAGCCATTTTGTTGGTGGTAAATACAATTCTGACGGCAGCCATTTTGTTGGTGGTAAATATAGTTCTGACGGCAGCCATTTTGTTGGTGGTAAATATAATTCTGACGGCAGCCATTTTGTTGGTGGTAAATACAATTCTGACGGCAGCCATCTTGTTGGTGGTAAATACAATTCTGACGGCAGCCATTTTGTTGGTGGTAAATATAATTCTGACGGCAGCCATTCTGTTGGTGGTAAATACAATTCTGACGGCAGCCATTTTGTTGGTGGTAAAAACAATTCTGACGGCGGCCATCTTGGTGGTGGTAAATATAATTCTGACGGCGGCCATCTTGTGAATGGCAAAGGTGTTAATTCTGACGGCAGCCATGTTGTGGATGGCGAATGTGCTGCTCCTGGTGGTGAACATCTCAGATTAAGGTTACACGCCACATCACCAAATCCTTGTTACCCAGTAATGACCACTAACGGCCAATACTATATTCCTTCGGGAAGTGAACAGGCTTTACCCATGTTTCCTATCTCTGTTGTTTCCAATGGGGCACCAACCCTTTCCTCTATCACTCCTGTTGTGAATCCAGCAGTCCTCCCACCTGGATCGTCCCCAGCACCTACCCTTTCTACTGTCACTTCCACTGCCAATTTAGCCGCACACCCACATGAGATGCTCCAAGCAGCGGCCTCTCCTCCCAATGCTTCCACAACAGCACTCTCATGCAGTCTACATAACCCTATGCCCAGTACCTCACAGGCTGTCTCGCAGCCAAGCGCACACCTGTATGGGACGGTGGCGACTGTATCAAGGGGGGGCTCAATGTGGGAGGGGGATACCAATAGCACAGGAAGCACAAAGGGGAGGGAATGTTGGCAACCTATTTTTGAAAAAGAACTTCCTGAGGGACCCTTGTTAGTGGTGGGAAAGGGTGATATAACAACAATGGAGACAGACGCTATTGTTAATGCTGCCAATTCTCGGTTAGAGCACAATGGAGGTGTAGCTAGAGCTATAGTGGAAGCAGGAGGGGCGACTATTCAAGCTGACAGTCAAATCATTGTTGAGTCACGTGGTCAGATAGCTGTTGGGGACATAGCGGTGACTAAAGCTGGCAATCTTCCTGTGTAGAATGATCATACATGCTGTGACCCCTACTTATGACCCTATTCATCCAGACGTTAGTGCTCAACAACTTCGTGCAGCAATAACTCGCATTAATGAGGACAGGACTGTTAAAGCTTTTAAGACTGCCTGCGTCACCTGGAGCCCATACCATGATACTGGAGCTGCCCAAATAGAGCCCTTCATTCCAGGACTGTTACCTCCTCCGGCTCCTCATACACAAGGGACTACATCTGCACTCCCGGTGCCATCTCTGCTCCCGCTTCAGGTGCCACCGCCAACAGTGCCAATGCTCATGTCTGAGGAGCCCACCATCTATGTCAAGTTTACACCCCAGCAAGCTGCTACTCTGTTGAACCAAGTTCTAGATCCAGAAAAAGAGCAGATGCCTTTCTACAGGAGCATGACGAGACATGGGACTCTGGTGTTGAGTTCTGCCAAGAACCTAAGACAAGGGCCTCGGATGAGTTGGCTGACCTATCAATTATTATTGTTGCCAAAGGTTTCCAGATGCCTCAAAGCTGATGCAGCCATTGTACGATGACCTCAAGACGTCAGCGTTTCCACTATGTACTGAATCTGTGGAAGCTTTCTACGCTCCGAAACAGGCCATACAGTCTGCACCAGCTTTTTGAATCCCAAATCCTGATATCATCTGAGGACATCCAGTTCTCTTAATGGCTCCACATGACATAATTGCTATTGTTGGAACCTAAACATCTGTTGGTGCAGCATCATATGAGACTCCAATGTTTGCTCTTGGTTCCGGACAATGTAACTCTTGTCCGCTGCAGCATCTTCAAACCCGTCCACGCTGCTTCCTCTTTCCAGGGGGATGTGGATGATACTGATGCTCTCGGAGAAGATGCCTCTACACACTCAGAGGATCATGACTGTCTTGAACAAATGCATGAAGAAGTAGCCTCCCAGAAAAGCGTGTCTGAAGACCCACTCCCACATGCTGACCTGACGTTCTTCACTGATGGTTCCAGATTTGCAGATGAAACAGGAAGATTCCATACGGGATATGCCATGGTTACACATGACCAGGTCATCTCAGCCGGATCCCTACCACCGCACGTCTGCACAAGAAGCGGAACTTAAAGCTTTGACGCTGGCTTGTCAGGAAGCAACGGAGAAGGTGGTCAACATCTACACGGATTCAAGATACGCTTTTGCAGTGGCTTATGACGTCGGCAGTATCTGGGCAGCCAGAGGATACCTAACGTCCAGTGGAACTCCTGTAAAACATGCTGCTATCATACAAGAACTTGTGGCCGCTCTAGATCTACCTTTGGAGGTTGCAGTGATCAAGATCAAAGCTCACGGGAGATTGGATTCTCCAGAAGCAAGGGGGAACTTCTTTGCTGACAAAACAGAAAAAAAAACCTATGCTGTGGATCCATTTAGGAAAGAGAAAGCAGCGGTGTACGTGTCACAAGACACTGAAGAAGGGACTAAAGCCTCTCTTATGAGGATTATCCATCTACATCAAGACAAGACATCAGATGAATGACCTAATTTGGAAGATTTACATGGCACCTGGGATTTCTACTGTCACCCAAAAATATTGCAAGTCCTGCCTTGTGTGTGCAACATGCAATCCAGCACCGCCTCAGAAAGTTACTCAGAAACATTTGGCTAAACCACTTTATCCCTTTCAGAGAGTTCAGATCGATCGTATTCAAATGCCAAAAGTAGGGAAGTACGAGTATGTACTGGTAGTGACTGACATGTTCTCAGGATGGCCCGAAGCCTATCCAGTAACCAACATGACTGCCAGAGTGACTGTTAAGAGACTGATGACTGAAGTAGTATGCAGATATGGGGTCCCAGAGGTAATTGAGAGTGACCAAGTACCTGCGTTCACTGCAGCACTGACTAAGGAACTATGGGCACTGGTGGGAGCGGATTTGGGTTTACATACTCCATATCACCTACACAGCAGTGGGAAAGTAGAAACACTGAATGGCACCTTCAAAAATAAAATACTGAAAGCCAGTTAGGAGGTCAGACTTGGACAGACATTTTGCACGTTGCCTTATACTCAGTCAGAAACACTCCAAGGGGTCCCACTAAACTCACACCATACGAGATTCTTTTTGGGGGGGCCTCCGAGATTGGGTCAATATTTTTGACCCAACAGCTAGCCTTAGGAAGTGATACTCTTGTAAATTATGCAATTCTTGTTACTAAAGAACTGTCAATAACACATGTACAAGTTTTATCATCCATTCCAGGTCCAGATTCCAGTGACGGTACCCATACTTTCTAACCTGGCGACTACATGCTAGTAAAGAAGTCCATCCGAAAAGACATTCCTGGAGTCGAGATTTAAGGGTCCCTACTAAGTGCTCCTGACTACTCCTACTTCAGTCAGGGTTGCTGAGCGCCTCCTGGATCCATCTCTCACATTATAAATTTGTTAGACAGGTAGGGACAGAGTAGGATCTGACCTGCTTGTCAAAGTCCAGCTACAAAGGGAGGTTTTCCACAAGGGAAAACTTGTCTCAAACTGGTGAAAACTCCAATTCCCCCTCCCGGGCAAGACGGTCAGATCTAGGATGTGTACAACAGGGTTAGTCACATGTGTATTTTACTGTAAGTAACCATGGAGATGGGAGATTGGAGAGTAATAGATCCAGCAGGTAGGGAAGTCCCGAGGACACTGGTAACACGCTCCGATATACCCATAATTAGTCACACATTCTCTGGTGTCTATAGCATCCATATTGTCATGAAGCCTCTGATGTCATAATAACACTTAACATCGATGGGTTAGGGAACCACGGTGGGATCAAGATAAAAGAAAAGGTTAATAAAGTATTTAGGGGGGACTGTTGAGGAGAGCCATAAGATCAAATACTTAATTAACCTCAACACATAAGGTAATGGAGGGAAGCAACCCATAACATGTATTGTTTAACCTTACATAAGTTTTCCTCAGACAAAGTAAGACACTTAAGATGGCTGCCATCTCCTCTACCAGAGCCATGTGCTCTGGTATATGAACAATGAAGACACTGAAGATGGCTGCCATTTCCTGTTTTAGCAGACCATGCGGTCTGGTATCCAAGATGACGCCCACCCAGATGACCTCATGGATCCACCCACAGTGACGCCCACTTTGATGACCTCACGGACCAACCCACCTTGATGACCTCATGGATCCGCCCATGGACTTGCTCATGCCCAACCCACTAACCAATGGAATACATCCGATCACTCCCATTTTAGAACTAACCGAGCCCCCTTACAGGAGATATATAACATTGTGTTTGACTAATAAATCGCTTCTTGGAGCTGAGCCACACATTGATCAAGAAGAGTTACAGCTGACTGTGTCTGGTGTATTTCTTTAGTGCACATGATCAATATCCATTAGGCCAGGAGTAGGCAACTAGAGAATTGAACACTTATTAATTGTTCAACCCTAATAAAAAGACCTCCACACCGACTCACGGTGTGGAGGTGCAACTCTGCACCCCCAGAGCTTCCAGCTAGCAAGGAAATATCATGATAGCAAGCTGGACTAGAATTAAGCAGTACTAAGAAATATATTCAAGAAGCAGTAACAACAAATGAACTAGCAGGGACTTAGCTTCTGCTGGAGTAGACAGGTCATCAGAGAAGTCCAAGAGAGATATGAACCAATACTGAGACATTGACAGCTGGCATGAAGTAACGATCTGAGTGGAGTTAAATAGGGAAGCCAGCATAGCAATAAATGAGAGCAGCAGAAGTTCCACTCAAAGCCACCAGAGGGAGTCCAAGGACAGAACTCACCAAAGTACCATTCATGACCACAGGAGGGAGTCCGAGAACAGAATTCACAACAGTACCCCCCCCTTGAGGAGGGGTCACCGAACCCTCACCAGGGCCCCCAGGCCGATCAGGATGAGCCAAATGAAAGGCACGAACTAAATCGGCAGCATGGACATCGGAGGCAACAACCCAGGAATTATCCTCCTGACCATAGCCCTTCCACTTAACCAGGTACTGAAGCTTCCATCTTGAAATACGAGAATCCAAAATCTTCTCTACCACATACTCCAACTTCGCCTCGACCAACACCGGAGCAGGAGGATCAACGGAGGGAACCATAGGCGCCACATATCTCCACAACAACGACCTATGGAACACATTATGGATGGCAAAAGAAGCTGGAAGGACCAAACGAAACGACACAGGATTGAGAATTTCAGAAATCTTATAAGGACCAATGAAACGAGGTTTAAACTTAGGAGAAGAAACCTTCATAGGAACATAACGAGAAGACAACCAAACCAAATCCCCAACATGAAGTCGGGGACCAACACAGCGACGGCGGTTAGCGAAACGTTGAGCCTTCTCTTGGGACAACATCAAATTGTCCACTACGTGAGTCCAAATTTGCTGCAACCTGTCCACCACAGAATCCACCCCAGGACAGTCAGAAGGTTCAACCTGCCCCGAAGAAAAACGAGGATGAAAACCAGAATTGCAAAAAAAAGGTGAAACCAAAGTAGCCGAACTAGCCCGATTATTAAGGGTGAACTCAGCCAATGGCAAGAAGGTCACCCAATCATCCTGATCAGCAGAAACAAAGCATCTCAGATAGGTCTCCAAAGTCTGATTGGTTCGTTCGGTTTGGCCATTTGTCTGAGGATGGAAAGCTGAAGAAAAAGACAAATCAATGCCCATCTTAGCACAAAAGGACCGCCAAAACCTAGAGACAAACTGGGAACCTCTGTCAGACACAATGTTCTCCGGAATGCCATGCAAACTAACCACATGCTGAAAAAATAGTGTAACCAAATCAGAGGAGGAAGGTAATTTAGGCAAGGGTACCAAATGGACCATCTTAGAAAAGCGATCACAAACCACCCAGATGACAGACATCCTTTGAGAGACAGGAAGATCTGAAATAAAATCCATGGAAACATGTGTCTTTTCGGGACCGGCAAGGGCAAAAGTAACCCACTGGCACGAGAACAGCAGGGCTTGGCCCGAGCACAAGTCCCACAGGACTGCACAAAAGAACGCACATCCCGTGACAAGGAAGGCCACCAAAAGGACCTAGCCACCAAATCTCTGGTACGAAAAATCCCAGGATGACCAGCCAACACCGAACAATGAACCTTAGAAATAACTCTACTAGTCCATCTATCAGGGACAAACAGTCTCTCCGCTGGACAACGGTCAGGTCTATCAGCCTGAAACTCCTGCAGCACCCACCGCAAATCAGGGGAGATGGCAGACAGAATTACTCCCTCTTTGAGAATACCAGCTGGCTCAGGGACTCCCGGAGAATCAGGCACAAAACTCCTAGAAAGGGCATCAGCCTTCACATTCTTAGGCTACGTTCACATTTGCGTTGTGCGCCGCAGCGTCGTCGCCGCAACGCACAACGCAAACAAAAACGCAGTCAAACGCATGCACAACGCTGCGTTTTGCGCCGCATGCGTGCAAACGCGAAAAACGCTGCGTTTTTGGACAACGCAGTTGCGTTTGTAACAAAAAACGCAGCGTTTTGTGCCGCATGCGTTTTTTTGTGCAGTGAGTCATTCTTCATCCCACCCACAAAAAAAAGTGTCTACACAATAGATAAGGACCACCAATGGCTAGAAGAGGGTTGGTGTTTATGTAATTGTGTATATATACCCTGGCAGAGATGAATTCCTCCCATTTTGCTGGTATTCATGATGGAGCGTCCCATGGACAGTATCTACATGGATATGGAGATGGAATTTGCCTTGGCTCATGCCTATGCTGTCGCCTGTTCTCATCAAAGGGAAAGGGAAAAACGGAGATGGAGTCGTCGCCGCTTTTGGATACACCCTATCTTGGAAGTCCGTGAGAGCCGTGGAGCATACCATAGCTTGTTTGGCGAACTCAATGACAACCTGGAGAAATATTTCCAATATACCAGGATGTCTCAGGACAGCTTCCGGTATCTTCTGCGTCGGGTGGAAGGATCCATTGGCAGGCAGGACACGCAGCTCCGGAGAGCTATTTCCGCAGAGGAGCGGCTGCTGATGACTCTACGGTACGTAGCTGTTTGAATGACTGTGATATGTTCTTCCCTTTTATTTTATTTTTTTATTTTTTGGGGGGGGTTTGGTATGGTCAATGTACTTTTATAAATTACAATGTACTTTTATAAATTATGTACTTTAATGTAATAATTTCTTTCTCTTCTTGGCAGTTTCCTGGCTACCGGAGAGACCTTGAGATCCCTTCATTTTCAGTTCCGGTTTGGAGTCTCCACTCTCTCCGGAATTATTGCTGAGACATGCCGCGCTTTGTGGGATAATCTTCGTGAGGAATTTTTACCCGTCCCTACAAGAGAAATCTGGGAGGCCAACGCACAGAAATTTGAGGAAGTGTGTTCGTTTCCAAACTGTATTGGCGCGGTGGATGGCAAGCACATTCGGATTACCAAGCCAGGGAAAAGTGGATCCCTTTTCTACAACTACAAAAAATACTTTTCCACTGTGCTAATGGCAATTGCCGGTGCCGACTGCCGTTTTCTCGCAGTGGACATTGGTGCGTTTGGCCGTGCAAATGACTCGAGCACATTTAAAGAGTCGGATATGGGCCAAAAATTATATGGGAACAATTTTAATTTCCCACAGCCACAACCTCTTCCCCACACCGAAGGCCCTGCGATGCCCTTGGTTGTGGTTGGGGATGAGGCATTCCAAATGTCTGCCAACCTACTGAAACCCTACTCCAGTCGGGGCTTGGACCACACCAAAAGGGTTTTCAATTATAGACTGTCAAGGGCCAGAAGGACTGTGGAGTGCGCCTTTGGCATCCTTGTCTCCAAATGGCGGATATTAGGATCCGCCATTAATCTGAAAACTGAGACAGTGGATGAGGTGGTGAAGGCGTGTGTGGTTCTCCACAATTATATTCTGACCAAAGAGAGACTGAATGTGGAACTGGATGAACCCATAGCCAACACATTGCCCGATTACCAGGATCATCCTCTGAGGACAAGTGTGGAAATTGCACAGATGAGGGATCGTTTTGCGGCCTATTTTGTGTCAGATGTTGGCCGTGTGTCATGGCAAGATACAATGGTGTAGTGTTTATGTTTTACTCTTGGACTTTATTCTGGATTTAACTACACCAATTAATCCCTGTATTGTTATTGTGCTAAAAATATAATATGGTAATAAACTAATTCTACATTATGTGCAATATCCGTTTTGGTTGGTTTGGTTATGTCAAATTTGGCATCTACCTATAGTTCAATAATGTAATGTGCCTTATCTGAAAAACCCTTTGTTTTTAATATGTTGTTGTTTAATAAAAAAATTTTCTTCAGTTTTCTACCCTGCTTCAAAGTACAAATTTATACCATACCATATAACATATTTATTGGTTTGTCAGATTGCCGTTTATCGTTGTGTTTGACAGCAAAAACAACGATACCAGCGATGTTTTACAATGGTAACCAGGGTAAACATCGGGTTACCAAGCGCAGGGCCGCGATTAGTAACCCAATGTTTACCATGGTTACCAGTGTTAAATGTAAAAATAAAAATACATATACTCATCTTCGCGTCCCCCGGCGTCCGCTTCCTTCACTGACTGAGCGGCGGACGTAAAGTGAATGCACAGCACAGCGTTCATGTGACCGCTTTGCTGTGAGGGACGTCACTCAGTCAGTGCAGGGAAACTGACATCGGGGGATGCGATTGTGAGTATATGTTTATTGTTCTTCCTTTAACACTGGTAACCAGGGTAAACATCGCAAGTGCGCCCTGCGCTTAGCAACCCGATGTTTACCATGGTTACCCGGGGACCTCGGCATCGTTGGTCGCTGGAGAGCTGTCACACAGACAGCTCTCCAGCAAACAAATAGCGATGCTGCAGTGATCTGCATCATTGTCTGTTTCGCTGCAGCATTGTTAAGTGTGAAGGTACCTTTACGGGATGTGTCCACGTTCAGGATTGCATCCGGATTTGCTCAGGTTTTTTCATCAGTATTTGTAAGCCAAAACCAGGAGTGGAACAATTAGAGGAAAAGTAGAATAGAAACATATGCTCCACTTCTGTATTTATCACCCACTCCTAGTTTTGGCTACAAATATTGATTTAAAATCCTGACCAAATCCGGATGCAATCCTGAACGTGGACACATACCCTTAGTGTTTGAAAACACCTCATACACTTTAGTGTTTGTAAACACCTCATACAGCAATGAGAGACACCCAAAAAAAGGTAAAATTAAAAAAGCAAAACATAGTGTCTGACATTGCATATATGAGGTGTTTGAAGCACATAATATGTGTAAACGGCGCACGGCGTGAATTGCCGAGAAGTGTACTTGAAAATAAGAACAAATATTGTATTCAAAAAAATAATTTTTATTGGGGGGTAACAGAAAAAAAAGTGGAAACAAATTAGGGGGGATCAATATCCGCTACCAGCGGTGACTGGTATTGGTGTTTTTTTTGACGGGGAGGGGAATAGGTAGAGGAGGAGGAGGAACCATAGTCAAGGAGGCTGGAAGGCAGGTCCAACCCCTCCGTAGGGTATACTGGGGAAACCGGATCATCTGTAGGGGAGGGAGGAGGCAACACAAGACGTTGGTATTTTTTTTTGCCCTGGCTGCTCCTGCTGCGGCTAGAGCCATGGTGAGAAGTTGGAGTCTCTACTGGAGCAGCCAGAGCCTCATTGTGTGCCTCTGTGTGCCTCCTCTTTTTTGTGTGTTTTGTTCCTCCTGCGTCAGCTCCCCCAGATTCACTCCTACGGCCCCCAGAATCACTCCTACGGGTGGATGAGGGCCTGGCAGGAGCAGGAGTCGGCGGCAAACTGGTATGGTGCCTGTGGTGGCGTCGCTCGGCACGTGGACCTCGGTGGGGTGGCTGGAGTGGATCTGCAGCAGTAGTCGGAGTCATGCTAGCCAGCGACGGTACTACTGGCAGTGTCGCTGACTGCATGCGCCGAGACTGCTGCAGAGCCCTCACGTAGGAATTGTTGCAGTCCTGCATCACCGAAATCTGGAGTTCCGGCGTAAGGTTTTCCACCATGCCTTTAGCAATTGTACTTAAAAAATGTTTTGCCGGATTTGAGAGCTCGGTTTCCAGCTTTTCAAGGCGCCGTTCGATACTGGACATTTTATCGCTCAACGCCTTGAAACCGTTCTGGAACACCGTGCTCAAGTGCAAAAATTCGGGCATGGCTGGCCTGTCCGAGGCCCGCTGGCGCTGTCGGGAATTCCCGAACGAAGGTGCGCCAGAGGCCTCGGGCAGGGGCAAACCTGATGGCCCGGCTGCCGGTTCTCCAGATGATGGTGGTGCAAGCCTGCTGTCGCTGTGGGAGGGCTGTGACGGGTCAGATGGCGATCCATGAAGTTCCGCTTCACAGGGGGGAGCTCGCTGGAGGGTGCTGCTGTGTGTCCTGTGAAAAGATAAGGAAAAAATTAGTCTTCAATTAATAACCTATCACATACGCCAACTCCTGTAAAAAAAATTACATTTCATGACACAACAATACATTACAATCCCCTGTCTCTCAGTCTGTGCGGCCTATAATAAATTGCTGATTGTTATCGCCAGCTGACCATTAGGGCTCACGATAACAATCATGGACATACCTATGGCAGAAAATGACTGTTCATTTCCGTTGGCAAAGGCAATGCATACCCCTGTCATCGTCAAAAAAAAAATTCTTCATGCTGCCTATGTCGCAAAAATAGTATAAAATTTAAAGTCAAGAAACAAATTTAAAAACCAAAAAAAAAAAAAAAAACCTTTGCTGATCTGATCGCAGGAATGGCCATGACGTTAGGATCATGTGATCCAGACGTCATCATTATTCCTGCGATCAGTACTACACTGACTCAGAACTTAACCTGTCATGGACTACAAGGACTCACGCTTAACCAAAAAAATGATGGGCTATATACCATTCCACTAGGGAAAAAGGATGGCCAATATGCTACGCTGACTACATGGATGGGCAATACACTATGTTCCTGGCAAATAAACTATGTGGATACGTGGCTAGAACGTGTACTATGTGGCTGCGATATAGTGGCCTGGCAATATACTATGTGTATGCGCAATGTACGTGGCTGGGCAATGTACTATGTGGCTGTGCAATATTATGTGTCTGGGCAATGTACAATGTGGCTGTGCAATATGCTATGTGGATTAAATACTTACTGTCGGCGGGTAAGGACCGGTCTCAGAAATTGTAGTGCCCGGTTATATTTATATGGCACAGACTTGCCCGCAGCAGCACCACTCCGCGATTGCTCCTCCTCATTCCTGAGCCCCTTATTGAAACGGTCCTTCATGGATCGCCATCTGGTCCTCAACTTTTTAACTGTGAATGCAAACAAAAAAAAAAGGTTACATATTTAGAATTTTACAAGGATAAAACAACGGTGTGCGATGCAAAGTTTAGGCGTTGATCGCATCACACACGGTTGTGTTTATCCTGGCAAGATGGGTCATAACAGCGTCTCAGCAATACTCACTAAAGGTGCCTTTGTCCTTCGCTGAGGCACTGTCAAAGCCATCCCACAGTGACTTTGCCACCTCTGCCCACAAACGTCTCGACACCACCTGGTCCATGTGCCGGGGGTCACGGCTGTCCCACAACGGGCCACGCTCCTGGATGCTGGAAATCAGGAGGTCCACATCGATACTTTCCATGTGGTCCCGTTGTGAAACCTAGAAAATTTCGAGAAAAAAAAGGTTACAAATATGCAAATATTAACAAGCACCAGCACCTGGCATGATTTGTACCTTTGCCCTATCCTTGGACATTTGATGTATGTATATTTATGTTTTCTACACCTGTATTTTGGAATGTTTGTGTGCAGGGAGTTCAACTTTATGTAAAGCCCCCGTCTCACATAGCGAGATCGCTAGCGAGATCGCTGCTGAGTCACAAGTTTTGTGATGCAACAGCGACCTCAGTAGCGATCTATGTGTGACACGTACCAGCGATCAGGCCCCTGCTGTGAGATCGCTGGTCGTGTTGGAATGGCCTGGACCTTTTTTTGGTCGTTGAGGTACCGCTGACATCGATGAATCGGTGTGTGTGACACAGATCCAGCAATGTCTTCACTGGTAACCAGGGTAAACGTCGGGTTACTATGCAGGGCCGCACTTAGTAACCCGATGTTTACCCTGGTTACCAGCGTAAATGTAAAAAAAAAAACAGTACATACTCACCATCTGATGTCCGTCAGGTCCCTTGCCGTCTGATTCATGCTCTGACTGTCTGCCGGCCGTAAAGTGAGAGCACAGCACAGCAGTGACGTCACCGCTGCGCTCTGCTATCACTGTTCGGCGGCACTGTCAGAGCAGGAACGCAGACGGCAAGGGACCTGACGGACATCAGAAGGCGAGTATGTACTGTTTGTTTTTTTTTGGTAACCAGGGTAAACATCGGGTTACTAAGCGCGGACTTGCGCTTAGTAACCCGATGTTTACCATGGTTACCCGGGTGCTGCAGGGGGACTTCGGCATCGTTGAAGACAGTTTCAACGATGCTGAAGTCGGTCCCCTGATCGTTGGTCGCTGGAGAGAGCTGTCTGTGTGACAGCTCCCCAGTGACCACACAACGACTTACCAACGATCACGGCCAGGTCGTATCACTGG
This sequence comes from Ranitomeya variabilis, assembly GCF_051348905.1. Taxonomy (NCBI): domain Eukaryota; kingdom Metazoa; phylum Chordata; class Amphibia; order Anura; family Dendrobatidae; genus Ranitomeya; species Ranitomeya variabilis. Next base: position 737,292,160 of record NC_135235.1, on the reverse strand, counting down.
TCGTGATCGTTGGTAAATCGCGACGGGGCCTTTACCTTCCCCCAATACTTGCTGCCCTGAAAAGCTATAATGTAATTAAACTTAGTAAACATCCCTAGTGAAACCAGGATGCTCCTCAAATGTAATGTTCCTCACAGCAGGATGCTACTCAAAAAAAAAATCCCCAAAAAAATATACTCACTCGCCGGCCTGACGCCACATCAAGGCCCCGACCTCTCTGCTCCCGCTGACTGCCTTCCCCCTCACTTGAAGAAGCCTGTAAAAATTGAATACAAAAATTATTGTCAATGGTACAAATGGCATTGAATATTAAGCAACTGGACATAATTACTCACCGCACTCCCCCTCGCCGATTGCCTACACTCTGACTCACTGGCCATTCTTGCAAGTTTGATCTGCAATGAAAAAATGAGCAAAAATTCATATCCAAAGAACAAAAAATTAAAACAAGCACAATTGACTGTTGACTGATAGATATGGGAATGCAAACTGAAAAAAGCGACACCACAACGCCATACATTGCAAGAGAACACAATAGAAGAAACAATACAAGAATAGACCCAAAAAAATTTTTAAAACAAAAGACACCAATGTCCAAATTTTTAAATATTAAAAAACTGTACAGGGAAAAAAAGGCACAATGAAATAGCAAACTGCACGCCATACTTTACAATAGCAACAAGACATGATCCAAAACAACACCATCTGGTGACATCTACCACAGAAATACATCTTGAAAAGGAGAAAAATACCATTCTAGATAATAAGCAATAAACATTACGGGACAACCGCTGTTAAAAATACAGCAACCCAAAATATAAACCATAAAATAGAAAAGAAAACACATGAAATTTTACATAGAAAAATGGCCACACCAAAAAAAAAAAAATATTAAAAAACTGTACAGGGAAAAAAAGGCACAATGAAATAGCAAACTGCACGCCATACTTTACAATAGCAACAAGACATGATCCAAAACAACACCATCTGGTGACATCTACCACAGAAATACATCTTGAAAAGGAGAAAAATACCATTCTAGATAATAAGCAATAAACATTACGGGACAACCGCTGTTAAAAATACAGCAACCCAAAATATAAACCATAAAATAGAAAAGAAAACACATGAAATTTTACATAGAAAAATGGCCACACCAAAAAAAAAAAAAAAAAAAAAAATTTATACTACACACTTGGCAATGAAAAGTCAAGGAAGGAGATATATGCCATACGGAAAATGACGTAAAATCATCATAGATAAAAAAGAAAAAAAAAAAAAAAAAAGGAAAATAGAATGGCATAGCAGCACGGAACAATACACTACAAATGAAACATCATAAATGTAGCCCCCCCACCAGCAAGAAAAGACACTCAAGGAAAGAAAAATAAATGCCAACAGCATAAAAAACACAGCAAGACATGAGCCAAGAAAACGCCATACGGATACCCCCAACAATAGAAACCAGAAAAAGACATGCAACAGAAATTAAACAATAAAAAATCTTGCAAAAAAAAGACATTGAACAAACGCATGACACCAGAACAACCAAAAATCCATTAAAACACCAAGCAAGGCCGAAAACAAGAAACGCCAGCATATAATGCCAGAAGTATATCAAAACCAGATTAAAAACACAATTTTTCAATAACAACACGCAGTGCCATAACCGTAAAATACCACACACCAAACATTGCACAAATTAAATCAAAATCAAGAAAGAAAAAACAGAATAAAAAATATGCAAAGAGAAATATATACTTACAGGTTTGGCAAGCAGATTCTCCTCTGTGTCTTTTCTCCTCACAGTCTGGTCAGCACTGAATAGCCTTGTGAAAGACAATGCCAACCCCCTTTTTTTTATCTATATAGTGCTTTTTTTAAGTGTCTAGACAAAGTCTAGACAATGTTTTGCATTTTTTATTGGAAAACGCATGCGTCGTACAACGCACCACGACGCAAGTACTTGCGTCGTCTGCGTTGTCAATGCAAGTCAATGGAAAAAAAGGTGCATCGACGACGCAAACACGACGCAAACACGACGCATGCGTTTTTTAAAAAGTCTGCGCCGCCCAAAAAATGCAACATGTTGCGTTTGCCGCGCCCTGACAGGTGCGCCCTAACGCCGCATGCGGCGTACAACGCACCAAAACGCATGACAACGCATGTACATGCGGCGCCATGCGGCGCCAATGTTAAAGATAGGGACGCACGACGCATGCGTTTTCTTGCGGCGACGACGCTGCGGCGCACAACGCAAATGTGAACGTAGCCTTAGAACCAGGAAGGTATGAGACCACAAAATCGAAACGGGAGAAAAACAGCGACCATCGAGCCTGTCTAGGATTCAACCGCTTGGCAGACTCGAGATAAGTCAGATTCTTGTGATCCGTCAAGACCACCACGCGGTGCTTGGCTCCCTCAAGCCAATGTCACCACTCCTCGAATGCCCACTTCATAGCCAGCAACTCCCGATTGCCAACATCATAATTACGCTCAGCAGGCAAAAACTTTCTAGAAAAGAAAGCACATGGCTTCATCACAGAGCCATCAGAACTTCTTTGAGACAAAACAGCTCCTGCTCCAATCTCAGAAGCATCCACCTCGACCTGAAAAGGGAGCGAAACATCTGGCTGACGCAGCACAGGGGCCGAAGAAAAACGACGTTTCAGCTCCTGAAAAGCCTCTACGGCCGCAGAGGACCAATTCACCACATCAGCACCTTTCTTTGTCAAATCAGTCAAAGGTTTAACCACACTAGAAAAATTAGCGATGAAGCGACGGTAAAAATTAGCAAAGCCCAGGAATTTCTGAAGGCTCTTCACAGATGTAGGCTGAGTCCAATCGTGGATGGCCTGGACTTTAACAGGGTCCATCTCGATAGTAGAAGGGGAAAGAAAATGAAGCCCAAAAAGGAAACGTTCTGAACTCCGAAGAGACATTTAGACTTCTTCACAAACAAGGAATTAGCACGAAGGACCTGGAACACCATTCTGACCTGCTTCACATGAGACTCCTAATCATCCGAAAAGACCAAAATATCATCCAAATATACAATCATGAATCTATCCAGATACTTTCGGAAGATGTCATGCATAAAGGATTGAAACACAGATGGAGCATTAGAAAGCCCGAATGGCATCACCAGATACTCAAAATGTCCCTTGGGCGTATTAAATGCTGTTTTCCATTCATCGCCCTGTTTAATACGCACAAGATTATACGCCCCTCGAAGATCTATCTTGGTGAACCAACTAGCCCCCTTAATCCGAGCAAACAAATCAGACAGCAGAGGCAAAGGGTACTGAAATTTGACCGTGATTTTATTAAGAAGGCGGTAATCTATACAGGGTCTCAGAGAACCATCCTTCTTGGCCACAAAAAAAGAACCCTGCTCCCAACGAATATGCCCTTTCTCCAAGGACTCCTTTATATAACTCCGCATAGCGGCGTGTTCTGGCACAGATAAATTGAAAAGTCGGCCCTTAGGAAACTTACTACCAGGAATCAAATTAATAGCACAATCACAATCCCTATGAGGAGGTAGGACACTGGATTTGGGTTCATCAAATACATCTCGGTAATCCGACAAAAACTCAGGGAATTCAGAAGGAGTGGAAGAAGAAATTGACATCAATGGAACATCGCCATGTACCCCTTGACAACCCCAACTAGACACAGACATTGATTTCCAATCCAATACTGGATTATGAAACTGTAGCCATGGCAAACCCAACACGACCACATCATGCAAATTATGCAACACCAAAAAGCGAATATCTTCCTGATGTGCAGGAGCCATGCACATGGTCAACTGAGTCCAGTACTGAGGTTTATTCTTGGCCAAAGGCGTAGCATCAATTCCCCTTAATGGAATAGGATACTGCAAAGGCTCCAAGGAAAAACCACAGCGCCTGGCAAACTCCAAGTCCATCAAATTCAGGGCAGCGCCTGAGTCCACAAATGCCATAACAGAGTAGGATGTTGTGAATTAGACTTTTTTGGCTCCCTCTTGTGGTCACTAGTGATATGACTCTGGGATTGTCTTTCCCTAGTTTGGCACCCACCTGGGTCGTTAGTCCAGGGGTGTTGCTATATTAACTTCCTGAATTCTCAGTCTGGTGCCTGGCATCGTTGTAATCAGTTCCTTTCTGTTTGCTCCTGTCTGCTGGTCGTGGTTCTTGCAAAATTAAGCTAAGTCCTGCTTCCTTGTTTTTTGGTTATTTGCATTGCTCTTATTTATTTGTCCAGCTTGTACTAAATGTGATTCCTGATTTTGCTGGAAGCTCTGGGGGGCTGATATCCTCCCCCCGGGCCGTTAGACGGTTCGGGGGTTCTTGTATATCCAGCGTGGAAATTTTGATAGGGTTTTTGCTGACCGTATAAGTCATCTTACTATATTCTGCTATTAGTCAGTGGGCCTCTCTTTGCTAAATATCTAGTTCATTCTTACGTTTGTCTTTTCTTCTTACCTCACCGTTATTATTTGTTGGGGGCTTGTATCCAACTTTTGGGGTCTTTTCTCTGGAGGCAAGAAAGGTCTATCTTTTCCCTTCTAGGGTTAGTTAGTTCTCCGGCTGGCGCGAGACGTCTAGAACCAACGTAGGCACGTTCCCCGGCTGCTGCTATTTGTGGTGCTAGGATTAGTTATACAGTCAGCCCAGTTACCACTGTCCTATGAGCTGGTTTTTTGTGTTTGCAGACTTGGTAATTATTTCTGAGACCCTCTGCCATTGGGGTCATAACAGTAGGACGACAAAGAGCAAATCAGAGTAACAGACAAAAGAAATTTAGGCTGTACAGTACCAATGGTGACAGACCTAGCGAACCGCTCACTGCGCTTAGGACAATCAGAGATAGCATGAGTGGAGTCACCACAGTAAAAACACAGCCCATTCTGACGTCTGTGTTCTTGCCGTTCAGTTCTGGTCAAAGTCCTATCACATTGCATAAGCTCAGGCCTCTGCTCAGAGGACACCACCAAATGGTGCACAACTTTGCGCTCGCGCAAAAGCCGATCAATTTGAATGGCCAAGGACATTGATTCATTCAGACCAGCAGGCGTAGGGAACCCCACCATGACATCCTTAAGGGCTTCAGAAAGACCCTTTCTAAAAATTCCTGCCAGGGCACACTCATTCCATTGAGTAAGCACAAACCATCTTCTAAACTTCTGGCAATATACCTCCGCTTCATCCCGACCCTGACACAAAGCCAGCAAGATTTTCTCTGCCTGATCCACTGAATTCGGTTCGTCATAAAGCAATCCAAGCGCCAGGAAAAACGCATCTACATTAAGCAATGCAGGATCTCCTGGCGCAAGGGAGAATGCCCAGTCTTGAGGGTCGCCACGTAACAAAGAAATAATAATTTTTACTTGCTGAATGGGGTCACCAGAGGAGCGGGGTTTCAAAGTAAGAAACAGTCTACAATTATTTTTGAAATTCAGAAACTTAGATCTATCCCCAGAAAACAAATCAGGAATTGGAATTCTAGGTTCTAACATCGGATTCTGAACTACATAATCTTGAATGCTTTGTACCCTTGCAGTGAGTTGATCCACACAAGAGGACAGACCTTGAATATCCATATCTACACCTGAGTCCTGAACCACCCAGAGGTTAAGGGGAAAAGAGAAACAAAACACACTGCAAAGAAAAAAAAATGGGTTCAGAACTTCTCTTATCCCTCTTTTGAGATGCATTAACACTTTGTGGGCCAGCTGTACTGTTATGGACCTGGTGGTTAGGAGCACCCGGAATGACCTGATGGTTAAACTAAAAATAGGGACAAGCTCTGGGGAAGTGGGAACTCTGCTGACCGCAAACCCTACTCCTATCACACACACTAGAAATAGCCGTGGAGCGTACCTAACTCTCCCTAGATGCCCCTTCACAGCCTAAGAGCTAACTACCCCTAAAGATAGAAATATAAGCCTTACCTTGCCTCAGAGAAATTCCCCAAAGGAAAAGGCAGCCCCCACATATATTGACTGTGAGTTAAGAGGAAAGTCACAAACAAAGGCATGAAACAGGTTTTAGCAAAGGAGGCCAGTCTTCACTAAATAGTCAGAGGATAGAAAAGGGAACTATGCGGTCAGCACAAAAAACTACAAAAACCATGCAGAGTATGCAAAAAGACCTCCAGACCGACTCACGGTGTGGAGGTGCAACTCTGCACCCCCAGAGCTTCCAGCTAGCAAGGAAATATCATGATAGCAAGCTGGACTAGAATTAAGCAGTACTAAGAAATATATTCAAGAAGCAGTAACAACAAATGAACTAGCAGGGACTTAGCTTCTGCTGGAGTAGACAGGTCATCAGAGAAGTCCAAGAGAGATCTGAACCAATACTGAGACATTGACAGCTGGCATGAAGTAACGATCTGAGTGGAGTTAAATAGGGAAGCCAGCATAGCAATTAACGAGGGCAGCTGAGAAAGCCAACCTCAAGGACCAGCAGTTCCACTCAAAGCCACCAGAGGAAGTCCAAGGACAGAACTCACCAAAGTACCATTCATGACCACAGGAGGGAGTCTGAGAACGGAATTCACAACAGGTGTCATTTTCTGTCCTCTGATGTGATCGCACATCAGAGGACAAAGAAATAGGGGGATTCGGGGACCCTGTTATACTTACCGGTGTCCCTGGGTCCTCCTGCGTCCCCTCCTGCTTCTTCATCCGGTAAGAAAATGGAGGACGCATGAGCAGTGCGCCCACCATGATCTGCCGGCCGGCAGCTAGAGGAGTTGGGGCTAAATTTAGGGTTAGGGTTGGGGCTAAATTTAGGGTTAGGGCTAGGGTTAGGGTTAGGCTTCTTTCACACTTGCGTCAGTACAAGCCGTCGCATACGTTGTGAAAATTGTGCACAACATGGGCAGCGGATGCAGTTTTTCAACGCATCCGCTGCCCAGTCCATGTCCTGGGGGGAGGGGGCGGAGTTACGGCCGCGCATGCGCGGTCATAAATGTCGGATGTGCAGCGCCCCAGAGTCCTGGTCGTTGCAGTACTGTTGCTCCGCCACTAAGGGGGGCTATGGTACGTCTGATGGCACTGAAGGAGTTCACCTGACCAGGTATCACAGACACCAATACACTTCACAGTCTGGCCTCCAGGGGGAGCTAAGTGTGCTATGTATTAGGCCACTCCTCACAGTCTGGTAAAACTGGGGGTTGGATAGGAAGTTAGACAGAAAGCTGACTGGGTTGGAACCAGGCAACATCTTGTGGCAGAGGGTGTTGCAGGGGAAGATTCAGGGGGGTCCCTGTCAGGGGTGGGATCCTGACAGAGGCCTAGCGAACAGAGAGAACGTTACGGGACCGCGCCTGCACGAGATAGCGGCGGTGCCCTAAGAAAGGACAAGAAGCGAGGTTTATTGTGCTGAGTGAGAAACAAGATCAACGCAACAAGGAGAATATCAGTAGGAGTCGTGCTGTAAGACGAGGCAACATCCTACTGAGGCGCGCAGCCGGTGGCTGGAACGCCGAGGAACTACTAGGCTCCAAGCAATACTTCAAACCTATGGCAGGACAGTCAGTTATAGGCGGGCTGTCTCACCCAAATCACCTACGAAGACATAGGGGGGCAACAACAGGAGAAGGGCGGCACTAGGGTCCAGGAAGAACTCCGAGCCCACCCGTCATACGGGTGCGTCCTAGCCATATCATCTGGGGGACGAAGAAGAACATCATAATCGAGTTGTGAGGGAACTTCAGAAACAGACACAACAGTTGTGGGGACTATCCCGTAAGCACAGCAGGGGAGGACCACAACACACAAGCGCTAGAAGGTAGGCACAGATTTCCACCTGCAAAGGGAACTCTGGAGGTGCCATCGGACCGGCCGGACTTGCGCAGCCTGGTTAACCGTATTCCGGACTGAGGATCCAGAAGCCTTCAGTAAAGAGGTAAAGAGACTGCAACCTGGTGTCCTCGTTATTTACTGCGACCAGCACCACACCACAACAACACCACCATGCACCACCTTTCACTGGATGCCCCTCAGCAGGGCCACAGACCGGGGTCTAGCCACCGTGACAACCCCAGAACAGAGACTCAGAGGCCCGGTACCGGGTACCCCTCGGCCCTGCGGCGGTGGGGGTGCTCCAACTGTGACGTACAAAAAAAGTTACATTGAACGTTTTTTTGTGACGACGGTCCGCCAAAACACAACGGATCCAGTGTGGCGATCTGTCGGCAATACAAGTCTATGGGCAAAAAAACGCATCCTGCTGGCACATTTGCAGGATCCGTTTTTTGTCCAAAATGACGGATTGTGATGGATGCCACACGACACAAGTGTGAAAGTAGCCTTAGGGCTAGGGTTAGGGATAGGGTTGGGGCTAAAGTTTGGGCTAGGGTTAGGGTTGTGCTAGGGTTGGGGCTAAAGTTAGGGCTAGGGTTAGGGTTGGGGCTAAATTTAGGGTTAGGGTTGGGGCTAAAGTTAGGGTTGGGGCTAAAGTTAGGGCTAGGGTTGCGGCTAAAGTTAGGGTTAGAGTTAGGGTTAGGGTTTGGATTAGGGTTGGTATTAGGGTTAGGGTTGGCATTAGGGTTACGTTTGGGATTAGGGTTAGGTTTGGGATTAGGGTTAAGGTTGGGATAAGGGGTGTATTGGGATTAGGGTTAGGTTTGAGGTTAGGGTTGAGATTAGGATTAGGGGTCGGTTGGATTTAGGGTTTTGAATAGGGTTATGGTTAGGGTTGAGATTAGGGTTGTTTTGGGGTTAGGGTTGTGATTATCGTTAGGGTTGTGATTAGCATTATGGATCGGGTTGGGATTAGGGTTAGGGGTGTGTTGGGGTTAGGGTTGGAGTTAGAATTGGGGGGTTTCCACTGTTTAGGTACATCAGGGAGTCTCCAAACACGAAAGCCAATTTTGCGCTCAAAAAGTCAAATGGTGCTCCCTCCCTTCTGAGCTCTACCGTGCGTCCAAGCAGTGGTTTACCCCCACATATGGGGCATCAGGGTACTCGGAATAAATTGGACAACAACTTTTGGGGTCCAATTTCTCCCGTTACCCATGTGAAAATAAAAACTTGGGGGCTTAAAAAAATTTTTTGTGGAAAAAAAATTATTTTATTTTCACGACTCTGCATTATAAACTTCTGTGAAGTACTTAGGCATTAAAAGTTCTCACCACACATCTAGATAAGTTCCTTGGGGGATCTAGTTTCCAAAATGGGGTCACTTGTGGGGGGTTTCTACTGTTTAGGTACATCAGGGGCTCTGCAAACGCAACATAATGCCTGCAGACCATTCTATCAAGTCTGCATTCCAAAACGGCACGCCTTCCCTTCTGAGCTCTGCTGTGTGCCCAAACAGTGGTTCCCCCACACACATGGGGTACCAGCATACTCAGGACAAATTGGACAACAACTTTTGGGGTCCAATTTCTCTTGTTACCCTTGTGAAAGTAAAAATTTTGGGGTGAAAAAATCATTTTTGTGGAAAAAATATGATTTTTTTTATTTTCATGGCTCTACATTATAAACTTCTGTGAAGCAGTTGGGGGTTCATAGTGCTCACCACACATCTAGATAAGCTCTTTTGGGGGATCTAGTTTCCAAAATAAGGTCACTTGTGGGGGGTTTCTACTGTTTAGGTACATCAGGAGCTCTGCAAATGCAACATGACGCCCGCAGACATCCCATCAAAGTCTGAATTCTAAGCGGTGCTCCTTCCCTTCCGAGCTCCGATGGGTGCCCAAACAGTGCCCCCCCACATATGGGTTATCAGCATACTCAGGACAAACTGGTCAACAGATTTTGAGGTCCAATGTCTCCTGTTACCCTTGAGAAAATACAAAATTGCAGGTTAAAAAATCATTTTTGAGGAAAAAAAAAGGATTTTTTATTTTCACGACTCTACTTTATAAATTTCTGTGAAGCACTTGGGGGTTTAATGTGCTCACCACACATCTAGATAAGTTCCTTAAGGGGTCTAGTTTCCAAAATGGGGTCACTTGTGGGGGGTTTCTACTATTTAGGCACATCAGGGGCTCTCCAAACGCGACATGGCGTCCGATCTCAATTCAAGCCAATTCTACATTGAAAAAGTAAAACGGCACTTTCTCTTCCAAGCTCTGCGGTGCACCCAAACAGTGGTTTACCCCCACATATGAGGTATCGACGTACTCAGGAGAAATTGCACAACAACTTTTCTGGTCTAATTTCTCCTGTTACTCTCCTGAAAATAAAAATTTGGGGGCAAAAAATCATTTTTGTAGAAAAAATGCGATTTTTTATTTTCACGGATCTACGTTGTAAACTTCCGTGAAGCACCTGGGGGTTTAAAGTGCTCACCACATATCTAGATAAGTTCCTTAAGGGGTCTAATTTCCAAAATGGTGTCACTTGTGGAGCGTTTCCACTGTTTAGGCACATCAGGTGCTCTCCAAACGCGACATGGCGTCCGATCTTAATTCCTGCCAATTCTACATTGAAAAAGTCAAACGGCGCTCCTTCTCTTCCAAGCTCTGCGGTGCTCCCAAACAGTGGTTTACCCCCACATATGTGGTATCGGCGTATTCAGGAGAATTTGCACAACAAAATTTATGGTTAAATTTCTGTTTTTACACTTGTGAAAATTAAAAAAAAAATGGTTCTGAAGTAAAATGTTTGGAAAAAAAGTTAAATGTTCATTTTTGCCTTCCACATTGTTTCAGTTCCTGTGAAGCACGTAAAGGGTTAATAAACTTCTTGAATGTGGTTTTGTGCACCTTAAGGGGTGCAGTTTTTAGAATGGTGTCACACTTGGTTATTTTCTATCATATAGACCCCTCAAAATGACTTCAAATGTGAGGTGGTCCCTAAAAAAAATGGTGTTGTAAAAATGAGAAATTGCTGGTCAACTTTTAACCCTTATAACTCCCTAACAAAAAAATATTTTGTTTATAAAATTCTGCTGGTGTAAAGTAGACATGTGGGAAATGTTATTTATTAACTATTTTTTGTGACATATCTCTCTGATTTAATGGCATAAAAATACAAAGTTTGAAAATTACAAAATTTTAAAAATTTTCGCCAGATTTCCATTTTTTTCATAAATAATCGCAAGTAAAATCGAAGAAATATTACCACTACCATGAAGTACAATATGTCACGAAAAAACAGCGGGATCTGTTAAAGCGTTCTAGAGTTATTACCTCATAAAGTGACACTGGTCAGAATTGTAAAAATTGGCTTGGTCATTAAGTACCAGATTGGCTCTGCACTAAGGGGCTTATAAATAAGCAAAACAATACTATTATTTGGTTGGAAATTTGACAACAGTCGCAGTTATTTTGGCTAAAGGTTGTGCAACCAAGTATTAGGCTGAGGGTGCCAATATTTTTGTCTGGCCCATTTTTGGAGTTTTGTGTGAAATTATCAATGTTTTGCTTTTTACTTCATTCTCTTTTGTGTTTTTTTCATTTAAGACAAATTAAATGAAAATAATACCAGAGAATTTGTGTTTGCAATCATTTTCAGGAAGAAACTGAGTATTATCTGACAGAATTGCAGGGGTGTGAATACTTTTGGCCATGACTGTATATATATATATATATATATATATATATATATATATATATATATATATATATACAGTTAGGTCCATATATATTTGGACAGAGACAACATTTTTCTCATTTTGGTTATAGACATTACCACAATTTAATTTTAAACAAAACAATTCAGATGCAGTTGAAGTTCAGACTTTTAACTTTCATTTGAGAGTATCCATATTAAAATTGGATGAAGAGTTTAGGAGTTTCAGCTCCTTAACCTGTGCCACTCTGTTTTTTAAAGGGACCAAAAGTAATTGGACAATTGACTCCAAGGCTATTTCATGGACAGGTGTGGGCAATCCCTTCATTATGTCATTCTCAACTAAGCAGATAAAAGGCCTGGAGTTGATTTGAGGTGTGGTGCTTGCATTTGCAAGGTTTTCCTATGAAGTAAACATGCGGTCAAAAGTGCTCTCCATGAAGGTCAAACAAGCCATTCTTAAGCTGTGAAAACAGAGAAAAAACCCATCCGAGAAATTGCTACAATATTAGGAGTGGCAAAATGTACAGTTTGGTACATCCTGAGAAGGAAAGAAAGCACTGGTGATCTCATCAATGCAAAAAGACCTGGGCGCCCACGGAAGACAACAGTGGTGGATGATCGCAGAATAATCTCTATGGTGAAGAGAAACCCCTTCACAACAGCCAACCAAGTGACCAACACTCTCCCGGAGGTCGGCATATCAATATCCAAATCTATCATAAAGAGAAGACTGCATGAAAGTAAATACAGAGGGTTCACTGCACGGTGCAAGCCACTCATAAGTGTCAAGAATAAAAAGGCTAGACTGGACTTTGCTAAAAAACATCTAAAAAAGCCAGCACAGTTCTGGAAGAACATTCTTTGGACAGATGAAACCAAGATCAACCTCTACCAGAATGATGGAAAGAGAAAAGTATGGCGAAGGCTTGGTACAGCTCATGATCCAAAGCATACCACATCATCTGTAAAACACGGCGGAGGCAGTGTGATGGCTTGGGCATGCATGGCTGCCAGTGGCACTGGGTCACTAGTGTTTATTGATGATGTGACACAGGACAGAAGCAGCCAAATGAATTCTGAGGTATTCAGAGCCATACTGTGTGCTCAGATCCAGCCAAATGTAGCAAAACGGATTGGTCGTCGTTTCATACTACAGAAGGACAATGACCCAAAACATGAAGCCAAAGCAACCCAGGAGTCTATTAAAGCAAAGAAGTGGAATATTCTTGAATGGCCAAGTCAGTCACCTGATCTCAACCCAATTGAGCATGCATTTCACTTGTTAAAGACTAAACTTCAGACAGAAAGGCCCACAAACAAACAGCAACTGAAAACCACCGCAGTGAAGGCCTGGCAGAGCATCAAAAAGGAGGAAGCACAGCGTCTGGTGATGTCCATGAGTTCAAGACTTCAGGCAGTCATTGCCAACAAAGGGTTTTCAACCAAGTACTAGAAATGAACATTTTATTTAAAATTATTGAATCTGTCCAATTACTTTTGGTCCCTTTAAAAACAGGGTGGCACATGTTAAGGAGCTGAAACTCCTAAACCCTTCATCCAATTTTAATGTGGATACCCTCAAATGAAAGCTGAAAGTCTGAACTTCAACTGCATCTGAATTGTTTTGTTTAAAATTCATTGTGGTAATGTCTATAACCAAAATGAGAAAAATGTTGTCACTGTCCAAATATATATGGACCTAACTGTATATATATATACACAGTATATAACCACCATTAAATGCTCTACTTATATCTAACTTAGGGAGAGTAGTGAGTGGGTGCTGTAGCGGACTCATTAAAAGAGTATTACCGGTAAGTAATCCGGCTTTTTACTGTTCGCCACGACAGCACCCACAGGAGAGATTTTCAGAGAACCATAGCCTGGGAGGGGCCACCATGCTGAGGACAGCTCTCCCAAAGGCTAGCTCTGAAGAAGATGAAAGATCCAGTCTATAGTAGTTATAAAAGGTAGATTGAGATGACCATGTTGCGGCCTTACATATAAACTCAATTGGGATGTCTGCCTTCTCAGCTCAAGAGGATGCCACTGCTCGCGCTGAATGCGCATTTATACCCTCCGGAGAATTTTTGCCTTTCGCGGAGTATGACAGGTAGATTGCGTCCCTGATCCAACAAGAAAAGGTGCCCTTTGTGACCCCGTACCCCTTTCTGTAGCCCTGGAAGGATACAATCAAAGCCCTACTCTGTCTCCAGGCCCTAGATCTAACTATATATTTCAGGACAGCCCTCCTTTTGGCATATGCAACAGATTAGGACTTATTATAAGTGAAAGGAGGACTTTACACTAACCAGACAGCAGATGGCGATAGTGTGTAATGTAATATACTTGCTGTAATGTGGAGAGGGAAACTCTCTGTTGTTGTTGGTAGCTTTTCTTACTTCCTGCTTCTTCCTGTTATTCTTCTTGAATGTGTTATGCCTCAGTGTGCACGGACTATGTGACACTGAATTGTACCTTATGTTTACCAGTATGAAGTAAATACTGTTTACTCAAGATATCTTGCTGATTGAAGCTTTCCTAACTACAGCGGTGACTGCAAGAAAACGCACTCTGTGACAGGTTATGGGCCCAGAACCCCAGACACTACAGGTCTGCACTACAAGGCAGAAGGATCCTGGTTTATAACCCCAGATAACAATGGAGCACACAGATAAGCTCTGTAAACAGAAGAAACTAAATCCAGACACAGAGTGACAGAGGAATTCATCCTCCCAGGAGCTGGACATACAGAAGAATATATTCAGTACAACTCTCTAAACAAGTAAGACTATATAAAGATGATGAGTAACACAGAACTGAAATTTACAGTAGCTAAACTGAATAGTGAAAATTATCAGTTATGGAAATTCAAAGTAGAGATGTTGTTCATCTAAGGATGATCTATGGGAAGTAATTGTTACAGCAAGACCAGATCAAGATAATCAGACATGGGATAAAAAGAATATACATGCTAAAGCCACCATTAGCTTATTAGTGGATGATGCTCAATTAATACATATAAGAAATGAAGAAACAGCTAAGGGAATGTGGGAAGCATTAAGAAAACTGTATGAAAGACCTAGCTTGAATCACAAGTTATTTTTATTAAGAAAGCTGTACAGTATGAGATTGAGTGCAAATGATGATATGCAGAAGCACATATTCTCAATGATGGAAGTGATATCACAGCTAAGATCTATTGGTGAAGATGTTAAAGAAAGTCATGTAGCAGCTATATTGTTGTGCAGTTTACCAGATTCGTATACAGCCTTGATAAATGCCCTTGAGACGAGACCAGAAACTGACATTACATTAGATTTTGTGAAAACAAGACTAATAGATGAATATCAGAGAAGAATAGAACAAAGAAATGATTCTTCTTCTGAAAAGGACAGTGAAAACGCTCTTAAAGCTACAGAATTCAAAAAACCTTATAATAAAGAGAGAAGAGAATGCTTCAAATGTAAGAAAAAAGGTCATTTAAAGAAAGACTGTACCATATGGAAAGCAGAACAACAAAAATTACAACATAAAAAGCATACACAGAAAGTAAAAAACACATTTTCCGATTCATGTGAGAATAATTGGAATGGCACATTTAAAGTAACAGACAAGAAATCATCACTTGGTTGGTTTATTGATTCAGGAGCAACGAGTCATATGACAAGTGACAAGAATTTCTTTACTGATCTTGATTTAGATAAGAAAGAAGCCATTTATCTTGCAGATGGAAGCAAAATAACCGCAGAAGGTATCGGACAAGGTATGCTAAATTGTTCAAACAAGTTCGGGCAAGATTCAAAGATACTTGTACAAGATGTGTTGTATGTTCCAAAATTGGAAGGCGGATTATTATCTGTGAAACGTTTAACAGCAAAAGGACTTACAGTGAAATTCAAAGACAATGAGTGTGCAATTATTGCAGGAAACAAGGTGATAACCAAAGTCAAGGCAGATGAACAATTATATCATTTTGACACACCAAAGAAACAGATGAAGGTGTGAACATGTGAACACATGATCACAAAAACTGTATTCACATGTGGCATAGAAGTCTAGGACATAGACACCCTGACAGTATAAGGGAACTACAGAGAAAGGAATTGACAAAAGATTTAAAGATATCAGATTGCTCAATTACCATAAGATGTGAATGTTGTATAAAATCCAAAGCCACAAGGATATCTATTCCAAAAGAAAGTGAGATGAAAAGCAAAAGACCACTTGATTTGGTGCATACTGACGTATGTGGACCCATGAAAGTGACCACATCAGGAGGCAATAGATACATGTTGACTTTTATAGACGATTACTCAAGATACACAGTCACATACTTAATTAAAAACAAAAGTGAAGTTTTTGATAAACTTGTAGACTATGTAACAAGATCAAGTAACAAAATTCAAAGGAAGCCAATTGTCATCAGAAGTGATAATGGAGGTGAATTTACAGGTCACAGAATAGAAGACTACTTAAGACAAAATGGAATAAAACACCAGAAAACGGTTCCATACACACCTGAACAAAATGGAGTAGCAGAAAGGAAAAACAGAACTCTAACAGAAATGATAAGATGTATGCTGACGGATTCCAAACTACCAGAGAAATATTGGGGCGAGGCAGCAATGACAGCTACATATCTACAGAACCGACTTTTTTCCAGAAAACTGACAAAAACTCCATATGAACTGTGGCAAGGTATGAAACCAAGTGTCAATCATTTAAAAGTTTTTGGATGTAAAGTTTTCATATTCATTCCAACAGAAAAACGTTCCAAACTTCAAAACAGATCCATGGAAGGAATATTTGTTGGATATAGTGAAAATTGCAAAGGATACAGAATCCTAGATCCCAAAACAGACAGAGTTACGGTGAGTAACAGTGTGACATTCATTGAAGATTTAAATGAAGACATTATGATTTCAGTTGAAACAAAAAATGAGAAAACCAATAGTGACACAACTGAAGAAATATCTGATGAGAAAGAAGCAGAAATTAATGAAGAACAAAATACTGAAAGTAAAGAATCACATCTACAAACAGACACAGAACCAAGATGTTCAATGAGAGAGAACAAAGGAAAACCACCAAAACGTCTCTCATACAAGACAAGCACAAGCGAGTCAAGAAGTACTGTGGTTAAGACAATTGTTGACAGAATTAGGACAACCACAGTTGGCACCAACAAAACTGAAAGAGGACAATCAAGGATGTCTTGTTCTTGCTCAGATGGAAAGAGTCAATCCAAGAACCAAGCATATTGATGTGAAATATCATTTCTTGAGAGATAATCAGGAACAAGGAGTCTTGAAGTTAGAGTACTGTCCTACTGAAGAAATGACAGCAGACATCCTCACGAAGGCGTTGAATGCTGATAAACATCAGAGACTAATAAAAAAGTTGGGTTTGATTGAATAAGTCCTTACTGTTGAGAAAGGGTGTTGGCATATGCAACAGATTAGGACTTATTATAAGTGAAAGGAGGACTTTACACTAACCAGACAGCAGATGGCGATAGTGTGTAATGTAATATACTTGCTGTAATGTGGAGAGGGAAACTCTCTGTTGTTGTTGGTTGCTTTTCTTACTTCCTGCTTCTTCCTGTTATTCTTCTTGAATGTGTTATGCCTCAGTGTGCACGGACTATGTGACACTGAATTGTACCTTATGTTTACCAGTATGAAGTAAATACTGTTTACTCAAGATATCTTGCTGATTGAAGCTTTCCTAACTACAGCGGTGACTGCAAGAAAACGCACTCTGCAACACTCCTCACATCTAGGGTGTGAAACTTCTCTTCCTCTGGAGTGGAAGAATTACTAAAGAAGGAGGGAAAAATGATCTCCTGTGACCTGTGAAACTTTGCTGCCACCTTATGTATGTATAATGGATCTGGTTTCAGTATAATCTTGTCTTGATATACTAACAGGAAGGGAGGATCTATGGAAAGAGCTTGGATATCGCTACCTCTTCTGGCTGAAGTCAATACTACCAAAAGGGCTGTTTTTAATTATATGTATTTCAGGGAAACGGACTCTAATGGATCAAATGGGGAACCTGTCAGGGACTCCAGATCTAACTTTAGATCCCAGGGAGAAACTCTAGAAATGTGAACCTGGTCACTTCATTCACAAGCTGCGATGAATCGAGAGACCCACCTATCTCCTGCCACATTATAACCATAAAGGGCCCCTAAGGCAGATACCTGGACCTTTAGTGTACTAACGGACAGACCCAGTTCTCTACCTCTCTGCAGAAATTCTAAAATAGGAGTGTGTTAATTAAGCCCTCCGAAAATCCCCTTAATTTTAATAACTGCCTCTCAAGTTCCATGCCGTCAAGTGGAGGCTCTCCACTTGAGGATAAAGGCATGGACCCTGAGAGAATAGATCCGGGATCGATGGGAGGACCCATGGGTCGGTCATGGACATGACCTGCAGCCAGGAGAACCAAGGCCTCTTGGATCAGAATGGTGCGATGAGGATTATCGTTGCTTTCTCTTCCATGATCTTTCTGATGACCAAAGGTAGCAGCATTATTAGCGGAAAGGCATATGCTAGTTTGAAGTGCCAAGAAGCTTGAAGGGCATCCAATATCTCTGGATGATCTGCTGTATTCAGGGAGGCAAATCTCCCCACCTGCTTATTCTTCTTTGTGGCATAAAGGTCTACTTGAGGAATAATTATACGATCTTTCGGAATATGTGGCGGTTGAGACGCCATTCTCCTTGATGTAGCACATGACGGCTCAGTAAGTCTGTTTTTGAGTTGTCCTTTCCCTTGATATGGACCGCTGAGAGAGAAAGTAGATGGGTCTTGGCTAAACTGAAAATTTGTACCGCGGAAGACATCAGCTTCTTTGATCGTGTTCCGCCTTGTCGGTTCACATATGCAACCGCCATGGTGTTGTCTGACTGGATTCTTACATGCAAACCTCGAAGCTGTGGAAGAAAATTATGTAATACATGACTGACCGCGTTCAGCTCTTTCAAGTTTGATGAGTCCTGCATCTCCTCTATGTTTCACTGTCCCTGTGATAGGCTGTCCCCTATATGGGTGCCCCATCCTTCAGGACTAGCATCAGTGGTGATTATACTGAATGGTTTTATTACCCATGGGACATCTCTAGATAGATGGGTATCATCCAACCACCAGGCCAGGGAGGTTAACACTTCTGTAGACTAGGTTATTAGTCCCTCCAGATGACCCCGCAAACTTTCTTCCATGTGGAGGACCTCATGCTGCAACCCCCAGGTATGGTACTGTGCCCATTGGACCACCGGAATGCAGGAGGTAAGAGATCCTAGAAGGGACATAGCCTCTCTTAAGGACATCCGAGGTTTGTCCATTGCTGTCTTAACTTTCACCTTTATGATTAACTTCTTTACCTCTGGAAGCAGACATTTTTGATTTGTTGAATCCAGATGACGACCCAGGAAAGTCTGAAGGGTCTGTGGCACCAGCATGGACTTCTCGAAATTGATAATCCATCCCAATGCCTGTAGAGATGAAATTGTGTCAGCAAGGCGGTTACTTCTTTGGGAGGTCGAGTTTCCTACAATCAGAAAAAAAGACATCACCTCCAACATTAGTTTTGTGAATACTCGAGGTGACATAGAAAGAATGAAGGGCATTGCTGCGAACTGGAAATGGCAGACTCTCCCTGCCAAGATCACTGCCACCCTAAGATACCATTGGTATTTGACATGTATAGGAGGATGATAATATGCATCTTTTAGATCCAATCCAGCCATCAAACATCTAGGAAATAAGAGTCTGATAGTGGATCTAATTGACCCCATCTTGAATTTACGATTGTAAAGAAAGGTGTTTAACTTCTTTAAATTTATAATGGTCCTAAATTACCCGTCCGATTTAGAGACAAGGAACAAAGGGGAATAAAAACTCTTTCCTTCCTGACCCACTGGAACTTCTACTAGGACATTTTTGGACACCAAGTTCAGAATTTCTGATTCAAGAGCTATTTGTTGTCCTGGTGACTTAAGTGATGTCAAAATAAATGAATATTGGGGAATTCAACAGAATTCCAATTCCAATCCGAACTTTACTAGGTTCAGGACCCAGGTACTTGCGGTTATCTTCTTCCATCTTTGGTGAAAAAATTTTAGTCTGCCTCCTACTGGAGGATCTGGGCTATTAGAACCTACTACCTTTCTGGGAAGAAGGTCCTTTAAGCATAGCCCCTCTTTGTTTGATCTCCTTTGTAGCCCAACGGTCTCGGCCTTTCCGACATCTTCCTTTTGTTGAATGGACGTCTTTTAAATGCTCTCCTATAAAATGGAAGAGATTTATCAGGGAAACAATTTTTCCTTTCTCCCATTTTGGTGAGTATCTCATCCAGTACACTTCCGAAGAGAAACTCACCCTGGCATGGGATGGCGCAGAGTTTTGTTTTTCACTGCGTACCTCCCTTCCAACTCTTAAGCCACAAAGCGTGTCGAGCGGCATTAACTAGACCAGCTGATCTAGCTGCTAATCTTAACGAATCCGCCAATGCATCCACCTGGAAAACCACCGGTCCCCTGATTAATGGAATGGCAGATAATTTGTCCCTGGACACATTCTGCTCGATCTGTTGCTCTAGCTGGTCTATCCATACCAACATTGATCTTGCCATGCACGTGGCGGGTAGAATTAAAGGCCCAAGGAATGGTGATTGTTGATATTGACTGACGTGAATGTAACCCTATGATGACCATTGGGACTAATGTGATTGAAAATTGTCTTGCCGAGGTTATTATCTTGTTACAACAGGTGGCCGAGACTGCTGGTTCCAGTGAGCAGAGAGTCCTACAAAAGGAAATCAGAGCTCTGGTGCAGAGACAGCAGGTAGAAATGTCTGGTGGAGAAATTGGCAGAGTGACTGTGAGTGATCCAATCCCCATTGCAATAACCCCCAGGAGTGAAATGTTGATATGGTGTCGGGCAGCAATAGGCCTCAGAGGTAAAGATTACCAGGCCCTGGTAGAACCTGTGTATTCAGACAGTAGGCCCACAATCCTGACAGCCAGAGGGGTGGTTGAAGTCCACAAAATGAGGGTACAAGTACGTGCCCTTAACTGTGGAAAGAGATTCACTTAACCAGATGTCACACTTGCCAAACTGTTTACTGTTGATAATAATGTGGTACAGGCAACAGAACCTTTGGTCCCGTCCAACCAGGCGGAGGACAATGGCTCTGCAGGACAATTAGAGGATTGGTTCCAGAAGCTACACGTGGGCAGTGGGCACAGATTCTACCCAATCACACAAGAAACATGGGGCTTACCGGGTAGTCCATGAGTATGAACGGATATTCAGCAAACACCCACTAGATTTTGGGCAGGTAAAAGGGGTTCAACATTATATCCCCACGGATAGTCATCCACCCAGGCTCGGACTGGCCCACCGGAGAACCGGAGGATCCTCCGGTGGGCCCAGGCACAGACACCTGCTGGTAGGGCCCCCACTGCTCCAGGGCCCCCGCCCGCCCGCCCGCCCCCCCTTGAAGACGATACTCACCAGGACCCTGCTCCAGCGATGGTCTCGGCGTCTGCACTGCAGCTCGTCCTGCTTGTGCGGTCACATGGTACCGCTCATTAAGGCCATGAATATGCGCATATTCATGACCTTAATGACAGTATCACATGACCGCACAAGCAGGAAGCAGATGCGATGCTGCGCTGCCGCCGGGAGTCGGGACAGAGCGCGAGGGATGTCGGCACGGCCGTGCAGTGTGTGGGACAGGTGAGTATGAGGACGGGGGTACTGGGGGCTGAAGGAGGACATAAGCCGGTGCGGGTGCGGTGGCGGCGGGGGTGGGTGGGTGTAAGTCTGGGGAAGATTGCTGGTCACACTGGGGGCAGTGCTGGACACTGGGGCAATGCTGGACACTGGCGCAGATTGCTGGACACTGGGGCAGATTGCTTTTCACACTGGGGGCAGTGCTGTACACTGGGGCAATGCTGGACACTGGGGCAGATTGCTGGTCACACTGGGGCAGATTGCTGGTCACACTGGGGGCAGTGCTGTACACTGGGGCAATGCTGGACACTGGGGCAGATTGCTGGTCACACTGGGGGCAGTGCTGTACACTGGGGCAATGCTGGACACTGGGGCAGATTGCTGGACACTGGGGCAGATTGCTGGTCACACTGGGGGCAGTGCTGTACACTGGGGCAATGCTGGACACTGGGGCAGATTGCTGGACACACTGGGGGCAATGCTGGACACTGGGGCAGATTGCTGGACAATGGGGCAGATAGATTGCTGGACACTGGGTGCAATGCTGGACACTGGGGCAGATTGCTGGTCACACTGGGGGCAGTGCTGTACACTGGGGCAATGCTGGACACTGGGGCAGATTGCTGGACACTGGGGCAGATTGCTGGTCACACTGGGGCAATGCTGGACACTGGGGCAGATTGCTGGACACTGGGGCAGATTGCTGGTCACACTGGGGGCAGTGCTGTACACTGGGGCAATGCTGGACACTGGGGCAGATTGCTGGACAATGGGGCAGATAGATTGCTGGACACTGGGGCAGATTGCTGGTCACACTGGGGGCAGTGCTGGACACTGGGGCAATGCTGGACACTGGGGCAGATTGCTGGACACTGGGGCAGATTGCTGGTCACACTGGGGGCAGTGCTGTACACTGGGGCAATGCTGGACACTGGGGCAGATTGCTGGACAATGGGGCAGATAGATTGCTGGACACACTGGGGGCAATGCTGGACACTGGGGCAGATTGCTGGTCACACTGGGGGCAGTGCTGTACACTGGGGCAATGCTGGACATGGGCAGATTGCTGGACACTGGGGCAGATTGCTGGTCACACTGGGGGCAGTGCTGGACACTGGGGCAATGCTGGACACTGGGGCAGATTGCTGGACACACTGGGGGCAATGCTGGACACTGGGGCAGATTGCTGGACACACTGGGGGCAATGCTGGACACTGGGGAAGATTGCTGGACACACTGGGGGCAATGCTGGACACTGGGGCAGATTGCTGGACACACTGGGGGCAGTGCTGGACACTGGGGCAGATTGCTGGACATACTGGGGCAATGCTGGACACTGGGGCAGATTGCTGGTCACACTGGGGGCAGTGCTGTACACTGGGGCAATGCTGGACACTGGGGCAGATTGCTGGACACTGGGGCAGATTGCTGGACACACTGGGGGCAGTGCTGGACACTGGGGCAGATTGCTGGACACACTGGGGGCAATGCTGGACACTGGGGGCAGATTGCTGGACACACTGCGGGCAATGCTGGACACTGGGGGCAATGCTGGACACTGGGGCAGATTGCTGGACACACTGGGGCAGATTGCTGGACACACTGGGGGCAGTGCTGGACACTGGGGCAGATTGCTGGACACACTGGGGGCAGTGCTGGACACACTGGGGCAATGCTGTACACTGGGGTAGATTGCTGGACACACTGGGGCAGATTGCTGGACACACTGGGGGCAATGCTGGACACTGGGGCAGATTGCTGGACACACTAGGGGCAGTGCTGGACACACTGGGGGCAGTGCTGGACACTGGGGCAGATTGCTGGACATACTGGGGCAGATTGCTGGACAACCTGGGGGTAATATGCTTGACATACTGGGGAAGATTGCTGGACACACTGTCTGGGGGCAATGCTGGACACTGGGGCAGATTTCTGGACACACTGGGGGCAGTGCTGTACATACTGGGGCAGATTGCTGGACACACTGGGGGTAATATGCTGGACACACTGGGGCAGATTGCTGGACACACTGTCTGGGGGCAATGCTGGACACTCTGGGGTAATATGCTGGACACACTGGGGCAGATTTCTGGACACACTGGGGGAAATGCGGGACACACTGGGGCAATATGCTTGACATACTGGGGATGATTGCTGGACACACTGTCTGGGGGCAATGCTGGACATACTGGGGCAGATTGCTGGACACACAGGACTGGAGGCATGGGCAGAATGAAAGACATGGGGCAGGATTGGATCATGGGGCAGGATGGATACGAAGGAGACAGAATAGGGCAGGATGGGGAGATCATATGGGGTAGAATGGATACTCATGAGGGCAGGATGCGAGAACATATGGCTGGAGCCAGGAATGAGATAAACGGGGCCAGGGTGGGGAATATTATTACCATAGGGGCTAATTAAGGGATATTATTACTGCAGTGATGTATTTATTTTATTTTTTGAGGACACTGTTTTAAATGGGGGGGCGGTCCTGTTAGTGTGCAGAGTGACACTATATCTCCTTTTTTTCTTCATGTGGTGTAATGTAGAAGTTGTGAAAAATTAAGTAATGTGTTCTGCAAGCGGAGCTCGAGATAACTGTGTTATTTCCTGCAGAAACGAGTCCTGGCTGGATGAAGTGACGGCGGTCTGTGCTGGATGAAAGATGAAGGACTTCACCTAGAGACGTCACTGGTGAGTCAGTGTTACCTATACACTTACACTATACACTGTTTACTATATACAGAGCTCCCGTGTATAATGTCACCAGTGATCACTGTATTACCTATACATTATATACAGAGCTCCTGTGTATAATGTCACCAGTGATCTCTGTATTACCTCTACACAGACACTGCATACTAAGTACAGATCTCCTGTGTATAATGTCACTTAGGCTGCCGTCACACATTCAGTATTTGGTCTGTAATTTACATCAGTATTTGTAAGCCAAAACCAGGAGTGGGTGATAAATGCAGAATTGGTGCATATGTTTCTATTATACTTTGCCTCTGATTGTTCCACTCCTGGTTTTGGCTTACAAATACTGAGGTAAAATACTGACCAAATACTGCTAGTGTGACGGCAGCCTTATGATGATAGTATTGTGTTTTGTTTTTGTTTTTTTAATTTCTGATCAGTATTGTAGTATTCAGTCACTATGTGGTGGTAATATGTGGTCTGGAAATGGTGTTGTGGTATTTGTCCCTTGTATGTGCTATTTGGTTACCAAGTGGTGGTAATATGTGGTCTGCAAATGGTGTTGTGGTATTTGTCCCTTGTATGTGCTATTTGGTCACCAAGTGGTGATAATATGTGGTCTTGACATGGTGCGGTGGTATTTGTCCCTTGTATGTGCTATTTGGTCACCAAGTGGTGATAATATGTGGTCTTGACATGGTGCGGTGGTATTTGTCCCTTGTATGTAGTATTATTCGGTCACTATGTGGTCTGGTCATGGTGTGGTGGTATTTCTTCCTGTATGTGGTATTATTGGTCTTGGTATAGTGGATTGTGTTGTGTATGGCGGTCATTTGTTCTCTCTGATATTAATTAGGAGAAGATTCTTTATTTCCATTAAGTTGTAATGCTTTGTACACAGCGGCGGAGATGCACTTACAGGGGTTTCCTGTGGAAAAAAGTAATCACCTCTCCACAGGATAAGTGATAACGTATTGATTGGTGGGGGTCTGACTGCTTGGACCCACTCCGCAAAATGTGGAACTTTTTATCCCCATTAGACTGGAGTGGCATGTCCGACTAGATCACTGATCCATTCATTCCCTCAGTGGCTGCACTTGTTTTTTTCTGGAAGCCCCAAAGAGAATGAATGGAGCTGCGGTCAGAAATCCCACCTGCCGCTGCATTTTAAAATAGTGATAAAAGTGTCCTGTCAGGGATAAAACTTCCCCATTCTTCCGATCGGTGCAATTTCTAATGGTCGGATCTAAGCGATCACCTATCCTGTGGAGCCCATGGATCAGTGATAACTTGTTTTAACCAAGAACCCCATTAATGTAAACTACCGTAATTATACATCCCAGTTATTGGGGTACACGGTAGATGTGCAGCAGCCGCCGGTGTTTTACAGCCGATGCTCCACTATAATGACAGATATTTGCATATAGCTGTAGGGTGGGCCCCTAGAGTCCATTCCTCTGGTGGGCCCCAGACACCCCAGTCCGACGCTGCATCCACCCATTAAGGAGAGGTACCGGCCTGTACCTCCAACACATTATCAGTGTGCAAAAAGTATGCTATGAGAGATGAAGGAGGCTGGAGTAGTTCAAGATAGTTGTAGCCCCTGGACAGCTCCATTAGTCCTTGTCAGGAAAAAGGACGGCACAATGAGAATGTGTGTTGATTACAGGCAGATAAACCGCATAACACACAAGGATGCATACCCGTTCCGTTACCTAGGATCGAAGAATCCTTGGCTGCTTTAAAATCTGCTAATTACTTTTCCACCTTGCATCTCACCAGTGGGTACTGGCAGATTCATGTGGCAGAGGTAGATAAAGATGGCCTTCACAACACCAATGGGTCTCTCAGAATTCAATTACATGCCGTTCGGACTGTGCAACGCCCCATGAATGTTCCAGAGGATGATGGAGTGCTGTCTCGGGCACAAGAATTTAGAAACCATCTTGCTGTACCTGGACGATGTCATTGTCTTCAACAAGACATACGAACACCACATGAAGCACCTGGCTGAGATGTTCGAAGCTCTGTCCAACTTTGGCCTAAAGGTAAAACCATCTAAATGTCACCTGTTGAAATCCAAAGTACAGTACCTGGGCCATGTGGTAAGCTCTGAAGGAGTGGCACCAGACCCTAACAAGGTCACCGTGATCAGAGACTGGCCAAAGCCAAACAACATCAATTAAGTCCGACAGTTCCTCGGGTTGGTAGGCTACTACAGAAGATTTATTAAAGACTTCACCAAGATAGCCGCACCACTGCAAGACCTGTTATTGGGCCAATGTAAGAAAACCAAGGTTAAGAATACCCCGTTTGACTTGAACGAAAGGCTGGAGGGATCCTTCGCTTGGTTGAAGATGGCTCTCATGGGAGATGAGGTAATGGCCTACCCAGAATATGACCAACCATTTGTGCTGTACACAGATGCCAGCAACGTGGGACTGGCAGGTGGAAGGGAAGGCCGAGATCCCCCTTTGCCTGTTGACGTTGTAGGACTATCTTCACTCTAGGAGCAACCTCTCATACAACCATCCCCTGTAGGAACAGGAAAAAACACTGGAGGGTGGAGAAGGGAGGGTCCTTTTAACCTCTCTGCAATCCTGTCCCGCTACAGGGGAAGGAAGGTCTACCTCTATGGTGCGGTGTGGAGGGACGTAATGGAAAGATGTGTCTTATAGTCCAAGAAATATGGCAAGTTCTAAAGTGATTTCCCCTTCTCATTCAATAATACGTCTGGCTGGTCTATGTTTTTGTACAATTTGTCAATAACGTATATTGTTTCTCAGAGTTATTTTTGATGGTCAACAAAATACAATTTTCCAGTAAATAATATTTCACACTCTAGGTATGATAACTCCTCTTTGTTGGATTTTGACTTCTAATTCCTCATGTTTATTCCTGTTAAAATAAAAAACTTGTATAAACCTCCCATGCTGGCGCCGATCCAGCAGTGTCAGCACTTGCGTTTTGGGGGCTCAGGTTATGTCACCTGAGCACTGTGTCCAATTAGCGCTGGCTTCACTGTTCTCACCTTCCGACAAAATCCAACAATAAGAGGAAGTCAATAAGGAAGCTGCAACCCTGGCTTCCTGTTGATGTTCAATAAGTCTGAGGCCAGGGACAGTGAAGCTGGGGCTGATTGGGCACAAGGCTCGTGTGATGTAACAACCTCATATGAGCCCCAGGAACGCGATTGCCGATACCGCTGGAACAGCACTGGCACATAAGGTGAATATGATTTTTTTTATATTTTAACAAGGCCAAACATGATAACAACCCATTTAAGAAAACTACCATTTCAGTTTAAAATATTTCCCTCATAAAGAACATGAAAAAGGCTTCTCCCCTGTGTGAATTCGCTGGTGCTTAAGCAAATCTGATTTATGGTTAAAACCTATCCCACATTCTAAACAGGAAAAAAGCTTCTCCTCTGTGTGTGTTCTGTGGTGATAATCAAGAACCGATTTTCGGTCAAAACATTTATTACATTCTGAACAGGAAAAAGGCTTCTCCCCTGTGTGAATTCTATGGTGGTTATCAAAAACCGTTTTTCGGATAAAACATTTCCCACATTCTGAACAGGAAAAAGGCTTCTCCCCTGTGTGAATTCTCTGGTGTATAGCAAGATATGATTTGTCATTAAAACATTTCCCACATTCGGAACAGGAAAAAGGCTTCTACCCTGAGTGAATTCTGTGGTGTATAGCAAGATATGATTTCTGGCTAAAACATTTCCCACATTCGGAACAGGAAAAAGGCTTCTCCCCTGTGTGAATTCTGTGGTGTGTAACAAGTTGTGATTTCTGGCTAAAACATTTCCCACATTCTGAACAGGAAAAAGGCTTCTCCTCTGTGTGAATTCTCTGGTGTCTAACAAAATCTGATTTCTGGTTAAAACATTTCCCACATTCTGAACAGGAAAAAGGCTTCTCCCCTGTGTGAATTCTCTGGTGTCTAACACAATCTGATTTCTGGTTAAAACATTTCCCACACTTGGAACAAGAAAATCTGTTGTCTGCTGTCGGAATTGCTTGATGCTTAAGAAAAGACTTTTCAAGGGGAAAGCCATTTCCATATTCTGAAGGTGAAAACGGCATCTTTGATTTAGGAGCAGTTCGTTTTTTAATGCTTATTTTACGAATTTGATTTTCCTTAGTAGTCGGTAATGAATCAGAAGACAGGACCTGTTTCAAAGGATCAGATGATAGATCTTTGCTGTGAAGGGATGATGGTATATCTGGAGTAATAGAATTCACTTCAATTGTATCCTGTGGGATCTCAAGATTATCTGATTTAAAAATTGAAGATGTTAGCTGTCTCTCAGATCTCCTGGTACAGTCATCGTCATCTGCCAAAAATAAAAACCAATTATTTTTCAATTAAATATCCTCAAACTTAATATTTTTGAACATTTCTATTACAACTGTCAATAAAAATGGCAAGTTATGTAAAAAATTTGACTTATTCACCAAGAAAATGACAGTTCTCCGCGTAATAGAAAATCTCACAGGACGAACCTGTAGAGCGTGGTGTTCAATTGTTTGTTCATTCTGCCTCCCAACTATGAAATAAAAAGCCAAGCAATGTTGTGTAGAAAAAAAATACTACCAATAAAAAGTTCTACTCATCTTACACAAAAAAACAAGTCTCCACTCAGGTCCATCATCTGTCAAAGGAAAAACAGAGGTTTCTACATTTTTAGTGGCTCAAAGGCTCTTGAAAAGCAACATGGCTTCCATAAACCAATCCAGCAAATCCGCTCCCCCAAAGTCAAACTTCTCCCTCGCTTCTGAGTCTTGCAGTGTGCCCAAACCACATTTAGAATCAATGTATTTGGCATTTACAGTCAAGAAATGGGGTGCTTACTTTTGAATGGGTGTTCTGGAGTAAAAAGTCAATAGATCAAAATGGTAGAACTCCGGCACAAGATAAAAATTTATCTAACGTTTTATTGTGCTGAAACAAGAAAATCCACAATTTCAGATAATAGACCCATATGAATACAGAGGTGTTTAAATCATCATCATTTCGGTGCAAATCTGCCTTTCTCAAGATTCATCTGTTTTTACAGGTTCAAGGTACCCGAGTGGTGGAGTAAGGTGTCCATGTGGAACGCCCGCCAGGGTAGTGGGGTATTCGGTACCGGGTCCGGTATTCACAGGGAGATGTCACAGTGGCTGCGACCTGGTCCGTGGCCCTGGGCGCCCATGTCAAAGGGAATGTCCTTACAGGGGTTTTAGGAATAAAGTTTGTTCGTGACGCCACCTGTGGTATTCGATCAGTAGGGACCGACGCTGCTTAAAGGGTTCCTCTGGGGTGATGGTATGGCACCTAGATGGTATAACTTTCCATAGCTGAAATAGGTCCCTGTTATGATCCTTAGTGGCTGAGGATCACCAAACGGACTAGCTAAGTTACTGAACATAGGAACGAGCTCTAGGGAGGTGGTAACTGGACTGACCGCAAACCTGATCCTAACCAAACACACTAAAGGTAGCCGGTGAACGTGCCTAAAATCCTGGACATCTCGACACAGCCTGAGAAACTAGCTACCCCTAGAGGGAAAGTAAGACCTCACTTGCCTCAGAGAAATAACCCCAAAGATATAGGAAGCCCCCAACAAATAATAACGGTGAGGTAAGGGGAAAATACAAACGTAGAAATGAAAACAGATTCAGCAAATGAGGCCCGCTAATACTAGATAGCAGAAGACAGATAGGGAACTGTGCGGTCAGTAGAAAACCCTATGCAAAATATCCACGCTGAGAATACAAGAACCCCCACACCAACTAACGGTGTTAGGGGAGAAACTCAGCCCCCTAGAGCTGCCAGCAAGCGAGGAAATCACATACTAGCAAGCTGGACAAGGACTAATCACCAAACAAGAAACATATTGAACACTGGTGACAACCAGGACAGAGGCGACAACCCAGGAATTATCCTCCTGACCATAGCCCTTCCACTTAACTAAATACTGAAGCCTCCGTCTGGAAATAAGAGAATCCAAGATCTTCTCCACCACGTACTCCAATTCGCCCTCAACCAGCACCGGAGCAGGAGGCTCAACAGAAGGAACCACAGGCACCACATACCTCCGCAACAAAGACCTATGGAACACATTATGAATGGCAAACGACGCTGGGAGGTCCAAACGAAAAGACACCGGGTTAAGGATTTCCAAAATCTTATAAGGACCGATGAAGTGAGGCTTGAATTTAGGAGAGGAGACCTTCATAGGCACATACCGAGAAGACAGCCATACCAAATCCCCAACACGAAGTCGGGGACCCACACCGCGACGGCGGTTGGCAAAGCGCTGAGCCTTCTCCTGTGACAACTTCAAATTGTCCACCACATGGTTCCAAACCTGCTGCAACCTATCCACCACAGAATCCACCCCAGGACAGTCAGAAGGCTCAACCTGACCCAAGGAAAAACGAGGATGAAAACCAGAATTGCAGAAAAAAGGCAAAACCAAAGTAGCAGAACTAGCCCGATTATTAAGGACAAATTCGGCCAATGGCAAAAAAGTCACCCAATCATCCTGATCAGCAGAAACAAAACATCTTAAATAAGTTTCCAACGTCTGATTAGTTCGCTCGGTTTGACCATTCGTCTGAGGATGGAAAGCCGATGAAAAAGACAAATCAATGCCCATCTTAGCACAAAAGATCCGCCAAAATCTGGACACAAACTGGGATCCTCTGTCAGACACAATATTTTCAGGGATGCCGTGCAAGCGAACCACATTCTGAAAAAATAAAGGAACCAAATCGGAGGAGGAAGGCAACTTAGGCAAGGGCACCAAATGGACCATTTTGGAAAAACGATCACACACCACCCAGATGACAGACACTCTCTGAGATACTGGAAGATCCGAAATAAAATCCATGGAAATGTGCGTCCAAGGCCTCTTCGGGACAGGCAAAGGCAAAAGCAAACCGCTGGCACGAGAACAGCAAGGCTTAGCCCGAGCACAAATCCCACAGGACTGCATAAAGGAACGCACATCCCGCGACAAGGAAGGCCACCAGAAGGACCTAGCCACCAAATCTCTGGTACCAAAAATCCCAGGATGACCTGCCAACACCGAAGAATGAACCTCGGAAATAACTCTGCAGGTCCATCTATCTGGGATAAACAGTCTCTCTGGTGGGCAACGGTCAGGTCTATCCGCCTGAAATTTCTGCAGCACTCATCGCAAATCTGGGGAAATGGCAGACAAAATCACTCCCTCTCTGAGGATACCAGCAGGGCTCCAAAACTCCCGGAGAGTCAGGCACAACACTCCTAGAAAGAGCATCAGCCTTCACGTTCTTCGAACCAGGCAGGTACGAGACCACGAAATCGAAACGGGAGAAAAACAACGACCAACGAGCCTGTCTAGGATTCAGGCGCTTGGCAGACTCGAGATAAATCAGATTTTTGTGATCAGTCAAGACCACCACACGATGCCTAGCTCCCTCGAGCCAATGTCGCCACTCCTCAAATGCCCACTTCATAGCCAACAACTCCCGATTACCAACATCATAATTCCGCTCGGCAGGCGAAAACTTTCTTGAAAAGAAAGCACAAGGCTTCATTACAGAGCAATCAGAGCTTCTCTGCGGCAAAACAGCCCCTGCTCCAATCTCAGAAGCATCAACCTCGACCTGAAAAGGAAGAGAGATATCAGGCTGACATAAGACTGGAGCTGAAGAGAACCGGCGCTTCAGCTCCTGAAAGGCTTCCACGGCCGCAGGAGACCAATCAGTCACATCAGAACCCTTCTTGGTCAAATCCGTCAAGGGTTTAACCACGCCAGAAAAATTAGCGATGAAGCGACGGTAAAAATTAGCAAAACCCAAGAACTTCTGAAGACTCTTAATAGATGTAGGCTGAGTCCAGTCATGAATAGCCTGGACTGTTATGAACTCTATTTCTGGGCTCCCTCTTGTGGTCACAAGTGGTACTGTGTGAGTGCTATCTTTCTCCAGGTTTGTGACTGGCATCAGCTGTCTCGTTATATGTGGGCTGGTTTCCTATTTAAGCTCACTTGGACTCTCAGTCTATGCCTGCTGTCAATGTATTCAGTGCTACTCTGATTCCTTCTGACTACCTTGCTACCAGTCTCTTCAAGAGAAGCTAAGTTTCCGTTTGTTCATTTTTTGATCATCAGTGTTCAATATATTTCTTGTCCAACTTGCTAATATGTGATTTCCCTGCTTGCTGGTAGCTCTAGGGGGCTGAGATCTCCCCCCCACACCGTTAGTTGGTGTGGGGGTTCTTGAGTTCTCGGCGTGGATATTTTGTAGGGTTTTCTGCTGACCGCACAGCTCACTATCTGTCTTCTGCTATCTAGTATTAGCGGGCCTCATTTGCTGAATCTGTTTTCATTCCTACGTGTGTCTTTTCCCCTTACCTCACCGTTATTATTTGTTGGGGGCTTCCTATATCTTTGGGGTTATTTCTCTTGAGGCAAGTGAGGTCTTGCTTTCTCTTTAGGGGTAGTCAGTTTCTCAGGCTGCGTCGAGACGTCCAGGATTTTAGGCACGTTCACCGGCCACCTTTAGTGTGTTTGGATAGGATCAGGATTGCAGTCAGTCCAGTTACCACCTCCCTAGAGCTTGTTCTTTGTTCAGTAACTTAGCTGGTATTTCTAGTGATCCCCAGCCACTGGGATCATAACAGTACAGCAGGCCCAAAAAAGTGTTTAATGCATCGCAGAAGTGGGATAAAAGAAGTCCTGAGTACAATTTTATTTTTTTTTTCTCCTTTGCTGCAGTCAGTCCAGCTTCTCTCATCCCCTTAATCTCTGGGTGGTTTTGAGCTCAGCTGCAAACCTGGATATTCAGAGTCTGACTTCTAGTGTGGATCATCTTGCTGCAAGGGTGCAAAATATTCAGGATTTTGTTGTTCATAGCCCTATGTCTTAGCCAAAGATACCTATTCCTGAGTTGTTTTCTGGAGATAGATCTAGGTTTCTGAATTTTAAGAATAATTGTAAATTATTTCTATCTTTGAGACCTCGTTCCTCTGGTGATTCCGCTCGGCAAGTTAAAATTGTTATCTCCTTGTTACGCGGCGACCCTCAGGATTGGGCTTTCTCTCTGGCGCCAGGAGATCCTGCATTGCTGAATGTGGATGCGTTTTTTCTGGCGCTTGGACTGATTTATGAGGAACCTAATCTTGAGAACTAGGCAGAAAAGGCTTTGCTGGCTATCTCTCAAGGTCAGGATGAAGCTGAGGTGTACTGTCAAAAATTTCGGAAATGGTCAGTGCTTACTCAATGGAATGAGTGTGCCCTGGCTGCAAATTTCAGAGAAGGTCTTTCTGAAGCCATTAAGAATGTTATGGTGGGGTTCCCCACGCCTGCAAGTCTGAGTGATTCAATGGCTTTGGCCATTCAGATTGATCGGCATTTGCAGGAGCGCAAATCTGCGCATCCTCTGGCGGTGTTCTCTGAACAGAGACCTGAGGCAATGCAATGTGACAGAATTCTGACTAGAATTGAGCGGCAAAGTCATAGACGTCAAAATAGGTTGTGCTTTTACTGTGGTGATTCTACTCATGTTACCTCGGCATGCTCTAAGCGCTTAAAAAAAATCGCTAAACCTGTCACCATTGGTACTTTACAGCCTAAGTTCATTTTGTCTGTTACTTTAATCTGTTCTGTGTCATCCTATTCGGTTATGGCTTTTGTGGATTCAGGTGCTGCTCTGAATCTTATGGATTTGTCGTTTGCCAAGCGCTGTGGTTTTGTTCTGGAGCCTTTGGAATTTCCTATTCCACTGAGGGGAATAGATGCTACGCCATTGGCTGAGAATAAGCCTCAGTATTGGACTCAAGTGACCATGTGCATGACTCCTGTACATCAGGAGGTGATTCGCTTTCTTGTGCTGCATAATTTGCATGATGTTGTAGTTTTGGGTCTGCCATGGCTGCAGGCCCATAATCCAGTTTTGGATTGGAAAGCTATGTCTGTGTCAAGTTGGGGTTGTCAGGGGATTCATGGCGATGTCCCTTTGGTGTCAATTGCTTCTTCCACTCCTTCTGAGGTCCCTGAGTTTTTGTCGGACTACCAGGATGTATTTGATGAGCCCAGATCCGGTGCCCTGCCTCCTCATAGGGATTGTGATTGTGCTATAAATTTGATTCCTGGCAGTAAGTTCCCTAAGGGACGACTTTTTAATTTGTCTATACCAGAACATGCTGCGATGCGGAGTTATATAAAGGAGTCTTTGGCGAAGGGACATATTCGCCCATCCTCCTCCCCTCTTGGTGCAGGATTTTTTTTTTGTGGCCAAGAAGGATGGTTCTCTGAGACCTTGTATATGCGGCGCCCCCACTGCCGCAGGGCCGAGGGGTACCCGGTACCGGGCCTCCGAGTCTCTGCTCTGGGGTTGTCACGGCGGCTAGGCCCCGGTCCGTGACCCTGCCGTGGGGCGCTCAGTGAATAACAGGTGTGGATGATGGTGGTGACGCTGTAGTGGTGCAGTGCAGTAAATAACGAGGACACCAGGTTGCAGTCTCTTTACCTCTTTACTGAAGATCTCTGAGTCCTCAGTCCGGAATACGGTTCACCAGGCTGCGCAAGTCCGGCCGGTCCAATGGCACCTCCAGAGTTCTCTTCACAGGTGGAAATCGGTGCCTTCCTACTAGCGCTAAGTGTTGTGATCCTTCCCTGCTGTGCTTACGGAAAGTCCCCCACAACTGTTGTGTCTGTTTCTTAAGTTCCCTCACAACTCGATTAGATGATGTTCTGCTAATCCTCTGTCCCTCCCTGATGTTCTGGTTGGGACGGCACCTGTTTGCTCTGTTAGCACACACATGCAGTGTTCACTACTGAACACTGAAGGGCATGCAATGAAAGATTATGTCCTGACACCAGTGCCAGAGTCAGGATGTACTTTGTGGGCGGAGCTTGTACAGCCCCCGAAGGATGGTATAATATCCAAATGGCCCTTGGCAGAAAAAAGATTTCCCACCCCTGGTATAGATGGAGAAGAGCAGAATCCCTAGGACTGAACCTTGCAGGACTCTGACAGATAAGAGACGATGTGAGGAGGTGGTGTGCGAGTGGGAGACGCTGAATGTCCAGTCTGTTAGGTACGACGAAATCCAAGATAAGGCCAAGTGAGTGATGTCAAGAGATGAGAGGGTCTGTAATAGTAGGAAATGGTCCACTGTGTCAACGGCAGAGGTCAGGTCTAGGAGGAGGAGGACAGAGTAGTGCCGCTTGGCTTTGGCAGTTAATAGGTCATTGGTGACTTTAGTTAGGGCAGTTTCAGTGGAGTGATGTGGCCGGAAGCCAGATTGAAAGCGGTCGAAGAAGGAGCAGGAAGAGAGGTGGGAGGACAGTTCAAGATGGACGTGTTGTTCCAGTAGTTTTGAGGCATGGGGAGAATTGATATGGGGCGATATCTAGATGCAGAGGATGAGTCGAGAGGGCTTTTTGAGGATAGGTGTGATTGAGGCATGTTTAAGGCTTGGGGGAAAACACCAGTTATTAGTGATAGGTTGAAGTTATGGGTTAGGGTTGGAATGAAGACTGGTGAGGTTTGGGATGAAGTGGGATGGGATCGGGTCAAGTGCACAGGTGGTGAGATGTGATCTTGAGAGTAGAGTGAAGAATTGATCTTATGTAATGGTGGAGAAGTTGGTTTTGGAGGAAGAGGGCTGGGCAGTTAGGAAGGGCAATGGGGTTGTCAACCAAAACTGTCTCTGATGTTATCAATCTTCTGATTGAAAAATGAGGCAAAGTCTTCTGCCGAGATGAGTGGAGAGGGAGGGGATGCTGGGGGACGGAGGAGAGAATTGAAAGTGTTGAATAACTGTATAAAGTTGTGAGACAGGGAGGATATGAGATGAGTAGGTTTGTTTTGCTGCAGCGAGTGTGGCCTTGAAAGTAGTGAGGGACTGTTTGAATGCAATGAAGTGCTCATTGGAGTGGGATCTTTTCCATCTCCGCTCAGCAACCCTGGTAGCCAGTCTCAGTTCTTTGGTCAGGCTGGTGTGCCAGGGCTGTTTGTTGATTTTGCAAGCTTTGGTATGTGTGAGATGGGCGACCGATTCTAGAGCTACAGCTATTGTAGTGTTATATAGAGTGGCTGCGGCACCTGCATTGTGTAGGGAACTTATGCCTGTAAGAGGGAGACAGGATTCAGACAGTGAGTGTAGATTGAGGTGTGTAAGATTTCTGCGAGGGTGTGCAACTTTGTCAGGTGGGGATTGTGGACAAGGAGTGGAGAGAGAAGAGAATGTGAGTAGGTTGTGGTCAGAAAGAGGGAGAGGTGAGTTACAGAAGTTAGATAGGGAGCAGAGGCGGGTGAAGATGAGGTCCAATGTGGCCATCTTTGTGAGTGGCTGCTGAAGACAGTTGAGCGAGGCCGAAGAAGGAAGTGAGAGATAGAAGTTTAGTGGCAGCTGAGAGGGAAGTGTCAGTGGGGATGTTGAAGTCGCCCATGATAGTGGGATGTTCGTGGAAAGGAAATGAAGTAGTCAGGTGGTGTAGTGGTCAAGGAAGGTGGCGGCTGGCCCTGGGGGCGGTAAATGACAGCCAAATGGAGGTTGGAGGGGGAATAGATGTGCACAGAATGCACCTCAAACGAAGGGCGGGTAACGGTGGCAGTGGGATTGGGGTGAAGGAGCAGTTATCTGACAGGAGAAAAACAACTCCACCATGCTTGCTGCTGGGGCGGGGTGTGTGAGAAAGGTGGAATCCACCATACGAGAGTGCAGCAGGAGAGGCTGTGTCAGAGGGGGTGAGCCAGGTTTCGGTGATGGCGAGGAAAGCAAGTTTATGAGTAATGAAAATATCATGGATGTAGGAAGGTCTGTTGCAGACATAGCGAGCATTCCATAGTGCTCCTGTTAGTGGGACTGGGGAAGCAAGGGCTGGGCAAATGGGTATAAGGTTAGAGAGGTTACGGAAAGTTGCGATAGAGCATAGATGGGAGGTAGAAATGGCTGTGGGAATGTGGTCACGAGGATCAGGATTTGAAGCAATATCACCGGCAGTGAGGAGGAGCAGAGAAAGTGTTAGCAGGTGGAAGCAGGAGAGTGCATGAGGGGGCTGTCTGTATTTGGAGTTCAGATAAGGAGGGGAGATGGATGGGGAGGATTGAAGAAGAGATGACCAGTTCATTACTAGGTGTAGGGACTAGTGGTGTTAGTAGAAAGTTAAGGATTATAGGGGTGAGAGTGAAAACAAACAGAAACATTGTTTACAGTAACTGTATCCAGTTACCTTCAGTTCCCTGAAGGTACAATCATGCATACATACAAATAATGACAAAATACATGGCTTATAATGTTAAATAGTATATAGTTAAGACAAGAAAATATAGTTTGTGTAAACCATGTGTAGAAATAAAAATTCAGGCAAATGTCAAATGTTGTTGCTCCATCTAGTGGCTATGTGCAAAAGTGCCATCATAGAGTAAAATGTATCCTAAGAGTTTGACGTTTGGTGGATGGGCTCACAACTTTTGGCCAAATCTTGTGCTAAGAATCTCATGTGTTTTTTCATAAATTTCCCAAGCCATTATGCTATTCACATTTCATGTATTGCACATTTCCTTGCCTTAGCACAGTAAATTTTGAGTGCAGCCATTGATCTATTTGCTATATGACTTTTCTGGTTATGCACCAGTTCAGACTATATTGCTGTTCAGTCAGTTTTCTAATATTTACTATGTACTATTTTTTCTGACTTGAACGCCCCGCCCTTCACCATGCTGTGATTTTAATTACATCCAGACACAGTTGGTTCTGAGCTTCCTATAAAAGCAGGCTTTACCATGTTATTAGCCATAGGTAAGTGTTCACACTAGGCAGTCAGCTCCGGTACCCATCCGTTTTGAGATTACCTTGACGTTTGGTGGATGGGCTCACAACTTTTGGCCAAATCTTGTGCTAAGAATCTCATGTGTTTTTTCATACATTTCCCAAGCCATAATGCTATTCACATTTCATGTATTGCACATTTCCTTGCCTTAGCACAGTAAATTTTGAGTGCAGCCATTGATCTATTTACTATATGTCTTTTCTGGTTATGCACCAGTTCAGACTATATTGCTGTTCAGTCAGTTTTCTTATATTTACTATGTATCCAGTTACCTTCAGTTCCCTGAATGTACAATCATGCATACATACAAAAAATTAGAAAATACACAGCTTATAATGTTAAATAGTATATAGTTAAGACAAGAAAATATAGTTTGTGTAAACCATGTGTAGATATAAAAATTCAGGCAAATGTCAAATGTTGAAAACACAAAAAAGCACAGTAAAACCAAAACCACTCTGTTGCAAAAAAATCACAGTGGACAGCAAGTGCTAGTAAAAAGATGGAAAAACAGGGTATTTGGTTGATACGTTTTTTGCAAAAAATGTATATTAAGCCGCTGTACCAATCGCCAAGGTATACCCATATCACAGCAGTCCTAACTAATGAATGTGATCCCTATCTGATGTATTTAAAACCTGGTCATATGTACAATACCTGTATGAGCAGGATTCAGAAAAGGAATGTCCATGTGGACACGTTGGACAGAATGGCTCCTGTGCGCACAGCTCAAAAAAAGAGGGGTGGAGGCCTCCCCAGTCTTGTAGAAACAAGAAAACAGTTATGTAGAACCAGAACACATGAGCTGCGCGCACAGTGAACAAGCCAGTAAAGACATGTTCACACCACCAAGAGACTTGAAAACACAAAAAAGCACAGTAAAACCAAAACCACTCTGTTGCAAAAAAATCACAGTGGACAGCAAGTGCTAGTAAAAAGATGGAAAAAACAGGGTATTTGGTTGATACGTTTTTTGCAAAAAATGTATATTAAGCCGCTGTACCAATCGCCAAGGTATACCCATATCACAGCAGTCCTAACTAATGAATGTGATCCCTATCTGATGTATTTAAAACCTGGTCATATGTACAATACCTGTATGAGCAGGATTCAGAAAAGGAATGTCCATGTGGACACGTTGGACAGAACGGCTCCTGTGCGCACAGCTCAAAAAAAGAGGGGTGGAGGCCTCCCCAGTCTTGTAGAAACAAGAAAACAGTTATGTAGAAACAGAACACATGAGCTGCGCGCACAGTGAACAAGCCAGTAAAGACATGTTCACACCACCAAGAGACTTG
The DNA here is from genome assembly GCF_051348905.1 of Ranitomeya variabilis. Classification (NCBI taxonomy): domain Eukaryota; kingdom Metazoa; phylum Chordata; class Amphibia; order Anura; family Dendrobatidae; genus Ranitomeya; species Ranitomeya variabilis. Next base: position 737,253,061 of record NC_135235.1, on the reverse strand, counting down.
AAAACAAAAAAAAGCACAGTAAAACCAAAACCACTCTGTTGCAAAAAAATCACAGTGGACAGCAAGTGCTAGTAAAAAGATGGAAAAAACAGGGTATTTGGTTGATACGTTTTTTGCAAAAAATGTATATTAAGCCGCTGTACCAATCGCCAAGGTATACCCATATCACAGCAGTCCTAACTAATGAATGTGATCCCTATCTGATGTATTTAAAACCTGGTCATATGTACAATACCTGTATGAGCAGGATTCAGAAAAGGAATGTCCATGTGGACACGTTGGACAGAACGGCTCCTGTGCGCACAGCTCAAAAAAAGAGGGGTGGAGGCCTCCCCAGTCTTGTAGAAACAAGAAAACAGTTATGTAGAACCAGAACACATGAGCTGCGCGCACAGTGAACAAGCCAGTAAAGACATGTTCACACCACCAAGAGACTTGAAAACACAAAAAAGCACAGTAAAACCAAAACCACTCTGTTGCAAAAAAATCACAGTGGACAGCAAGTGCTAGTAAAAAGATGGAAAAAACAGGGTATTTGGTTGATACGTTTTTTGCAAAAAATGTATATTAAGCCGCTGTACCAATCGCCAAGGTATACCCATATCACAGCAGTCCTAACTAATGAATGTGATCCCTATCTGATGTATTTAAAACCTGGTCATATGTACAATACCTGTATGAGCAGGATTCAGAAAAGGAATGTCCATGTGGACACGTTGGACAGAACGGCTCCTGTGCGCACAGCTCAAAAAAAGAGGGGTGGAGGCCTCCCCAGTCTTGTAGAAACAAGAAAACAGTTATGTAGAACCAGAACACATGAGCTGCGCGCACAGTGAACAAGCCAGTAAAGACATGTTCACACCACCAAGAGACTTGAAAACACAAAAAAGCACAGTAAAACCAAAACCACTCTGTTGCAAAAAAATCACAGTGGACAGCAAGTGCTAGTAAAAAGATGGAAAAAACAGGGTATTTGGTTGATACGTTTTTTGCAAAAAATGTATATTAAGCCGCTGTACCAATCGCCAAGGTATACCCATATCACAGCAGTCCTAACTAATGAATGTGATCCCTATCTGATGTATTTAAAACCTGGTCATATGTACAATACCTGTATGAGCAGGATTCAGAAAAGGAATGTCCATGTGGACACGTTGGACAGAACGGCTCCTGTGCGCACAGCTCAAAAAAAGAGGGGTGGAGGCCTCCCCAGTCTTGTAGAAACAAGAAAACAGTTATGTAGAACCAGAACACATGAGCTGCGCGCACAGTGAACAAGCCAGTAAAGACATGTTCACACCACCAAGAGACTTGAAAACACAAAAAAGCACAGTAAAACCAAAACCACTCTGTTGCAAAAAAATCACAGTGGACAGCAAGTGCTAGTAAAAAGATGGAAAAAACAGGGTATTTGGTTGATACGTTTTTTGCAAAAAATGTATATTAAGCCGCTGTACCAATCGCCAAGGTATACCCATATCACAGCAGTCCTAACTAATGAATGTGATCCCTATCTGATGTATTTAAAACCTGGTCATATGTACAATACCTGTATGAGCAGGATTCAGAAAAGGAATGTCCATGTGGACACGTTGGACAGAACGGCTCCTGTGCGCACAGCTCAAAAAAAGAGGGGTGGAGGCCTCCCCAGTCTTGTAGAAACAAGAAAACAGTTATGTAGAACCAGAACACATGAGCTGCGCGCACAGTGAACAAGCCAGTAAAGACATGTTCACACCACCAAGAGACTTGAAAACACAAAAAAGCACAGTAAAACCAAAACCACTCTGTTGCAAAAAAATCACAGTGGACAGCAAGTGCTAGTAAAAAGATGGAAAAAACAGGGTATTTGGTTGATACGTTTTTTGCAAAAAATGTATATTAAGCCGCTGTACCAATCGCCAAGGTATACCCATATCACAGCAGTCCTAACTAATGAATGTGATCCCTATCTGATGTATTTAAAACCTGGTCATATGTACAATACCTGTATGAGCAGGATTCAGAAAAGGAATGTCCATGTGGACACGTTGGACAGAACGGCTCCTGTGCGCACAGCTCAAAAAAAGAGGGGTGGAGGCCTCCCCAGTCTTGTAGAAACAAGAAAACAGTTATGTAGAACCAGAACACATGAGCTGCGCGCACAGTGAACAAGCCAGTAAAGACATGTTCACACCACCAAGAGACTTGAAAACACAAAAAAGCACAGTAAAACCAAAACCACTCTGTTGCAAAAAAATCACAGTGGACAGCAAGTGCTAGTAAAAAGATGGAAAAAACAGGGTATTTGGTTGATACGTTTTTTGCAAAAAATGTATATTAAGCCGCTGTACCAATCGCCAAGGTATACACATATCACAGCAGTCCTAACTAATGAATGTGATCCCTATCTGATGTATTTAAAACCTGGTCATATGTACAATACCTGTATGAGCAGGATTCAGAAAAGGAATGTCCATGTGGACACGTTGGACAGAACGGCTCCTGTGCGCACAGCTCAAAAAAAGAGGGGTGGAGGCCTCCCCAGTCTTGTAGAAACAAGAAAACAGTTATGTAGAACCAGAACACATGAGCTGCGCGCACAGTGAACAAGCCAGTAAAGACATGTTCACACCACCAAGAGACTTGAAAACACAAAAAAGCACAGTAAAACCAAAACCACTCTGTTGCAAAAAAATCACAGTGGACAGCAAGTGCTAGTAAAAAGATGGAAAAAACAGGGTATTTGGTTGATACGTTTTTTGCAAAAAATGTATATTAAGCCGCTGTACCAATCGCCAAGGTATACCCATATCACAGCAGTCCTAACTAATGAATGTGATCCCTATCTGATGTATTTAAAACCTGGTCATATGTACAATACCTGTATGAGCAGGATTCAGAAAAGGAATGTCCATGTGGACACGTTGGACAGAACGGCTCCTGTGCGCACAGCTCAAAAAAAGAGGGGTGGAGGCCTCCCCAGTCTTGTAGAAACAAGAAAACAGTTATGTAGAACCAGAACACATGAGCTGCGCGCACAGTGAACAAGCCAGTAAAGACATGTTCACACCACCAAGAGACTTGAAAACACAAAAAAGCACAGTAAAACCAAAACCACTCTGTTGCAAAAAAATCACAGTGGACAGCAAGTGCTAGTAAAAAGATGGAAAAAACAGGGTATTTGGTTGATACGTTTTTTGCAAAAAATGTATATTAAGCCGCTGTACCAATCGCCAAGGTATACCCATATCACAGCAGTCCTAACTAATGAATGTGATCCCTATCTGATGTATTTAAAACCTGGTCATATGTACAATACCTGTATGAGCAGGATTCAGAAAAGGAATGTCCATGTGGACACGTTGGACAGAACGGCTCCTGTGCGCACAGCTCAAAAAAAGAGGGGTGGAGGCCTCCCCAGTCTTGTAGAAACAAGAAAACAGTTATGTAGAACCAGAACACATGAGCTGCGCGCACAGTGAACAAGCCAGTAAAGACATGTTCACACCACCAAGAGACTTGAAAACACAAAAAAGCACAGTAAAACCAAAACCACTCTGTTGCAAAAAAATCACAGTGGACAGCAAGTGCTAGTAAAAAGATGGAAAAAACAGGGTATTTGGTTGATACGTTTTTTGCAAAAAATGTATATTAAGCCGCTGTACCAATCGCCAAGGTATACCCATATCACAGCAGTCCTAACTAATGAATGTGATCCCTATCTGATGTATTTAAAACCTGGTCATATGTACAATACCTGTATGAGCAGGATTCAGAAAAGGAATGTCCATGTGGACACGTTGGACAGAACGGCTCCTGTGCGCACAGCTCAAAAAAAGAGGGGTGGAGGCCTCCCCAGTCTTGTAGAAACAAGAAAACAGTTATGTAGAACCAGAACACATGAGCTGCGCGCACAGTGAACAAGCCAGTAAAGACATGTTCACACCACCAAGAGACTTGAAAACACAAAAAAGCACAGTAAAACCAAAACCACTCTGTTGCAAAAAAATCACAGTGGACAGCAAGTGCTAGTAAAAAGATGGAAAAAACAGGGTATTTGGTTGATACGTTTTTTGCAAAAAATGTATATTAAGCCGCTGTACCAATCGCCAAGGTATACCCATATCACAGCAGTCCTAACTAATGAATGTGATCCCTATCCGATGTATTTAAAACCTGGTCATATGTACAATACCTGTATGAGCAGGATTCAGAAAAGGAATGTCCATGTGGACACGTTGGACAGAACGGCTCCTGTGCGCACAGCTCAAAAAAAGAGGGGTGGAGGCCTCCCCAGTCTTGTAGAAACAAGAAAACAGTTATGTAGAAACAGAACACATGAGCTGCGCGCACAGTGAACAAGCCAGTAAAGACATGTTCACACCACCAAGAGACTTGAAAACACAAAAAAGCACAGTAAAACCAAAACCACTCTGTTGCAAAAAAATCACAGTGGACAGCAAGTGCTAGTAAAAAGATGGAAAAAACAGGGTATTTGGTTGATACGTTTTTTGCAAAAAATGTATATTAAGCCGCTGTACCAATCGCCAAGGTATACCCATATCACAGCAGTCCTAACTAATGAATGTGATCCCTATCTGATGTATTTAAAACCTGGTCATATGTACAATACCTGTATGAGCAGGATTCAGAAAAGGAATGTCCATGTGGACACGTTGGACAGAACGGCTCCTGTGCGCACAGCTCAAAAAAAGAGGGGTGGAGGCCTCCCCAGTCTTGTAGAAACAAGAAAACAGTTATGTAGAACCAGAACACATGAGCTGCGCGCACAGTGAACAAGCCAGTAAAGACATGTTCACACCACGAAGAGACTTGAAAACACAAAAAAAAGCACAGTAAAACCAAAACCACTCTGTTGCAAAAAAATCACAGTGGACAGCAAGTGCTAGTAAAAAGATGGAAAAAACAGGGTATTTGGTTGATACGTTTTTTGCAAAAAATGTATATTAAGCCGCTGTACCAATCGCCAAGGTATACCCATATCACAGCAGTCCTAACTAATGAATGTGATCCCTATCTGATGTATTTAAAACCTGGTCATATGTACAATACCTGTATGAGCAGGATTCAGAAAAGGAATGTCCATGTGGACACGTTGGACAGAACGGCTCCTGTGCGCACAGCTCAAAAGAAGAGGGGTGGAGGCCTCCCCAGTCTTGTAGAAACAAGAAAACAGTTATGTAGAACCAGAACACATGAGCTGCGCGCACAGTGAACAAGCCAGTAAAGACATGTTCACACCACCAAGAGACTTGAAAACACAAAAAAGCACAGTAAAACCAAAACCACTCTGTTGCAAAAAAATCACAGTGGACAGCAAGTGCTAGTAAAAAGATGGAAAAAACAGGGTATTTGGTTGATACGTTTTTTGCAAAAAATGTATATTAAGCCGCTGTACCAATCGCCAAGGTATACCCATATCACAGCAGTCCTAACTAATGAATGTGATCCCTATCTGATGTATTTAAAACCTGGTCATATGTACAATACCTGTATGAGCAGGATTCAGAAAAGGAATGTCCATGTGGACATGTTGGACAGAACGGCTCCTGTGCGCACAGCTCAAAAAAAGAGGGGTGGAGGCCTCCCCAGTCTTGTAGAAACAAGAAAACAGTTATGTAGAACCAGAACACATGAGCTGCGCGCACAGTGAACAAGCCAGTAAAGACATGTTCACACCACCAAGAGACTTGAAAACACAAAAAAGCACAGTAAAACCAAAACCACTCTGTTGCAAAAAAATCACAGTGGACAGCAAGTGCTAGTAAAAAGATGGAAAAAACAGGGTATTTGGTTGATACGTTTTTTGCAAAAAATGTATATTAAGCCGCTGTACCAATCGCCAAGGTATACCCATATCACAGCAGTCCTAACTAATGAATGTGATCCCTATCTGATGTATTTAAAACCTGGTCATATGTACAATACCTGTATGAGCAGGATTCAGAAAAGGAATGTCCATGTGGACACGTTGGACAGAACGGCTCCTGTGCGCACAGCTCAAAAAAAGAGGGGTGGAGGCCTCCCCAGTCTTGTAGAAACAAGAAAACAGTTATGTAGAACCAGAACACATGAGCTGCGCGCACAGTGAACAAGCCAGTAAAGACATGTTCACTCCACCAAGAGACTTGAAAACACAAAAAAGCACAGTAAAACCAAAACCACTCTGTTGCAAAAAAATCACAGTGGACAGCAAGTGCTAGTAAAAAGATGGAAAAAACAGGGTATTTGGTTGATACGTTTTTTGCAAAAAATGTATATTAAGCCGCTGTACCAATCGCCAAGGTATACCCATATCACAGCAGTCCTAACTAATGAATGTGATCCCTATCTGATGTATTTAAAACCTGGTCATATGTACAATACCTGTATGAGCAGGATTCAGAAAAGGAATGTCCATGTGGACACGTTGGACAGAACGGCTCCTGTGCGCACAGCTCAAAAAAAGAGGGGTGGAGGCCTCCCCAGTCTTGTAGAAACAAGAAAACAGTTATGTAGAACCAGAACACATGAGCTGCGCGCACAGTGAACAAGCCAGTAAAGACATGTTCACACCACCAAGAGACTTGAAAACACAAAAAAGCACAGTAAAACCAAAACCACTCTGTTGCAAAAAAATCACAGTGGACAGCAAGTGCTAGTAAAAAGATGGAAAAAACAGGGTATTTGGTTGATACGTTTTTTGCAAAAAATGTATATTAAGCCGCTGTACCAATCGCCAAGGTATACCCATATCACAGCAGTCCTAACTAATGAATGTGATCCCTATCTGATGTATTTAAAACCTGGTCATATGTACAATACCTGTATGAGCAGGATTCAGAAAAGGAATGTCCATGTGGACACGTTGGACAGAACGGCTCCTGTGCGCACAGCTCAAAAAAAGAGGGGTGGAGGCCTCCCCAGTCTTGTAGAAACAAGAAAACAGTTATGTAGAACCAGAACACATGAGCTGCGCGCACAGTGAACAAGCCAGTAAAGACATGTTCACACCACCAAGAGACTTGAAAACACAAAAAAGCACAGTAAAACCAAAACCACTCTGTTGCAAAAAAATCACAGTGGACAGCAAGTGCTAGTAAAAAGATGGAAAAAACAGGGTATTTGGTTGATACGTTTTTTGCAAAAAATGTATATTAAGCCGCTGTACCAATCGCCAAGGTATACCCATATCACAGCAGTCCTAACTAATGAATGTGATCCCTATCTGATGTATTTAAAACCTGGTCATATGTACAATACCTGTATGAGCAGGATTCAGAAAAGGAATGTCCATGTGGACACGTTGGACAGAACGGCTCCTGTGCGCACAGCTCAAAAAAAGAGGGGTGGAGGCCTCCCCAGTCTTGTAGAAACAAGAAAACAGTTATGTAGAACCAGAACACATGAGCTGCGCGCACAGTGAACAAGCCAGTAAAGACATGTTCACACCACCAAGAGACTTGAAAACACAAAAAAGCACAGTAAAACCAAAACCACTCTGTTGCAAAAAAATCACAGTGGACAGCAAGTGCTAGTAAAAAGATGGAAAAAACAGGGTATTTGGTTGATACGTTTTTTGCAAAAAATGTATATTAAGCCGCTGTACCAATCGCCAAGGTATACCCATATCACAGCAGTCCTAACTAATGAATGTGATCCCTATCTGATGTATTTAAAACCTGGTCATATGTACAATACCTGTATGAGCAGGATTCAGAAAAGGAATGTCCATGTGGACACGTTGGACAGAACGGCTCCTGTGCGCACAGCTCAAAAAAAGAGGGGTGGAGGCCTCCCCAGTCTTGTAGAAACAAGAAAACAGTTATGTAGAACCAGAACACATGAGCTGCGCGCACAGTGAACAAGCCAGTAAAGACATGTTCACACCACCAAGAGACTTGAAAACACAAAAAAGCACAGTAAAACCAAAACCACTCTGTTGCAAAAAAATCACAGTGGACAGCAAGTGCTAGTAAAAAGATGGAAAAAACAGGGTATTTGGTTGATACGTTTTTTGCAAAAAATGTATATTAAGCCGCTGTACCAATCGCCAAGGTATACCCATATCACAGCAGTCCTAACTAATGAATGTGATCCCTATCTGATGTATTTAAAACCTGGTCATATGTACAATACCTGTATGAGCAGGATTCAGAAAAGGAATGTCCATGTGGACACGTTGGACAGAACGGCTCCTGTGCGCACAGCTCAAAAAAAGAGGGGTGGAGGCCTCCCCAGTCTTGTAGAAACAAGAAAACAGTTATGTAGAACCAGAACACATGAGCTGCGCGCACAGTGAACAAGCCAGTAAAGACATGTTCACACCACCAAGAGACTTGAAAACACAAAAAAGCACAGTAAAACCAAAACCACTCTGTTGCAAAAAAATCACAGTGGACAGCAAGTGCTAGTAAAAAGATGGAAAAAACAGAGTATTTGGTTGATACGTTTTTGCAAAAAATGTATATTAAGCCGCTGTACCAATCGCCAAGGTATACCCATATCACAGCAGTCCTAACTAATGAATGTGATCCCTATCTGATGTATTTAAAACCTGGTCATATGTACAATACCTGTATGAGCAGGATTCAGAAAAGGAATGTCCATGTGGACACGTTGGACAGAACGGCTCCTGTGCGCACAGCTCAAAAAAAGAGGGGTGGAGGCCTCCCCAGTCTTGTAGAAACAAGAAAACAGTTATGTAGAACCAGAACACATGAGCTGCGCGCACAGTGAACAAGCCAGTAAAGACATGTTCACACCACCAAGAGACTTGAAAACACAAAAAAGCACAGTAAAACCAAAACCACTCTGTTGCAAAAAAATCACAGTGGACAGCAAGTGCTAGTAAAAAGATGGAAAAAACAGGGTATTTGGTTGATACGTTTTTTGCAAAAAATGTATATTAAGCCGCTGTACCAATCGCCAAGGTATACCCATATCACAGCAGTCCTAACTAATGAATGTGATCCCTATCTGATGTATTTAAAACCTGGTCATATGTACAATACCTGTATGAGCAGGATTCAGAAAAGGAATGTCCATGTGGACACGTTGGACAGAACGGCTCCTGTGCGCACAGCTCAAAAAAAGAGGGGTGGAGGCCTCCCCAGTCTTGTAGAAACAAGAAAACAGTTATGTAGAACCAGAACACATGAGCTGCGCGCACAGTGAACAAGCCAGTAAAGACATGTTCACACCACCAAGAGACTTGAAAACACAAAAAAGCACAGTAAAACCAAAACCACTCTGTTGCAAAAAATCACAGTGGACAGCAAGTGCTAGTAAAAAGATGGAAAAAACAGGGTATTTGGTTGATACGTTTTTTGCAAAAAATGTATATTAAGCCGCTGTACCAATCGCCAAGGTATACCCATATCACAGCAGTCCTAACTAATGAATGTGATCCCTATCTGATGTATTTAAAACCTGGTCATATGTACAATACCTGTATGAGCAGGATTCAGAAAAGGAATGTCCATGTGGACACGTTGGACAGAACGGCTCCTGTGCGCACAGCTCAAAAAAAGAGGGGTGGAGGCCTCCCGAGTCTTGTAGAAACAAGAAAACAGTTATGTAGAACCAGAACACATGAGCTGCGTGCACAGTGAACAAGCCAGTAAAGACATGTTCACACCACCAAGAGACTTGAAAACACAAAAAAGCACAGTAAAATCAAAACCACTCTGTTGCAAAAAAATCACAGTGGACAGCAAGTGCTAGTAAAAAGATGGAAAAAACAGGGTATTTGGTTGATACGTTTTTTGCAAAAAATGTATATTAAGCCGCTGTACCAATCGCCAAGGTATACCCATATCACAGCAGTCCTAACTAATGAATGTGATCCCTATCTGATGTATTTAAAACCTGGTCATATGTACAATAACTGTATGAGCAGGATTCAGAAAAGGAATGTCCATGTGGACACGTTGGACAGAACGGCTCCTGTGCGCACAGCTCAAAAAAAGAGGGGTGGAGGCCTCCCCAGTCTTGTAGAAACAAGAAAACAGTTATGTAGAACCAGAACACATGAGCTGCGCGCACAGTGAACAAGCCAGTAAAGACATGTTCACACCACCAAGAGACTTGAAAACACAAAAAAGCACAGTAAAACCAAAACCACTCTGTTGCAAAAAAATCACAGTGGACAGCAAGTGCTAGTAAAAAGATGGAAAAAACAGGGTATTTGGTTGATACGTTTTTTGCAAAAAATGTATATTAAGCCGCTGTACCAATCGCCAAGGTATACCCATATCACAGCAGTCCTAACTAATGAATGTGATCCCTATCTGATGTATTTAAAACCTGGTCATATGTACAATACCTGTATGAGCAGGATTCAGAAAAGGAATGTCCATGTGGACACGTTGGACAGAACGGCTCCTGTGCGCACAGCTCAAAAAAAGAGGGGTGGAGGCCTCCCCAGTCTTGTAGAAACAAGAAAACAGTTATGTAGAACCAGAACACATGAGCTGCGCGCACAGTGAACAAGCCAGTAAAGACATGTTCACACCACCAAGAGACTTGAAAACACAAAAAAGCACAGTAAAACCAAAACCACTCTGTTGCAAAAAAATCACAGTGGACAGCAAGTGCTAGTAAAAAGATGGAAAAAACAGAGTATTTGGTTGATACGTTTTTGCAAAAAATGTATATTAAGCCGCTGTACCAATCGCCAAGGTATACCCATATCACAGCAGTCCTAACTAATGAATGTGATCCCTATCTGATGTATTTAAAACCTGGTCATATGTACAATACCTGTATGAGCAGGATTCAGAAAAGGAATGTCCATGTGGACACGTTGGACAGAACGGCTCCTGTGCGCACAGCTCAAAAAAAGAGGGGTGGAGGCCTCCCCAGTCTTGTAGAAACAAGAAAACAGTTATGTAGAACCAGAACACATGAGCTGCGCGCACAGTGAACAAGCCAGTAAAGACATGTTCACACCACCAAGAGACTTGAAAACACAAAAAAGCACAGTAAAACCAAAACCACTCTGTTGCAAAAAAATCACAGTGGACAGCAAGTGCTAGTAAAAAGATGGAAAAAACAGGGTATTTGGTTGATACGTTTTTTGCAAAAAATGTATATTAAGCCGCTGTACCAATCGCCAAGGTATACCCATATCACAGCAGTCCTAACTAATGAATGTGATCCCTATCTGATGTATTTAAAACCTGGTCATATGTACAATACCTGTATGAGCAGGATTCAGAAAAGGAATGTCCATGTGGACACGTTGGACAGAACGGCTCCTGTGCGCACAGCTCAAAAAAAGAGGGGTGGAGGCCTCCCCAGTCTTGTAGAAACAAGAAAACAGTTATGTAGAACCAGAACACATGAGCTGCGCGCACAGTGAACAAGCCAGTAAAGACATGTTCACACCACCAAGAGACTTGAAAACACAAAAAAGCACAGTAAAACCAAAACCACTCTGTTGCAAAAAAATCACAGTGGACAGCAAGTGCTAGTAAAAAGATGGAAAAAACAGGGTATTTGGTTGATACGTTTTTTGCAAAAAATGTATATTAAGCCGCTGTACCAATCGCCAAGGTATACCCATATCACAGCAGTCCTAACTAATGAATGTGATCCCTATCTGATGTATTTAAAACCTGGTCATATGTACAATACCTGTATGAGCAGGATTCAGAAAAGGAATGTCCATGTGGACACGTTGGACAGAACGGCTCCTGTGCGCACAGCTCAAAAAAAGAGGGGTGGAGGCCTCCCGAGTCTTGTAGAAACAAGAAAACAGTTATGTAGAACCAGAACACATGAGCTGCGTGCACAGTGAACAAGCCAGTAAAGACATGTTCACACCACCAAGAGACTTGAAAACACAAAAAAGCACAGTAAAATCAAAACCACTCTGTTGCAAAAAAATCACAGTGGACAGCAAGTGCTAGTAAAAAGATGGAAAAAACAGGGTATTTGGTTGATACGTTTTTTGCAAAAAATGTATATTAAGCCGCTGTACCAATCGCCAAGGTATACCCATATCACAGCAGTCCTAACTAATGAATGTGATCCCTATCTGATGTATTTAAAACCTGGTCATATGTACAATAACTGTATGAGCAGGATTCAGAAAAGGAATGTCCATGTGGACACGTTGGACAGAACGGCTCCTGTGCGCACAGCTCAAAAAAAGAGGGGTGGAGGCCTCCCCAGTAGGGTTGAGCGAAACGGGTCGATCATTTTCAAAAGTCGCCGACTTTTGGCTAAGTCGGCGTCTCATGAAACCCGATCCGACCCCTGTGCTTGTCGGCCATGCGGTACGCGACTTTCGCGCCAAAGTCGCGTTTCAATGACGCGAAAAGCGCCATTTCTCAGCCAATGAAGGTGAACGCAGAGTGTGGGCAGCGTGATGACATAGATCCTGGTCCCCACCATCTTAGAGAAGGGCATTGCAGTGATTGGCTTGCTGTCTGCGGCGTCACAGGGGCTATAAAGGGGCGTTCCCGCCGACCGCCATCTTACTGCTGCTGATCTGAGCTTAGGGAGAGGTTGCTGCCGCTTCATCAGAAGCAGGGAGAGCGTTAGGCAGGGTCCACTAACCACCAAACCGCTTGTGCTGCAGCGATTTCCACTGTCCAACACCACCTTCGGTGTGCAGGAACAGTGGAAGCTATTTTTTTTTTTTTTTCCCCTCAGCGCTGTAGCTCATTGGGCTGCCCTAGAAGGCTCCGTGATAGCTGTATTGCTGTGTGTACGCCACTGTGGAAACCAACTGCTTTTTTCAAAGCACATATCCTCTTGTTCCTTCCTTTCTGCACAGCTATCTTTTTTGTTTGTCCACACTTTTTATTTAATTTGTGCATCAGTCCACTCCTATTGCTGCCTGCCATACCTGGCTTACATTACTGCAGGGAGATAGTAATTGTAGGACAGTTTTTTTTTTTTTTTGTTTGTTTTTTGTGGGAGATTAAGATTGGCATTTCTGCTACAGTGCCATCCCTGTGTGTGCCATCTCTCACTGAGTGGGCCATAGAAAGCCTATTTATTTTTTCCGTGATTTGTGTTCTAAAATCTACCTCAACACAGAAACACTACATCAATCAGTGGGAGAAAAATATTGGCCTCAGTCAGGGCTTGTGTGCCACTGCTGTGTGTGCGCTATCATTCAGTGGGCTATAGCAAGCCTATATTTTTTTTTTTTTTTTTTTTTTAATATTATTTGGTTTCAAAAGTCTCCCTGAAAAAAAAAAAAAACCTAAAAAAACAGTGGGAGAGTAATATTGCCCTTTCAGCTTGTGTGCCAGTCTTGACTCCTGGGTGTGCCACCTCTCTCCCTCTCATTCAGTGGGCCATAGAAAGCCTATTTATTTTTTTTTTTAAATATTATTGGGTTTCTAAAGTCTCCCTGAAAAAAACAAAAAATACATAAAAAAACAGTGGGAGAGTAATATTGCCCTTTCAGCTTGTGTGCCAGTCTTGACTCCTGGGTGTGCCACCTCTCTCCCTTTCATTCAGTGGGCCATAGAAAGCCTACTTATTTTTTCCGTGATTTGTGTTCTAAATTCTACCTCAACACAAAAACACTACATCAATCAGTGGGAGAAAAATATTGGCCTCAGTAAGGGCTTGTGTGCCACTGCTGTGTGTGCTATCTCTCATTCAGTGGGCTATAGCAAGCCTATTTTTTTTTTTTTTTTTTTTTTTTTTAATATTATTTGGTTTCTAAAGTCTCCCTGAAAAAAAAAAAAAACCTAAAAAAACAGTGGGAGAGTAATATTGCCCTTTCAGCTTGTGTGCCAGTCTTGACTCCTGGGTGTGCCACCTCTCTCCCTCTCATTCAGTGGGCCATAGAAAGCCTATTTATTTTTTTTTTTAAATATTATTGGGTTTCTAAAGTCTCCCTGAAAAAAACAAAAAATACATAAAAAAACAGTGGGAGAGTAATATTGCCCTTTCAGCTTGTGTGCCAGTCTTGACTCCTGGGTGTGCCACCTCTCTCCCTCTCATTCAGTGGGCCATAGAAAGCCTATTTATTTTTTTTTTTAAATATTATTGGGTTTCTAAAGTCTCCCTGAAAAAAACAAAAAATACATAAAAAAACAGTGGGAGAGTAATATTGCCCTTTCAGCTTGTGTGCCAGTCTTGACTCCTGGGTGTGCCACCTCTCTCCCTTTCATTCAGTGGGCCATAGAAAGCCTATTTTTTTTTTTTTAATATTATTTGGTTTCTAATTCTCCCTGAAAAAAAAAAAAAAACCTAAAAAAACAGTGGGAGAGTAATATTGCCCTTTCAGCTTGTGTGCCAGTCTTGACTCCTGGGTGTGCCACCTCTCTCCCTCTCATTCAGTGGGCCATAGAAAGCCTATTTATTTTTTTTTTTAAATATTATTGGGTTTCTAAAGTCTCCCTGAAAAAACAAAAAATACATAAAAAAACAGTGGGAGAGTAATATTGCCCTTTCAGCTTGTGTGCCAGTCTTGACTCCTGGGTGTGCCACCTCTCTCCCTTTCATTCAGTGGGCCATAGAAAGCCTTTTTTTTTTTTGGTTTTTTTAATATTATTTGGTTTCTAAAGTCTCCCTGAAAAAAACAAAAAAAACATAAAAAACAGTGGGAGAGTAATATTGCCCTTTCAGCTTGTGCGCCAGTCTTGACTCCTGGTTGTGCCACCTCTCTCTCTCTAATTGTGGGCCATAGAAAGCCTTTTTTTTTTTTTTTTTAATATTATTTGGTTTCTAAAGTCTCCCTGAGAAAAAAAAATAAATAAATTAGGTGGGAGATTAATATTGACATTAGTGCTTGAGTGACAGTCCTGCGTGTGTGTCATCTCTGTGATTTTGTGCCACAGAAAACAGAGTGTGTAACATTGTGCCTGATTTTCCTTGTGGTCTCACCAACCTGTTAAGGGATATTGAAATCATACTGAAGTTATAGCTCACCGTGTAAGTTGTTTGATAGCAACAAATAAAGTTACTTTGGTTAAGATTTTAAAACAATGAGGAAGTCTGGTGCAAGAGGTCGTCGTGGGCGTTCATTGTCAGCTGGTAATGATGGTAGTGGTAGTGGAGCATCAGGTGGTCGTGGGGATAAAAATATTCCACCTAAGTCTGGAGCTGTGGAGCCAGTTTCGTCGTCAGGCTACACAAGGCCTCGAACGCTCTCTTTTCTGGGAGTAGGAAAACCGCTTTTAAAGGCGGAGCAGCAACAGCAAGTTTTGGCTTACATTGCAGACTCAGCCTCTAGCTCTTTTGCCTCCTCTTCCGAAACTGGTAAATGTAAAAGCAGCGCGTCGCTTGTGGATGTTCACGGTCAGGGACAAGTCGCTTCCTTGTCCTCCTCAGCAAAAACTACAACAAGAGAGAAGGATGCAGCAGGCGACACAACGGGTCACTCCATGGAGCTCTTTACACATACCGTCCCTGGCTTAGAAAGTGAAACATTTAACAGGCCATGCCCATTACAAGTATATTCTGACATGGAGTGCACTGATGCACAGCCACAGCCAGAGTACTATGCTGCTCCTTTGACTCAGACCACCACATTGCCCTCTCAGGGTACAGATCCACAATCAGACCCTGATGAGACTATGTTGCCCCGCCACGAACGCTATACCACCGACCGACACAGTGACACAGACGAAGTTGCACACGAGCTCGAAGAGGAGGTAATAGATGACCCAGTTATTGACCCCGATTGGCAGCCATTGGGGGAACAGGGTGCAGGCGGCAGTAGTTCAGAAGCGGAGGTGGAGGAGGGGCCGCAGCAGGCATCAACATCGCAACAGGTTCCATCTGCCGGGCCCGTATCTGGACCAAAACGCGTGTCAAAGCCAAAACCTGTTGGAGCACAGCGTTGCCATCCGGTTAAAGCTCAGTCTGCAATCCCTGAAAAGGGATCAGAGTCTAGGAAGAGTGCAGTCTGGCATTTTTTTAAACAACATCCAACTGATCAGCGCAAAGTCATCTGTCAAAAATGTTCAACTAGCTTAAGCAGAGGTCAGAATCTGAAAAGTCTAAATACTAGTTGCATGCATAGACACTTAACCACCATGCATTCTCAAGCCTGGACTAACTACCAAACGTCCCTCAAGGTTGTAGCACCCTCGGCCAATGAAGCTAGTCAGCAACGCAACATCCCTTCCGTCACTGTAAGGCCACCATTTTCCGCACCACCGGCAGTATCTGTGCAGGTTTCTTTGCCAGCCAAAAGCAGTCAGGGTCAGGGAATCACCAGTTTTGTAGGAGGAAATATTGCATGTAGGGCACCGGCGGAAACAATACCGTCTCCAACCGTCTCTCAGTCTGCCATGTCCACCGGCACACCCGAAAGTTCCACGATCTACAGCTCTCCAGTCCAGCTCACCCTACATGAGACTCTGGTTAGAAAAAGGAAGTACTTATCCTCGCATCCGCGTACACAGGGTTTTAACGCCCACATAGCTAGACTAATCTCGTTAGAGATGATGCCCTACCGGTTAGTTGAAAGCGAAGCTTTCAAAGCCCTGATGGAGTACGCTGAACCACGATACGAGCTACCCAGTCGACACTTTTTTTCCAGAAAAGCCATCCCAGCCCTGCACCAGCATGTTAAACAGCGCATCGTCCATGCACTCAGGCAATCTGTGAGTACAAAGGTGCACCTGACTACAGATGCATGGACCAGTAGGCATGGCCAGGGACGTTATGTGTCCATCACGGCACACTGGGTGAATGTGGTGGATGCAGGGTCCACAGGCGACATCAATTTAGGGACAGTTGTGCCTAGCCCACGGTCTAGGAAACAGTTGGCTGTAGGCGTTCGCACCCCCTCCTCCTCCTCCTCGTCCTCCTGCAGAAGCTACAGCTCTTCCACAGAACGCAGTCGGCCAACCACTCCATCGGCAGATGACACTGTTGCACACCAGTTGTCCCATTATGGGCCAGCTACTGCCAAGCGTCAGCAGGCTGTATTGGCTATGAAGTGTTTGGGCGACAACAGACACACCGCGGAAGTTCTGTCCGAGTTCTTGCAACAAGAAACGCAGTCGTGGCTGGGCACAGTAGATCTTGAGGCAGGCAAGGTAGTGAGTGATAACGGAAGGAATTTCATGGCTGCCATCTCCCTTTCCCAACTGAAACACATTCCTTGCCTGGCTCACACCTTAAACCTGGTGGTGCAGTGCTTATTGAAAACTTATCCTGGGTTCTCCGACCTGCTCCTCAAAGTGCGTGCACTTTGCTCACATATCCGACGTTCGCCTGTACACGCCAGCCGTATGCAGACCTATCAGCGGTCTTTGAACCTTCCCCAGCATCGCCTAATCATAGACGTTGCAACAAGGTGGAACTCAACACTGCACATGCTTCAGAGACTGTGCGAACAGAGGCGTGCTGTTATTTATTTGTGGGAGGATACACGGGCAGGCAGTAGGATGGCAGACATGGAGTTGTCAGGTGTGCAGTGGTCGAAGATACAAGACATGTGTCAAGTCCTTCAGTGTTTTGAGGAATGCACACGGCTGGTTAGTGCAGACAACGCCGTAATAAGCATGAGCATCCCCCTAATGCGTCTGCTGATGCAAAGTTTGACGCACATAAAGGAGCAGGCGTCTGCACCAGAGGAAGAGGGAAGCCTTGATGACAGTCAGCCATTGTCTGGTCAGGGCAGTGTACAGGACGAGGTAGCGGGCGAAGAGGAGGTGGAGGACGAGGAGGATGATGGGGATGAGTATATTTTTAATGCGGAAACTTTCACGGGGGCACAGGAAATTGGTTGCGTGTCACGGCCGGGTTCTGGTTTTTTGAGGGACACAAGTGACGTAGATTTGCCTGCAACTGCCCCTCAACCAATCACAACCGGAGATTTGACAAGTGGAACTTTGGCCCACATGGCGGATTATGCCTTACGTATCCTACAAAGGGACACACGCATTACGAAAATGATGAACGATGACGATTACTGGTTGGCCTGCCTCCTTGATCCACGCTATAAAGGCAAATTGCAAAATGTTATGCCACATGAGAACTTGGAACTAATATTAGCAACCAAACAATCAACTCTTGTTGACCGTTTGCTTCAGGCATTCCCAGCACACAGCGCACGTGATCGTTCTCACACGAGCTCCAGGGGGCAGCAGACTAGGAGTGTTAGGGGTGCACACATCAGAAGTGGCGTTGGACAGAGGGGTTTTCTGACCAGGTTGTGGAGTGATTTTGCTATGACCGCAGACAGGACAGGTACTGCTGCATCAATTGAAAGTGACAGGAGACAACATTTGTCCAGTATGGTTACTAACTATTTTTCATCCCTTATCGATGTTCTCCCTCAACCGTCATTCCCATTTGATTACTGGGCCTCCAAATTAGACACCTGGCCAGAATTGGCAGAATATGCATTGCAGGAGCTTGCTTGCCCGGCAGCAAGTGTCCTATCAGAAAGAGTATTCAGTGCTGCAGGGTCAATATTAACCGAAAAAAGGACTCGTCTGGCTACCCAAAATGTTGACGATCTAACATTCATTAAAATGAACCACAACTGGATTTCAAAATCTTTTGCCCCACCTTGCCCGGCCGACACCTAGCTTTCCTATGAAAAGCTCTTGCCTGTGAATTACTTTTCTAATGTCTAATTTGCTGCTGCAGATTGTACAGCATACGACATGTTTACACCTCCCTAAATGGCCAAACTCCCCACACGGGGCCGTGGTATCGCGACTTGGCGCAAGCACCCGTGAGACTGCTGTTTGTCTGAAGAGGTGGGTGTGCTCGCTTTTGGTTGACGGCATTGCTACTGGGTCCCTCATAGTACAATGTAGTGTCTCTGGCGGTGGTGGTGCGCACCCAACGTCAGACACACCGTTGTAACATGAGTGGCCCTGGGGCGGTCCCGCCGGCCTCAAGAGAGTTCCCCCCTACCCCAGCTCAAACTGGGCTGTACTACGTGCAAAATTATGTCGCACAGCTCCACCAATCTTTAGTCTATTCGCTGACATCATTCAATGTCTGGCACTGACAATACAAATTTGTAGACATCTATGATGCAACTTAAAGTAGTCTGTGTCTGTGTCCTATATTGGCACCATTAAATAGTTACTGCCAAATTACTATGTCAGAAACACAGCAGATGAGCCCACCCCTGTACCTAAGTATGCCATCTTTTTTTTTGTTTTGGTTGTTTTGCGAGACATTAACATCTATTTATATTTTGGGAGTACTGGGACAGACACTCCTTGCACTACTCCTCCACTCAGCACCAAGCTGCCTGCCCGTGTATCCATGTAACCGCTGTAAAACTGCCATGAGCCTATTGTTTGTTATTTTAGGCCTTTGATAGCCTGTCTGCGGTCCCTACTCCTCCACTGACCACCAAGCTGCCTGCCCGTGTATCCATGTAACCGCTGTAAAACTGCCATGAGCCTATTGTTTGTTATTTTAGGCCTTTGAAGCCTTTCTGCGCTCCCTCCTTCCACTAGTCCTCCACTGACCAGACCACTGCTGCCCGTGTACCCCTGGAACCAATTTTAAAGTGCCTACAGCCAGCCCATTTTATTGTGTTAGGCCTTCGAAGCCTGTCTGCGGTCCATACTTCCACTAGTCCTCCACTGACCAGACCACTGCTGCCCGTGTACCCCTGGAACCAATTTTAAAGTGCCTACAGCCAGCCCATTTTATTGTGTTAGGCCTTCGAAGCCTGTCTGCGGTCCATACTTCCACTAGGCCTCCACTGACCAGACCACTGCTGCCCGTGTACCCCTGGAACCAATTTTAAAGTGCCTACAGCCAGCCCATTTTATTGTGTTAGGCCTTCGAAGCCTGTCTGCGGTCCCTCCTTCCACTAGGCCTCCACTGACCAGACCACTGCTGCCCGTGTACCCCTGGAACCAATTTTAAAGTGCCTACAGCCAGCCCATTTTATTGTGTTAGGCCTTCGAAGCCTGTCTGCGGTCCCTCCTTCCACTAGGCCTCCACTGACCAGACCACTGCTGCCCGTGTACCCCTGGAACCAATTTTAAAGTGCCTACAGCCAGCCCATTTTATTGTGTTAGGCCTTCGAAGCCTGTCTGCGGTCCATACTTCCACTAGGCCTCCACTGACCAGACCACTGCTGCCCGTGTACCCCTGGAACCAATTTTAAAGTGCCTACAGCCAGCCCATTTTATTGTGTTAGGCCTTCGAAGCCTGTCTGCGGTCCCTCCTTCCACTAGGCCTCCACTGACCAGACCACTGCTGCCCGTGTACCCCTGGAACCAATTTTAAAGTGCCTACAGCCAGCCCATTTTATTGTGTTAGGCCTTCGAAGCCTGTCTGCGGTCCCTCCTTCCACTAGGCCTCCACTGACCAGACCACTGCTGCCCGTGTACCCCTGGAACCAATTTTAAAGTGCCTACAGCCAGCCCATTTTATTGTGTTAGGCCTTCGAAGCCTGTCTGCGGTCCATACTTTAAATACTCCTCCACTCACCACCAAGCTGCCTGCCCGTGTATCCATGTAACCGCTGTAAAACTGCCATGAGCCTATTGTTTGTTATGTTAGGCCTTTGATAGCCTGTCTGCGGTCCTTACTTTAAATACTCCTCCACTCACCACCTAGCTGCCTGTGTATCCATGTAACCGATGTAAAACTGCCATGACTGCCTACTGTTTGTTATTTTAGGCCTTTGATAGCCTGTCTGCGGCCCCTACTTGCAATACTCCTCCACTGACCACAATGCTGCCTGGAGTGCCTGCCTGTGTATCCATGTAACCGATGTAAAACTGCCATGACTGCCTACTGTTTGTTATTTTAGGCCTTTGATAGCCTGTCTGCGGCCCCTACTTGCAATACTCCTCCACTGAGCACAATGCTGCCTGGAGTGCCTGCCTGTGTATCCATGTAACCGATGTAAAACTGCCATGACTGCCTACTGTTTGTTATTTTAGGCCTTTGATAGCCTGTCTGCAGCCCCTACTTGCAATACTCCTCCACTGACCACACCAATGCTGCCCGTGTACCCCTGGAACCTATTTAAAAGTTCATAGAGCCTAGTTATATATTTTATTTACTATTAATAAGGCCATGATGGACTACGCTGTACCACGCTACAAGCTAACCAGTCGACACTTCTTTTGCGAGAAAAGCCATCCCAACCCTCCACCAGCATGTAGAAGACCGCATTGTCCATGCACTCTGGCAATCTGTGAGTACAAAGGTGCACCTGACAACAGACGCATGGACCTGTAGGCATGGCCACGGAAGATTACGTGTCCATTACGGCGCAATGGGTTAATGTGGTGGATGCATGGTCCACAGGGGACAGCCTACTAAGTCTGTCTGCAGTCCCTAATTCAAATTGTCCTCCACTGTCTAAATCGGAACTTCCACCTTCTGGCTTTCGGCCTATAGTATCAGAAATTAAACTGCATTTGGCCTTCAACTTTGGTTAGGGCCTACTAACGGCTTCTGCCCCTCCCTGGTGTTGTCCTCAACTAAATAAAGCTGAGCTTCAACCTTCCGGCTCTCATTAAGTGGTTTTAAAAAAAAAATGGTGGTTAGGGCCTACTAACGGCTTCTGCCCCTCCCTGGTGTTGTCCTCAACTAAATAAAGCTGAGCTTCAACCTTCCGGCTCTCATTAAGTGGTTTTAAAAAAAAAAAAAATGGTGGTTAGGGCCTACTAACGGCTTCTGCCCCTCCCTGGTGTTGTCCTCAACTAAATAAAGCTGAGCTTCAACCTTCCGGCTCTCATTATGTGGTTTTAAAAAAAAAAATGGTGGTTAGGGCCTACTAACGGCTTCTGCCCCTCCCTGGTGTTGTCCTCAACTAAATAAAGCTGAGCTTCAACCTTCCGGCTCTCATTAAGTGGTTTTTAAAAAAAAATGGTGGTTAGGGCCTACTAACGGCTTCTGCCCCTCCCTGGTGTTGTCCTCAACTAAATAAAGCTGAGCTTCAACCTTCCGGCTCTCATTAAGTGGTTTTAAAAAAAAAAAAAATGGTGGTTAGGGCCTACTAACGGCTTCTGCCCCTCCCTGGTGTTGCCCTCAACTAAATAAAGCTGAGCTTCAACCTTCTGCTCCAAATTACCATTTTAAAAAATGCAATAGGCTTTTCCGGCCTACTAAAGGTGTCTGCCCCTCCCTGGTGTTGTCCTCAACTGAACAAAGCTGAGCTTCCACATTCTGGCTTTCGCCCTATACTATCAGATATTAAACTGCATTTGGCCTACTAGTGTGGTTAGGCCCTTGAAACAGTGTCTGCTGCTCTTGGGTTTGCTACTCCACTGAACAAAGCAATGCCGCCTGTTTAGTCCTGTTACCAATTTTGAACTGCATGTAGCCTACTTTATTCTTTGGCCCTATATCTGTTTCCTCCTCATCCTGCCCATTGCCCAGCCACTGCTAAATGAGTCTGCTGGTACATTGACCTAGACCACTACATTCCCCTTGTACTCTACACAGCCAGAATCTGACCCTGCTGAAAGTAAGGTTCCCCTTCCCGCATGTTATACCACCTTACACAGGGACAAAGAGGAAGGTGCAGATGAAAGTGCAGGTTCCTTCATCAGGTGGGGGGGCATACTCGTTGGCGACGTCACTGGCACAGGGCCCCTCAGAGTACGCAAAAGTGTCGCTGCTGGTGGGAGGCGCCCCCGCCATGCAAACACACCGCCGTACTTTGAGGGGCCCTGTGCCAGTGGCAATGCGAACGAGTGGGCCCCCCCTGCTTGCTCAGGATCACAGCACTTGCAACTTTTAAATACTTACCTTTCCCTGCAACACCGCCGTGACGTAGTCCGCATTTCCTGGGCCCACGAAAAACTTGAGCCAGCCCTACTCCCCCCACAACTTTCCCCCAATTCCTTATGCCCAACTATTATTATACAGTTAATTAAGATTGGCAAGCTTCAGAAACAAGAATGGATGTTTTTGGCATTAAAATGGGCACTGTAGGTGTTTTCCTGGCCTCCACTCACTGCCGACTATGCTTCCCCATTGACTTGCATTGGGTTTCGTGTTTCGGTCGATCCCCGACTTTTAGCGATAATCGGCCGACTGCACTCGACTCGACTCTGGACAAAATCGGGTTTCCCAAAACCCTACTCGATCTTAAAAAAATGAAAGTCGCTCAACCCTACTCCCCAGTCTTGTAGAAACAAGAAAACAGTTATGTAGAACCAGAACACATGAGCTGCGCGCACAGTGAACAAGCCAGTAAAGACATGTTCACACCACCAAGAGACTTGAAAACACAAAAAAGCACAGTAAAACCAAAACCACTCTGTTGCAAAAAAATCACAGTGGACAGCAAGTGCTAGTAAAAAGATGGAAAAAACAGGGTATTTGGTTGATACGTTTTTTGCAAAAAATGTATATTAAGCCGCTGTACCAATCGCCAAGGTATACCCATATCACAGCAGTCCTAACTAATGAATGTGATCCCTATCTGATGTATTTAAAACCTGGTCATATGTACAATACCTGTATGAGCAGGATTCAGAAAAGGAATGTCCATGTGGACACGTTGGACAGAACGGCTCCTGTGCGCACAGCTCAAAAAAAGAGGGGTGGAGGCCTCCCCAGTCTTGTAGAAACAAGAAAACAGTTATGTAGAACCAGAACACATGAGCTGCGCGCACAGTGAACAAGCCAGTAAAGACATGTTCACACCACCAAGAGACTTGAAAACACAAAAAAGCACAGTAAAACCAAAACCACTCTGTTGCAAAAAAATCACAGTGGACAGCAAGTGCTAGTAAAAAGATGGAAAAAACAGGGTATTTGGTTGATACGTTTTTTGCAAAAAATGTATATTAAGCCGCTGTACCAATCGCCAAGGTATACCCATATCACAGCAGTCCTAACTAATGAATGTGATCCCTATCTGATGTATTTAAAACCTGGTCATATGTACAATACCTGTATGAGCAGGATTCAGAAAAGGAATGTCCATGTGGACACGTTGGACAGAACGGCTCCTGTGCGCACAGCTCAAAAAAAGAGGGGTGGAGGCCTCCCCAGTCTTGTAGAAACAAGAAAACAGTTATGTAGAACCAGAACACATGAGCTGCGCGCACAGTGAACAAGCCAGTAAAGACATGTTCACACCACCAAGAGACTTGAAAACACAAAAAAGCACAGTAAAACCAAAACCACTCTGTTGCAAAAAAATCACAGTGGACAGCAAGTGCTAGTAAAAAGATGGAAAAAACAGGGTATTTGGTTGATACGTTTTTTGCAAAAAATGTATATTAAGCCGCTGTACCAATCGCCAAGGTATACCCATATCACAGCAGTCCTAACTAATGAATGTGATCCCTATCTGATGTATTTAAAACCTGGTCATATGTACAATACCTGTATGAGCAGGATTCAGAAAAGGAATGTCCATGTGGACACGTTGGACAGAACGGCTCCTGTGCGCACAGCTCAAAAAAAGAGGGGTGGAGGCCTCCCCAGTCTTGTAGAAACAAGAAAACAGTTATGTAGAACCAGAACACATGAGCTGCGCGCACAGTGAACAAGCCAGTAAAGACATGTTCACACCACCAAGAGACTTGAAAACACAAAAAAGCACAGTAAAACCAAAACCACTCTGTTGCAAAAAAATCACAGTGGACAGCAAGTGCTAGTAAAAAGATGGAAAAAACAGAGTATTTGGTTGATACGTTTTTGCAAAAAATGTATATTAAGCCGCTGTACCAATCGCCAAGGTATACCCATATCACAGCAGTCCTAACTAATGAATGTGATCCCTATCTGATGTATTTAAAACCTGGTCATATGTACAATACCTGTATGAGCAGGATTCAGAAAAGGAATGTCCATGTGGACACGTTGGACAGAACGGCTCCTGTGCGCACAGCTCAAAAAAAGAGGGGTGGAGGCCTCCCCAGTCTTGTAGAAACAAGAAAACAGTTATGTAGAACCAGAACACATGAGCTGCGCGCACAGTGAACAAGCCAGTAAAGACATGTTCACACCACCAAGAGACTTGAAAACACAAAAAAGCACAGTAAAACCAAAACCACTCTGTTGCAAAAAAATCACAGTGGACAGCAAGTGCTAGTAAAAAGATGGAAAAAACAGGGTATTTGGTTGATACGTTTTTTGCAAAAAATGTATATTAAGCCGCTGTACCAATCGCCAAGGTATACCCATATCACAGCAGTCCTAACTAATGAATGTGATCCCTATCTGATGTATTTAAAACCTGGTCATATGTACAATACCTGTATGAGCAGGATTCAGAAAAGGAATGTCCATGTGGACACGTTGGACAGAACGGCTCCTGTGCGCACAGCTCAAAAAAAGAGGGGTGGAGGCCTCCCCAGTCTTGTAGAAACAAGAAAACAGTTATGTAGAACCAGAACACATGAGCTGCGCGCACAGTGAACAAGCCAGTAAAGACATGTTCACACCACCAAGAGACTTGAAAACACAAAAAAGCACAGTAAAACCAAAACCACTCTGTTGCAAAAAATCACAGTGGACAGCAAGTGCTAGTAAAAAGATGGAAAAAACAGGGTATTTGGTTGATACGTTTTTTGCAAAAAATGTATATTAAGCCGCTGTACCAATCGCCAAGGTATACCCATATCACAGCAGTCCTAACTAATGAATGTGATCCCTATCTGATGTATTTAAAACCTGGTCATATGTACAATACCTGTATGAGCAGGATTCAGAAAAGGAATGTCCATGTGGACACGTTGGACAGAACGGCTCCTGTGCGCACAGCTCAAAAAAAGAGGGGTGGAGGCCTCCCGAGTCTTGTAGAAACAAGAAAACAGTTATGTAGAACCAGAACACATGAGCTGCGTGCACAGTGAACAAGCCAGTAAAGACATGTTCACACCACCAAGAGACTTGAAAACACAAAAAAGCACAGTAAAATCAAAACCACTCTGTTGCAAAAAAATCACAGTGGACAGCAAGTGCTAGTAAAAAGATGGAAAAAACAGGGTATTTGGTTGATACGTTTTTTGCAAAAAATGTATATTAAGCCGCTGTACCAATCGCCAAGGTATACCCATATCACAGCAGTCCTAACTAATGAATGTGATCCCTATCTGATGTATTTAAAACCTGGTCATATGTACAATAACTGTATGAGCAGGATTCAGAAAAGGAATGTCCATGTGGACACGTTGGACAGAACGGCTCCTGTGCGCACAGCTCAAAAAAAGAGGGGTGGAGGCCTCCCCAGTCTTGTAGAAACAAGAAAACAGTTATGTAGAACCAGAACACATGAGCTGCGCGCACAGTGAACAAGCCAGTAAAGACATGTTCACACCACCAAGAGACTTGAAAACACAAAAAAGCACAGTAAAACCAAAACCACTCTGTTGCAAAAAAATCACAGTGGACAGCAAGTGCTAGTAAAAAGATGGAAAAAACAGGGTATTTGGTTGATACGTTTTTTGCAAAAAATGTATATTAAGCCGCTGTACCAATCGCCAAGGTATACCCATATCACAGCAGTCCTAACTAATGAATGTGATCCCTATCTGATGTATTTAAAACCTGGTCATATGTACAATACCTGTATGAGCAGGATTCAGAAAAGGAATGTCCATGTGGACACGTTGGACAGAACGGCTCCTGTGCGCACAGCTCAAAAAAAGAGGGGTGGAGGCCTCCCCAGTCTTGTAGAAACAAGAAAACAGTTATGTAGAACCAGAACACATGAGCTGCGCGCACAGTGAACAAGCCAGTAAAGACATGTTCACACCACCAAGAGACTTGAAAACACAAAAAAGCACAGTAAAACCAAAACCACTCTGTTGCAAAAAAATCACAGTGGACAGCAAGTGCTAGTAAAAAGATGGAAAAAACAGAGTATTTGGTTGATACGTTTTTGCAAAAAATGTATATTAAGCCGCTGTACCAATCGCCAAGGTATACCCATATCACAGCAGTCCTAACTAATGAATGTGATCCCTATCTGATGTATTTAAAACCTGGTCATATGTACAATACCTGTATGAGCAGGATTCAGAAAAGGAATGTCCATGTGGACACGTTGGACAGAACGGCTCCTGTGCGCACAGCTCAAAAAAAGAGGGGTGGAGGCCTCCCCAGTCTTGTAGAAACAAGAAAACAGTTATGTAGAACCAGAACACATGAGCTGCGCGCACAGTGAACAAGCCAGTAAAGACATGTTCACACCACCAAGAGACTTGAAAACACAAAAAAGCACAGTAAAACCAAAACCACTCTGTTGCAAAAAAATCACAGTGGACAGCAAGTGCTAGTAAAAAGATGGAAAAAACAGGGTATTTGGTTGATACGTTTTTTGCAAAAAATGTATATTAAGCCGCTGTACCAATCGCCAAGGTATACCCATATCACAGCAGTCCTAACTAATGAATGTGATCCCTATCTGATGTATTTAAAACCTGGTCATATGTACAATACCTGTATGAGCAGGATTCAGAAAAGGAATGTCCATGTGGACACGTTGGACAGAACGGCTCCTGTGCGCACAGCTCAAAAAAAGAGGGGTGGAGGCCTCCCCAGTCTTGTAGAAACAAGAAAACAGTTATGTAGAACCAGAACACATGAGCTGCGCGCACAGTGAACAAGCCAGTAAAGACATGTTCACACCACCAAGAGACTTGAAAACACAAAAAAGCACAGTAAAACCAAAACCACTCTGTTGCAAAAAAATCACAGTGGACAGCAAGTGCTAGTAAAAAGATGGAAAAAACAGGGTATTTGGTTGATACGTTTTTTGCAAAAAATGTATATTAAGCCGCTGTACCAATCGCCAAGGTATACCCATATCACAGCAGTCCTAACTAATGAATGTGATCCCTATCTGATGTATTTAAAACCTGGTCATATGTACAATACCTGTATGAGCAGGATTCAGAAAAGGAATGTCCATGTGGACACGTTGGACAGAACGGCTCCTGTGCGCACAGCTCAAAAAAAGAGGGGTGGAGGCCTCCCGAGTCTTGTAGAAACAAGAAAACAGTTATGTAGAACCAGAACACATGAGCTGCGTGCACAGTGAACAAGCCAGTAAAGACATGTTCACACCACCAAGAGACTTGAAAACACAAAAAAGCACAGTAAAATCAAAACCACTCTGTTGCAAAAAAATCACAGTGGACAGCAAGTGCTAGTAAAAAGATGGAAAAAACAGGGTATTTGGTTGATACGTTTTTTGCAAAAAATGTATATTAAGCCGCTGTACCAATCGCCAAGGTATACCCATATCACAGCAGTCCTAACTAATGAATGTGATCCCTATCTGATGTATTTAAAACCTGGTCATATGTACAATAACTGTATGAGCAGGATTCAGAAAAGGAATGTCCATGTGGACACGTTGGACAGAACGGCTCCTGTGCGCACAGCTCAAAAAAAGAGGGGTGGAGGCCTCCCCAGTCTTGTAGAAACAAGAAAACAGTTATGTAGAACCAGAACACATGAGCTGCGCGCACAGTGAACAAGCCAGTAAAGACATGTTCACACCACCAAGAGACTTGAAAACACAAAAAAGCACAGTAAAACCAAAACCACTCTGTTGCAAAAAAATCACAGTGGACAGCAAGTGCTAGTAAAAAGATGGAAAAAACAGGGTATTTGGTTGATACGTTTTTTGCAAAAAATGTATATTAAGCCGCTGTACCAATCGCCAAGGTATACCCATATCACAGCAGTCCTAACTAATGAATGTGATCCCTATCTGATGTATTTAAAACCTGGTCATATGTACAATACCTGTATGAGCAGGATTCAGAAAAGGAATGTCCATGTGGACACGTTGGACAGAACGGCTCCTGTGCGCACAGCTCAAAAAAAGAGGGGTGGAGGCCTCCCCAGTCTTGTAGAAACAAGAAAACAGTTATGTAGAACCAGAACACATGAGCTGCGCGCACAGTGAACAAGCCAGTAAAGACATGTTCACTCCACCAAGAGACTTGAAAACACAAAAAAGCACAGTAAAACCAAAACCACTCTGTTGCAAAAAAATCACAGTGGACAGCAAGTGCTAGTAAAAAGATGGAAAAAACAGGGTATTTGGTTGATACGTTTTTTGCAAAAAATGTATATTAAGCCGCTGTACCAATCGCCAAGGTATACCCATATCACAGCAGTCCTAACTAATGAATGTGATCCCTATCTGATGTATTTAAAACCTGGTCATATGTACAATACCTGTATGAGCAGGATTCAGAAAAGGAATGTCCATGTGGACACGTTGGACAGAACGGCTCCTGTGCGCACAGCTCAAAAAAAGAGGGGTGGAGGCCTCCCCAGTCTTGTAGAAACAAGAAAACAGTTATGTAGAACCAGAACACATGAGCTGCGCGCACAGTGAACAAGCCAGTAAAGACATGTTCACACCACCAAGAGACTTGAAAACACAAAAAAGCACAGTAAAACCAAAACCACTCTGTTGCAAAAAAATCACAGTGGACAGCAAGTGCTAGTAAAAAGATGGAAAAAACAGGGTATTTGGTTGATACGTTTTTTGCAAAAAATGTATATTAAGCCGCTGTACCAATCGCCAAGGTATACCCATATCACAGCAGTCCTAACTAATGAATGTGATCCCTATCTGATGTATTTAAAACCTGGTCATATGTACAATACCTGTATGAGCAGGATTCAGAAAAGGAATGTCCATGTGGACACGTTGGACAGAACGGCTCCTGTGCGCACAGCTCAAAAAAAGAGGGGTGGAGGCCTCCCCAGTCTTGTAGAAACAAGAAAACAGTTATGTAGAACCAGAACACATGAGCTGCGCGCACAGTGAACAAGCCAGTAAAGACATGTTCACACCACCAAGAGACTTGAAAACACAAAAAAGCACAGTAAAACCAAAACCACTCTGTTGCAAAAAAATCACAGTGGACAGCAAGTGCTAGTAAAAAGATGGAAAAAACAGGGTATTTGGTTGATACGTTTTTTGCAAAAAATGTATATTAAGCCGCTGTACCAATCGCCAAGGAATACCCATATCACAGCAGTCCTAACTAATGAATGTGATCCCTATCTGATGTATTTAAAACCTGGTCATATGTACAATACCTGTATGAGCAGGATTCAGAAAAGGAATGTCCATGTGGACACGTTGGACAGAACGGCTCCTGTGCGCACAGCTCAAAAAAAGAGGGGTGGAGGCCTCCCCAGTCTTGTAGAAACAAGAAAACAGTTATGTAGAACCAGAACACATGAGCTGCGCGCACAGTGAACAAGCCAGTAAAGACATGTTCACACCACCAAGAGACTTGAAAACACAAAAAAGCACAGTAAAACCAAAACCACTCTGTTGCAAAAAAATCACAGTGGACAGCAAGTGCTAGTAAAAAGATGGAAAAAACAGGGTATTTGGTTGATACGTTTTTTGCAAAAAATGTATATTAAGCCGCTGTACCAATCGCCAAGGTATACCCATATCACAGCAGTCCTAACTAATGAATGTGATCCCTATCTGATGTATTTAAAACCTGGTCATATGTACAATACCTGTATGAGCAGGATTCAGAAAAGGAATGTCCATGTGGACACGTTGGACAGAACGGCTCCTGTGCGCACAGCTCAAAAAAAGAGGGGTGGAGGCCTCCCCAGTCTTGTAGAAACAAGAAAACAGTTATGTAGAACCAGAACACATGAGCTGCGCGCACAGTGAACAAGCCAGTAAAGACATGTTCACACCACCAAGAGACTTGAAAACACAAAAAAGCACAGTAAAACCAAAACCACTCTGTTGCAAAAAAATCACAGTGGACAGCAAGTGCTAGTAAAAAGATGGAAAAAACAGGGTATTTGGTTGATACGTTTTTTGCAAAAAATGTATATTAAGCCGCTGTACCAATCGCCAAGGTATACCCATATCACAGCAGTCCTAACTAATGAATGTGATCCCTATCTGATGTATTTAAAACCTGGTCATATGTACAATACCTGTATGAGCAGGATTCAGAAAAGGAATGTCCATGTGGACACGTTGGACAGAACGGCTCCTGTGCGCACAGCTCAAAAAAAGAGGGGTGGAGGCCTCCCCAGTCTTGTAGAAACAAGAAAACAGTTATGTAGAACCAGAACACATGAGCTGCGCGCACAGTGAACAAGCCAGTAAAGACATGTTCACACCACCAAGAGACTTGAAAACACAAAAAAGCACAGTAAAACCAAAACCACTCTGTTGCAAAAAAATCACAGTGGACAGCAAGTGCTAGTAAAAAGATGGAAAAAACAGAGTATTTGGTTGATACGTTTTTGCAAAAAATGTATATTAAGCCGCTGTACCAATCGCCAAGGTATACCCATATCACAGCAGTCCTAACTAATGAATGTGATCCCTATCTGATGTATTTAAAACCTGGTCATATGTACAATACCTGTATGAGCAGGATTCAGAAAAGGAATGTCCATGTGGACACGTTGGACAGAACGGCTCCTGTGCGCACAGCTCAAAAAAAGAGGGGTGGAGGCCTCCCCAGTCTTGTAGAAACAAGAAAACAGTTATGTAGAACCAGAACACATGAGCTGCGCGCACAGTGAACAAGCCAGTAAAGACATGTTCACACCACCAAGAGACTTGAAAACACAAAAAAGCACAGTAAAACCAAAACCACTCTGTTGCAAAAAAATCACAGTGGACAGCAAGTGCTAGTAAAAAGATGGAAAAAACAGGGTATTTGGTTGATACGTTTTTTGCAAAAAATGTATATTAAGCCGCTGTACCAATCGCCAAGGTATACCCATATCACAGCAGTCCTAACTAATGAATGTGATCCCTATCTGATGTATTTAAAACCTGGTCATATGTACAATACCTGTATGAGCAGGATTCAGAAAAGGAATGTCCATGTGGACACGTTGGACAGAACGGCTCCTGTGCGCACAGCTCAAAAAAAGAGGGGTGGAGGCCTCCCCAGTCTTGTAGAAACAAGAAAACAGTTATGTAGAACCAGAACACATGAGCTGCGCGCACAGTGAACAAGCCAGTAAAGACATGTTCACACCACCAAGAGACTTGAAAACACAAAAAAGCACAGTAAAACCAAAACCACTCTGTTGCAAAAAATCACAGTGGACAGCAAGTGCTAGTAAAAAGATGGAAAAAACAGGGTATTTGGTTGATACGTTTTTTGCAAAAAATGTATATTAAGCCGCTGTACCAATCGCCAAGGTATACCCATATCACAGCAGTCCTAACTAATGAATGTGATCCCTATCTGATGTATTTAAAACCTGGTCATATGTACAATACCTGTATGAGCAGGATTCAGAAAAGGAATGTCCATGTGGACACGTTGGACAGAACGGCTCCTGTGCGCACAGCTCAAAAAAAGAGGGGTGGAGGCCTCCCGAGTCTTGTAGAAACAAGAAAACAGTTATGTAGAACCAGAACACATGAGCTGCGTGCACAGTGAACAAGCCAGTAAAGACATGTTCACACCACCAAGAGACTTGAAAACACAAAAAAGCACAGTAAAATCAAAACCACTCTGTTGCAAAAAAATCACAGTGGACAGCAAGTGCTAGTAAAAAGATGGAAAAAACAGGGTATTTGGTTGATACGTTTTTTGCAAAAAATGTATATTAAGCCGCTGTACCAATCGCCAAGGTATACCCATATCACAGCAGTCCTAACTAATGAATGTGATCCCTATCTGATGTATTTAAAACCTGGTCATATGTACAATAACTGTATGAGCAGGATTCAGAAAAGGAATGTCCATGTGGACACGTTGGACAGAACGGCTCCTGTGCGCACAGCTCAAAAAAAGAGGGGTGGAGGCCTCCCCAGTCTTGTAGAAACAAGAAAACAGTTATGTAGAACCAGAACACATGAGCTGCGCGCACAGTGAACAAGCCAGTAAAGACATGTTCACACCACCAAGAGACTTGAAAACACAAAAAAGCACAGTAAAACCAAAACCACTCTGTTGCAAAAAAATCACAGTGGACAGCAAGTGCTAGTAAAAAGATGGAAAAAACAGGGTATTTGGTTGATACGTTTTTTGCAAAAAATGTATATTAAGCCGCTGTACCAATCGCCAAGGTATACCCATATCACAGCAGTCCTAACTAATGAATGTGATCCCTATCTGATGTATTTAAAACCTGGTCATATGTACAATACCTGTATGAGCAGGATTCAGAAAAGGAATGTCCATGTGGACACGTTGGACAGAACGGCTCCTGTGCGCACAGCTCAAAAAAAGAGGGGTGGAGGCCTCCCCAGTCTTGTAGAAACAAGAAAACAGTTATGTAGAACCAGAACACATGAGCTGCGCGCACAGTGAACAAGCCAGTAAAGACATGTTCACACCACCAAGAGACTTGAAAACACAAAAAAGCACAGTAAAACCAAAACCACTCTGTTGCAAAAAAATCACAGTGGACAGCAAGTGCTAGTAAAAAGATGGAAAAAACAGAGTATTTGGTTGATACGTTTTTGCAAAAAATGTATATTAAGCCGCTGTACCAATCGCCAAGGTATACCCATATCACAGCAGTCCTAACTAATGAATGTGATCCCTATCTGATGTATTTAAAACCTGGTCATATGTACAATACCTGTATGAGCAGGATTCAGAAAAGGAATGTCCATGTGGACACGTTGGACAGAACGGCTCCTGTGCGCACAGCTCAAAAAAAGAGGGGTGGAGGCCTCCCCAGTCTTGTAGAAACAAGAAAACAGTTATGTAGAACCAGAACACATGAGCTGCGCGCACAGTGAACAAGCCAGTAAAGACATGTTCACACCACCAAGAGACTTGAAAACACAAAAAAGCACAGTAAAACCAAAACCACTCTGTTGCAAAAAAATCACAGTGGACAGCAAGTGCTAGTAAAAAGATGGAAAAAACAGGGTATTTGGTTGATACGTTTTTTGCAAAAAATGTATATTAAGCCGCTGTACCAATCGCCAAGGTATACCCATATCACAGCAGTCCTAACTAATGAATGTGATCCCTATCTGATGTATTTAAAACCTGGTCATATGTACAATACCTGTATGAGCAGGATTCAGAAAAGGAATGTCCATGTGGACACGTTGGACAGAACGGCTCCTGTGCGCACAGCTCAAAAAAAGAGGGGTGGAGGCCTCCCCAGTCTTGTAGAAACAAGAAAACAGTTATGTAGAACCAGAACACATGAGCTGCGCGCACAGTGAACAAGCCAGTAAAGACATGTTCACACCACCAAGAGACTTGAAAACACAAAAAAGCACAGTAAAACCAAAACCACTCTGTTGCAAAAAAATCACAGTGGACAGCAAGTGCTAGTAAAAAGATGGAAAAAACAGGGTATTTGGTTGATACGTTTTTTGCAAAAAATGTATATTAAGCCGCTGTACCAATCGCCAAGGTATACCCATATCACAGCAGTCCTAACTAATGAATGTGATCCCTATCTGATGTATTTAAAACCTGGTCATATGTACAATACCTGTATGAGCAGGATTCAGAAAAGGAATGTCCATGTGGACACGTTGGACAGAACGGCTCCTGTGCGCACAGCTCAAAAAAAGAGGGGTGGAGGCCTCCCGAGTCTTGTAGAAACAAGAAAACAGTTATGTAGAACCAGAACACATGAGCTGCGTGCACAGTGAACAAGCCAGTAAAGACATGTTCACACCACCAAGAGACTTGAAAACACAAAAAAGCACAGTAAAATCAAAACCACTCTGTTGCAAAAAAATCACAGTGGACAGCAAGTGCTAGTAAAAAGATGGAAAAAACAGGGTATTTGGTTGATACGTTTTTTGCAAAAAATGTATATTAAGCCGCTGTACCAATCGCCAAGGTATACCCATATCACAGCAGTCCTAACTAATGAATGTGATCCCTATCTGATGTATTTAAAACCTGGTCATATGTACAATAACTGTATGAGCAGGATTCAGAAAAGGAATGTCCATGTGGACACGTTGGACAGAACGGCTCCTGTGCGCACAGCTCAAAAAAAGAGGGGTGGAGGCCTCCCCAGTCTTGTAGAAACAAGAAAACAGTTATGTAGAACCAGAACACATGAGCTGCGCGCACAGTGAACAAGCCAGTAAAGACATGTTCACACCACCAAGAGACTTGAAAACACAAAAAAGCACAGTAAAACCAAAACCACTCTGTTGCAAAAAAATCACAGTGGACAGCAAGTGCTAGTAAAAAGATGGAAAAAACAATGTCAAATGTTGTTGCTCCATCTAGTGGCTATGTGCAAAAGTGCCATCATAGAGTAAAATGTATCCTAAGAGTGTCACTATCAAGGTTGAAATGAGATTAAGTGCACCGTATTTATTGATTTACTAGCTGTACTACCCGGCTTCGCCCGGAGTAATTACTGCTGTTAGCAAAATAGAATGTGTTAACAAAAATTTATTCTGCACAAAAAAACCACAAAACAAATAGATAGAAATGTAATTATTAAAAGGCAAAAACTAAGCTAATAGAAGCATTTTACAACATATATTTCAACACCAGAGATATTCCACACAGATTTAACTAAATTGGCCAAGTAATGTGAAGTAATCTTCTACTACTTATTCGAGAGCCTTTTGATAAACGACATTCTTAGTTTTTCCTTCAGGTACAAAGACAAACAGATTTTTGGCCGTTCCAACTCTTGAACAGGCCACATAAAGTTGACCATTAGAAAAGCATGGAGATTGTAAATCTAAGCTAGCTGAAGAGCCCGGCGTTGCCTGGGCATAGTAAATATCTGTGGTTAGTTATAGCACCTCACTTCTCTTATTTTCCCATCACGCCTCTCATTTTCCCATCACATCTTTCATTTTCCCCCTCACATCTCTCATTTTCTCCCTCACACCTCTCATTTTCCACCTCACTCCTCTTATTTTCCCCCTCACTCCTCTCATTCCCCCTAACACTTGTCATTTCGACCTCACATCTGTCATTTTCCGATCACTCCACTATTTTCCCTCACTCCTCTCATTTTGCACTCACACCTTTTCATTTTTACCTCACACCTCTCATTTTCACCTCAGTATATACATGTTTGTCATCTCCCTTATATAAAGTATACAGCTGTATGTCATCTCCTGTATATAGTATATACCTGTATGTCATCTCCCCTGTATATAGTATATACCTGCTGTGTGTCATCTCCCCTGTATATAGTATATACCTGTATGTCATCTCCTCCTATATATAGTATATACCTGTATGTAATCTCCTGTATATAGTATATACCTGTGTGTCATCTCACCTATATATAGTATATATCTGTGTGTCATCTCCTCCTGTATATAGTATATACCTGTATGTCATCTCCTCCTATACATAGCATATACCTGTATGTCATCTCCTCCTGTATATACTATATACCTGTAGGTAATCTGCTCCTGTATATAGTATATACCTGTGTCATCTCCTTCTGTATATAGTATATACCTGTATGTCATCTCCTGCTGTATGTAGTATGTACCTGTATGTCATCTCCTCCTCTATATAGTATATACCTGTGTGTCATCTCTCCTGTATATAGTATATATCTGTGTGTCATCTCCTCCTGCATATAGTATATACCTGTGTGTCATCTCCCCTGTAAATAGTATATACCTGTGTGTCATCTCCTCCTGTATATAGTATATATCTGTATGTCATCTCCTCCTGTATTAGACCTCGTTCACACGTTATTTGGTCAGTATTTTTACCTCAGTATTTGTAAGCTAAATTAGCAGCCTGATAAATCCCCAGCCAACAGTAAGCCCACCCACCCCCTGGCAGTATATATTAGCTCACACATACACATAATAGACTGGTCATGTGACTGACAGCTGCCGGATTCCTATATGGTACATTTGTTGCTCTTGTAGTTTGTCAGCTTATTAATCAGATTTTTATTTTTGAAGGATAATACCAGACTTGTGTGTGTTTTAGGGCGAGTTTCGTGTGTCAAGTTGTGTGTGTTGAGTTGCGTGTGGCGACATGCATGTAGCGACTTTTGTGACATGAGTTTTGTGTGGCGACATGCGTGTAGCAACTTTTTGTGTCGAGTTGCATGTGACAGGTTAGTGTAGCAAGTTGTGTGCAGCAAGTTTTGCACATGGCGAGTTTTTCGCGCGAGTTTTATGTGTGGTGCCTTTTGAGTATGTGCAAGTTTTGTGTGAGGCAACTTTTGCATGTGTTGCAACTTTTGTGCATGTGGCAATTTTTCCGCGTGTGCAAGTTTTGTGTGTGGCGAGTTTTCCATGAGGTGAGTTTTGCACGTGTGGCGAGTTTTGCATGTGGAGAGTTTTGCGCGTGGCGAGTTTTGAGCGGCGACTTTTGTGTTTCAACTTTTATGTGGCGAAATTGGTGTATGTGTGGTGATATGTGCGCTGAGGGTGGTATATGTGTTCGAGCACGTGGTAGTGTGTGGCGCATTTTGTGTGTGTGTTCATATCCCCGTGGTGGTGTGGTGATTATCCCATGTCGGGGCCCCACCTTAGCAACTGTACAGTATATACTCTTTGGCGCCATCGCTCTCATTCTTTAAGTCCCCCTTGTTCACATCTGGCAGCTGTTAATTTGCCTCCAACACTTTTCCTTTCATTTTTTCCCCATTATGTAGATAGGGGCAAAATTGTTTGGTGAATTGGAAAGCGTGGGGTTAAAATTTCACCTCACAACATAGCTTTGACCCTCTCAGGGTCCAGACGTGTGACTGTGCAAAATTTTGTGCCTGTAGCTGCGACGCCTCCAACACTTTTCCTTTCACTTTTTCCCCATTGTAGATAGGGGCAAAATTGTTTGGTGAATTGGAAAGCGCGGGGTTAAAATTTCACCTCACAACATAGCTTTGACGCTCTCGGGGTCCAGACGTGTGACTGTGCAAAATTTTGTGCCTGTAGCTGCGACACCTCCAACACTTTTCCTTTCACTTTTTCCCCATTATGTAGATAGGGGCAAAATTGTTTGGTGAATTGGAAAGCGCGGGGTTAAAATTTCACCTCACAATATAGCCTATGACGCTCTCGGGGTCCAGACGTGTGACTGTGCAAAATTTTGTGGCTGTAGCTGCGACGGTTCAGATGCCAATCCCGGACATACATACACACATACACACATACATACACACATTCAGCTTTATATATTAGATTGAGTGTAAGATAAATACATACACACACACATATATATATATATATATATATATATATATATATATATATATACATACAGTACAGACCAAAAGTTTGGACACACCTCATTTACAGATTTTTCTGTATTTTCATCATGACTATGAAAATTGTACATTCACACTGAAGGCATCAAAACTATGAATGAACACATGTGGAATTATATACTTAACAAAAAATTGTGAAACAACTGAAATTATATCTTATATTCTAAGTTCTTCAAAGTAGCCACCTTTTGCTTTGATGACTGGCTTGCACACTCTTGGCATTCTCTTGATGAGCTTCAAGAGGTAGTCACCGGGAATGGTCTTCCAACAATCTTGAAGGAGTTCCCAGAGATGCTGAGCACTTGTTGGCCCTTTTGCCTTCACTCTGCGGCCCAGTTCACCCTAAACCATCTCGATTGGGTTCAGGTCTGTTGACTGTGGAGGCCAGGTCATCTGGCATAGCACCCCATCACTCTCCTTCTTGGTCAAATAGCCCTTACACAGCCTGGAGGTGTGTTTGGGGTCATTGTCCTGTTGAAAAAAAAATGATGGTCCAACTAAACGCAAACTGGATGGAATAGAATGCCGCTGCAAGACGCTGTGGTAGCTATGCTTGTTCAGTATGCCTTCAATTTTGAATAAATCCCCAACAGTGTCACCAGCAAAGCACCCCCACACCATCACACCTCCTCCTCCATGCTTCTCTGTTGGAACCAGGCATGTAGAGTCTATCCGTTCACCTTTTCTGCTTTGCACAAAGACACGGTGGATGGAACCAAAGATCTCAAATTTGGACTCATCAGACCAAAGCACAGATTTTCACTGGTCTAATGTCCATTCCTTTTGTTCTTTAGCCCAAACAAATCTCTTCTGCTTGTTGCTTGTCCTTAGCAGTAGTTTCCTAGCAGCTATTTTACCATGAAGGCCTGCTGCACAAAGCCTATTCTTAACAGTTGTTGTAGAGATGTGTCTGCTGCTAGAACTTTGTGTGGCATTGACCTGGTCTCTAATCTGAGCTGCTGTTAACCTGCGATTTCTGAGGAAGGTGACTCGGATAAACATCCTCAGAAGCAGAGGTGACTCTTGGTCTTCCTTTCCTGGGGCAGTCCTCATGTGAGCCAGTTGGGGACACTTTTAAAGTTTTCCCAATTTTTCGGACTGACTGACCTTCATTTCTTAAAGTAATGATGGCCACTCGTTTTTCTTTACTTATCTGCTTTTTTCTTGCCATAATACAAATTCGACAGTCTATGCAGTAGGACTATCAGCTGTGTATCCACCAAATGTCTGCACAACACAACTGATGGTCCCCACACCATTTATAAGGCAAGAAATCCCACTTATTAAACCTGACAGGTCACACCTGTGAAGTGAAAACCATTCCCGGTGACTACCTCTTGAAGCTCTTGAAGTATATGTATATACACTGCTCAAAAAAATAAAGGGAACACTTAAATCCCACATCCTAGATATCACCGAATGAAATATTCCAGTTGTAAATCTTTATTCATTACATAGTGGAATGTGTTGAGAACAATAAAACCTAAAAATGATCAATGTAAATCACAATTAATATCCCACAGAGATCTGGAGTTGGAATGATGCTGAAAATCAAATTGAAAAATGAAGTTACAGGCTAATCCAACTTCAGTGGAAATGCCTCAAGACAAGGAAATGATTCTCAGTAGTGTGTGTGGCCTCTGTGTGCTTGTATGATCTCTCTACAACACCTGGGCATGCTCCTGATGAGGTGGCGGATGGTCTCCTAAGGGATCTCCTCCCAGACCTGGACTAAAGCATCCGCCAACTCCTGGACAGTCTGTGGTGCAACGTGACGTTGGTGGATGGTACGAGACATGATGTCCCAGATGTGTTCAATCGGATTCAAGTATGGGGAACGAGCGGGCCAATCCATAGCTTCAATGCCTTCATCTTGCAGGAACTGCTGACACTCCAGCCACATGAGGTCTGGCATTGTCCTGCATTAGGAGGAACACAGGGTCAACCGCACCAGCATATGGTTTCACAAGGGGTCTGAGGATCTCATCTCGGTACCTAATGGCAGTCAGGCTACCTCTGGTGAGCACATGGAGGGCTGTGCGGCCCTCTAAAGAAATGCCACCCCACACCATTACTGACCTACTGCCAAACCGGTCATGCTGAAGGATGTTACAGTCAGCAGATAGCTCTCCACGACGTCTTCAGACTCTGTCATGTCTGTCACATGTGCTCAGTGTGAACCTGCTTTCATCTGTGAAGAGCACAGGGTGCCAGTGGTGAATTTGCCCCTTGTGCAAACCCCCATCTGTGGACATCTGGCACTCAGAGCATCCTCATGGAGTCGGTTTCTAACCGTTTGTACAGACGCATGCACATTTGTGGCCTGGTGGAGGTCATTTTGCAGGACTCTGGCAGTGCTCCTCCTGTTCCTTCTTGCACAAAGGCTGAGGAAGTGGTCCTGCTGCTGGGTTGTTGCTCTCCTACGGCCCCCTCCACATCTCCTGGTGTACATCTTGCCACATGTATGCAATCCTTGAGCAGCAGATCGAGGGTGCATACTGCTGTGCGAGATGTGAGCACGTTGTGCATTTGGAAGCCCAGATACTGGATCTAAATGTGCAGCTGCCAACACTGAGATCCATAGACAATATGGAAAGGAGTCTTCTGCTCACTGAGCAGATGCTCAATGGGATAGATGAGGGGGAGGTGGTAGGATGGAGCTGCAGGACAGTGAGGCAGCAAGCTGGGTGAGAGTTAGAAAGCAGGGTAGAGGGAAGAGTGCCAGGGAGGCTAGTCCTGATCTGGCACACCCCAATAAGTTTGCTAAGTTGGCAGATGAGGGGGGTGCCAGTACAGGGGTAGCACTGCTGCAGCCAGGCATGTCCTCTGAAAGCTGGAGGAGTGACTGCTACAGTAAGGAGGGAAATAGGAGAGCAGGGCAGGCCAGACAGGTGCTGGTAGTGGGGGATTCAATTATTAGGGGAACAGATAGGGCAATGTGTCACAAAAACAGGGATCGCCAAATAGTGTGCTGCCTACCTGGCGTGTTGTGAATTCTGCTCTTGGGCTCCCTCCGGTGGTTATAAGTGGTAGCGCTGCTGTCTGTCCTTCACAGCAGTCATCAGGTGTGTCCACTTCGGACTGGGCTATTTAGTCTGGCTTCACCCTTTATTCAGTGCCAGTTGTTCATTGTTTCTGGAGGATTCACTTCCCTTCCTGGTCTCTCCTGCTTGCTGTTCATTTCAACAAAGATAAGTTCTGCTTGTTTTTGCAACCCACATGTTGTGGGCCTTATTGTTCAGTGCATTTCATGTTTTTTCTTGTCCAGCTTAATCTGTGTAAGGATTTATGCAGCCAAGCTGGAATCTCTGAAGAGGCAGATATACCCTCCATGTCTTTAGCAGATGTGGACTTTTTGTATTTTCTGTGTTGGATATTTTCTAGTATTTTAATACTGACCACATAGTTCTCTGTCCTATCCTTTCTATTTAGCCTAGATTGGCCTCCTTTGCTAAATCCTGTTTTCAGTCTGTGTATGTTTTTTCCTCTCCTCTCACAGTCAATATTTGTGGGGGGCTGTGTATCCTTTGGGGATTTTCTCTGAGGCAAGATAGTTTTCCCTTTTCTATCTATAGGGTTAATTAGTCCTCCGGCTGTGTCAAGGTGTCTAGGACTGGTAGGTACATCCCACGGCTACTTCTAGTTGCGGTGTTAAATTGAGGGTCTGCGGTCAGTACAGATACCACCTTCTCCAGAGTACGTCCCATGCCGCTTCTAGGCCACCAGATCATAACAGTACAACTGGCCAACAATGAGTTAACCGCATCTCAGAAGAAGGGAAAGAAAGTGCTGAGCCATTTTTTTTTCTGTACTCTGTTGTGTTTTTTTTTCCCTCTTTACCTCTGGGTGGCTCAGGAGTTTGGCGCTGACATAGATGTTCAGGGACTTGCTTCTCGTGTGGATCAACTTGCTGCTAGAGTACAGGGTATTTCTGA
Source organism: Ranitomeya variabilis (assembly GCF_051348905.1). NCBI lineage: Eukaryota > Metazoa > Chordata > Amphibia > Anura > Dendrobatidae > Ranitomeya > Ranitomeya variabilis. Next base: position 737,211,071 of record NC_135235.1, on the reverse strand, counting down.
TTATATCGTTCAGACTCCGGTTTTAGAGCCTAGAATTCCAACTCCTGATCTGTTTTTTGGGGACAGATCCAAATTTTTGAGCTTTAAAAATAACTGTAAACTGTTTTTTGCTCTGAAGCCCCGTTCCTCTGGTGATCCCATCCAGCAGGTTAAAATTGTCATATCTCTGTTGCGTGGCGATCCTCAGGATTGGGCGTTTTCCCTGGAATCTGGGAATCCGGCCTTGCTTAATGTAGACACCTTTTTTCAGGCGCTTGGGTTATTGTATGATGAACCTAATTCTGTGGATCATGCTGAGAAAACCTTGTTGGCCCTGTGTCAGGTTCAAGAAGCGGCAGAATCGTATTGCCAGAAATTTAGAAAATGGTCTGTGCTGACTAAATGGAATGAGGATGCTTTGGCGGCAATTTTCAGAAAGGGTCTTTCTGAATCCGTTAAAGATGTTATGGTGGGGTTCCCCACGCCTGCTGGTCTGAGTGATTCTATGTCTCCGGCCATTCAAATTGATCGGTGCTTGCGTGAGCGCAGAGTTGTGCACACTATGGCGTTGTCTTCCGAGCGGAGTCCTGAACCTATGCAGTGTGATAGGATTGTGTCTAGAGCTGAACGACAAGGATTCAGACGTCAGAATAGGTTGTGTTTTTACTGCGGCGATTCTGCTCATGTTATTTCTGATTGCCCTAAGCGTGCCAAGAGAATCACTAATTCCGTTACCATCAGTACTGTACAACCTAAATTTCTGTTATCTGTGACCCTGATCTGCTCATTATCGTCATTTTCTTTCATGGCATTTGTGGATTCAGGCGCCGCTTTAAATTTAATGGACTTAGAATTTGCCAGACGTTGTGGTTTTCCCTTACAGCCTTTGCAGAGTCCTATCCCTTTGAGGGGCATTGATGCTACACCATTGGCTAAAAATAAACCTCAGTTTTGGACACAGCTAACCATGTGCATGGCGCCAGCCCATCAGGAAGATTGTCGTTTTCTGGTGTTGCATAATTTGCATGATGCTATTGTGCTGGGGTTTCCATGGTTACAGGTGCATAATCCGGTGTTGGATTGGAAATCTATGTCTGTGACTAGTTGGGGTTGTCAGGGGGTTCATGATGACGTTTCTTTGATGTCAATTTCCTCCTCCCCCTCTTCTGAAATTCCTGAGTTTTGTCAGATTTCCAGGATGTTTTCCATGAGCCCAAATCCAGCTCCCTTCCACCGCATAGGGACTGTGATTGTGCTATTGACTTGATTCCAGGCTGGAAGTTCCCTAAGGGCCGACTTTTCAACCTGTCTGTACCAGAACATGCCGCCATGCGGAGTTATGTTAAGAGGAGTCTTTGGAGAAGGGGCATATTCGGCCATCTTCTTCTCCTTTGGGAGCAGGGTTTTTTTTTGTTGCCAAGAAGGATGGCTCCTTGAGACCCTGTATTGATTATTGCCTCTTGAATAAGATCACGGTCAAGTTTCAATACCCCTTGCCTTTGCTTTCCGATTTGTTTGCTAGGATTAAAGGGGCTAGTTGGTTTACTAAGATTACCTTCGAGGGGCATATATTCTAGTTCGTATTAAGCAGGGTGATGAATGGAAAACTGTGTTTAATACGCCCGAAGGCCATTTTGAATACCTTGTGATGCCATTCGGGCTCTCTAATGCTCCATCTGTTTTTCAGTCCTTCATGCATGATATCTTCCGGAGTTATCTTGATAAATTCATGATTGTATATTTGGATGACATTTTGATTTTTTCCGATGATTGGGAGTCTCATGTGAAACAGGTCAGGATGGTAATTCAGATCCTTCGTGATAATGCTTTATTTGTGAAGGAGTCTAAGTGTCTCTTTGGAGTGCAGAAGGTTTCTTTTTTGGGCTTCATTTTTTCTCCCTCATCTATAGAGATGGATCCGGTTAAGGTACAGGCCATTCATGATTGGATTCAGCCCACTTCCGTGAAGAGCCTTCAGAAATTTTTGGGCTTTGCTAATTTTTATCGCCGTTTCATTGCTAACTTCTCCAGTGTGGTTAAACCCCTGACCGATTTGACGAAGAAAGGCGCTGATGTGACGAATTGGTCCTCTGCGGCTGTCTCTGCCTTTCAGGAGCTTAAACGCCGATTTACTTCTGCCCCGGTGTTGCGTCAGCCGGATGTTTCTCTTCCGTTTCAGGTTGAGGTTGATGCTTCTGAGATTGGGGCAGGGGCCGTTTTGTCTCAGAGGAATTCTGTTGGTTCCTTGATGAAACCTTGTGCCTTCTTTTCCCGTAAGTTTTCGCCTGCTGAACGCAATTATGATGTCGGCAATCGAGAGTTATTGGCTATGAAGTGGGCGTTTGAGGAATGGCGACATTGGCTTGAGGGAGCCAAGCACCGTATTATGGTCTTGACCGATCATAAAAATCTGATTTACCTCGAGTCTGCCAAACGGCTGAATCCTAGGCAGGCTCGATGGTCCCTGTTTTTCTCCCGTTTTGATTTCGTGGTCTCGTATCTTCCTGGTTCTAAGAATATTAAGGCTGATGCCCTCTCTAGGAGTTTTTTGCCTGATTCTCCTTAGGTCCTTGAACCGGTCGGCATTCTGAAGGAAGGGGTGGTCCTTTCTGCCATTTCCCCTGATTTACGATGGGTTCTTCAGGAATTTTAGGCTGACAAACCTGACCGCTGTCCACTGGCGAAACTATTTGTTCCTGATAGATGGACTAGTAGAGTGATTTCTGAGGTTCATTGTTCTGTGTTGGCTGGCCATCCTGGTATTTTTGGTACCAGAGATTTGGTTGGTAGGTCCTTTTGGTGGCCTTCTTTGTCGCGTGATGTGCGTTCTTTTGTGCAGTCCTGTGGGACTTGTGCGCGGGCCAAGCCTTGTTGTTCCCGTGCTAGTGGGTTGCTTTTGCCTTTGCCAGTCCCTGAGAGGCCCTGGATGCATATTTCTATGGATTTTATTTCAGATTTTCCGGTTTCCCAGAGGATGTCGGTTATCTGGGTGGTTTGTGACCGGTTCTCCAAGATGGTTCATTTGGTGCCTTTGCCTAAATTGCCTTCCTCTTCTGATTTGGTTCCGTTGTTTTTTCAGCATATGGTTCGTTTGCATGGTATTCCGGAGAATATTGTGTCCGACAGAGGTTCCCAGTTTGTTTCTAGGTTTTGGCGGGCCTTTTGTGCTAGGCTGGGCATTGGCCTTTTTCTTCCGCATTTCATCCCCAGACAAATGGCCAAACCGAGCGAACTAATCAGACTTTGGAAACTTATTTGAGATGCTTTGTGTCTGCTGATCAGGAAGATTGGGTGGCATTCTTGCCATTGGCCGAGTTTGCCCTTAATAATCGGGCTAGTTCGGCTACCTTGGTTTCACCCTTCTTTTGTAATTTTGGTTTTCATCCTCGTTTTTCTTCGGGGCAGGTTGAGCCTTCTGATTGTCCTGGTGTGGATTCTGTCGTTGACAGGTTGCAGCAGATATGGGCTCATGTGGTGGACAATTTGGTGTTGTCTCAGGAGGAGGCTCAACGTTTTGCTAACCGTCATCGGCGTGTTGGTTCCCGGCTTCGGGTTGGGGATTTGGTCTGGTTGTCTTCCCGTCATGTTCCTATGAAGGTTTCTTCCCCTAAGTTTAAGCCTCGGTTTATTGGTCCTTATAGGATTTCTGAGATTATCAATCCGGTGTCTTTTCGTTTGGCCCTTCCGGCCTCTTTTGCCATCCACAATGTTTTCCATACATCTTTATTGTGGAAATATGTGGTGCCCGTTGTTCCCTCTGTTGATCCTCCTGCCCCTGTGTTGGTTGATGGGGAGTTGGAGTATGTGGTTGAGAAGATTTTGGATTCTCGTTTTTCAAGGCCGAAGCTTCAGTATCTGGTCAAATGGAAGGGTTATCGCCAGGAGGATAATTCTTGGGTTTTTGCCTCTGATGTCCATGCTGCTGATTTGGTCCGTGCCTTTCATCTGGCTCGTCCTGATCGGCCTGGGGGCTCTGGTGAGGGTTCGGTGACCCCTCTTCAAGGGGGGGTACTGTTGTGAATTCTGCTCTTGGGCTCCCTCCGGTGGTTCTTGGTGGTAGTGCAGTTGTCTCTGGGTTGTAATCCAGGGCAGGTGTTTCTGCTGATTGCAGCTCTGCTAGGTATTTAGGTGTGCAGGATGCATGATTCCCTGCCAGTTGTCCATTGTACTTGGAGGGATTTCATCTCTGTCTGGCTCCTCATGCCCTGCTGTCAATTCAGCTAAGATAAGTGTCTGTTTTCTTTGTCTCTGTAGCACACTTGCAGTGTGCTTTACATCTCAGTGCAATTCATTGTGTTTTTGTCCAGCTTAGACTTTGTTTGGATTTTTCAGTCATGCTGGATTCTCTGGAGAGGCAGATATACATTCTATGTCTTTAGTTAGATGTAGAATATTTAGTATTTTCTGCTGTGGATATTTTTAGGGTTTTAATACTGACCGCTTACAATTCTGTCATATCCTTTTCTATTTAGCTAGAAGTGCCTCTTTTGCTAAATCCTGCTTTCTGCCTGCGTATGTCCTTCCTCTTATACTCACAGTCAATATTTGTGGGGGCTGCCTATCCTTTGGGGTTCTGCTCTGAAGCAAGATAGAATTCCCTTTTCCATCTATAGGGGTATTTAGTCCTCCGGCTGTGTCGAGGTGTCTAGGACGTGTTAGGTACATCCCACGGCTACTTCTAGTTGCGGTGTTAGTTCAGGGATTGCAGTCAGTACAGGTTCCACCTACTCCAGAGAACGTCTCATGCGGCTCCAGGGTCACCGGATCATAACAGACGTCCTCTTCTTGTCTTCACGCTGCGGCTCCGGTAGATTGCTTATATGTTAAAGGGAACCTGTCACCCCAAAAATCAAAGATGAGCTGCAGCCACCAGCATCAGGGGCTTATCTACAGCATTCTGTAATGTTGTAGATAAGCCCCCGATGTATCCTGAAAGATGAGAAAAAGAGGTTAGATTATACTCACCCAGGGGCGGTCCCGCTGTTTTCCAGGTCCAATGGGTGTTGCGGTCCGGTGCCACCTATCGTCTTGTCTGCCCTGTTGAGGGCAGAGAAAAGTACTGCAGTGCGCAGGCGCTGGGCCTCTCTGACCTTTCCCGGCGCCTGCGCACTGCAGTACTTTGCTCTGCCCTCAACAGGGCAGACAAAGTACGCCTGTGCTGAAGCTGCGGCGTGAAGACAAGAAGAGGACATCATCGTAAGAAGATGGGAGGCCCCAGACCCCGACACCCATCGGACCCAGACCGCCCCTGGGTGAGTATAATATAACCTCTTTTTCTCATCTTTCAGGATACATCGGGGGCTTATCTACAGCATTGCAGAATGCTGGAGATAACCCCCTGATGCCGGTGGTCGCAGCTCATTTTAGAATTTTGGGGTGACTGGTTCCCTTTAAAAGTCAGACTCCTGCTAATATGTTTTTTCTTTAATAACCTGGTGCCAAAGGGGTTATATAATGTTGACAACCTGATGCTTTCTTCCTTAGAATATGGTTATCGCAGCAACAACCATAATGTTATTGTTATTATTTTTTGACATATTATTTGATGAGACTACTCTATTACATATAATTACTGTGCATTATTGACAGATAATTTAAATTTAGTTTCTGTTTTCTTTTCACCCATATATAAATTTTCTCACTTGGACAAAGATTGTTCTGATGAAGGTCCTTGTTGGAACGAAAACATTCAACTTATTGTCTGGATGCATAATGAATTAACACAACGTTTCTTTTCAAAAAACTGAATGGCAAGTTATTTTGAACATTTGATACAAGGGCTGGATGTTGTGAATTCCGTTCTTGGGCTCCCTCTGGTGGTTTCGAGTGGAACTGCTGCTCCTGTAGTTTGGCCTGGCAGCTGACTTTACTAATCGGCTTCTTTGGCCTTGCTATTTAACAGGGCTATGGTCTGTAATTCATGCCAGCTGTCAATGTTTTTCTAGGTTAGACTCAGTCCTCTCCTTTGATTTCCCTGATGGCCTGTCCATGTCAGCATAAGATAAGTTCTTGCTAGTTCTTGTACTTACTGTTCAGTTTAAAGTTATGTCTCTTTTTGTCCAGCTTGTCATTATGAAATATTCAGGCTAGCTGGAAGCTCTGGGGAAGCAGAATTGCCCCTCCACACCGTGAGTCGCTAAAATCTGTTTTCATCCCTGCGTTTGTCATTTCCCTCTCCACTCACAGTCAATATGTGTGGGGGGCTATCTTTCCTTTTGGGAGTTTCTCTGAGGCGAGATAGTTTTCTATTTCCATCTTAGGGGTAGTTAGTTCTTAGGCTGTGAAGAGGCATCTAGGGAGTGACAGGAACGTCCCACGGCTATTTCTAGTGTTTGTGTTAGGATTAGGGATTGCGGTCAGTAAAACTACCACCTCCTCAGAGCTTGTCCATGATCTATTTTACCCACCAGGTCATATCAGTGCTGCTCCATACCCACCAGGTCATATCAGTGCTGTTCCGTTCCCACCAGGTCATATCAGTGCTGCTCCATTACCACCAGGTCATAACAGTACAGCTGGCCCACAATGTGTTAAATACATCTCTAAAGAGGGAAAAGAAAGTTCTGAGTCATTTTTTTTTTTTTTTTGTAGCTTGTTTTGTCTTTTTTTTTCCCCTTAATCTTTGGGTGGTTCAGGATTTGGGTACTGACATGGAGGTTCAGGGTCTGTCCTTGCGTGTTGATCATCTCGCTGCAAGGGTACAGAGTATCCAAGACTATGTTGTCCAGACTCCGGTTTCTGAGCCTAGAATTCCTATTCCTGATTTGTTTTCTGGGGATAGATCTAAATTTTTGAACTTCAAAAATAATTGCAGATTGTTTTTTGCTCTTAGACCCCGTTCCTCTGGTGACTCCGTTCAGCAGGTGAAGATTGTTATTTCTCTGCTCCGTGGAGACCCGCAAGACTGGGCATTCTCCCTTGAGCCAGGGAATCCTGCATTGCTCAATGTCGATGCATTTTTTCAAGCACTCGGACTGCTTTATGATGAACCTAATTCTGTGGATCAGGCAGAAAAAATTTTGCTGGCTCTGTGTCAGGGTCAGGAAGCAGCAGAAATCTACTGCCAGAAATTTAGAAAGTGGTCTGTGCTTACAAAATGGAATGAGGATGCCCTGGCGGCTATTTTCAGAAAGGGTCTTTCTGAAGCCCTTAAAGATGTTATGGTGGGGTTCCCCACGCCTGCTGGTTTGAATGAATCAATGTCTCTGGCCATTCAGATTGATCGGCGCCTGTGTGAGCGTAAGGTAGTGCACCATATGGCAGTGTCCTCTGGGCAGAGTCCTGAGCCTATGCAATGTGATGGGACTTTGACTGGAGCGGAACGGCAGGAATTCAGACGTCAGAATGGGCTGTGTTTTTACTGTGGTGATTCTGCTCATGCTATTTCTGATTGTCCTAAGCGTACTAAGAGTGTCGCTAGGTCTGTTGCCAATAGTACTATACAGCCTAAATTTCTCTTGTCTGTTACTCTGATTTGCTCATTGTCGTCCTTTTCTGTAATGGCATTTGTGGATTCTGGCGCTGCCCTGAACTTAATGGACTTAGACTTTGCCAGGCGCTGTGGTTTTTCCTTGGAGCCTTTGCAGAGCCCTATTCCCTTGAGGGGGATTGATGCTACGCCATTGGCCAAGAATAAACCTCAGTACTGGACACATTTGACCATGTACATGGCTCCAGCACATCAGGAAAATATTCGCTTTTTGGTGTTGCGTAATTTGCATGATGTTGTTGTGCTGGGTTTTCCATGGTTACAGGTACATAATCTGGTACTGGATTGGAAATCTATGTCTGTGACTAGTTGGGGTTGCCAAGGGATACATAGTGATATTCCTGTGATGTCCATTTCCTCTTCCCCTTCTTCTGAAGTTCCTGAGTTTTTGTCGGATTTCCAGGATATATTTGATGAGCCTAAAGGTACCTTCACACGAAACGACTTTGTAACGATATCGCTAGCGATCCGTGACGTTGCAGCGTCCTCGCTAGCGATATCGTTTAGTTTGACACGCAGCAGCGATCAGGATCCTGCTGTGATGTCGCTGGTCGCTGAATAAAGTCCAGAACTTTATTTGGTCGTCCGATCGCCGTGTATCGTTGTGTTTGAAAGCAAAAGCAATGATACCAGCGATGTTTTACACTGGTAACCAGGGTAAACATCGGGTTACCAAGCGCAGGGCCGCGCTTAGTAACCCGATGTTTACCCTGGTTACCAGCGTAAAAGTAAAAAAAACAAACAGTACATACTCACCTGCGCGTCCTCCAGCGTCTGCTTCCTGACACTGACTGAGCGCCGGCCCTAAAGTGAAAGTGAAAGCACAGCGGTGACGTCACCGCTGTGCTGTTAGGGCCGGAGCTCAGTCAGTGTCAGGAAGCAGACGCTGGGGGACGCGCAGGTGAGTATGTACTGTTTGTTTTTTTTACTTTTACGCTGGTAACCAGGGTAAACATCGGGTTACTAAGCGCGGCCCTGCGCTTAGCAACCCGATGTTTACCCTGGTTTACCGGGGACCTCGGCATCGTTGGTCGCTGGAGAGCGGTCTGTGTGACAGCTCCCCAGCGATCAAACAGCGACGCTGCAGCGATCGGCATCGTTGTCGCTATCGCTGCAGCGTCGCTTCGTGTGAAGGTACCTTAAGTCTAGTTCCCTGCCTCCTCATAGGGACTGTGATTGTGCTATTAATTTGATTCCTGGCTGTAAGTTCCCTAAGGGTCGACTTTTCAATCTGTCTGTGCCAGAGCATGCCGCAATGCGGAGTTATGTAAAGGAGTCCTTAGAGAAGGTTGCATATTCGCCCGTCTTCGTCACCGTTGGGAGCGGGGTTCTTTTTTGTTGCCAAGAAGGATGGCTCCTTGAGGCCCTGTATAGATTATCGCCTTCTCAATAAGATCACGGTCAAATTCCAGTACCCTTTACCTTTACTTTCTGATTTGTTTGCTCGGATTAAAGGGGCTAGCTGGTTTACCAAGATCGACCTTCGAGGGGCGTATAATCTTGTTCGTATTAAACAGGGTGATGAATGGAAAACAGCATTTAATATGCCCGAAGGCCATTTTGAATATCTGGTGATGCCTTTCGGGCTCTCTAATGCTCCATCTGTGTTTCAGTCCTTTATGCATGATATTTTCCGGGAGTATCTGGATAAATTTATGATTGTATATTTGGATGATATCTTGGTTTTCTCCGATGATTGGGAGTCTCATGTGAAGCAGGTCAGGATGGTATTTCAGATCCTTCGTGCTAATGCACTGTTTGTGAAGGGGTCTAAGTGCCTTTTTGGAGTTCAGAAGGTTTCTTTTTTGGGTTTCATTTTTTCACCCTCGGCTATTGAAATGGACCCTGTTAAGGTCCAGGCCATTCATGATTGGACTCAACCTACATCTGTGAAGAGCCTTCAGAAATTTTTGGGCTTTGCTAATTTTTATCGCCGCTTCATTGCTAATTTTTCTACTGTGGTTAAACCTCTGACCGATTTGACCAAGAAAGGTGCTGATGTGGTGAATTGGTCCTCTGCGGCTGTGGAGGCCTTTCAGGAGCTTAAGCGTCATTTTACTTCTGCCCCTGTGTTGCGTCAGCCAGATGTTTCTCTCCCTTTTCAGGTTGAGGTTGACGCTTCTGAGATTGGGGCAGGAGCCGTTTTGTCTCAGAGAAGTTCTGATGGCTCTTTGATGAAACCGTGTGCTTTCTTCTCCAGAAAGTTTTCGCCTGCTGAGCGTAATTATGATGTCGGCAATCAAGAGTTGTTGACTATGAAGTGGGGATTTGAGGAGTGGTGTCATTGGCTTGAGGGAGCTAAGCATCGCATTGTGGTCTTGACCGATCATAAGAATCTGATTTACCTCGAGTCTGCCAAGCGGTTGAATCCTAGACAGGCTCAATGGTCTTTGTTTTTCTCCCGTTTTGATTTTGTGGTCTCGTATCTTCCGGGATCTAAGAATGTGAAGGCGGATGCCCTTTCTTGGAGTTTTCTGCCTGATTCTCCGGGAGTTCTTGAGCCAGCTGGTATTCTCAAGGAGGGGGTGATTCTTTCTGCCATCTCCCCTGATTTGCGGCGGGTGCTTCAGGAGTTTCAGGCTGATAGACCTGACCACTGTCCTGTGGGGAAACTGTTTGTTCCTGATAGATGGACTAGTAAGGTAATTTCTGAGATTCATTGTTCTGTATTGGCTGGTCATCTGGGGATTTTTGGTACCAGAGATTTGGTTGCCAGGTCCTTTTGGTGGCACCTTGTCACGGGATGTGCGTTCTTTTGTGCAGTCCTGTGGGACCTGTGCCCGGGCTAAGCCCTGCTGTTCTCATACTAGTGGGTTGCTTTTGCCTTTGCCGCTTCCTGAGAGGCCCTGGACGCATATTTCCATGGATTTTATTTCTGATCTTCCTGTCTCTCAGAAGATGTCTGTCATCTGGGTGGTTTGTGACCAGTTTTCTAAAATGGTCCATTTGGTACCTTTGCCTAAGTTGCCTTCCTCCTCTGATTTGGTTCCATTATTTTTTCAGCATGTGGTTCGTTTGCATGGCATTCCGGAGAATATTGTGTCTGATAGAGGTTCCCAGTTTGTGTCTAGGTTTTGGCGGTCCTTTTGTGCTAGAATGGGCATTGAGTTGTCTTTTTCTTCGGCATTTCATCCTCAGACAAATGGCCAAACTGAGCGAACCAATCAGACCTTGGAAACCTAATTGAGATGCTTTGTGTCTGCGGATCAGGATGATTAGGTGGCCTTTTTGCCATTGGCCGAGTTTGCCCTTAATAATCGGGCCAGTTCGGCTACCTTGGTTTCGACTTTTTTTTGTAACTTCGGTTTTCATCCTCGTTTTTCTTCGGGGCAGGTTGAGCCTTCGGACTGTCCTGGTGTGGATTCTGTGGTGGACAGGTTGCAGCGGATTTGGACTCAAGTGGTGGACTATTTAACGTTGTCTCAGGAAAAGGCTCAACGTTTTGCTAATCGCCGTCGGTGCGTTGGTCCCCGGCTTCGTGTTAAGGATTTGGTCTGGTTGTCTTCTCGTCATGTTCCTATGAAGGTTTCTTCCCCTGAGTTTCAGACTCTTTTTATTGGTCCTTATAAGATTTCTGAAATTATTGATCCGGTGTCTTTTCGTTTGGCCCTTCCTGCTTCTTTTTCCATTCATAATGTGTTCCATAGATCTTTGTTGCGGAGATATGTGGTGCCCATGGTTCCCTCCGTTGACCCTCCTGCTCCGTTGTTGGTTGACGGGGAGTTGGAATATGTGGTGGAGAAGATTTTGGATTCTCGTCTTTTGAGGCGGTAACTTTAGCATTTGGTCAAGTGGAAGGGTTATGGCCAGGAGGATAATTCTTGGGTTTTTGCCTCCGATGTCCATGCGGCCGATTTGGTTCGTGCTTTTCATCTGGCTCGTCCTGATCGGCCTGGGGGCTCTGGTGAGGGTTCGGTGACCCCTCCTCAAGGGGGATACTGTTGTGAATTCCGTTCTTGGGCTCCCTCTGGTGGTTTCGAGTGGAACTGCTGCTCCTGGAGTTTGGCCTGGCAGCTGACTTTACTAATCGGCTCCTTTGGCCTTGCTATTTAACAGGGCTATGGTCTGTAATTCATGCCAGCTGTCAATGTTTTTCTAGGTTAGACTCAGTCCTCTCCTTGGATTTCCCTGATGGCCTGTCCATGTCAGCATAAGATAAGTTCTTGCTAGTTCTTGTACTTACTGTTCAGTTTAAAGTTATGTCTCTTTTTGTCCAGCTTGTCATTATGAAATATTCAGGCTAGCTGGAAGCTCTGGGGAAGCAGAATTGCCCCTCCACACCATGAGTCGGTGTGGAGGTTATTTTTGTAATCTCTGCGTGGATTTTTTAGGTTTTATATACTGACCGCACAGTTCCCTTTCCTATTTCTGCCTATCTAGTCAGTGTTGGCCTCCTTTGCTAAAATCTGTTTTCATCCCTGCATTTGTCATTTCCCTCTCCACTCACAGTCAATATGTGTGGGGGGCTATCTTTCCTTTTGGGAGTTTCTCTGAGGCGAGATAGTTTTCTATTTCCATCTTAGGGGTAGTTAGTTCTTAGGCTGTGAAGAGGCGTCTAGGGAGTGACAGGAACGTCCCACGGCTATTTCTAGTGTTTGTGTTAGGATTAGGGATTGCGGTCAGTAAAGCTACCACCTCCTCAGAGCTTGTCCATGATCTATTATACCCACCAGGTCATATCAGTGCTGCTCCGTACCCACCAGATCATATCAGTGCTGTTCTGTTCCCACCAGGTCATATCAGTGCTGCTCCGTTACCACCAGGTCATAACAGCTGGACACCCTACTTGAGCACCTACAAGTAACCTTCCTGAGTGCCGTGTTTTTTCAAATATTACACACAGGAGCTCTGTATAGAGTGTATAGGTAATAGTGATTTTCAGTGACATTATACGCAGGACCTCAGTGGAGCACCCCTACCGCCGCAGGGCCGAGGGGTACCCGGTACCGGGCCTCTCTGTCTCGGTTCTGGGATCGTCACAGTGGCTAGACCCGGTCCGTGACCCTGCTAAGGGGAGTCCAATAAAAGTCGAGAGTGATGGAGTGTGGTGCTAGGTGCGATGAATAACGAGGACACAGGGTTGCAGTCTCTTTACCTCTTTACTGAAGGCTTCAGGATCCTCAGTCCAGAGTACGGTTAACACGGCTGTCCGAGACCGGCCGGTCCGATGGCACCTCCAGAGTTCCCTTTGCAGGTGGAAATCTGTGCCTTCCTTCTAGCGCTTGTGTGTTGTAGTCCTTCCCTGCTGAGCACCACGGGATAGTCCTCACAACTGTTATGTCTGTTTCTGATGTTCCCTCACAACTGATTCTGATGTTCTTCTCCGTCCCCCAGATGACATGGCTAGGACGCACCCGTATGACGGGTAGGCCTGGAGTACTTCCGGCACCCTAGAGTCGCCCCTCTCCCACTGTTGCCCCCTATGTCTTCTTAGGTGATTTAGGTGAGACAGCCTGCCTATAACTGACTGTCCTGCCGTTGGTTTGAAGCAAGGCTTGGAGCCAATACTTCCTCGGCATTTCCGAACACCGGCTACGCGCCTCAGTAGGATGTTGCCTCGATCTTACAGCACGACTCCTACTGGTGTTTTCTCCTTATTGCGTTGATCTCGTTTCTCACTCTTTGCAATAGACCTCGCTTCTTGTCCCTTCCTGGGGTACCGCTGCAATGAAGTGCAGGCGCGGTCCCGTAACATTCTTTCTGTTCGCTAGGCCTCTGTCAGGATCCCACCCCTGACAGGGACCCCCCTGAATCTTCCCCTGCAACACCCTCTGCCACAGGGTGTTGCCTGGTTCCAACCCAGTCAGCTTCTGTCTAACTTCCGATCTAACCCCCAGTTTTACCAGATTGTGAGGAGTGGCCTAATACATAGCACCCTTAGCTCCCCCTGGAGGCCAGACTGTGAAGTGTATTGGTGTCTGTGATACCTGGTCAGGTGAACTCCTTCAGTGCCATCAGACATACCATAGCCCCCCTTAGTGGCGGAGCAACAGTACTGCAACGACCAGGACTCTGGGGCGCTGCACTCCCCCCGGTTAGATCCAGTACTCCCGGACTGGGAAGAAATCAACAATACATGTCAGCAAAAAGACATACAATTTTTGAAATGCAATAACAAGTAATAAGTAATAAGAACAGTGCTTCTCTTTATGGGAGGTGAGGACTCTTAAACGTTACAAACATGGTTAAATATTTTAAATAACATACTATAAATAATTTCTATTACCCAACCGGGTATTCTACTTAGTGCAATTTCTGAACAATAATTTAACTTTGCCTCTAAGGATGTATAAGCTGAATCCACTAAAGGCTTACTATAAAACTAACTTTTTCTTTAAGGGCGTATAAGCTAAACCCACTAAAGACCTACTCATAAATAGTGTTGAGCATTCCGATACCGCAAGTATCGGGTATCGGCCGATACTTGCGGGTATCGGAATTCCGATACCGAGATCCGATACTTTTGTGGTATCGGGTATCGGTATCGAAACAACATTAATGTAAAAATGTGTAAAAGAGAGAATTAAAATAAAAAATATTGCTATACTCACCTCTCCGACGCAGCCTGCACCTTACCGAGGGAAGCGGCAGCGTTCTTTGTTTAAAATTCGCGCTTTTCTTTCCTTTACGTGAAGTCCCAGCCTGTGATTGGTTGCGTCGCAGTCACATGGGCGACGCAACCAATCACAGCAAGCCGTGACGTAATTTCAGGCCCTTAAGGATTTTAAAATTACGTCCCGGCTTTGTGATTGGTTGCGTCGCAGTCACATGGGCGACGCAACCAATCACAAGCCGTGACGTCACGGGAGGCTGGACACGCGCGCATTTTAAAATGCGCGCTTGTCCAGCCTCCCGTGACGTCCCGGCTTGTGATTGGTTGCATCGCGGTCAACCAATCACAAGCCGGGAGGCTGGACACGCGCGCATTTTAAAATGCGCGCTTGTCCAGCCTCCCGTGATGTCCCGGCTTGTGATTGGTTGCGTCGCGGTCAAACAATCACAAGCCGGGAGGCTGGACACGCGCGCATTTTAAAATGCGCGCTTGTCCAGCCTCCCGGCTTGTGATTGGTTGACCGCGACGCAACCAATCACAAGCCGGGACGTCACGGGAGGCTGGACAAGCGCGCATTTTAAAATGCGCGCGTGTCCAGCCTCCCGGCTTGTGATTGGTTGACCGCGATGCAACCAATCACAAGCCGGGACGTCACGGGAGGCTGGACAAGCGCGCATTTTAAAATGCGCGCGTGTCCAGCCTCCCGTGACGTCACGGCTTGTGATTGGTTGCGTCGCCCATGTGACTGCGACGCAACCAATCACAAAGCCGGGACGTAATTTTAAAATCCTTAAGGGCCTGAAATTACGTCACGGCTTGCTGTGATTGGTTGCGTCGCCCATGTGACTGCGACGCAACCAATCACAAAGCCGGGACTTCACGTAAGGAAAGAAAAGCGCGAATTTTAAGCAAACAACGCTGCCGGTTCCTTCGGAGAAGTGAGTATAGCAATATTTTTTATTTTAATTCTTTCTTTTACACATTAATATGGTTCCCAGGGCCTGAAGGAGAGTTTCCTCTCCTTCAGACCCTGGGAACCATCAGGAATACCGTCCGATACTTGAGTCCCATTGACTTGTATTGGTATCGGGTATCGGTATCGGATTGGATCCGATACTTTGCCGGTATCGGCCGATACTTTCCGATACCGATACTTTCAAGTATCGGACGGTATCGCTCAACACTACTCATAAAACACTACAATGCTAATCAGCTTTTCTTCGTTTTTCCAACTTTTCATTCGCAGGACCGCCTGTCTATCTGCCCCAGGCCTACTGCCTCTCGCTCTTTTGCAGGACTGCCTAGTTCCTCGTCTGGGCCTACTGCCTTTCTCTTTCTATACACAGTATAGGACTTATCAACCTTCTCTCAGCACAAGATCACTGAGCCATCTCTGTATGGCTCCTAGGAGGACTCGCCATCTAACCCCGTACGGGTTCACTTCCTTGTCCTCAACCTCTAACAACATTATCAAACATTTTCTTACAATTAACCAGCTAAGTCTACGTTCACATTTGCGGTCTGCGCCGCAGCGTCGGGCGCCGCAGCGTCGCCGCATGCGTCATGCGCCCCTATATTTAACATGGGGGCGCATGGACATGCGTCACTGCGGCGCACGCGTCCGGGCGCAGAGGATGCAGCAAGTTGCATTTTTGCTGCGTCCAAAATCAACCAAAAAAAGGACGCATGCGTTGCAAAACGCAGCGTTTTGCATGCGTTTTGCTGCGTTTTTATTTGCGTTGTGCGTTGCGTCGCCGACGCTGCGGCGCACAATGCAAATGTGAACGTAGCCTAACTACATGTTACTTCTACATATAAACATTATTACTACTTCTCTTAAGGCAACATTATACTTTAAGTGCTACTGGTGAACGTTCCCTTTAAGAGGGAACCAAGTCTCTTGGAGGTAGCGCAACTTCTCAAGCTGCAAGTTCGTGTAAGGCAGGGACTCTTGTACTGTTTCCAGGAACAGATTCTTCGCAAAGAGTCCTTTTTCTTGTAAAACCAGTAGGGGGCACCTTTAAGAAGGTTCAAACTATTTACAATAAGTTTGTAATCATGCAGTGTTCATGATCCAGCAGTTCTTTTCAACAGTGATAAACAAAAACAAAACAAAATAAAACAAAAATAGGGATCCCGGATAAACTAAGGGATCCCTTTAAGAGTTAACCCTAATCGGGTTGTAGCAGCAGAAACACATGGAGAGACAAACAGTTAACTATATACATCTGTAAAGCATTTATGCTTACTCAGGTTCTGGCGGCCTCCACCGAGGCTTCACCTGGCAGGTGGCCCTCTGCGGCCCAGGCAGGCTGGACTCCAAGCCTACTCCTGATGCCAGGTGTACCCCATGGGTTTGGGTCTTCTGCACGACCAGCTCGTGCGCTGCGATGAGTGTCTGCATGGGTCGATG
This sequence comes from Ranitomeya variabilis, assembly GCF_051348905.1. Taxonomy (NCBI): domain Eukaryota; kingdom Metazoa; phylum Chordata; class Amphibia; order Anura; family Dendrobatidae; genus Ranitomeya; species Ranitomeya variabilis. The sequence continues at coordinate 737,194,637 of NC_135235.1, read as the reverse complement.
GATGATGCCGGCGGCAGCAGAGGCTGCAGCAGCTGCTTCAGTGGCAAGCTCCTCCCCCTCGGTTCGGGATACCGCCAGCACGGCCGTACAGCGCTGCATATCCCGAGCCCACCAGCTGCTTCCCTTTAGACGTCGGCGATACGTCACCACATCTCCTGGCTTCAGGAGGGACTTGGCGCTGTCTCCACACAGGCAGGGCGCCACTTCGTCCCGGGTGATGCGGACCCTCAGGGCTGCTCCAATCTCCTGCACGAAGCCCTTCCCTTCCTGGGGCTGGTAGACGATTACGACGCCCCATTTCGGCAGGGAGCCCTCCAGCAGCTCGCCTCACGCCTCCCGCTCCACTTCCCGCTGGAACTCCGCAACCAGGTGGTTCCTATATTCTCCCCAAGGGAAGGGCCCCAGGTCCGGCCCCCGGGTGCTTTGGGGCCAGGCGGCGGGAACGCTGGGGTACCAGTGGTCGCAGTGGCGGCCGGGTCTGGTGCAGAGGTGAGGCGGCCTCCCTGGGGGTCGCGGCACTCAGTACCCCCACTTGGGGTAACTCCTCTGGCGCCACTCCACTCTCCTGCGGGAGGCACACGGGCTGGGGACCGTTCAGGCAGAGGATGCCCCATCGGCATCGGTGGTTGTAGGTGGTAATGCAGTTGTCCCTGAGTTGCAGTCCTGGTCAGGTGTATCTGCTGATTGCAGTTCTGACTGGGGTATTTAGGCGTGCAGGATTCATTAGTCCTTGCCAGTTGTCAATTGTTGTTGGGAGGTGTTGGACCTCTGCCTGGTTCCTCCTGCCTTTCTGCCAAATCAGCAAAGATAAGTGTCTGGTTTTGTTTCTTTGGCACACATGCTGTGTGCTTCATAATTCAGTGCTATTCTTTTGTGTTTTCTTGTCCAGCTTAGATTGTGTCAGTATTTTCTCAGTCTGTGTTGGATTCTCTGGGGTTGCAGATATTCACTCCACGTCTTTAGTTAGATTGTGGAAGTTTTTGTATTATCTGCTGTGGATATTTTGTGAAGGGTTTTAATACTGACCACCTAGTATTCTGTCCTATCCTTTCCTATTTAGCTAGAGTGGCCTCTTTTGCTAAATCTTGTTTTCTGCCTGCGTATGTCTTTTCTTCTCCTACTCACAGTCAATATTCGTGGGGGGCTGCCTATCCTTTGGGGGTCTGCTCTGAGGCTAGGTAGTATTCCTATTTCCATCTATAGGGGTATTTAGTCCTCCAGCTGTGTCGAGGTGTCTAGGGTTTGTTAGGCACACCCCACGGCTACTTCTAGTTGCGGTGTTAGTTCAGGATCTGCGGTCAGTACAGTTTCCACCCACTCCAAAGAAAGTTTCATGCGGCTCCAAGGTCACCGGATCATAACAGTACAACTGGCCAGTAATGAGTTAAATGCATCTCAGAAGACGGGAAGAAAGGTGTTGAGCCATTTTTTTTTCTGCAGTCTGTTTTGTCTTTTTTTCCCTCTTTATCTATGGGTGGCTGAGGAGTCTTGTGCTAGCATGGATGTTCAGGAATTAGCTTCTCGTGTAGACGAGCTTGCTGCTAGGGTACAGGGTATTTCTGATTATATTGTTCAGACTCCTGTTTCAGAGCCGAAGATTCCTACTCCTGATTTGTTTTTTGGTGACAGGTCCAAATTTTTAAGTTTTAAAAACAATTGTAAACTGTTTTTTGCTCTGAGACATCGATCCTCCGGTGATTCCATTCAGCAGGTTAAAATCGTCATCTCCCTGCTGCGTGGTGATCCACAGGATTGGGCATTTTCCCTGGAATCTGGGAATCCTGCTTTGCTTAATGTTGACTCCTTTATTCAGGCTTTAGGATTATTATATGATGAACCGAATTCTGTGGATCAAGCGGAGAAGACCTTGTTGGCCCTGTCTCAGGGTCAAGAGGCGGCAGAATTGTATTGTCAGAAATTTAGAAAATGGTCTGTGTTGACTAAATGGAATGATGATGCTTTGGCGGCAATTTTCAGAAAGGGTCTTTCTGAATCCGTTAAAGATGTTATGGTGGGGTTTCCTTCTATGTCTCTGGCAATTCAGATTGATCGGCGCTTGCGGGAGCGCAGAACTGTGTGCGCTGTGGCGTTATCCTCAGAGCAGAGTCCTGAGCCAATGCAGTGTGATAGGATTCTGTCTAGAACGGAACGACAAGGATTCAGACGTCAGAATAGGTTGTGTTATTATTGTGGCGACGCTTCTCATGTCATTTCAGTCTGCCCTAAGCGGACAAAGACGATCGCTAGTTCATTTACCATCAGTACTGTACAACCTAAATTTCTGTTATCGGTGTCCTTGATCTGCTCATTGTCATCATTTTCTGTCATGGCGTTTGTGGATTCAGGCGCCGCCTTGAACTTAATGGATTTTGAGTTTGCCAGGCGTTGTGGTTTTCCCTTGCAGCCTTTGCAGAACCCTATTCCTTTTAGGGGGATTGATACTACACCTTTGGCAAAAAATAAGCCTCAGTTTTGGACACAGGTGACCATGCACATGGCGCCAGCCCATCAGGAAGATTGTCGATTTCTGGTGTTGCGTAATTTGCATGATGTTATCGTGCTGGGTTTTCCGTGGTTGCAGGTACATAATCCTGTGTTGGATTGGAAGTCTATGTCTGTGACTAGTTGGGGTTGTCAGGGGGTTCATAATGATGTTCCTTTGATGTCAATCTCCTCTTCTTCCTCTTCTGAAATTCCAGAGTTTTTGTCTGATTTTCAGGATGTATTCGATGAGCCCAAGTCCAGTTCCCTTCCACCGCACAGGGACTGTGATTGTGCGATTGACTTGATTCCAGGTAGTAAGTTTCCTAAGGGCCGACTTTTCAACCTGTCTGTGCCTGAACATACCGCCATGCGGAGTTATGTTAAGGAGTCTTTGGAGAAAGGGCATATTCGGCCTTCTTCTTCAACGTTGGGAGCGGGATTTTTTTTTGTTGCTAAGAAGGATGGCTCCTTGAGACCTTGTATTGATTATCGCCTCTTGAATACGATCACTGTCAAGTTTCAATACCCTTTACCATTGCTTTCTGATTTGTTTGCTAGGATTAAGGGGACTAGTTGGTTTACTAAGATTGACCTTTGGGAGGCGTATAATCTTGTTCGTATTAAACAGGGTGATGAATGGAAAACTGCGTTTAATACGCCCGAAGGCCATTTTGAATACCTTGTGATGCCATTCGGGCTCACTAATGCTCCATCGGTTTTTCAATCCTTCATGCATGATATCTTCCGGACTTATATTGATAAATTCTTGATTGTATATTTGGACGATATTTAGATTTTTTCCGATGATTGGGAGTCTCATGTGGAACAGGTCAGGATGGTATTTCAGATCCTTCGTGACAATGCTTTGTTTGTGAAGGGGTCCAAGTGCCTCTTTGGGGTGCAGAAGGTTTCTTTTTTGGGCTTCATTTTTTCTCCCTCATCTATGGAGATGGATCCGGTTAAGGTTCAGGCCATTTATGATTGGATTCAACCCACATCCGTGAAGAGCCTTCAGAAATTTTTGGGTTTTGCAAATTTTTATCACCGTTTCATTGCTAATTTCTCCAGCGTGGTTAAACCCTTGACCGATTTGACGAAGAAAGGCGCTGATGTGGCAAATTGGTCCTTTGCGGCTGTCTCTGCCTTTCAGGAGCTTAAACGCCGATTTACTTCTGCTCCGGTGTTGCGCCAACCGGATGTTTCTCTTCCATTTCAGGCTGAGATTGACTCCTCTGAGATTGGGGCAGGGGCCGTTTTGTCTCAGAGGGATTCTGTTGGTTCCTTGATGAAACCGTGTGCCTTCTTCTCCCACAAGTTTTTGCCTGCTGAACGCAATTATGATGTCGGCAATTGGGAGTTGTTGGCTATGAAGTGGGTGTTTGAGGAGTGGCGACATTGGCTTGAGGGAGCTAAGCACCGTATTGTGGTCCTGACCGATCATAAGAATCTGATTTACCTCGAGTCTGCCAAACGGCTGAGTCCTAGACAGGCTCGATGGTCCTTCTTTTTTTCCCATTTTGATTTTGTGGTTTCGTATCTTCCTGGTTCTAAGAATATTAAGGCTGATGCCCTTTCTAGGAGTTTTTTTGCCTGATTCTCCTGAGGTCCTTGAGCCGGTCGGCATTCTGAAAGAAGGGGTGGTCCTTTCTGCTATTTCCCCTGATTTACGGCGGGTTCTTCAGGAATTTCAGAGTGACAGACCTGACCGCTGTCCTGTGGGGAAATTGTTTGTTCCTGACAGATGGACTAGTAGAGTGATTTCTGAGGTTCGCTGTTCTGTGTTGGCTGGTCATCCTGGTATTTTTGGTACCAGAGATTTGGTTGGTAGGTCCTTTTGGTGGCCTTCCTTGTCACGTGATGTGCGTTCTTTTGTGCAGTCCTGTGGGACTTGTGCGCGGGCCAAGCCTTGTTGTTCCCGTGCTAGTGGGTTACTTTTGCCATTGCCGGTCCCTGAGAGGCCCTGGATGCATATTTCTATGGATTTTATTTCTGATCTTCCGGTTTCCCAGAGGATGTCGGTTATCTGGGTTGTTTGTGACCGGTTTTCTAAGATGGTTCATTTGGTGCCTTTGCCTAAATTGCCGCCTTCTGATTTGGTTCCGTTGTTTTTTCAGCATGTGGTTCATTTGCATGGTATTCCGGAGAATATTGTGTCTGACAGAGGTTCCCAGTTTGTTTCTAGGTTTTGGCGGGCCTTTTGTGCTAAGCTGGGCATTGATTTGTCTTTTTCTTCTGCATTTCATCCTCAGAAAAATGGCCAGACCAAGCAAACTAATCAGACTTTGGAGACCTATTTGAGATGCTTTGTGTCTGCTGATCAGGATGATTGGGTGGCCTTTTTGCCATTGGCCGAGTTTGCCATTAATAATCAGGCTAGTTCAGCTACTTTGGTTTCGCCTTTCTTTTGTAATTTTGGTTTTCATCCTCGTTTTTCTTCTGGGCAGGTTGAGCCTTCTGACTGTCCTGGTGTGGATTCGGTGGTTGACAGGTTGCAGCAGATTTGGGCTCATGTGGTGGACAATTTGGTGTTGTCTCAGGAGGAGGCTCAACGTTTTGCTAACCGTCGTCGGTGTGTTGGTTCCCAGCTTCAGGTTGGGGATCTGGTCTGGTTGTCTTCCCGTCATGTTCCTATGAAGGTTTCTTCTCCTAAGTTTAAGCCTTGGTTTATTGGTCCTTATAGGATTTCTGGGATTATTAATCCGGTGTCTTTTCGATTGGCACTTCCGGCCTCTTTTGCTATCCATAATGTCTTCCATAGATCTTTATTGCGGAAATATGTGGTACCCGTTGTTCCCTCTGTTGATCCTCCGGCCCCTGTGTTGGTTGATGGGGAGTTGGAGTATGTGGTTGAGAAGATTTTGGATTCTCATTTTTCGAAGCAGAGGCTTCAGTATCTTGTCAAATGGAAGGGTTATGGCCAGGAGGATAATTCTTGGGTTTTTGCCTCTGATGTCCATGCTGCTGATTTGGTTCATGCTTTTCATCTGGCTCGTCCTGATCGGCCTGGGGGCTCTGGTGAGGGTTCGGTGACCCCTCCTCAAGGGGGGGTATTGTTGTGAATTCTGCTTTTGGGCTCCCTCCGGTGGTTGTAGGTGGTAATGCAGTTGTCCCTGAGTTGCAGTCCTGGTCAGGTGTATCTGCTGATTGCAGTTCTGACTGGGGTATTTAGGCATGCAGGATTCATTAGTCCTTGCCAGTTGTCAATTGTTGTTGGGAGGTGTTGGACCTCTGCCTGGTTCCTCCTGTCTTTCTGCCAAATCAGCAAAGATAAGTGTCTGGTTTTGTTTCTTTGGCATACATGCTGTGTGCTTAATAATTCAGTGCTATTCTTTTGTTTTCTTGTCCAGCTTAGATTGTGTCAGTATTTTCTCAGTCTGTGTTGGATTCTCTGGGGTTGCAGATATTCACTCCACGTCTTTAGTTAGATTGTGGAAGTTTTTGTATTATCTGCTGTGGATATTTTGTGAAGTGTTTTAATACTGACCGCCTAGTATTCTGTCCTATCCTTTCCTATTTAGCTAGAGTGGCCTCTTTTGCTAAATCTTGTTTTCTGCCTGCGTATGTCTTTTCTTCTACTCACAGTCAATATTTGTGGGGGGCTGCCTATCCTTTGGGGGTCTGCTCTGAGGCTAGGTAGTATTCCTATTTCCATCTATAGGGGTATTTAGTCCTCCGGCTGTGTCGAGGTGTCTAGGGTTTGTTAGGCACACCCCACGGCTACTTCTAGTTGCGGTGTTAGTTCAGGATCTGCGGTCAGTACAGTTTCCACCCACTCCAAAGAACGTTTCATGCGGCTCCAAGGTCACCGGATCATAACAGGGTCCAAATCCTCCAGCGGGGGCTTATCGGAATAATCCTCCGGTGACGGGGGTCGATGCGGGGCCATCTTTTTCCGTAGGCCTTCTCTGGTCTCCAGTCCCACCTTATCTGAGTCATAGTTTTGTTTCTTCGGTCTCCGCCCGCCATAGAGGATCAGGAGGCGGATCTCCCATGCTGACGGGCACGTCCCCAGGACAGAGAAATAGTCAGACTGGGCGGCCATTGCCTTTCGCGCTCTCCAGCTCAGGTATGCCCACTCCACGCCCTTCTTCTTCTCCTGCGCTGCTCGGAGTGCTGTAATGGCGGCGGTTTTGGCGGGCATTTTTGGCGGCAAGCGGCAATGCACAATCTTTGCAATAAGTCTCAGTTCAAGCACAATAAATCACAGTTCCAAGGCACACATGACCTGAATCTTCAGGCTTAAGTATATCCTGTTCGTGACGCCAAGTTGGAGCGCCCCCACCGTCGCAGGGCCGAGGGGTACCCGGTACCGGGCCTCTCTGTGTCGGTTCTGGGATCGTCACGGTGGCTAGACCCGGTCCGTGACCCTGCTAAGGGGCGTCCAATAAAAGTCGAGAGTGATGGAGTGTGGTGCTAGGTGCGATGAATAACGAGGACACAGGGTTGCAGTCTCTTTACCTCTTTACTGAAGGCTTCAGGATCCTCAGTCCAGAGTACGGTTAACATGGCTGTCCGAGACCGGCCGGTCCGATGGCACCTCCAGAGTTCCCTTTGCAGGTGGAAATCTGTGCCTTCCTTCTAGCGCTTGTGTGTTGTAGTCCTTCCCTGCTGAGCACCACGGGATAGTCCTCACAACTGTTGTGTCTGTTTCTGATGTTCCCTCACAACTGATTCTGATGTTCTTCTCCATCCCCCAGATGACATGGCTAGGACGCACCCGTATGACGGGTAGGCCTGGAGTTCTTCCGGGACCCTAGAGTCGCCCTTCTCCCACTGTTGCCCCCTATGTCTGCTTAGGTGATTTAGGTGAGTCAGCCCGCCTATAACTGACTGTCCTGCCATTGGTTTGAAGCAAGGCTTGGAGCCAATACTTCCTCGGCATTTCCAGCCACCGGCTACGCGCCTCAGTAGGATGTTGCCTCGATCTTACAGCACGACTCCTACTGGTGTTTTCTCCTTATTGCGTTGATCTCGTTTCTCACTCTTCGCAATAGACCTCGCTTCTTGTCCCTTCCTGGGATACCACTGCAATGAAGTGCAGGCGCGGTCCCGTAACATTCTTTCTGTTCGCTAGGCCTCTGTCAGGATCCCACCCCTGACAGGGACCCCCCTGAATCTTCCCCTGCAACACCATCTGCCACAGGGTGTTGCCTGGTTCCAACCCAGTCAGCTTCTGTCTAACTTCCGATCTAACCCCCAGTTTTACCAGATTGTGAGGAGTGGCCTAATACATAGCACCCTTAGCTCCCCCTGGAGGCCAGACTGTGAAGTGTATTGGTGTCTATGATACCTGGTCAGGTGAACTCCTTCAGTGCCATCAGATGTACCATAGCCCCCCTTAGTGGCGGAGCAACAGTACTGCAATGACCAGGACTCTGAGGCGCTGCATCAGCATATAGCATCAGCGTACAGGTGATACTGTGATCACCAGTGACATTATACACAGGAGCTCTGTATAGTGTCAGTGTACAGGTAATACAACCATCACCAGTGACATTATACACAATGTCTATATTGTGTATAGGTAATACAGTGATCACCAGTGACATTATAAACAGGAGTTCTGTATATAGTGTCAGTGTACAGGTAATACAGGGATCACCAAAAACATTATACACAGGAGCTCTGTATATAGTATACAGTGTACAGGTTATAGTGATCAACAGTGACATTATACATAGGAGCTCTGTATATAGTGTCAGTGTACAGGTAATACAGTGATCATCGGTGACATTATACACAGGAACCCTGTACATAGTATACAGTGTACAGGTAACACAGTGATCAACAGTGACATTATACATAGGAGCTCTGTATATAGTATACAGTGTACAGGTAATACAGTAATCAACAGTGACATTATACACAGGCGCTCTGAATCTGGATTTACCTTTTTCATATATCGATGGATTTTAATGCTGCACTGCTGGATTTTCCTTGCTCAGCACTCCACTATGGTTTATTAATGCCTGCTCTCAGTGCCAGGTGTCAGCTGTCAGAATCAGCTGATATCCGGTGGCAATCGTGAACAGAGCCCCTGTGGCTGGGAGATCCCCATGGTGTATCCATAAGTCAAAGGTCGGTAAGTACCAGACGACCATGACGTATGGCTGTGTCCAAAGTCAGGAAAAGGTTAAAGATGCATTTCTTACATTCGCATACAGAAGTTCTTCCACCAAACTGCGGAGCAGTGAGCAACAAGCACAGTGAGAGATTTCACCAAGATATTTCGGCTATAGAGAAAATATATCAAGGAAAATGGAATCCATCAATACTTGCAGATTACTGTTGGTCAAATTGTAAGAGATGCAGGAGTAGGAGTACAAGAGACAAGCAAAAAAGAGTTGTCACTGAATGAGGACCAAATTTTGTAATGAAATTTCTATAACTTTAGAATTCACAATTGTCATGGGTTTAGGCTAGGTTCAGATTGCGTTAGAGCAATCCGTTTAGCGCTAAGCGCTAGCGGATTGCGCTAACGCAATGTCTTTTTCGGGGTCGCGTTAAACGTCCCCACTAGTGCAGATCCCTGATCTGCGAGAGTGGGGAACGGACCTCGGGCGCGCCGCGGACACTGCAAGCAGCGTCCGAGGCGTGCTACAAAAGATCGTCACAACACTAGCGCGTGCCGAAAATGACACGCGCTAGCAATGCGCTTCAACATTGCGGGCAATGGGAGTGCTAACGGACGCGGTGCACGGCGTTAATTTCGCCGTGCAACGCTGTCCGTTAGCGCTCACCCATTAACGCAATGGGAACCTAGCCTTACTGCGACAGAAAGTAGCCAGAAGACTGCAGCATCTGACTTCTCCTACTCATGAACTGTTTAGAAGCACTTCAACTTCATATAAAATGGTGCAAGTGTATTTTAGAAGTGCAGGGGTTAATATGCTCAGTGTAGAGCTCTTGAATAGAGATGGGCGAATCCGAACAGTAAAGTTCAGCATCTGTACCAAAAACCTACTATTCGGGCACGGACACCGAACATGAACTTCACCAGGAAGTTTGTGTTACTGTTTGGGTTCTGCTGCCCGAACACTGGGTGTTTGTCGTGCTGTCATATACATGACAGCTCGGCAAACACCGTTTCTGATCGGCAGTGAAATCATCAGTGCCAGTCAGAGAGCCGCGGTTCCCACGCTGTCAAGACAGTGTGAGTGCTCAGCTGTGATCAGAGGTATAAAGTTTACCTCCGGTAACTGTGTCAGTTGTCAGCTGATAAGACTACTGCTCCCATCATCTGATGCCTACTGCTGCTAATAACAGCGAGATCAGGAGCGACTGATGGTTGCTTTCATCCGCTAGCTCCTGCGCTGTAAATAAATAAATAAATAAAAAAAAATGGGTGTGGGTTCTCCTGTATTATTGATAACTAGCCAGGCAAAACTCACAGCTGGGGGCTACCACCCTCAGCTGTCAGCAAGGCTGGTTATCATGAACAGAGGGGTCCCCACACCATATTTTTTTAATTTAAATAAATAATTTTAAGAAACATCGTGGGGTCCCCCCTATTTTTGACAACCAGCCTTGCTAAAGCTGACAGCATGGGGCTGGTATTCTCAGCCATAACTTTTTTTATTTTTTTCTAAAAATGGGCTGAGAATACCAGCTGACAGCTTTAGCAAGGCTGGTTGTCAAAAATGGGGGGACCCCACGCTGTTTTTTTAAATTATTTATTTAAATAATTAAAAATATGGCTTGGGGACCCCTGTATTCTTGATAACCAGCCTTGCTGAAGCTGACAGCTGAGGGTTGCAGCTCCCAGCTGTTAGTTTTGCCTGGCTGGTTATCAAGAATACAGGGGAACCCACGCCATTTTTTTTAAAATTATTTCTTTACAGTGCAGGAGCCAGCTGATGAAAACAATGACCACAGCAGCGGCTGATGGGAGTTATTAGTGGCAGCACGCATAGGCCGATGGGAGCAGTAGTACCATCAGCTGACACCAGTGACCGCAGGCAATCTTCATACCTCCAATCAAAGTTAAGCGCTCACACTGTCTTTTGACAGCGCGAGCACTGCGGCTTTCTGACCGGTGGGGATGATTTCACCGCCGATCAGAAGCAGTGTTTGCCGCACTGTCATGCACATGACAGCATGGCAAACACTAGATGTTCAGGCCTCCCATTCAAGTGAATGGGGTCCAGGTGTGCTGATACCCGAACCTGGAGTTTTTGTAAGTGTTCGGCTGGACCCGAACATCCAGGTGCCCACCCATCTCTACTCTTTAAAGTTTTTCTGCATTAAGGCTCTCAGCTTCTCAGTTAACCACTCCTATCTACTATATAATCTGGGCCCTCACAAGCACCCATTGTCAAAGCTAGCTTATGTTGCATGGCTAGGAGATGGTGCTTTGTTGTTGTTTGAGAAGTCATTTGGTGGATTTGAGACTGTTGCGTGGTTTTGGTTGTGTGCTAATCCTCTCCTTCTCTGACTTTGGTTTTATCCCATCCTCCACTCCCCAGTGTTTACCTCTGTTTGTGTATTTTTGTATGACTGCTATTTTCCTTTATACCTATTTGTATTACCTTGTTAGTCGGGTTGGTGTATTACGGTACACTACTACACCACTCTTCCTTGGGTGGGCGGAGGGTACAAACAGAGGGCATATTCAGGAGCTAAGGCAAGGTATATGGTGCCGGTGTCACCATCTGAAGTAAGCTGGGAAACAGGGCGAGCTAGGGCACCACTAGCGTCAGGGAAAGCGAAAGAACCCCTGTTCCCGGAATACCCAACAACAGAGTCGTTACAGCAATATTGTTTAGACAGGTTTTAGTTATTTGATATGGTTGGTATGTTTCATCTGAATAAATATTACAAAATTGGCATAACAAAATGTGAAGGTTTGATGTTGTGTGTTGTAATAATCAACCTGGTAGGTTAGCGATGCAGCTAGCTTTATTTCTGCCATCCACGGTTATACAGCAAATCTAGGTAGATAGCCAAAATACAATGTCCTCAGTCCACAAATTCCCAACCCAGGATCCGTAGTTCCACTGCCCCTGTACCAGGTGATAGCCACTGTCTCCCAACTTTGGTTGGCCCACAGCTTTTGGTATCTCCCGCGGGTATAGTGTGCAGTCACAGCCTATGTTCCTCTAGCTGACTGAAATCACACTCCGTCAGCCAACAACCGATCTCCAAACTCCATAGGCCATTCATCCATGTGCTTCAGGACCTCAGTGATAGATTTCCTGCCCGTTGACGTCACTCCACCAATTCCTTGACAATACATGTGTCTTCCTTTCCTCCCTCTGTGATCAGCCCCCTGAATTGGCAGAAGTGTTCGCACCCTTCCCCATAAACATTGGTAAACATTGGTTTTAGCTCAAAGAATGAAGAATATTCCAGAAACTCATCACATGGGATTGCATGCAAGACCCCCAGTGGTGATGGCTCTCCTGGGTCTACTATACCTAGCCACACAATGGGCCTAGTGGCTGGGAGAACAATGGCTTGAGACCCCTCAGATACTGATGAGATTGAAAGAATGATTGATTTACAGTTACCTGTAGAAATATCCTTTCTGGCCTTATGTTTACATAAGATCCAACTACGTCTTCCTCTGCTTACTGTCACTGAATGGAAAGATTGATTTCTGAGGCTGAACTGGCAAGCAAGCAAATGTCTAATAAAACACAACAATAAGATTGACTTAACTGGTACACCGTGCTGGAAAAAGTCTGCATCACTTAAAGCAGTGGATTCCGCTCTACATGCATTGGTCCAATAGTCTATAGTAAGTGGCCAACTCCTCACACAAAATATTCTGCATCTTTATATTTGCAAAAGTAATAATGTTTTATGCATTAATTATTTGTAGCAGTAAAAGAAAAACTTTATCCTAGAAACACGAGAAAACTAAAAAATTGTATGGTCACATTTGAATTCAGGAGATCAAAATCATTTAGAAATGGCTCATTTAATAACTGAACCTGACAACTTTTTGAAAATATGTAAAACAGTGTTACATGATTTGAAAGGGCCTTGAACTTAGCGGGTGGAAAGTTCTTTAGCTGCTCACTTAGGATGTGCAGCCTCTGTGCAGGTCCCAGTACCTTCCTCTCCTGCTCTGCACAAATCAATTACATAAGTGTGGGGCTGGAGGAGAGAGCAGTTCTCTCAGTGATCAGGAAAGGCACTGTGTTATTGTTCTCTTCCGTCCCAGGAACCTGCCTCCAGTCTATAAGATGCACTCGCTTATTAGCAAGATTATTTTTCTTGCTTAGTGTGTATTTCCAAGTAAAACATTTCCAACATTAAGAATCTAAAAAGCTTCTCACCTGTGCGACTGCTCTAGTGACTAAGAAGAGATTATTTCTTCACAAAACATTTCCCATTAAAATGGCTTCACCTATGTGTGAGTTATCTGATGTGAAACAAGAGTTGATTTCTTTGTAAAACATTTTCCACATTCTGAACATTAAACCTTTTTCTTACTTGTATGAATTCTTTGGTGCTTTAAAAAATTTGATTTTAGTGCAATACATTTTCCACATTCTGAACATGAAAAAGGCTTTGCACCGGTGTGAATTCTCTGATGACCAACAAGACTTGATCTCTGGTTAAAAGATTTTCCACATTCTGAACATAAAAAAGGCTTCTCCCCAGTGTGAATTCTCTGGTGAGCAACAAGATCTGATTTTCTGTTAAAACATTTCCCACATTCTGAACATGAAAAAGGGTTCTCCCCTGTGTGGGTTCTCTGGTGTAGCACAACTTCAGATTTCCAGGTAAAACTTTTCCCACATTCTGAACATAAAAAAGGCTTCTCTCCAGTGTGAATTCTCTGGTGATTAACAAGATCTGATTTTTTGTTAAAACATTTCCCACATTCTGAGCATGAAAAAGGCTTCTCACCTGTGTGACTTCTCTGGTGACTATCCAAACGTGATTTCTGGTTAAAATATTTTCCACATTCTGAACATGAAAAAGGCTTCTCCCCTGTGTGGGTTCTCTGGTGTAGCACAACTTCAGATTTCCAGGTAAAACTTTTCCCACATTCTGAACATAAAAAAGGCTTCTCTCCAGTGTGAATTCTCTGGTGATTAACAAGATCTGATTTCCTGTTAAAACATTTCCCACATTCTGAGCATGAAAAAGGCTTCTCACCTGTGTGACTTCTCTGGTGACTATCCAATCGTGATTTCTGGTTAAAATATTTTCCACATTCTGAACATGAAAAAGGCTGCATTCCTGTGTGAATTCTCTGGTGAGTAACGAGATCTGATTTTCTCTTAAAACATTTCCCACATTCTAAACATGAAAAAGGCTTCTCCCCTGTGTGGGTTCTCTGGTGTAGCACAACATCAGATTTCCAGTTAAAACATTTCCCACATTCCGAGCATGAAAAAGGCTTCTCCCCAGTGTGAATTCTCTGGTGACTAACCAAAGTTGATTTCCGGTTAAACCATTTTCCACATTCTGAACATGAAAAAGGCTTCTCACCTGTGTGAGTTCTCTGGTGAGCAACAAGATCTGATTTTCTGTTAAAACATTTCCCACATTCTGAGCATGAAAAAGGCTTCTCACCTGTGTGACTTCTCTGGTGAATAACCAAATTTGATTTCTTGGTAAAACATTTCCCACACTTGGAACAGGAAAATATATTCTCTGCTGTGTGAATTTTTTTATGTTTGATACAATTTGCTTTCCTTAGAAAAGACATTTCGAGGGGAAAACTATTTCCATATTCTGTTTTTACTTTAGGAGCCATTCGTTTTTTACTACTTATTTTGTGACATTGATTTTCCCTAGTAGTTGGTAAGGAATCAGAAGACAGGACCTGTTTCAACGGATCAGATAACAGATCTTTGCTGTGAAGGGATGATGGTATATCTGGAGTAATGGCATTCACTTCAATTGTATTCTGTGGGATCTCAAGATCATCTGATTTAAAAATTGAAGAGGTCAGCTGTCCTTCTAATCTTCTCGTACAGTAATCTGCCAAGAATAAAACCAATTATTATTTTTGAATAAAATATCCTTGAATTTCATATTTTTGAACATTTATACTTACTAACCATAAAAATTGCAAGTTATATAAAAATATTGAATTATTCACCAAGACAATAATACTTCACAGTCTAATAGAAAACCTCATAGGATGAACCAGTAGAGCGTGGTGGTCAACTGTTTGTTCACTCTGCCTCCCAAATATGGAATAAAAAGTCACCTAACATTGTTAAGTAGGCGAAAATAATACCAATAAAAACTGCTACTGATCCAGCAAAAAATAAACCCCAACTCATGTCCGTCATCTGTCTGTGGAAAAACAGAGGGTGTCCACATTATTTATGGTCCAGAGGGCTATAGTCTTCCCTGTATACTGTATCCAGTGTATGCGTTTAAGGAGATACATTAGAGCCCTCTGGACCCTGGGTATTTATATGTGATATTTTTCTTGGCCTGGATTTATCCTCATATCCTTGCATGATATTGTCTATAATTGCTGATAATTACCTATTTGACCTTGTGCTATAATGTGTACTTTTGTCTCTGGACTCTCCTATGAATCACTTATTTCTTGTCATTTTATCTACCTATTATACATTTAATTTAACTTTTTTTTCTGGGAGTTACAAGAGACAAACCCCAGAACCATCCAGATACTTTGTTTGTGTCCTTCTTTGCACTTTAGTTATTTGCACCTTGCACTTTATTTATGACAATCTGATTTTCTACATTACTACCTCATGCATTTCCTTGCATATGAATTTGAGCCTATTCTGCAAGGGGCTGCACTCTATGCATAACTTTGGACACAATCTATTTGCCCAGTGTTTGTTTTTTTCTTTTTCTGTATGATCTGTCTACATCTTCCAGATTGGATAAGGTTGGATTATTTAATTATTTTCTTGTTGGGAGTAGAGCAAGCCCTTCCAAGAGCAATCAGTTTAATCAAACAGTCAGGTCTTAAAATAAATTGGGACAAATCCTCAGATGCCGCTTACTGAGAATATACCTGGACCCTCGGAATATAGTTTACAAATACTCAAATTTAAATATCTTGGTATAAATATTAATAAAAGCCCACTATAGATTTGAAAGATAACATATACCCTCTCACTGAGATAATTAAAAAAAATTTGAGAAATGGTCCCAACTCCCTATTCTGTAGTATTATTCGCGCCTGACAGAGACCTACAGAAAGTGCCAGGGCGGACATGCAGTACCTGATTTATTTTTATATTATCTAGCTGGCCAGCTGCATTATTTAAAAAGTTGGTTGAGGGACGATAAGCCGTCTAATGTGGAGGCTCAGATTTTGCAACTTTTAAATAGGATTTCAATATGGGCAATATTGGAGGGATCCTATGAACCACCACAGGGATTTCTATTTGTGCATGAACTTGCGATACAGATCTGGAAAGAAAGTAAATGGTAGAAGAGACTCAGTTATGGGACAACCCCGAGTTTCCACATCCTATGATATTACAAGATTTTATGTCCTGGAAGCAATAAGGAATAACAACATTGGACAAGGTATTTGAAAATGAAGTACAGTTATCATTTGATCAAATACATACAAAATATGGGATAGGTATTTGTATACATATCTGCAAATGAGATATGCTATTACGCACCAGTTCCCACATCCCAGAATGCGGATATTGAGGTACCCACTAATAGGTGTATTTACTAGCCAGGGCCCTACTGGTGTAATTTCCACACTATATACTTTTGTGCTTAATTAAAAAGTTGCATCCACTCAACTTCCTGTGGAAGACAAATTGCGACTATTGATAACCTCATTAACTAAATAATAAATTAATACAATTATATATTTTACATCAATCTTACCTTACCCCATCCAAACTATATAGGCTTGATGGATTATCCTCTGATGGTTGTCATATATGTGGGGAATAGGGGGCGGATTTTTGGCATCTTATCTGGAACTGTGCAGTGATGAGATATTGGAGTGAAGTGGTTTCTACATTATCAAGAATCATTGGGGCACCGATTGATTGTGTGCCGAAACTGTGTGTGTTGGGAATTTTGGATGAGGAAATTTGGCCACATTATGATAGAATTCTTATTAGACTCTTTTCCTTGCCAGGAAAGTAGGGTTGAGCGACTTTCAGTCGAGTCGAGTCGAGTCAAATCGGCCGATTATCGCGCAAAGTCAGGAATCGACCGAAACACGAAACCCAATGTAAGTCATTGGGGGAGTAAAGTCTCTCTCTCTCTCTCTCTCTCTCCTCCGTCCCTGCAAAGTTTGTGTTGGCAGTGTGATAATCTCTATATCCCAAACGTTAAGATGGCGGTTTTACCCCCTGTGACGCCGCACAAAGCAAGCCGGAACCTATGTCATCACGCTGCCCACACTCCTTCATTGGCTGAAAAAATGGCGGGGAAAGCGTCATATGAAACGCGTCTTTGGCGCGAAGATCGCCGACCGCATGGCCGATCCCACAGTGGGATTGGGTCGGGTTTCATGAAACCCGACTTTGCTGAAAGTCGGCGACTTTTGAAAATGTCCGATCCGTTTCGCTCAACCCTACAGGAAAGTGATAGCATTGAGATCGGTGGGGGGAAACAGCACCTTCCGTTAATCAATGGGCTAAATTTGTAGATATAATACCGTATTAGAATATAGAGTATAGGAATAGAAAATGTCCCCAAAAACTCCAAAGAATCTGGGAGAAGTGGTGTGATTCACCTCTGACGCACCCATCTGCCAAGGTTTTAGCTTCCTCAATTTCACGTTATGTACCCTGATAGGTTTCAACTTTTCAACAGCATGAGATAAGATTACTGATGCAAAAGAAGCAATGAGTGTATCACCATTTCTAGCCTCTAAATCATTAAGTCCTTAAGTTTGACAAATTGCTTATTGTCCTAATAAATGGATGAGTGCAGTGTCCTAATTGTGTAAAATATATAGTTATACATTAATATATTGTAATATTTTACAGTGAAAGATACTATTCAAAATATGATGTAATATTTGTAATTGTGTCCTGTATTGATATCTGTTAACAATCTGATGCATATCCTGTTAATACTGTATATGCTAATTATTTTGAGGGGTTTTTTAATTAAAAAAAAAAAAAAAAGTTTAAATAAAAATAGTTGAATGCTGCTTTCATTCTGAACCTTGCCATGTGCTCAGACAGTAGTGAAAAAACTGTATACAGGTTGTTGTCACATTTAAGAGAAGTTGGAAAATAATTTGTAAGGTCCATTTGTTTCCTATTATTCTTTGTGAAGAATTCAATAGTTATCACCACATAAAGTGATACATGTCAGATTTGAAAAATAAGGCCTGAGTAGGAACACAAAACTTCAGGAAGTGGTTAAATCTGACGATTTTGGACACTAACTACAGTAGTCAAAAACTGTGACTAAAGACAATAACACATCTACTGAAATGATCAAACTCAACAGACTTCATCAGTAATAAATGAATAACTAGTGGACAAACCTTTCTGGGGTAATTAGAGTATTTATTTATTAAAACTCTCCGATTTATTCGCCAAACATAGCCAAACGCCATTGGAGTCAATGGGAGGCAAAAACAAACGCATACACAACAAGTTCAAACGGGCCCAAAAGCTGCCAAAACACATCAAATTGTGGGCAGACACCAGAAAAGTGGCCTCAATTCACCCACAGTACAAATTTTAGAATGGAAAAGCAGAACTAAGCCATGCATGAGGTATCAGGGTCTGGGCCAGCATTTACAGCTTTGAATTGAACTTCAAATTAAGATGAGATGGGTGAGGCATCGGCGTAGGCCTGCTGTGCTGGGTGCTCTGAAACCACATGCAACAGCTCAACCTGCCTTTATGCTCAGCCATAATCAGATGGTACAAATATCACTTTCATAGACTGTTATTGTCAGAAAATTGTAAGGATAGTAACATGGGTAGCTGACAAAGAAAGTGGAGGCCTGCCAGTCTCTGAGGCCTTCTGCTACAGGCAACACATATGAAGGAGACCCAACCAGGAGTCTACACATTTCCAAAAATTAGTAGCAAACACTACTAAAGTGGCATCAATTTCACCAGAGTAAAACTAGTATAATGGGGACAGACACCTCTTCCACTACAGCCAACCCAACAGATGGAGACTGTAACAAGCAAGGTTTTGGAACCACTGTGCTATAGCCCTCGGAAAGTCTGGAGGGGCGTAACTAGGTGGCCTACCAAATCCGAACTTGGATAAGCAGCAGCAGCAGGCAAACACCCGTGACCCAAGAAGGTACAAGGAACTGGTACCAGGCACTACTTCAGGGCTGACCTACAGAGGTTGGTAGCTGACATCTTTGAGTGGGTAGGTTGGTACAGCCTGAAGGAGGGATGAAGAATGCAGGCAGGCACTGTAGGGACACTGGAACCACTGGTGCCGATGGGACCAGCTGAGAAACAGAAAAGCACCGGCAGGTGCAGAATTGACCAGGTGTTACACAGATGGGCACTGGCAGGTGCAGACTGGACCAGGTGTTGCACAGATGGGCTCTGGCAGGTATGAGCTGGACTGGGTGTTAGACAGATTTGCACTGGCTGATGCGACCTGGACTGGCAGTTACACAGATGAGCACTGGCAGGAGCAGGCTGGACTAGGTGCTACACACGTGCACTAGCAGGTCACACAAATAGTCACTTACAGGTACTGTCAGGTGCGAGCTGGACTGGATCTTACACAGATGGGCACTGGCAAGTGCAAGCTGGACTGGCAGAGGAACAGGAGAGCACTGGCGGGTCCAGACTGGACCGTGTGTTACAAAGATGGGCACTGGCAGGTGTGGGCTAGACCAAGTGTTAGAGGAGCACTGGCAGGTGCAAGCTGGACCAGCTGTTGGACAGAAGAGACCAGACAGGTCTGAGCAGATTGGTACAGGATAGACAAGCAGACGGGCGGGGGCGGGCCTGGGGGGCTGACATCTAGCAAGCATGCAAGGCAAACTAACAACATTGCTCAGGCACCTCCATATTGGAGGAGACTTAAATAGAAGGTGTCACCCAGCTATTGGCTGGGGACACATTAGGGCAATGCATACTGTTACTTTAAGAGGAAGGGAGCATGCACACTCCCTAAGCATAGTGCCCAGGCCTACAATTGAATCTTGGAAGGCACTGCCACATAGGGGGTGAGATGAGGAGGTGGTGTTTTAGGGGAAGACACTGAATTTACTGTCTGTTAGGTATGAGGAAATCCAATAAAGAGCCAAGTCTGTAATGCCAAGACATCAGAAAGTCTGTAGTAAAAGGAAATGGTCAACTGTGTCAAAGGCAGATACCAGGTCCAGGAGAAGGAAAATGTTATGAACCGGTGACCTTGGAGCCGCATGAGACTTTCTCTGGAGTTGATGGAACCTGTACTGACCGCAAACCCTAAAAATATCCACAGCAGATAATACAAAAATTCCACCATCTAACTAAAGACAAGAAATGTATATCTGCATCTCCAGAGAATCCAACTTGACTGAAAAAATCCAAAAACAGTCTAAGCTGGACAAGAAATAACAATGAATAGCACTGAATTGTAAAGCACACAGCATGTGTGCTGCAGAAACAAAAACCAGACACTTATCTTTGCTGATTTGGCAGCAGGGCAGGGGGAACCAGACAGAGATGCGAAACCTCCAAGAACAATGGACAACTGGCAAGGGCTAATGAATCCTGCACACCTAAATACCCCAGTCAGAGCTGCAATCAGCAGGAACACCTGCCCAGGATTGCAACCCAGGGACAACTGCATTACCACCAACAACCACCGGAGGAAGCCCAAGAACAGAATTCACAACAGGAAAAACTAGCGTTGTTTAGATTTGGGGGTCAGTAGGTTGTGGGTGACTATAGTCAGGGCAGTTTCATTGGAATGGGGTGGTAGGAAGCCATATTGTAAGTGGTAAAAAATGGAGCAAAAAGAAGTAGGAGGACAATTCACAATGGACGTGTTGTTCCAGTAGTTTGTTGGCAAGGGGAGAAGTGAGATGGGGTGATAGCTAGATACAGAGGATGGGTTAAGGGAGGCCTTTTTGAGGATGGGCGTGATCGAGGTATTTTTGAATCATTAGGGGAAGACACCAGTTGTTAGTAACAGGTTGAAGAGGTGAGTTAGGCTTGAGATGAAGACTGTGGTAAGGTTTGCAATGAGGTGGGACGTTATTTGGTCAAGTTCACTGGAGGTAAGACATGATTGGAGAGTAAAGAGGAAAGTTGATCTTCAATGATGGTGAAGTTGGTTTTGGAGGAGAAGAGTTGAGTACTTAAAAGGAGGGGCTGTGGGGACTTTAAGCAAAAGCTTTGAGTTACGTTGTCAATCTTCTGCTTGAAGAATGAGGTAAAGTTTCAGCTGAGATGAGGGGAGAGGGAGGGGAACCTGGTGGAGGAGAGAATTGAAAGTACTGAATAGCTATTTAGGGTTGTGAGACAGGTATGATATGAGAGATGAGAAGTGGGTTTGTTTTGCTGCAGTGAGCAATTGCGTAGCAATTTTCCAGCTTTTGTTACTTGACTGCCTACTCCACTCTCTTTGGCAGCCACACAGCGGTACACTTTGTAGAGGAGGGTCAGAAAGAACATGTGTTCCAGTAGATTGCAATAGCTGCATCAAGTGGACTCTCCTCCTCTTCCTCCAACCTTAACATCAGACACAGTACAGTCCTCAGAGGTGGCCCATCAATTACCCTTGTTTTCCCCCATGTCACAACTCTCTAACCTTCCAACTGACTGTACGGAACAACAGATGTCTGAATCTGCAGATCAATCACACATTCTATGCCATGGGCATTGGAAGGGTACTCCAAAGATTCATAAGAGAAGGAAATCATCTGCACCAATGCCCACTTTTTTTCAGTTTGATCCTGAGCTGTATTAAGTAGGGTCCAAGCAGAATTTAAACCGTCGTCAACAGACGTTAACCCCAGTGGGTGGGGGTCATCCTGATGAGACTCGGATGCTTTAGGCACATGCGGACTGTTCTGTCTCTCAGGGTAAGGAGTGGGAGAACAGAGAGAATGATGAGGTAGTAGATCCCACTTGGTGTAAACCCAGAGGCATGCAGCTGAGTAGCTCAGCAGAGGAGGAGAAAGGCAAGGAGGTTATGTTGCGGCTTCCGGCAGACACAGAGTTATGCAACTACAACAAGCAATGCGTCCTCAACCCCAAATATATCAGTGGCCAACAGAGTTTGCGAGTCTGCAGTTGCCTAGCTTGGGTCTTTTTTTCAGACTGTGAAAAATGACACCAATCACATTATCTGCCAACTTTGTTAAAAACGACAGAATAGAGTTAAAATAATGCAACAATTTGAATACTTCATATGATAATCCGAAAAAAGGAGTCATAGAGTTGTCTTTAGAGGTACAAAAAAGTAACATGTTTATTAACAACCATCCATATTAAAATGCTAATAGTAGAGTACACACTCAGGGTCATAACAGAATAATACTGTGAATCATGGAAACAGGTAAACAAAGTCCACAGTTCACACCTACAGTATACGCCTTGAGAGCCCAGGTAAACACAGTGAGTAAGTGGCAATACCAACTTACTAATCCCACCCAAAATACATATAAGGTCAAAGACTAACAATATGTAAATACAATGTGTAAAGACCGGGCCTCACCAGGGGGCTGGCGGTTCCACTGGTACACACCACGTCTAACATGGGTGAGGCCCGGTCTTTTACATATTGTTAGTCTTTCACCTTATATGTATTTTGGGTGGGATTAGTAAGTTGGTATTGCCACTTACTCACTGTGTTTACCTGGGCTCTCAAGGCGTATACTGTAGGTGTGAACTGTGGACTTTGTTTACCTGTTTCCATGATTCACAGCATTATTCTGTTATGACCCTGAGTGTGTACTCTACTATTAGCATTTTAATATGAATGGTTGTTAATAAACATGTTACTTTTTTGTACCTCTAAAGACAACTCTATGACTCCTTTTTTCGGATTATCATATATATTGTTGGGGAGTTTTTGTTTTGTCCATCTTTGGACTTATATGTGGCTGAGTTCTAATTCTTTATATATAATTTGAATACTTCATGCATGAACTGGCACATGCGCGATCAACATGCGTTAATCTTAGAATCTCACTGTGCTAAAATGCAGACTAGCAGGCCTTGCCAACCACCATCCATCACATCAACTGCATCTTCTGATTCTTCCTCCTTCCTCACCGTGGCAAGTGTTGTCACACAAGTCTCCGGCCGCAGGAACTCCACTTGTTTACCTGCTACAGTCGGGGTGAGTGAGAGACCTTCAGCTGATATGGAAGTGGACATGCCTGCGGCTTTTGACTGATCTTACATACCAAGCACATCCCATCTTTCTCAATCCACCGTAACATCTCTGCCTGCACCTCCCTCACAGTCCAGCAGCTAGTTGTGTTCACCCTACTCCACCTTATGTCAGCACAGCAGCGAGTCCCCGTTTGTGCAATTGTGCTCAGGCAAAAGATTGTTTCCACCTACACATGCTAAAGCTAAGAGCTTGAACTTCACCATCTTCAATTTACTAATAATAATAACCTTTAGGCTGGGTTCACACTGCGTTAGTGTGACCCGTTTAACGGACTACGTTACACTGCGGCATAACGCGGTGTAACGTAGTCCGTTAATGCCGCCATTGAATGCAATGGCAGATGCATCGCTAGCGCACGCCCACAATGGGCGTGCGCTAGCGATGTGCCGTCATTGAGTGACGGACCCTGAGACGCGGGCTGCAGTGTTTCCGGGTCCGTCACTGCAGGCGCAGATACAGCTAGCAGAGCTCTATCTGCGCTAGCAGGATGCAAACGCCGGCACTTGCGCTAGCAGCAGCCCGTTAGCGTATGTGCTGAATGGGCTGCTGCTAACGCAGTGTGAACTTAGCCTTATACATATATTCCGCAGAGCTTTACAAGTCAGCAGTTCATATAAAAAACAGTCAAAAGTTACAAAGTTTACGATAATCAAGCAATTAAAGCAAACATAATGAAAACCCTGCTCTTCAGAGCTTACAATCTACAATGAGGTGGGGGTGACAAAGTATAAGTGGTTATTTACAATGATGGTCCAGCCATCGAGGAAATGGGGGGGTAGATAAAGGCTGCATGAGGCTTTTGAGTTTGATGGCGAATTATGTACAAAGAAGTAGAGAATAGGCTATATATCTATGTAAAAAGGATTTTGATTAGGGAACATGATAGGCCACCCTAAACAGATGTGTTTTTAGGCTAGAAACCGACTCCATGAGGATGACGTCCACAGATGGGGGTTGTGCTCACAGCCCAACACCGTGCAGGACGCTTGGCAAATTCAACACTGGCACCCTGTGCTCTTCACAGATGAAAGCAGGTTCACACTGAGCACATGTGATACACATGACAGAGTCTGGAGATGCCGTGGAGAGCGATCTGCTGGCTGCAACATCCTTCAGCATGACCGGTTTGGCAGTGGGTCAGTAATGGTGTGGGGTGGCATTTCTTTGGATGGCTGCACAGCCCTCCCTGTGCTTGCCAGAGGTAGCCTGACTGCCATTAGAAACCGAGAGGAGATCCTCAGACCCCTTGTGAGACCATATGCTGGTGCGGTTGGCCCCGTGTTCCTCCTAATGCAGGACAATGCCAGACCTCATGTGGCTGGAGGGTGTCAGCAGTTCCTGCAAGATGAAGACATTGAAGCTATGGACTGGCCCGCACATTCCCCAGACCTGAATCCGATTGAACACATCTGGGACATCATGTCTCGCACCATCCACCAACGTCACATCACGTTTAACTACAGACTGTCCAGGGGTTGGCGGATGCTTTAGCCCAGGTCGGGGAGGAGATCCCTCAGGAGACCATCCGCCAACTCATCAGGAGCATGCCCAGGCATTGTAGGGAGATCATACAGGCACGTGGAGGCCACACAGACTACTGAGCATCATTTCCTTGTCTTGAGGCATTTCCATTGAAGTTGGATCAACCTACAACTGGAATATTTCTTTCAGTGATATCTAGGATGTGGGATTTTAGTGTTCCCTTTATTTTTCTGAGCAGTGTATAAGGACTTCAATTATGGAAAGTGATAGGCCGCCCTAAACAGGGAGCGCCTAAAACTGTGTAAGTTGTGGTTAGTCCTAATTTCTTGGGGTAGAACATTCCAGAGGATTGGTGCAACACGTGAGAAGTCTTGAAGATGGGAGTGTGAGGTATGGATTAGGGTGGATGTTAGTCAAAATTCGCTTGTGGAGCCTAACGAGCAGGTAGGCTGAAAAACAGAAATGAGGGAGAAGAAGGGGGGGTGCGGCTCTGTGGAGAGCTTTGTGGGTGATAACAAGCAGTTTAAATTGGATCCTATAATGTATGGGCAGCCAGTGCAATGACAGGCACAGAGCGTAAGCCTCTGGGTAGCGATTAGCCAAATAGATGACCCTGGTTGCTGCATTAAGGATGGACTGGAGAGGGGAAAGTTGAGTGAGGAGGAGGCCCTCTAACACTTCCTCCAGTACTTCTGCCTGCTCCACCTCCTCTAGGGCCTCCACTTACACCCTCAACCTCTCCCTTAATGAGACACACGTTCCAACACTGCAGAAAGAATCCCCCCCACCTCCGTACTGCGCAGCCAGGGCTCAATGCAATGAGGCAGTGTTTAAATGAATATGACTTGGAGATCACAGTCATACAAATCAAGAGTTGTGGACAACTATCTATGCTAAGCATTGGATTTCTCCACTGAACCTGGAGCCAGGGAAGGCCGTGTGCGATAATGGTGCAAACCTGGTGGCGGCCCTACGCGAGGGCAACCACACACACGTGCCTTGAACGGCTCGCATGTTCAACTGATGGTACCGCAATTCCTCCGCCACTGTCCCAGTCTGGATGCGCTGCTGCAGAAACCACTGTCATTGTGTGCTCCCTTACAGCATTCCTCTTAAGTTGGTATAAAGATCTTTCGGCCTACCGGTTAACTGATTGATATGCAATGTGACAACACCGTGGAATTCAACTCTGCACATGTTGCAGCGACTGTGGTATCAGCTCCAAGACCTGGTGTAGTATGACATTTTGCATAGCCTGGCACAACGCAGTACGGACATGGTGCAATTCACACTTACAGATTGGCACAGATGAAGGACCTCTGCACCCTTCTGCACATTTTTGAAATGGCTACTAAGATGATTAGCGCTGACGATGCAGTCATCAGAATCACTATTTCGGTCATCTACATGCTGGATCACACTATGAATAGTCTGTGGGAGGGGGTGGTGGTGGTCCCGGGGGGAAGAGGAGGAAGCAGAGGAGGATGAAGAATGGTTAACAATATCTCTAAGTTCCAGTCTGGTGTATCACTGGTGGTTGCCATTGGAGAAACAAATGGAGAAGAACAAGGAGGAAGAGGTCATGGATGCGCAACAGTTAGGTAATGAAGAGGATAATTATTCACTCTCTGTCAGTGGTCAGTGCTCTGTCAGTTGACAGTGGTTGCCCAGGGGGATGGATTAAGCAAGCTTAAGTGCTATCCCGCTACCAACAGACTATAGACTTGGACCTCATGAAAGAGACAGTCCCATAAGCGCTTTCTTGCAGTACTATCTGCAACATGATTTTTGCCCATATTGTTAGGATTTGAAATAGTGCTGACAATTAGGTTGCCAGTATGTTCGATCCACAATACAAAAGTAAATTTTGCCAATTGCTACCCCCCCCCGGAAAGGGATGCGCCCATGCTGCAGTATCAAAATATGCTTGACAGTCTTGACAATGGGTTTCCCAAAGACAGCAGTGATGCACACAGTGTGTGTATCACAGTGATAGGCTTCCAACCCTGGGAACATTGACTCATCAATGCAAAAATATTAGCAGCCTTGCAGCGCTGGAGTCCTGTGTTCCAACCCTACCAAGGACAGCATCTGCAAGAAGTTTGTATGTTCTCCCCGTGTTTGCGAGGGTTTCCTCCGGTAGTCATTTCTCTTTCCACACTCCAAAGACATACTGATAAGAAATTTAGATTGTGAGATCCAATGGGGAAAGTGCCATTAATGTCTGTAAAGCGCTGTGAAATTATTGACGCAATATAAGTGAGTAAAAAAAATAAATACCGTATTTTTCGGATTATAAGACGCACTTTTTTCCCAAAAAATTATTTGGGGAAAATGGGGGTGCATTTTATAATTCGAGTCTACCTGACTGGCCACGGTGGAGCAGGGTCGCTGCTCGATGAGGCAAGAGTGGCGCAATGCTGCAGGCTGGGATGAGGGGGTGTTTGGAGGTGCAACACTGCGGGTGATAGGTGGTGTGGGGGCTCCGCTGATATTTTGGGAAAGCCCGGGACCCCTGCACTTCCATGGTTTACATTGCGGTGGACTCTGGGAAATGGCTGCCGGGGGCAGCACATGCACAGATGGACATCTCAACTCCAAGATCTCGGAAGATGAGATTGCACATGCGCCACCCCTAGCGGCCATTTTCCCAGAGTCCACAAGTAAACCACGAAAGTAAGGGGGCTCCGGGCTTTAACAAAATGTCGGCGGAATCCCTGCACCACTGAACACTCGCAGCGTCGCACATCCGAACACCCCTTTCTCCCAGTCTGGGGTCCGCAGCATCGCCCCACTCCTGCCTCTGCCAGCAGCGTCCCTGGGACCCCGCTTCACAGCATCTACCACCGCCGGTAAGCAACAAGATGCATGGATTGTAAGAAGCAACAACATTTTATTAAAAAAGGTTTTTTTCCTATTTTTCTCCTCAAAATTTGGGGTGCGTCTGATACACCACAAAATAAAAAGAAATTGATGCCACTTTTAGTGGTATCTGTCCATAATTTTTGGAAATGTTTGGTATCCAAGTTGGATCTCCTTCATTTGTGTTGCCTGAATTTAGCACAGCTCTCAGAGCACCATGGCTACACCTGTCACTCATCCACCAGTTACTGATCAAACTTGAGCAAGAAACACCAAGGTTACTTACCGGTAGCCGTTTTTTTCCGAAACCCACGACAGCACACCTGAGAGAGGGGATCCGCCCAGTCAGGACAGGAACCCTACTGAAAATAAAAGGGTGGTACCTCTCCCTCGCTTCAGTTGGTTTACAGAGCATAAGAGGCCCCCCTGGTTAGTACACATGGCAAAACCGGAGCGCCCCCACACCGCCGCAGGGCCGAGGGGTACCCGGAGCCGGGCTTCTCGGTCTCAGTCCTGGGGTTGTCACGGTGGCTAGACCCGGTCCGTGGCCCTGTCCGTCAGTGGGGGACGTCCGGTGCAATAAGTGGTGGTGTAGCGGTGCAGTTGTGGGGTGCAGGTTGCGGTAAATAACGAGGACACCAGGTTGCAGTCTCTTTACCTCTTTACTGAAGGTTTTAGAGTCCTCAGTCCAGAGCGCTGTTAACAGGGTTGTCAGAGACCGGCCGGTCCAAAGGCACATCAAGAGTTCTCTTTACAGGTGGGAATCAGTGTCTACCTTCTAGCGCTGGGTATTGTAGTTCTTCCCTGCTGAGCTCCCGGGATAGTCCTCACAACTGTTTCTCTCTGTCTCTACTGTTCGTTCTCTCTCCGTCCTCCAGATGATATGGTAGGACGCACCCGTATGACGGGGTAGGCCTGGAGTTCTTCCGGGACCCTAGAGTTGCCCCTCTCCCACAGCTGCCTCCGTTGTCTGCTTAGGTGTTAAGTGAGACAGCCAACC
Source organism: Ranitomeya variabilis (assembly GCF_051348905.1). NCBI lineage: Eukaryota > Metazoa > Chordata > Amphibia > Anura > Dendrobatidae > Ranitomeya > Ranitomeya variabilis. Next base: position 737,166,544 of record NC_135235.1, on the reverse strand, counting down.
TGTAATTAGCTGTCCGGCCGTGGTTTGCAGTGTACTTAAAGTCTCTTACTTGCTCGGCGTTCCGGCCACCGACTGTTTGCGCCTCAGAAGGATGTTGCCTCGGTCTAACAGCACGACCTCCTTCTGGTCCCAATTCCTCTTTACTGTATTCCCTTTGTGCACTGGTTAGTTCTGCTCTGAGGAGTCTGTCAGGATCCCATCCCTGACAGGTCCTCTCACTAGCTCTTCCCAGCTACTTCTCTCTGTCTTCCTGTCCAACCCCCAGTTTTACCATAGTGTGAGGAGTGGCCTACTAGATAGGACCACCCCCCCTGGTGGCCGGAGTGTGAAGTGTAGTGAAGTGTTACCTGGTCAGAGAAACTCCTTTAGTGCAATCAGACGTACCATAGCTCCCCATAGTGGCGGAGCCACAGTACTGCAACAACCAGGACTCTGGGGTGCTGCACTCCCCCCTGGTTAAATCCAGTACTCCGGGACTGGGAAAACAAGAACAATAATACATGTTAACAGAAAACACACAAATTTTTGAAATAGCATAACACTTGAACATAACAATGCTTCCCTTTACGGGAGGTGAGGATTCTTGAACGTTGCAAAAGTTAGGTCATGCACAGTTTATGACTCTCAGTTCAGTGGTTGAAACAGCGGGGACCCCGGGTAAACAAAGGGGTCCCCCTTTTTGAAAGTTTTTGAGCAATTCACCGTCCATTACTCTAGTGTCCATTTAAAAACCTGTAACAAAAAGATGTATATACAACCATTTACAATTAAATAGCAGCCCTTATTAATACCTCCAAGTTTTGTAGCGGAGGGGGGTTTGATTTTGAGTGCTGCGTGTGGACCTTCGCAGCGCAGGGGTTGCTATTGGCCTAACAGGGCCCGCTATGCTTGCTACCGCTGGTGTAGTGCGCTGTCTTCTAACTACACTTCTAGTGAGTCTGGGTAGCACTGGCAGGTTGGGGCTCTCAGAGCTGCGGTTATCAACAGTGGGTACAGCAGATTCATTGATAGCAGAGGGAGGATTTGCCGGTTCAACGGTTGGCAGGGCTTCATCAGGTAAGGCTTGTTGAGGTAGTGGAGCCAGATGATCTGGTACCACCATTGTTTCTGGCGGGTCCGGCTGTTGAAACATTACGACAGGTACCACAACGGCTTGGTTTATCTGAGTCCAGGACTGGGGAAAGTCACCAAGGACAGTATGGAACATTTTCTCCTTTTCCACCGGCGGGGAGATTCCTGGGGCCGTGCCCCTCTCTTTCAACTTATCGGGGCAGACCTTAAGGTGATCCCTGGATACCGCTGTCGAGGTCTCTCCTCTGTCCTTGCTGATGAGACAGACCTTAGTGTTGTCGAAATCGGATGGCAAGATGGTATACGGTTCTGCTTCCCATTGGTCATCGAGCTTGTGTAACCTCCTCTTTCGTTTAAGCACTTGCTCACCAGGTGACAGGGGAATCGCAGGAGCGTGTTGATTGTAGTCCCTTTCTTGTTTCTGCCTAGCCTGGGTGAGACTTCTCTCTACACACTCCTGTACTTCGCGGTATCTTCGCTGCCTTTCTGTATCCCAATTTGCCTCCGGCGAGGTATCTTCGGGTACCAGGACCCCCATGTCCAGATCAACGGGTAACCGACTAGACCTTCCTCGCATCAGGTACGCTGGAGTACAGTTGGTGGAACTTACTGGGATGTGGTTGTACATATCCACCAAGTCAGGCAACTTTGTCGGCCACAGGTTCCGTTCCTCCACAGGCAAGGTCTTCAATAAATCGATTACTACCTGGTTCATCTTCTCGCACATCCCGTTGGTTTGAGGGTGGTACGGTGTGGTTCTGATCTTCTTACACCCGTACAGCTGGCAGAATTCTTGGAACACTTCCGCTTCGAATGCAGGCCCCTGATCGGTCAGTACTTTCTCTGGGTAGCCATGGGGCCTACAAAAGTGCTGCTGGAAGGCCCTGGCGGCAGTCCTAGCCGTTAGATCCTTGACAGGCACAACCACCAAAAACCTGGAGTAGTGGTCCACGATGGTAAGGGCGTAGATATAGCCCGACCGGCTAGGTGTCAGCTTCACATGATCCAGCGCGACCAGTTCGAGCGGCCGTTTGGTGATGATAGGCCGCAGGGGAGCCCGTTGACTGTCACGGTCCTTCCTGCGCAGACTACATGGACCACACTCCCGACACCACTTCTCAATGGTTCTCTTCATGCCAATCCAATAGAACCTCCCTCGGAGCAGCTTCTCTAGCTTCCTCCATCCGAAGTGTCCGGCTCCATCATGGTAGGCTCCCAGAACCATGGGCGCATCTCGCCTTGGCACCACTATCTGCCACACCAATTCATGAGTACGTGGGTCGATGCTCCTCCTGCACAACTTGCCATCATGGATAAACAGTTTGCTTCTCCCCTTCCACAGCTGTTGGGTTTCTTGTGGATCATCTGGGCCAGGGTGCAACCCAGCCTGCGTCAAGAGCTCCTTCACCTGACGGACCGCGGGGTCACTATCCTGGGTTTCTGCCCATCCGTGGTGGGGCAGGGGATTGAGCGTGGCATCCGGTTGGTTCTTGTGCCTATTCTTCACATGGTGAGAGTTCTGAGTGGCTTTGGGGCGATGGAAGGCAGGCAGCTCCACCTCTTCAAGTGCCTCCGGGTCTTCTCCCACTTCTGGTAAATTGGGCATTCGGGACAGAGCATCGGCATTGGCATTCTGGTGTCCTGCCCGATATTTGATGGTGAAATCATAGTTGGACAGCCGGGCCATCCACCGCTGTTCCAAAGCCCCGAGTTTGGCAGTATCCAGATGCGTTAGCGGATTGTTGTCCGTGAAGATGGTGAATTTCGCGGAGGCCAGGTAGCGCTTGAACCTCTCTGTCACTGCCCAGACAAGGGCAAGGAATTCCAGTTTGAAGGAACTGTAGTTGTCAGGGTTCCTTTCCGTGGGACGGAGTTTCCTGCTGGCGTAAGCGATCACTCTTTCTTTGCCTTTCTGGACTTGAGACAGCACGGCTCCTAGTCCCACATTACTGGCATCTGTGTACAGCACAAACGGTTGGTCGTATTCGGGGTAAGCCAGTACCTCTTCTCCCGTCAGCGCCGACTTCAAGCAGGTGAAGGATTCCTCCAGCTCCCCGTTCCAGTCAAAGGGGGTGTTCTTCCCCTTGGTCTTCTTTGGTTGGCCCACCAACAGGTTTTGCAAGGGTGCGGCCTTCTTGGTGAAGTCTTTAATGAACCTCCGGTAATAGCCTACCAGCCCGAGGAACTGCCGGACTTCGTGGAGGTCACTGGGCTTTGGCCAGTCCTTGATCACTGTGACCTTGTCGGGGTCTGGGGCCACTCCTTCAGCGCTCACCACATGGCCCAGGTACTGCACTTTAGGTTTCAGCAGATGACACTTGGACGGTTTCACGTTTAGGCCGAAGTTGGACAAGGCTTCAAACACCTCGGCCAGGTGCTTCAGATGGTCTTCGTAGGTTTTAGAGAAGACTATGACGTCATCCAGATATAGCAGCACGGTTTCAAAGTTCAGGTGTCCCAGGCAGCACTCCATCATCCTCTGGAACGTTCCGGGAGCATTGCACAATCCGAAGGGCATGTAGTTGAACTCGCAGAGACCCATTGGTGTCGTGAAGGCCGTCTTCTCTTTGTCCGCCTCTGCTACAGGAACCTGCCAGTACCCACTGGTGAGATCTAAGGTAGAGAAGTAGTTAGCAGATTTTAAGGCAGCCAGAGACTCCTCTATCCTGGGCAGTGGGTATGCGTCCTTATGTGTAATGCGATTCAACTGCCTGTAATCAACACACATCCTCATTGTACCATCTTTCTTTTTAACAAGGACTAACGGAGCTGCCCAGGGGCTACAGCTGTCTCTCACCACCCCAGCCTCCTTCATTTCCCGCAACATGTCCTTGGCACACTGGTAATGAGCTGGGGGTACAGGGCGATATCTCTCTTTTATGGGTCGGTGATCTCCCGTGGGGATGTGATGTTGGATCCCTTTCACCTGCCCAAAATCTGAGGGGTGTTTGCTGAATACCTGCTCGTACTCGTGTACCACCCTGTAAGCCCCCTGTATTTGATGAGATGGGGTAGAGCCAGTGCCCACATGCAATTCCCGACACCAGTCTTTCGAGTGCTCTGCAGAACCTTTGTTCTCCGCCACGTTTGACGGGACCAAGGGTTCAGGTGTCTGTATTACACTATTATTGACAGTGAACAGTTTGGCGAGCGTGGTATACTTGGTTAGGTGGACCTCTTCCTCCCCACAATTGAGGACACGTACGGGCACTCTCCCCTGACGGACGTCGACCACCCCCCGGGCTGTCAGAACAGTAGGCCTATTGTCTGAATATACGGGTTCTACCAAGGCCTGGTAGTCCTTACCCCTGAGGCCTATGGCTGCTCGACACCATATTAACATTTCACTCTTGGGGGGTATCGCGATAGGGTTTGAATCACTCACAGTGACACGACCAATCTCACCACCAGTCAGCTCTACCTGCTGTCTCTGCATCAGAGCTCTGATTTCCTTCTGCAGGGCACGTTGCTCACTGTGGCCAGCGGTTTCTGCCACCTGTTGCAACAAAACAATCACTTCTGCAAGACAATTTTCTATAACATTAGTACCAAGAGTCATCATGGGATTACATTCTCGACGATCAATATCAACAATCACAATCCCTTGGGCTTTCAATTCCACCCGCTCCACTTTGATGGTGACCTCCTTATACCCCACTTGTGGCAACGGCTGACCATTACTGGCGATTATGGTGAAATCATCGTCAGGGCCACGAGTAATATCAGCGTCCTCCCAATACCGTTTGTAGAGCACGTAAGGTATAGTCGTCACCTGAGAACCGGTGTCCAGCAAAGCATTCAAGGGGATTCCATCAATCACTACAGGGAGAACTGGTCGTCCTCCAATATACTTGGTTCTCCAATGCTGCGGGCCTGACCGTCCTACTCCTGGGGGTTGGCCCTTTGCCCCAGGGGTTGCTCGTTTAAAGGACAGTACCTTGCAAGATGGCCCACCTGGTGACATCGGCGGCAGATGGGTCGTCCGTCCTGATGGAAGCGATCGCTGTCCCGGCCTCTGGTCGGTGGGGTCCTCTTCTGTCGCATCCAGGGAACATTCTCTGGTCCGGAGGCTAGCTGGATCTTTTCTTTGGGGGCCTCCTGTAGGGACTGCACCGTCCGGGCTAGGGCAGCAACGCTCTTGGTCAGCTCCTGCATCTGAAGACGGAGTCCTGCAGGGGAGTCGTCCTCGAAGCTCTGGGCGTCGGCCTCCGCGGCAACTGGGGTATCTGATGCCACCTCCTGGTGGTATGTGAGAGCGTGGCTCCTGGGTGGTATTGCGCGGCTGGGCTGTCGCTCCTGCAATGCCTGGATAGCTTTATCTTTAAACTGCGCAAAAGTCAAGTCTGGATTTTGCATGGCCAGGAAGTGCAATTGGCCCCGCTGGTGACTGCACAGGAGCCCCTCAATGAACCGCTCCTTCAGGATTTTATCCTCATCCTGCATGCTGCCGGGGTCACTCTGCTTAATGGCCCGCATCGCCTCCTGGAGATTAAGGGCATAGTCCCGTAAGCTATCCTGCGGCCTCTGTTTGCATCCATAGAAAGTCAGTTTAATTTCTGTAGCAGTGCGAGTATCAAAGGTGGCTTTAAGCTTGGCAAAAATCTGTTGTGCAGTTTCTTTATCCTCAGCGGGCCAGGATTTCAATTCTCTCAGAGCCGCCCCAAAGAGTTGGCCGGTTATCATATGAACCTTCTGGGGCTCTGTCAGGGGATAGAACTCGAGCAGGCTGCAGAGCCCTTCCTTAAAGTCAGTGAATGTATGCGACTCCCCAGAGTATCGTGGGAGCCAGGCCGCTCCGGGCAGGTACGGCATGGAAAAGGGCATTATGGCTTTTGTGTTAGCGGCAGTGTCCGGCTGGCTGAGAGGAACAGCGGGTTCTGCGGCAACTGGTGGTGGTATTAGGGCCGCGGCTTCGCCCGCTGCGTGGACCGGAGCTGCCCCTGCATCCGCGGCTGCCACCTCCTCTCCTCCCGACTCGGACATGGCTGTCCCTTCCTCCCACTAACCTGCCGGAGGTCGGAGTTCCTCTTCCGGGATTGGCGTCTTACCGGGCTTTCCGTTCCGCGCTTCTTTTGGCTGGTTCCGCCCACGTAGCTAAGGCTCCTCCCTCCGTGCGCGGCAATGGCGAATTTTGGCGGTAAATTGCAATACACAGTCCAAGTACAATAAATCACAGTTCCAAGGCACACATGACCTGATTCTTCAGGCTTAAGTAAATCCTGTTCGTGACGCCAAGTTGGAGCGCCCCCACACCGCCGCAGGGCCGAGGGGTACCCGGAGCCGGGCTTCTCGGTCTCAGTCCTGGGGTTGTCACGGTGGCTAGACCCGGTCCGTGGCCCTGTCCGTCAGTGGGGGACGTCCGGTGCAATAAGTGGTGGTGTAGCGGTGCAGTTGTGGGGTGCAGGTTGCGGTAAATAACGAGGACACCAGGTTGCAGTCTCTTTACCTCTTTACTGAAGGTTTTAGAGTCCTCAGTCCAGAGCGCTGTTAACAGGGTTGTCAGAGACCGGCCGGTCCAAAGGCACATCAAGAGTTCTCTTTACAGGTGGGAATCAGTGTCTACCTTCTAGCGCTGGGTGTTGTAGTTCTTCCCTGCTGAGCTCCCGGGATAGTCCTCACAACTGTTTCTCTCTGTCTCTACTGTTCGTTCTCTCTCCGTCCTCCAGATGATATGGTAGGACGCACCCGTATGACGGGGTAGGCCTGGAGTTCTTCTGGGACCCTAGAGTTGCCCCTCTCCCACAGCTGCCTCCGTTGTCTGCTTAGGTGTTAAGTGAGACAGCCAACCTGTAATTAGCTGTCCGGCCGTGGTTTGCAGTGTACTTAAAGTCTCTTACTTGCTCGGCGTTCCGGCCACCGACTGTTTGCGCCTCAGAAGGATGTTGCCTCGGTCTAACAGCACGACCTCCTTCTGGTCCCAATTCCTCTTTACTGTATTCCCTTTGTGCACTGGTTAGTTCTGCTCTGAGGAGTCTGTCAGGATCCCATCCCTGACAGGTCCTCTCACTAGCTCTTCCCAGCTACTTCTCTCTGTCTTCCTGTCCAACCCCCAGTTTTACCATAGTGTGAGGAGTGGCCTACTAGATAGGACCACCCCCCCTGGTGGCCGGAGTGTGAAGTGTAGTGAAGTGTTACCTGGTCAGAGAAACTCCTTTAGTGCAATCAGACGTACCATAGCTCCCCATAGTGGCGGAGCCACAGTACTGCAACAACCAGGACTCTGGGGTGCTGCACCATCACCACATTATATGAACTAAAAACACCCAAACTATAGTGCACACCAAAGGAGTGATGAAGGGGAGGAATATAGGGGTGCTGTCATGGGTTTCGGAAAAATCGGCTACAAGTAAGTAACCTTGGTGTTTTCCCTTCCCCCATGACGGCGAACCTGAGAGACTTTTGTAGAATGAAACACCTTAGGGAGGGACCACCGCTTGCAGCACCCTTCTACCAAAGGTTAGGTCACCAGCGGAAGATAGATGTAGCCGGTAGTGTTTGAAGAAGGTTGAGGGTGAGGACCAGGTTGAGGGTGAGGACCAGGTAGCGGCCTTAGAAATCTAATGAATTGATACCTCAGCCTTCTCTGCCCAGGAGGTAGCCACGGATCTGGTGGAGTGAGCCTTGATGCCTTCAGGAACCAGAGTGCCACTCGCAGAGTAGGATAAACTAATGACCTCCCTGATCCATCTGGCAATGGTACTTTAGCTACCCCATACCCCTTTTTACTACCCTGGAAGGCTACAAATAGGGACTGAGCTTTCCTCCACTGACTAGTTATGGTCCAGTAATGTAACATGGACCTCCTCACGTCTAATGTATGGAACTTTTGCTCCCCTGGGTTCCTAGGATTATTGCAAAATGATGGTAAGGTGATCTCTTGACTCCTATGGAACTTAAGGACTACCTTGGGGGGGATAGGCTGGATCTGGTCTTAGAACTACTCTGTCTTCAAAAATTTGCGCATATGGAGGACATATAGACAGGGCCTGTAAGTCGCCCACTCTATGGGCCGATGTTAAGGCTACCAGCAATACTGTTTTAGGTGTAAGTAACGTCGGTGATAACTCCTGTAAAGGCTTAAAGGGGTTTCTGGTTAAAGCCTCCAAGACCAGATTCAGATCCCAGGGAAGGATCTTCAGGACAATGACCGGCCTAGACCTACTACAAGACTTTATGAACCGAGACACCCACTTATTGGAAGCTAGGTTGCAGTTATATAGGGCCCACAGGGCTGAAACTTGAACCTTGAGGGTGCTAGTTGCTAAACCGAGTTGCAACCCTGCCTGTAGAAACTATAGGATAGGTCCCACCGGCGCTACATCTCCAACGGTTCCCCCAGGAAGTCTAGGAACTTCTTCCATGTTCTACCGTATATTTTGGATGTGATAGGTTTTCTACTTTTCAACAGGGTGGAGACTAACCCTGGTGAGAATGCTTGGAGATTCAGTAGTGCCCTCTCAAATTCCAGGCTGCCAGATGGAAGCCCTTCACTTGAGAGTGAATCACTGGTCTCTGGGTAAGTATGTCTGGAACTTCTGGCAAGATCCATGGATCTGTAATTGACATCTGCCTTAGAAGGGAGAACCATGGCATCTTCGCCCAAAACGGAGCTATAAGGATTACCCTCGCTTGATCCTCTCTGGTCTTCTGGACTACTGTCGGAATCATTGCCATCGGGGGGACCACGTAGGCCAGGGAGAATTTCCAGGGTATTTGTAGGGCATCTACAGCAAATGGATGTTTCCTTGGATTTAGGGAGCAGAACTTCCTGACTTTTTTGTTGTGTGAAGTCTATCTCTGGTTTGCCCCAAGTTTGCACTATTTGTTGGAAAACCTGAGTATTTAAAGGGAACCTGTCACCTGAATTTGGCGGGACAGGTTTGCGGTCATATGGGCGGGGTTTACGGGTGTATCAAACACCCGAAAACCCCGCCCATATGACCGCAAACCTGTCCCACCAAATTCAGGTGACAGGTTCCCTTTAAGGACCATTCCCCCTGTCTCAAGTCTCTGTGACTTAGGAAGTCTGCTTGTGTATTTTCAACGCCCCTTATATGTGTAGTGCCGTGAGAGATAACAGGTATTGTTCCGCTAATTGGAATAGTAGATCTGACACCTCCATGAGACCACGGGACCTCCTCCCCCCTTGATGGTTGATATAAGCCACCACTGCTCAATTGTCCGACATGACTCGAGTATGGCGGCCCCGAAGCAAGGGGAGAAAATGTCTCAAGGCCTTTTCCACTGCCCACAGTTCTTTCACATTCGAACCGTGACTCCTTTCTACAGGTTCCTTGTACTGAGTGGAATCTCAGGTGTGCTCCCCAACCTGTACCACTTGCATCGATTGTAATAATGTCCTTGACTGGTTTTTGCCACAGGACTCCCAATGTCAAATGCTCCTTCACAGTCCACCAGATTAGGGAATCTCTTGTGCCCAAGGAAAGATATAGTTTTCCTTCAAAATGTCCTTTCAATAATTTCTGCGTGACAGAACTTCCCACTGCAGCTGTCTCAGATGAAACTGTGCCCACCCTACAGCTATTATACATGATGTTAATGAGCCTAGTAGGGACATTACGTTTCTTAGGGTACCGTTACACTAAACGATTTACCAACGATCACGACCAGCGATACGACCTGGCCGTGATCGTTGGTAAGTCGTTGTGTGGTCGCTGGAGAGCTGTCACACAGACAGCTCTCCAGCGACCAACGATGCTGAAGTCCCCGGGTAACCAGGGTAAACATCGGGTTACTAAGCGCACGGCCGCACTTAGTAACCCGATGTTTACCCTGGTTACCATTGTAAATGTAAAAAAAAAAACACTACATACTTACATTCCGGTGTCTGTCACGTCCCTCGCCGTCAGCTTCCCGCACTGATTGTGTCAGTGCCGGCCGTAAAGCACAGCACAGCGGTGACGTCACCGCTGTGCTCTGCTTTTACTTTACGGCCCATTGTAGACCGGACTGCTTTGACCAGTCTTTCTACATCCAAAGTTGGGAAACATGTTCGCCCCCCTATATCACTGTCCGAGGAGGATTCAAATCAACCCCTTTCAAAATAAAACAATAATAAAAAAAAAAAATCAAACATACACATATTTGGTATCGCCGGGTTCAGAATCACCCGATCAATTAAAAAAAAGAAAACGAATAACCTGATCGCTAAATGGCATAGAGAGAGAAAAAAAAAGTAAAAACACCAAAATTACGTTATTTTGGTCGGTGCAACATTGCATTAAACTGCAATAACAGGTGATCAAAAGATCGTATCTGCACCAACATGGTATCAGTAAAAACGTCAGTTCGCTGAGCAAAAAATAAGCCCTCACCCAACCCGAGATCACAAAAAATGGAGACACTACGAGTATCGGAAAATGGCACAATTTTTTTCTTAAAGTTTGGAATTTTTTCACCACATAGATATGTAAGAACATAGACATGTTTGGTGTCTATGAACTCGGAATGACCTGGAGAATCATTAAGGCAGGTAATTTTTAGCATTTAGTGAACCTAGTAAAAAGCAAAACAAAAACATGTGTGGGATTGCACTTTCTTTGCAATTTCACTGCACTTTTTTCCCCGTTTTCTAGTACACGACATGGCAAAACCAATGGTGTTGTTCAAAAGTACAACTTGTCTAGCAAAACGCAAGCCCTACATGGCCATATTTCCAGAAAAAAAAAAGTTATGGCTCTGGGAAGAAGGGGAGCGAAAAACGAAAACGCAAAACCGAGAAAAGCTCCGAGTGTTAAAGACCACGCTATAAGCACAAAGAATTTATATTGTGAAATGTGGACTTCTGGGTGGAGCACAATAGGGGCCCAAAATAATTAAAAGATAAAATGTGGCCTGCTTTATGTAGCGCGGTAGTAACAGAAGAAAAAATATTTTTACTGTGGACGAGGTTTGGATACAGAAGAATCTGAGCACAAAGAATTACAACTTCAGATGTGGCCAAACTTTGGAGCATGGTAGTAACAGAACAAATTTATATTTTATCATGTGTATATCTGTATGGAGAGCAATATGTGCACCAAAGAATAAAACGAGGAAATGTAACCAGCTTTAAGTAGCACGATAGTGAGAAAACCAATTTCGATTTTAATCATGTGTACCCCAGTATGAAGAACAATATCAGCACCCACAAATTTCAAACTGACATCTGGCCTGCTGTATGACATTACTAACAGAAGAAAGTATTTTTTTTTCCTGTGGATGAGGCCTGTATACAATAGAATATATGCCCAAAACAATTTCAAACTCAGATCTAGCCTGCTGTATCATGTTTGTCACAGAAAAAATAATAATTTTTTTACTCTGCATGATTCTTGCACACAGCTGAATTTTACCACCACTAAATGACAAGGTGGGACATGACGTGCTGAATCACGTTAGCAACTGCAAAAAATATTTCTTTTACTGTGCAACATCTCTGCACATGGAACCATTTCACCGCCACTGAATGACAAAGTGCGATGTGGCGTGCTGAATCACGTTAGGGACTGCAATTCTTTTTTTTACTGTGCAACAGGTCAAATCATAGAACAATTTCACCGCCACTGTATGAAAGTAGGATATAGTGGTCTGCATCAAATTTAGTAACTGAAAAAAATGTTTTTTTTTTACCTCTGCATATGCCCTGCACACAGCTGAATTTCACCGCCATTAAATGACAAGGTGGGATATGGCGGGCTGTATCACGTTAACCCCTTTCCGACTCATGACGCCACGTAGGCGTCATGAAAACCAGTGCCAATCCGACCCATGACGCCTATGTGGCGTCATGGAATGATCGCGTCCCTGCAGATCGGGTGAAAGGGTTAACTCCAATTTCACCTGATCTGCAGGGACAGGGGGAGTGGTGCTTCAGCCCAGGGGGGGTGGCTTCACCCCCCGTGGCTACGATCGCTCTGATTGGCTGTTGAAAGTGAAACTGCCAATCAGAGCGATTTGTAATATTTCACCTAAAAAACTGGTGAAATATTACAATCCAGCCATGGCCGATGCAATATCATCTGCCATGGCTGGAAATACTGAAGTGACCCCCCACCCCACCCCACCGATCACCCCCCCAAGCCACCGATCTGTCCCGTAGTCCCCTCCGTCCTGTGCTCTGCTCCCCCGTCCTCCTGTCCGCTCCCCCCCGTGCTCCTATGTCACCCCCCCGTGCTCCGACGCCCCCCCGTGCCCCGATGTCCCCCCCTTATACTTACCGAGGCTCCCGGTGTCGGTCCGTCTTCTCCATGGGCGCCGCCATCTTCCAAAATGGCGGGCGCATGCTCAGTGCGCCCGCCGAATCTGCCGGCCGGCAGATTCGTTACAAGTACATTTTGATCGCTGTGGTAGGTTCTATCACAGCGATCAAAATAAAAAAAATAATAAATAAACCCCCCCTTTATCACCCCCATAGGTAGGGACAATAATAAAATAAAGAAAATATTTTTTTTTCTTTTTCCACTAGGGTTAGGGTTTCAACTAGGGTTAGAACTAGGGGTAGGGATAGGGTTAGGGGTAGGGTTAGGGTTATGGCATGTGCACACAGTGCGGATTTGGCTGCGGATCCGCAGCGGATTGGCCGCGGATCCGCAACGGATTGGCCGCGGATCCGCAGCGGATTGGCCACGGATCCGCAGCGGATTGGCCGCTGCAAATTCGTAGCAGTTTTCCATCAGGTTTACAGTACCATGTACACCTATGGAAATCCAAATCCGCTGTGCCCATGGTGCGGAAAATTCCGTGCAGAAACGCTGCGTTGTATTTTCCGCAGCATGTCAATTCTTTGTGCGGATTCCGCAGCGTTTTACACCTGTTCCTCAATAGGAATCCACAGGTGAAATCCGCACAAAAAAACACTGGAAATCTGCTGTAAATCCGCAGGTAAAACGCAGTGCCTTTTACCTGCAGATTTTTCAAAAATCGTGCGGAAGAATCTCACACGAATCCGCAACGTGGGCACATAGCCTTAGGGTTAGGGTTGGAATTAGAGTTAGGGTTGGAATTAGGGCTAGGGTTGGAAATAGGGTTAAGATTAGGCTTGTGGTTAGGGTTACGGATAGGGTTAGGGGTGTGTTGGGGTTACAGTTGTGGTTAGGGTTGGGATTAGGGTTAGGGTTGGGATTAGGGTTAGGATTAGGGTTGGAATTAGGGTTACGGGTGTGTTGGGGTTAGGGTTGTGGTTAGGGGTGTGTTGGAGTTAGGGTTGTGATTAGGGTTATGGCTACAGTTGGGATTAGGATTAGGGGTGTGTTGGGGTTAGTGTTGAAGTTAGAATTGAGGGGTTTCCACTGTTTAGGCACATCAGGGGTCTCCAAACGCAACATGGCGCCACCATTGATTCCAGCCAATCTTGCTTTCAAAAAGTCAAATGGTGCTCCCTCCCTTCCAAGCCCCGACGTGTGCCCAAACAGTGGTTTACCCCCACATTTGGGGTACCAGCGTACTCAGGACAAACTGGGCAACAACTGTTGGGGTCCAATTTCTCCTGTTACCCTTGCAAAAATAAAAAATTACTTGCTAAAACATAATTTTTGAGGAAAGAACAATTATTTTTTATTTTCACGGCTCTGCATTATAAACTTCTGTGAAACACTTGGGGGTTGAAAGTGCTCACCACACATCTAGATAAGTTCCTTGGGGTGTCTAGTTTCCAAAATGGGGTCACTTGTGGGGGGTTTCTACTGTTTAGGCATATCAGGGGCTCTGCAAACGCAACCTGACGCCCGCAGAGCATTCCATCAAAGTCTGCATTTCAAAACGTCACTACTTCCCTTCCGAACCCCGACGTGTGCCAAAACAGTGGTTTACCCCCACATATGGGGTATCACCGTACTCAGGAGAAACTGGACAACAACTTTTGTGGTCCAATTTCTCCTGTTACCCTTGGGAAAATAAAAAATTGTGGGCTAAAATATCATTTTTGAGAAAAGAAAAATTATTTTTTATTTTCATGGCTCTGCGTTATAAACTTCTGTGAAGCACTTGGGGGTTCAAAGTGCTCACCACACATCTAGATTAGTTCCTTGGGAGGTCTAGTTTCCAAAATGAGGTCACTTGTGCGGGAGCTCCAATGTTTAGGCACACAGGGGCTCTCCAAACGCGACATGGTGTCCGCTAATGATTGGAGCTAATTTTCCATTCAAAAAGCCAAATGGCGTGCCTTCCCTTCCGAGCCCTGCCGTGCGCCCAAACAGTGGTTTACCCCCACATATGGGGTATTATTGTACTCAGGACAAACTGGACAACAACATTTGGGGTCCAATTTCTCCTATTACCCTTGGGAAAATAAAAAATTCTGGGCTAAAAATCATTTTTGAGGAAAGAAAAATTATTTTTTATTTTCACGGCTCTGCGTTATAAACTTCTGTGAAGCACCTGGGGGTTATAAGTGCTCACTATGCATCTAGATAAGTTCCTTGGGGGGTCTAGTTTCCAAAATGGGGTCACTTGTAGGGGAGCTCCAATGTTTAGGCACACAGGGGCTCTCCAAACGCGACATGGTGTCCGCTAACGATTGGAGCTAATTTTCCATTCAAAAAGTCAAATGGCACGCCTCGCCTTCCGAGCCTTGCCGTGCATCCAAACAGTGGTTTACCCCCATATATGAGGTATCGGCGTACTCAGGAGAAATTGTCCAACAAATTTTAGGATCCATTTTATCCTGTTGCCCATGTGAAAATGAAAAAATTGAGGCTAAAATAATTTTTTTGTGAAAACAAAGTACTGTTTCATTTTTACGGATCAATTTGTGAAGCACCTGGGGGTTTAAAGTGCTCACTATGCTTCTAGATAAGTTCCTTGGGGGGTCTAGTTTCTAAAATGGGGTCACTTGTGGGGGAGCTCCAATGTTTAGGCACACGGGGGCTCTCCAAACGCGACATGGTGTCCGCTAAAGATTGGAGCCAATTTTTCATTAAAAAAGTCAAATGGCGCTCCTTCCCTTCCGTGGCCTGCCGTGCGCCCAAACAGTGGTTTACCCCCACATATGAGGTATCAGCGTACTCAGGACAAATTGGACAACAACGTTCGTGGTCCAGTTTCTCCTTTTACCCTTGGTAAAATAAAAAATTTTTCGCTAAAAGATCATTTTTGTGACTAAAAAGTTAAATGTTCATTTTTTACTTCCATGTTGCTTCTGCTGCTGTGAAACACCTGAAGGGTTAATAAACTTCTTGAATGTGGTTTTGAGCACCTTGAGGGGTGCAGTTTTTAGAATGGTGTCACTTTTGGGTATTTTCAGCCATATAGAACCCTCAAACTGACTTCAAATGTGAGGTGGTCCCTAAAAAAAATGGTTTTGTAAATTTTGTTGTAAAAATGAGAAATCACTGGTCAAATTTTAACCCTTATAACTTCCTAGCAAAAAAAAAATTTGTTTCCAAAATTGTGCTGATGTAAAGTAGACATGTGGGAAATGTTATTTATTAACTATTTTGTGTCACATAACTCTCTGGTTTAACAGAATAAAAATTCAAAATGTGAAAATTGCGAAATTTTCAAAATTTTTGCCAAATTTCTGTTTTTTTCACAAATAAACTCAGAAATTATCGACCTAAATTTACCACTAACATGAAGCCCAATATGTCACAAAAAAACAGTCTCAGAATCGCTAGGATCCGTTGAAGCGTTCGAGTTATTACCTCATAAAGGGACACTGGTCAGAATTGCAAAACGGCAAGGTCATTAAGGCCAAAATAGGCTGGGTCATGAAGGGGTTAAACAAAAAAATAAATAAATTTTTTGCTCTGCAACAGCTGTGCAGAAAGATGAATTTCACCACCACTAAATGACAAGATGAGATATGGCATGCTGAATCAAGTTAGCAACTGCCAAAAATGTTTTTTTTCTGTGCAACAAGTCAAATCACAGAACAATTTCACCGTCACTAAATAACAGGAATATTGCGTGCTGTATCACGTTTAGCAACTGAAATTATAAGATTTAGAAAGGTCTACTTGTGCACGGAGCACAATAGAAGCAGTGCACAACACACTTCTATTAACCCTCAACTGGTGAAGTGGGGTTTGCCACACCCCAGGGAATTTGTATTCGGCTGCCATTCATTGAAAAATGCTGGTATGAGAATACGTGTCTCACTAGCTTCCATCCATTTCCTTGTCAACGGGATGTCGTCAAGGCCTCTCTCTTCTGGCCACGCATAACAGAGCTAGCTGTTGCTAAGTGCTGTTTTGGCCTTGCTGTACCCCACATCACCACTCATGTAATTCTTTTTTGCACATTTTCAAATTTTTAAAACTTCTTTATTTTTATCAAAGTACTGTATTACATTTTCCGATACTTGTGGGTGTCAAAAATTTGTTATACTCATGTGTAATCAATCGCCAATAAGACAACGATTAAAACAAACGTGATCTTTGCATTTTCTGTAAAAATATCTCTTATTTAGAAATCCCCCACATCACTAGTTGCGTGACAAAAACCCCACCTCACCAGTTGAGGGTTAAATGTGCCCTGCTGTTTTTGTCTGTGGAATTCAGAAATGGCACAAAAAAAATTCTGCTGGAAGGTCGATTTCACATCCACACAGGACATTAGCCATCTAAACTATATGACTTAGATTTTTAGCTAGATAGCTAGGTGGTTGTTTCTATCAGCTCTTAGGCCCAGCATCAGGAACATCCTCTCTGCGCTGTGCTAGTGACAAAATGGCACTAAAACAAGATGTCACCTCTTTATATAGAGGACATGTGATCTCAGAAGCCAATGACACAAGACATTGTGTCAGGACATTGTGGGCGTTTCCTGTGCCCTGATTGGCTATCTGCAATGTGCTCACATAAAGAAAACACCAAGGTTACTTACGGGTAGCCGGTTTTTCCGGAGCCCATGACGGCACACCTGAGAGAGGGGATCCGCCCAGTCAGGACAGGAACCCTACTGAAAATAAAAGGGCGGTACCTCTCCCTCGCTTCAGTTGGTTTTCAGAGCATGAGAGGCCCCCCTGGTTAGTATACATGGCAATCCAACACCACATTATATTAACTAAACACACCCAAAACAATAGTGCACACCGAAAGGGTGAAAAAAAGGGGGAGAATATACGGGTGCCGTCATGGGCTCCGGAAAAACCGGCTACCCGTAAGTAACCTTGGTGTTTTCCCTTCCCCCATGACGGCACACCTGAGAGAATTTTGTAGAATGAAACCTTAGGGAGGGACCACCGCTTGGAGCACCCTTCTACCAAAGGTTAGGTCAGCAGAGGAGGAAAGGTCTAGCCGGTAGTGTTTGAAAAAAGTTGAGGGTGAGGACCAGGTAGCGGCCTTGCAAATTTGGTCAATTGATACCTCAGCTTTCTCTGCCCAGGAGGTAGCCACGGCTCTGGTGGAGTGAGCCTTGATGCCGTCAGGAACCGGAGTGCCACTTGCAGAATAGGATAAACTAATGGCCTCCCTGATCCATCTAGCAATGGTACTTTTAGCTACCCCGCACCCTCTTTTGCTACCCTGAAAGGCTACGAATAGGGTTTGGTCTTTCCTCCACTGATTAGTCACAGACATGTATTGTAACATAGATCTTCTCACATCTAACATGTGGAACCTTTGTTCCCCTGGATTTTTAGGATTACTACAGAAAGATGGTAAAGTAATCTCCTGACTCCTATGGAACTTTTGAACCACCTTGGGGAGATAAGCCGGGTCTGGTCTTAGAACAATCCTGTCATCAAAAACCTGAGTATAAGGAGGGCATATTGACAGGGCCTGTAAATCACTTACCCTACGTGCCGATGTTAAGGCTACTAGTAAAACTGTTTTAAGGGTAAGTAACTTAGGTGATAACTCCTGCAAAGGCTCAAAGGGCTGTTTAGTCAGGGCTTCTAAGACCAAATTTAGATCCCAAGGAGGGATTTTTGGGATAATAACTGGCCGAGATCTACTACAAGATTTTATGAATCGTGAGACCCATTTATTTGAGGCAAGATTACAATTATATAGGGCCCCCAAGGCAGAAACCTGAACTTTAAGGGTGCTGGTTGCTAACCCAAGATGTAATCCTGCTTGCAGAAACTCTAGGATAGGACCTATTGGAGCCACCTCCCCCAATGGTTCCCCCAGGAAGTCGAGAAATTTTTTCCATGTCCTACCATAGATTCTAGAGGTTATGGGTTTTCTGCTTTTCAACAGGGTGGAGACTAACCCTGGAGAGAATCCTTGGCGACTTAGTAACGCCCTCTCAAATTCCAGGCTGCGAGATGGAAGCCCTTCACCTGAGAGTGGGTCACTGGGCCCTGGGTTAGCAGGTCCGGAACCTCTGGCAGGATCCATGGGTCTGTTACCGACATCTGCCTTAGAAGGGAGAACCAAGGTCTCCTTGGCCAAAAAGGAGCTATGAAGATGATATTCGCCTGATCCTCTCTGATCTTCCGGATCACAGCTGGAATCATCACTATCGGGGGGAATGCGTAGGCCAGAGAAAACTTCCAAGGTATCAGTAGGGCATCTACTGCGAAGGGATGTTCTCTCGGATTCAAGGAGCAGAACCTCCTGACTTTTCTGTTGTGGGAGTTGGCGAACAAGTCTATCTCTGGTGTGCCCCAGGCTTGGACTATTTGTTGAAATATCTGGGGGTTTAATGACCATCCCCCCTGCCTTAAGCCTCTGCGACTCAGGAAGTCCGCTTGAGTGTTTTCTGTGCCTTTGATGTGCAATGCCGACAGAGATGACAGGTGTTGTTCTGCTAGTTGAAAGAGTATGTTTGATGCCTGCATGAGGCCTTTGGACCTCGTTCCCCCCTGATGATTGACATACGCCACCACTGCTCGATTGTCCGTCAGGATTCGAGTATGGCGACCCCGGAGTAAAGGAAGAAAATGTCTTAGGGATTTCTCCACTGCCCACAGCTCTTTTTCGTTTGATCCATAGTTCTTTTCTCGTATGGACCAGGTCCCTTGTACAGAGTGAGACCTCAGGTGAGCCCCCCAACCTGTACCGCTTGCGTCGGTCGTGATAATGTCTATGACCGGATTTTGCCACCGGACCCCCATTGTCAGGTGGTTTCTCACAGTCCACCAAACTAGGGAATCCCTTACGCCCAGGGAGAGACATAGATTTCCTTCTAAATGCCCTTTTAGCAGTCTTTGGGCTGAGAGAACTTCCCACTGTAGTTGTCTTAGGTGGAATTGTGCCCATTCTACTGCCGGAATACACGATGTTAACGAGCCTAGAAGGGACATTGCCTTTCTCAGAGTCATTGTCGGCTGGCGTATTGCTGTACCGGTCAGATTTATTATTTTGTCTACCTTGTTTTCTGGAAGAAGGCAGAGCTGACGTTCGGAGTCCAGTATTAACCCCAGGAAGGACTGTAATTTTACTGGCAGCAGTCTGGACTTGGGGATATTTATTATCCAACCCAGCTCCCTTAGAGTTGATGTTACCACTGATACTTGATGAGTGCAGTGGGACTCTGATCTTCCTATTACCAGGAAATCGTCCAGATATGGGACAATGACTACATCCCGGGACCGGAGGTATGACATTACTTCCACCATCACCTTGGTGAACACCCTGGGAGCTGTAGACAGACCGAACGGAAGGGCTGTGTATTGATAATGTTTCATCTGGTTCTGGACATAGAGAGCTACTCTCAAGTATTTCTGATATTCCGGATGCATTGGTATATGATAATACGCATCTTTCAAGTCTATTACTGCCATGAAGCAGTGTTGGAAAAGGAGTTTTATGGTCGTATTTATAGACTCCATCTTGAAAGAGTAGTTCTCTATGGATTGGTTGAGTTTTTTTAAGTTTATAATAGTTCTCCAAGAACCATCCGGTTTTTGGATTAAGAAGAGGGGGGAGTAAAACCCGTCTCCCTCCTCCTGAACCGGAACCTCCAGAAGAACCTTTTTGTGGATAAGTCCCAGGACTTCGGCTTCTAGGGCAGATTGTTCCTGCTGGGACTTTCTTCGGGGAGTTATAATAAAGTTTCGTCTGGGTGGACAGGTGAATTTTATTTTGAGGCCGTCTCTGATTATATTTATGACCCAGGTACTGGGGGAGATGTTTACCCAGGCCGGAAAGAAGAGGGAGAGTCTTCCTCCCACTTCTGGCGTAATGTCATTGGGGGGATTTCTTTGCCGATGTAGAGGGCCCTTTGAACATGTAGCCTGAGCCTCTCTTATCCCTAAAGTCCCAGTTTTTTCTTTCTCCTGGGGGGCGACCTCTATTAAATCTTCTCCTCCGAAAAAAGGGTTTTTTGGACTCTTTAGGGATATTGGGAAAGCCTTTCTTTTTATCTCCTGCATGTTCCAGGATTTCTTCAAGTTTTTTCCCAAAGAGGAGTTGGCCATCACATGGGATGGAGCACAGCTTGTGTTTAGATGGTAAATCCCCCGGACAACCTTTGAGCCAGAGGGCTCTTCTTGCCGCATTAGACAAGCTCGCTGCTCTGGCCGTTAGTCTTGCGGAATCCGCAGAAGAGTCTGCTAAAAAGGCTGCTGCCCCTTGCACCAAGGATATATTGGCAAGGATGTCGGATCTGGGTACCTTGTCCCTTAGCTGATCCTCTATCTGCTGTAGCCAGACCATCAGAGCGCGGGCCGTACAAGTTCCAGCGATTGCTGGCTTCAGGCCCCCCGCTGAGGCTTCCCAGATATGTCTGAGAAAACCATCTGCTTTTTTGTCAAGCGGGTCTTTAAGAACACCCGAGTCTTCTAATGGAAGGGATGATTTTTTTAAGCATTTGGCTACCGCTCCGTCAATTTTGGGGATCTTTTCCCAAGGTTCAGAGTCTTTATTTTCAAAGGGATATCTCCTTTTGGATGAAGAGGGCAAAGAACCCATTTTTTCAGGTCTTTTCCACTCTTTCTCAATTAATGCTTTTATTTTTGCATTAACTGGAAACGTGCGTTTCCTCCTCTCTTCTAAGCCACCAAACATGACATCCTCTAGTGACCTAGGTGTCTTCTCCTCTTTAAGGCCCATTGCAGACCTAACTGCTTTGACTAATTTGTCCACGTCCTCCGTGGGAAGGCACGGACGACCTCCTGAATCACTGTCCGAGGAGGAATCTGAAGAGTGGACCGAGGCTGGGGAAGTAGAGGGAGATCGGGATGTTTTATGACTCCCTTGTCTCTGAGAGGTATCCGACTCTGTAGACGCCCTACGGCTTCCCCCTCTTGGTTCGCTAAGGGCCAATTTTAAGGAGTCTTTTATTTCAGCCTGTATTATGGCTTTAAGGCTAGTGGTGAAATTAGGGGTTTCTTCTTGAATAGTCTTATTTATGCAGTCAGCACAGAGATCCTTCCGATACTGCACTGCGAGCGGGTTTTTACAAAGGGCACACTCTCGGTTCTTTGTTTTACCGGTAGCTTTCCTGGACCCCGATTTTTGAGGCTGGACAGATGCACGTGAAGCGTCCCTCCTGGACGTTGACGAATCTTGCCGGACGGAACGACCACTGTTTTTACCACTTGAGCGGCTGCTCCTGGTATGTTGGTGGCTCGGCAAGGCATCTGGTGAGAGCTCCGGCTGCTGCTGCTGTGAAGAAGACTGCTGCAGCTGCTCTTGTTGTCCTACCTCCATGGCGAAGTTTTTGGACATGAGCGCGTCTTCTGTGGTCCAGCACCCTTTTATGGGGCGACCACTGCACTCCCCGCCTCTCCGGTGCCCAATAGTGATCCCTCCCCCTCTCTGCCATGCCGCCGGAGTCTTCATTCACCGGCCGGCGTTTTCTTCATGGGCGCCGCCATCTTGGATCCGGCGCCTGCCTCCGACGTCACACGGGCACGCCCATTCACAGCGGGCCTGACGTGCGACGTCAGAAGAGCGACCCGGAAGCGGCCGCCGCGCCGGCAGAGAGGGGTGGGCGGCGTGGCAGCCATGGAAGGAACCCGGTCCTCCAACCATGCTGCACAACGCCCGCACGGACGCAGTGACCCGGGGGGACCTGCGGACGGCGCCTCCAGGACCCGAACCTCCGACGCACAGGCGCTGCCTGTTCTTCCACGCCGGGACGGGACCTGGGTAAGTCGAACCGCCGTGTTCAGCACAAGGGTCCCTGTCAGGACAGGAAACCCAACTGAAGCGAGGGAGAGGTACCGCCCTTTTATTTTCAGTAGGGTTCCTGTCCTGACTGGGCGGATCCCCTCTCTCAGGTGTGCCGTCATGGGGGAAGGGAAAAATACAATTTACAATCACTCCGCTCCTCTGAGCTCTCCTCACCCACTCCCCTCATCAAACACGTGCCCCACGCTGCTCATGATACATCACCACTATCCTAGTCAAACTTATCAAGATATTTAGTGGCAACTCAAATATTTTCAGACACTGTTTAACAAATCTTACTGATTTTTTCCAATTTTATAAAAATTTGCTTCTGCTTCCAATCACGAATCCGAATGTGCCATATTCGTGTCGAATTTATGTTTGGCGATCATTTTTCGAACATATTCGCTCATCTCTACCTTAGAGGTCGATTATAAAAGTTACTTTGAAAGATTTTCTAACTTGTTAGCACATTCTACGTTTGCTGTCATTTCACTTTGCAGTTTACGGATCTGAACAGGTAACAGTCATTGATTTCTTATTTACAAAGGAGGGACCTGCAGGTTGTATGCTCCATAGAAGGGCTTTCAATGCCAAAAATCATTTGATCAATTTTGGGTGAAAGAAAATGTTGTGTTGGAGTGAAAAAATGGTGATCACACGACTGTGATATGGCCGCACTACACCACTGATAAAGCAGCCACAGCCGGGGACTGGGAAGAATCTGTGACTTCTCTGCATTTAGTGGTCACTACTCACCTGGGTAGTCATATGAAGGAATCTCCTCTTTACACCACTCATCACCCCAAACATATGTCTCTGTAGTATCAATATGGGTCAGATCTTCACCCTGAAACAAATATTGTAAAAGTCACCGACAGATGGAGAAGTCACATCTATGATCAGCTCTAATCCTGCCATCTCCACCGTTCTCATTACACAAGTATAAAACATAATACTGGGGGACAAAAGCAAGACTGAGCACAAGACCTTCACACGGGAGATCTCATAACACCTTCTCTCCATCTACCTGATGATCCTGAGGAACATTGGAATCTTCCTGTTTACAGTCCTGTAGAAGAAGAGGACGGGGACATCTCTCTGGTGTTGTCCTCTTACTGGATAGATCTGGAGGAAACACATACAGGGACTGAATACATTCTATACATTCAGATAATTATAGGCCGTGTGTATTTAGTCCTGTGTATTACCTGGTGATGTGAGGGGCTGGGGAACCTCCATCATGATGTCCTTGTACAGATCTTTGTGTCCTTCTAAATACTCCCACTCCTCCATGGAGAAATAGACGGCGACATCCTGACACCTTATAGGAACCTGACACATACAATGATACCGTCACCCTCGATCCCTTCCTAGCATATACAGCGTATAGTGTATACAGTATAATGTCCCAGCATTCCCAGCAGTGTCACCTCTCCAGTCAGCAGCTCAATCATCTTGTAGGTGAGTTCTAGGATTTTCTGGTCATTGATGTCCTCATGGATCGGGGGGTGAGGTGGAGGCCCCGTGATTGGGCTCAGGGGTCTTCCCCATCCCTCAGACACAGGGTCCTGACAGCGATCACTAGAGGTCGTTTTCACTAGTATGTAATCCTGATTATGGAAAGACACATTAATAAATCTCACTACAGACATTTCCAGAGTCCTCACCTCTCCAGTTCTGTCCATCTGTTATTCCCATAGATAAGAATGATGTAATGTGACTTCATCAGAATCTCTCACCTCTCCAGTAAGCCGGAAGAGGATCTCTAGGGTGAGGTGTATTATCCTCTCCGCCATCTTGTCTCTGTCCATATCCATGCTCAATGGGTAAATCAGGAAAATTCTCTTATATAGAAGATCTTCACTGAGAGGATCCGATATTGTAGAGGCCTGAATGAGAAGAAGATGAGCCGATGTAACATCATAACAATCCTGTGTAATAATACAATTACTGGAGATAATAAGGGAAACATACTGTATGAGATTTATTATTCTACAGTATTTAGTTTTCTTCTTGACATCTACTAATAAAACCTATATATTTAGGCCACAGACAACAAGCAGTTTCCTCCTCGGAGTCGGCAGCTGAATACGTTCCTCATAGACTCATCTTCCATAACGCTAATTCTCGTCTCATTTACCGACACTGGAATCGGCATTAGTAATACTGCAGGAGATATTCATTACACGTGACAGGAGAAATAACGACTTCATGATGAGGACGACATCTTCATCTCCTACTGCGGCTCTAGGAACAGATCTGTCCAGAGTCGGTCACTGACTCCATCCCCACCGGCCTCTATATGAAGGTTTCCCGTCTTCCCCGCACTGTAATCTTCTATCACGTTAGATCTCAGGTCTGATTCACACATAGAAGTTTGAGGCTTTTATAAGAGATTGTTTGTAAGAACCAAGACAGGAGATATCTGATGCCAATGTCTCCGTGTACAGTGTTTATTTTTCTCTGGATATTTTGTGTTTTTTTAACATTTTTGCTTTGGCTTCTATATATTACATGAAAAACAGAATAAAATTAAATAAAATTGGGGCTGAAGGCACTGTGGGAACACTATATTGTGTAGGGGCCCCGTACAAGGAGAGTAATACACGTTTTCCTTGGTTCCTGTCTTTAATATTTGGCTTGTATCTAACAAAAACCCTGAAAGAGTCTCTGTGCTGAAGTCAGGCGGCATCCACTCACCACTGGGGACACCGGTACACTAAGGGGCCCGATGCCTGTGCTCGTGAGGGCCCGCCATCTCGCTTACTGAGGGCCCCAGTACTTGCAATACTTACTTCTCCCCGTTCGTCCACTGTAGCGTCTTCTGCTCTGAACAGTCACAGTCAGTAGCCTAGCTACGGGTGGGGCAGAGGGTGCGGGCGCCCCGGGCCCGGTGCTCTGAGGGAGCCCACCCGGAGCTACGCCACTGTAACTGTATTGGCACGCGCAGCACGCCGATACAGTTACCCTCTGGGGCAGAACAGATGCGCCTGTCATTGCGAGGTCAGCTGTACAGCCGATACAGATGACCACAATGATGAGGGAAGGAGCGCTCCTTCTCCATCATCTTCCTGTCAGCGTCTGACGTCGGCAACGCTGACAGCGGGCGCGATGAGTCACTGCCTGGCGCCCGCTGTCAGGAGATGAGCGCGCGCTCAGAGCAACGCAGGAACTAGGAAGAAGAGAGGCGAGTATTTATTTTTTTATGGGGTGCTGCCTAATACTACAGAGTCTGCCTATGGGGGTGCTGTCTTATACTACTGGATCTGCCTATGGGGGTTCTGTCTTATACTACAGGGTCAGCCTATGGGGGGGTCTGCCTTATACTACAGGATCTGCCTATGGGGGTACTGTCTTAAACTACAGGGTCTGCCTTATACTACAGGGTCTGCCTATGGGGGGTCTGCCTATGGGGGTGCTGTCTTATACTACAGGATCTGCCTATGGGGGTACTGTCATATACTACAGGGTCTGCCTATAGGGGTGCTGCCTTATAGTACAGGGTCTGCCTATGGGGGGTTTGCCTTATACTACAGGGTCTGCCTATGGGGGGTCTGCCTTATACTACAGGGTCTGCCTATGGGGTCTGCCTATGGGGGTGCTGTCTTATACTACAGCATCTGCCTATGGGGGTACTGTCTTTTACTACAGGGTCTGCCTATAGGGGTGCTGCCTTATAGTACAGGGTCTGCCTCTGGGGGTGCTGCCTTACAGTACAGGGTCTGCCTATGGGGGTGCTGCCTTATAGTACAGGGTCTGCCTATGGGGGTGCTGCGTTATAGTACAGGGTCTGCTTATGGGGGTGCTGCCTTATAGTACAGGGTCTGCCTATAGGGGTGCTGCCTTATAGTACAAGGTCTGCCTATGGGGGTGCTGCCTTATACTACAGGGTCTGCCTATAGGGGTGCTGTCTTATACTACAGGGTCTGCCTATGGAGGTGCTGCCTTATACTACAGGGTCTGCCTATAGGGGTGCTGCCTATACTACAGAGTCTGCCTATGGGTCCTGCCTTGTGCTATAGAGTGTGCCATTGGGGGTGCATTATACAATATAGAGTAGGCCTATGGGGAGTGCATTATACTATATTGAGGACTATCTGGTGCATTATACTATATTGAGGACGATCTGGTGCATTATACTATATGGAGGCTATCTAGAGGGGCATCATACAGTGTGGAGATTACAGTGAGGGGGCCATCATACAGTGTGGGGATTACAGTGAAAGGGCCATCATACAATGTTGGAGCCATCAAACAGTTTGGAGGCTACTGAGGGGTCAGTATACTGTGTATAAGAGAGCATCATGCTGTGTATAAGGGAGCTGTACAGGGGGAGACTCGGGACATTATTAAATGTAAAGTGGGCACTTATTGTAATAGGGGAACTCAGGTTACTGTGACTATTAAAGGGGCACACAGGGCAATATTACTTTCTAGGGGGCACAATGTGGGCACTGTTTTCTAGGGCACTTGCATCTGGCATTACTATATTATAGAGGGTTGCTTTAGAATTTAGAGGGCAGAGAACCACACAGCAGGTGCAGTAATAGGGACATACGGCAGCAGCGGCTCAGTATTGGGGTATCAGCAGGATGAGGAGTTTGTGCAGGTTGGGAATAGATAGTGATGGCTGAAAATATGAGAAGTGAAACGTGTCTTTGTAGTATTCTCTGCAGATGACTCCTGGCTGGAAGAAGTTGTCATGTCGGTCTGGGCCAGATGGAAAAGACAGGAAAAGTGAAAGATTCCATCAGAAAGAACGTCAGCGGTAAGTCATTATCTGTAACTGTGCTGTGATCTCTTATATGTTCTGTAGGGCTGGTATCTAACACTGACCATATGGCGGTAATATCAGTGTTGGTCGGTATATAGAGACTAGATGGTGGCCCGATTCTAACGCATCGGATATTCTAGAATACGTATGTAGTTTATTTATGAAGATTTCAGAATAATGCAATGAATACACAGGATTCAGCCGGCCGGGCGCGACCAATTAGCGAAACGTGGTTCAAATCCCACGTCAATTCGCGGCCAGACTGCGCCTGTCGCTGATTGTTCGCGGTCCGTCGGCCACGACCAATAAGTGAAGCCATGGCCAGCTGCAGGTTTTTGAGGGCCCCGGGCGAAAGAGTCTCACAGCCCACGTAGCATATAACACAGCCCACGTAGTATATAGCACAGCCACGTAGTATATAGCCCAGTATGTAGTATATAGCACAGCCCACGCAGTATATAACACAGCCACGTAGTATCTAGCCCAGCCATGTAGTATATAGCATAGCCACGTAATATATAGCACAGGCACGTAGTATATAGCACAGCCACATAGTATTTAGCACAGGCATGTAGTATATTGCAGAGCCACATAGTATATAGCACAGCCCACGCAGCAGATAACACAGCCCACGTAGTATATAACACAGCCCACGTAGTATATAGCACAGCCCACGCAGTATATAACACAGCCCACGTAGTATATAACACAGCCATGTAGTATATAGCACAGCCCACGTAGTGTAGAGCACAGCGATGCAGTACATAACACAGCCCACACAGTATGTAACACAGGCCACGTAGTATATAACACAGCCCACGTAGTATATAACACAGCCACGTAGTATATAGCAAGTCTCATGTAGTGTAGAGCACAGCGACGCAGTATATAACACAGCCCACACAGTATGTAACACAGCCCACGTAGTATATAACACAGCCCACGTAGTATATAGCATTGTGGGCACCATATCCCTGTTAAAAAAAAGAATTAAAATAAAAAATAGTCATATACTCACCTTCTGGCGGCCCCCGGATCCAGCCCAAGCCTTTAGCGATGCTCCTCGCGACGCTTCGGTTCCCTATAATGCCTTGCGGCAATAACCCGTGATGATGTAGCGGTCTCGCAACACCGCTACGTCATCATCTCGCGAGACCGCTACGTTATCACGGGTCGTTGCTGCAATGCATTCTTGGGACCGGAGCGTCACGAGGAGCGGGAAAGGCTGGCGTGGACGCCGGAAGGTGAGAATATAATGTTATTTTTTATTATTATTATTTTTAACATTATATCTTTCTACAATTGATGCTGCAAAGGCAGCATCAATAGTAAAAATTGAAGCGGTGTTTAAATCCTGCCCCAATATCGCTGATTGGTCGTGGCCGGCCGGGCGTGACCAATCAGCGATGCGGGATTTCCGTTACAGATAGAAGTGGGCCTTATACAATTATTATATAGAGATTACTTTCAGTAACAGCGCGGTCATCTGCTGAGGTTCTCCTCCACTATTAGGGGGCGTCACCAGCTGTAATGAAGGTTACCTGGTTAGGGGCCCCCTCAGGAGTTTCACCCCCCTGAACCAACACCCTAGCTACACCTGTGTGCAGAGAGCCAGAAGATGACGACGCTGAGGAGTCCGGACCTGCGGCCAGCGAGGAGAAGGGAGGATTATATGGAGCAATATATATGGAGAATTATACGGGGCCCATTATATTGCATGGACGACTATAATGTCCAATTTCCGAGCTATTGATATCACACATGTAATGTAAGAAGTGAAATCTTTTGCATTGTATAGTACCGCTATTTCTCTGCCGTATCTGTGCATCATGTATTGTGGTATGTGTTAAAGGGGCCACTGAGATGCTTTCCCCCGGGACCCACAAAGACCGGGAGCCGGCCCTGTACTCAAGGGGTCAACGTCCCGCGCTCAGTAATGGGGAATCTCCAGCACCTACCTCCACCTGCAGAGCCGCACTCCACATATACGGCTGCTCTGTGCGCACAGGACCTGTGATGAGGTCACAGGAGGGGAGGAGTCAGGGGTCACATGATCAGGGGCCTCAGTGTATGCACAGAATGCAGATATTGCTTCATCTGCATGCTATAGAAGCCATCAGCCTGCACTAAATGAGTGTCCCATAGTGGGACAAAGTGTTAAAGATAGAATGAAGTATATAAAAAAAATGTAATAATTGTAAAAATATTTTTTTTTTTAAATAATAATGAAAAAATAAATATTTATTCTATCATTAAATCAATATTTGAATAGAAAAAAAAATCTACACAAAAAGTAACATATTTGGTATCCCCGTGTCCGTAGCCACCCGACCCATAAGACTATCCCACTAGCTAACCCCTTTAGTGTACACCATAAAAAAAACAAGGCAAAAAACAATGCTTTATCATCATACCACCGAACAAAATAACACGCGATCAAAAAGACAGATATAAATAAACATGGTACCGCTGAAAATGTCATCTTGTCCCGCAAAAAAAGAGCCCCCATATAGCTCCAACACCAGAAAAATAAAAAAGTTATAGCTCTCAGAATAAAGCGATGCAAAAATAATTGTTTTTATATAAAATAGTTTTTATTGTATAAAAGCGCCAAAACATAAAAAAGGATCTAAATGAGGTATCGCTGTAATCGTACTGACCCGAAGAATAAAACTGCTTTATCCATTTTACCAAACGCGGAACGGTATAAAGGCCCCCGCAAAAGAAATTCAAGAATAGCTGGTTTTTGCTCATTCTGTCTCCCAAAAATCAGAATAGAAAGCGATCAAAAAATGTCATGTGCCCGAAAATGGTACCAGTAAAAACGTCAACTCGTCCCGCAAAAAACAAGACCTCACATGACTCTGTGGGACAAAATATGGAAAAATATGGTGGTCAAAATGTGGTGATGCAAAAACTATTTTTTGCAATAAAAACCGTCTTTTAGTGTGTGACGGCTGCCAAACATAAAAACCTGCTATAACGCCTCTTTCACACGTCCTGATATTTCTGGTACCGGAGATGTCAGTGTCCGTGTGTGTAATACTTATGGCACACGTGTGCCGCATCAGTACCACAAGTACGGGCGCCAGGGAAGAAGCGTTACAGAAAGAGCTGTTCCCCAGCACCGGGTGCTGAACACGGCTCTTGTCATTCTCTCCTGCTCTGCCGGCGCAAGCAGGGGAGAATGATGACAGTTACAGTTAACCCCTTAACAATCGCCGATACGCCTTCTAACGACGGCAGTTAAGGGCACTTAAACCACAGCGCCGCTCTTTAACGGTGCTGAGGTTTAAGGTTATAGCGCCCCCCAGCGTCAGAATTTATCCATGGTCTCGGTTGCCAGGGGTAGCCAAGACCCCAGAAAACATGATTCTGGTTGGTTTTTACCGACCCCGATGTTGTGATCGCCGTTATTATTGGTATAACGGTGACCGCAAAAAAAGGTCCTATTTTCCATTTAATAGGAAAGAAAGAAACAGGCTCCCCCCCCCCCACAGTACCTATGTTCTCCCTGCAAGCCCCCCTGAAGTCCCCCGGGCCGCCGGCTTTTTCCGGGAGAAAATGGCAAGCGTATGTGCAGTGAGCCCGCCGAGATCTGCCGGCCGGCAGCCAGCAACAATAGGAGATATTTTCCTATTGGATTATTTTAATCACGGTGATAGGCCCTATGACAGTAATCAAAATAAAAAAAAGTAAATCAATCCCCCCTTTATCACCTCTTTAGTTAGGAAAAAATAATCAATTTAAAAAAATGCATTTATTTCCATTTTCCCATTAGAGTTAGAGTTGGGCTAAAGTGAGCTGGGCTAAAGTTAGGGTTGTGGTTAAAGTTAGGGTTAGGGTTGGGGCTAAAGTTAGGGTATGTGCACAACGTAGGTGGGATGGATTACCTGCAGATTCACTGCGGAATTACTGTGGATTTACCATGGTTTTTGTGCGGATTCCACCTTCAGTTTTACACCTGCAGATTCCTAATATGGAGAAGGTGTAACCCGCAGCGGAATCCGCACAAAGAATTGACATGCTGTGGAATAAACAATGCAGCGTTTCTGCACATTTTTTTCCGCAGCATGTGCACTGCGGATTTTGTTTTCCATAGGTTTACATGGTACTGGAATTTTTGGAATGTTTAAATAAAAATTAACATTTACATTTTTTTTACACAAAATTTATTTCAGCTCCAATTTGTTTTATTTTACCAATGGTAACAGAAGAAAATGGACCCCAAAAGTGTTTGTACAATTTGTGCTGAGTACGCTGATACCCCATATGTGGGGGTAAACCACTGTTTGGGCGCACTGCAGAGCTCGGAAGGGAAGGAGCGCCATTTGACTTTTCAATGCAAAATTGACTGGAATGGAGATGGAACGCCATGTTGCGTTTGGAGAGCCCCTGATGTGCCTAAACATTGAAACCCCCCACAAGTGACACCATTTTGGAAAGTAGACCCCCTAAGGAACTCATCTAGATGTGTGGTGAGCTGTTATGGTCTGGTGTCCTAGGAGCAGCATGAGACGTACTCTGGAGAAGGTGGTACCTGTACTGACCGCGGACCCTGAACTTAACACTGCAACTAGAAGTAGCCGTGGGATGTTCCTGACACTCCCTAGACACCTCGTCACAGCCGGAGGACTAAATACCCCTAGAGAAAGAAACAGAAAAACTATCTTGCCTCAGAGAAAATCCCCAAAGGATAGACAGCCCCCCACAAATATTGACGGTGAGAGGAGAGGGAATTAACATACACAGACTGAAATCAGGATTTAGCAAAGGAGGCCTTTCTAGCTAGATAGAAAAGATAGGACAGAGTACTATGCGGTCAGTATTAAAATACTAGAAAATATCCACCACAGAAAATACAAAATCTCCACATCTAACTAAAGATATAGAGGGTATATCCAGAGATCCAGAGATCTCCAGAGATACCAGCTTGGATGAGCAAGTCCTTATACAGACCAAGCTGGACTAGACAAAACATAGAAATGCACTGAACTATAAGGCCCACATCATGTGGACTGCTGTTATGACCCCAATGGCGAGGGTCTCAGAGGAACGTGGAAGTCTGCAGAATACAAAAATCCAGCTCATAGGGCAGTGGTAGCTGGGTTGACCATATATCTACTCCTAACGCCAACACTAGAAGTAGCCGGGGATCATTCCTACGTTGATTCTAGATGACACGCTCCAGCCGGAGAATCTAGCTACCCCTAGTAGAGGAAAACAAAAGACCTTTCTTGCCTCCAGAGAAGGGGACCCCAAAGCTGGATAGAAGCCCCCCACAAATAATAACGGTGAGGTAAGAGGAAATGACAAACACAGAAATGAACCAGGTTTAGCACAGATAGGCCCGCTAACTGATAGCAGAATAAAGAAAGGTAACTTATATGGTCAACAAAAACCCTATCAAAATCCACACTGGAAATTCAAGAACCCCCGAACCGTCTAACGGTCCGGGGGGAGAACACCAGCCCCCTAGAGCTTCCAGCAAAGGTCAGGATATATATTTGGAACAAGCTGGACAAAAATACAAAACCAAAACAAAATAGCAAAAAGCAAAAAGCGGACTTAGCTGATATAACTGGAACCAGGATCAGTAGACAAGAGCACAGCAGACTAGCTCTGATAACTACGTTGCCAGGCATTGAACTGAAGGTCCAGGGAGCTTAAATAGCAACACCCTTAACTAACGACCCAGGTGCGGATAAAAGGAATGACAGAAAAACCAGAGTCAAAAAACTAGTAACCACTAGAGGGAGCAAAAAGTAAATTCACAACAGTACCCCCCCCTTAGTGAGGGGTCACCGAACCCTCACCACGACCACCAGGGCGATCAGGATGAGCGGCATGAAAGGCACGAACTAAATCGGCCGCATGAACATCAGAGGCGACCACCCAGGAATTATCCTCCTGACCATAGCCCTTCCACTTGACCAGGTACTGAAGCCTCCGCCTGGAGAGGCGAGAATCCAAGATCTTCTCCACCACGTACTCCAACTCGCCCTCAACCAACACCGGAGCAGGAGGCTCAGCAGAAGGAACTATAGGCACAATGTACCGCCGCAACAAGGACCTATGAAATACATTGTGAATAGCAAACGACACAGGAAGATCCAGACGAAAAGATACAGGATTAAGGATTTCCAATATCTTGTAAGGCCCAATAAAACGAGGTTTAAATTTGGGAGAGGAGACCTTCATAGGAACAAAGCGGGAAGAAAGCCATACCAAATCCCCAACGCGTAGTCGGGGACCCACACCGCGGCGGCGGTTGGCAAAGCGCTGAGCCCTCTCCTGTGACAACTTCAAGTTGTCCACCACATGATTCCAGATCCGCTGCAACCTATCCACCACAGAATCCACCCCAGGACAGTCAGAAGGCTCCACATGACCCGAAGAAAAGCGAGGATGGAAACCAGAGTTGCAGAAAAAAGGCGAAACCAAGGTGGCGGAACTAGCCCGATTATTAAGGGCAAACTCAGCCAACGGCAAGAATGTCACCCAATCGTCCTGATCAGCAGAGACAAAACACCTCAAATAAGCCTCCAAAGTCTGATTGGTTCGCTCCGTCTGTCCATTAGTCTGAGGATGGAAAGCAGACGAAAACGACAAATCAATGCCCATCCTACTACAAAAGGATCGCCAGAATCTGGAAACGAACTGGGATCCTCTGTCTGACACAATATTCTCAGGGATGCCGTGCAAACGAACCACGTTCTGGAAAAACACAGGAACCAGATCGGAAGAGGAAGGCAGCTTAGGCAAAGGAACCAAATGGACCATCTTTGAGAAGCGATCACATATCACCCAGATAACGGACATGCCCTGGGATAGCGGAAGATCAGAAATGAAATCCATGGAGATATGTGTCCAAGGTCTCTTCGGGACAGGCAAGGGCAAGAGCAAACCGCTGGCACGAGAACAGCAAGGCTTAGCTCGAGCACAAGTCCCACAGGACTGCACAAATGACCGCACATCCCTTGACAAGGAAGGCCACCAAAAGGACCTGGCCACCAGATCTCTGGTGCCAAAAATTCCCGGGTGACCTGCCAACACCGAGGAATGAACCTCGGAAATGACTCTGCTGGTCCACTTATCCGGGACAAACAGTCTGTCAGGTGGACAAGACTCAGGCCTATCAGCCTGAAATCTCTGCAACACACGTCGCAGATCCGGAGAAATAGCTGACAAGATAACTCCATCTTTAAGAATACCAACAGGATCAGCGACTCCAGGAGCATCAGGCACAAAGCTCCTAGAAAGAGCATCGGCCTTCACATTCTTTGAACCTTGTAAATACGAGACAACAAAATCAAAGCGGGAGAAAAACAATGACCAGCGGGCCTGTCTCGGATTAAGGCGTTTAGCAGACTCGAGATACATCAGATTTTTGTGATCAGTCAAGACCACCACACGATGCTTAGCACCCTCGAGCCAATGACGCCACTCCTCAAATGCCCATTTCATGGCCAACAACTCCCGATTGCCCACATCATAATTTCGCTCGGCAGGCGAAAACTTCCTAGAGAAAAAGGCACAAGGTTTCATAACAGAGCAACCAGGGCCTCTCTGCGACAAAACGGCCCCTGCTCCAATCTCTGAAGCATCCACCTCAACCTGAAAGGGAAGTGAGACATCGGGCTGGCACAAAACAGGCGCCGAAGTAAACCGGCGTTTCAACTCCTGGAAAGCCTCCACGGCAGCAGGAGCCCAGTTAGCTACATCGGAGCCCTTCTTGGTCATATCCGTCAAAGGTTTCACAATGCTAGAAAAATTAGCGATAAAACGACGGTAGAAGTTAGCGAAACCCAAGAACTTCTGTAGACTCTTAACTGACGAGGGCTGAGTCCAATCAAGAATAGCTCGGACCTTGACTGGGTCCATCTCCACAGCAGAAGGGGAAAAAATGAACCCCAAAAAGGGAACCTTCTGTACACCAAAGAGACACTTTGAGCCCTTGACAAACAAAGAATTTTCACGCAAAATTTTAAAGACCAACCTGACCTGCTCCACATGCGAATCCCAATTATCAGAAAAAACCAAAATATCATCCAGATAAACAATCAAAAATTTATCCAGATACTTCCGGAAAATGTCATGCATAAAGGACTGAAAAACTGAAGGCGCATTGGAGAGCCCAAAAGGCATCACCAAGTACTCAAAATGACCTTCGGGCGTATTGAATGCGGTTTTCCATTCATCACCTTGCTTAATGCGCACAAGGTTGTACGCACCACGAAGATCTATCTTGGTGAACCACTTGGCACCTTTAATCCGGGCAAACAAGTCAGACAACAGCGGTAAAGGATACTGAAATTTGACAGTGATCTTATTTAAAAGCCGATAATCAATACAAGGTCTCAAAGATCCGTCCTTTTTTGCCACAAAAAAGAATCCCGCACCAAGAGGGGAAGAAGACGGACGAATATGTCCTTTCTCTAGAGACTCCTTGATATATGAACGCATAGCGGTATGTTCAGGTACCGACAGATTAAACAGTCTTCCCTTAGGAAATTTACTGCCTGGGATCAAATCTATAGCACAGTCACAGTCCCTATGAGGAGGCAGTGCACTGGACTCAGACTCACTGAAGACATCCTGAAAATCAGACAAATACTCCGGAACTTCCGAAGGCGTAGAAGAAGCAATAGACACAGGCAGGGAATCCCCATGAATACCCCGACAGCCCCAACTTGAGACTGACATAGCCTTCCAGTCCAGGACTGGATTATGGGTCTGTAACCATGGCAGCCCTAAAACAACCAAATCATGCATTTTATGTAAAACCAGGAAACGTATCACCTCGCGGTGTTCAGGAGTCATGCACATGGTAACCTGTGTCCAATACTGCGGTTTATTTGCTGCCAATGGCGTAGCATCAATACCCCTAAGAGGAATAGGATTTTCTAATGGTTCAAGAGTAAAACCACAGTGCTTAGCAAATGACAGATCCATAAGACTCAGGGCAGCACCTGAATCTACAAACGCCATGACAGGAAAAGACGACAGTGAGCAAATCAAAGTTACAGACAGAATAAATTTAGGTTGCAAATTACCAACGGTGACAGGACTAACAACCTTAGCTATACGTTTAGAGCATGCTGAGATAATATGTGTAGAATCACCACAGTAGTAGCACAAGCCATTCCGGCGTCTATGAATTTTCCGCTCATTTCTAGTCAGGATTCTATCACATTGCATTAAATCAGGTGTCTGTTCAGACAACACCATAAGGGAATTTGCGATTTTTCTATCACATTGCACCGAATTAGGTGTCTGTTCAGACAACACCATGAGGGAATTTGCGGTTTTGCGCTCCCGTAACCGCCGGTCAATTTGAATAGCCAGTGCCATAGTATCATTCAGACCTGTGGGAATGGGAAAACCCACCATAACATTCTTAATGGCTTCAGAAAGGCCATTTCTAAAATTAGCGGCCAGTGCACACTCATTCCAATGTGTCAGCACGGACCATTTCCGAAATTTTTGGCAGTACACTTCAGCCTCGTCCTGCCCCTGAGACATAGCCAGCAAGGCCTTTTCTGCCTGAATCTCAAGATTGGGTTCCTCATAAAGTAAACCGAGCGCCAGAAAAAACGCATTAATATCAGCCAATGCCGGATCTCCTGGCGCCAGCGAAAAAGCCCAATCCTGAGGGTCGCCCCGTAAGAACGAAATAACAATTTTTACTTGCTGAGCAGAGTCTCCAGATGAACAGGGTCTCAGGGACAAAAACAATTTACAATTATTCACAAAATTCCTAAACTTAAACCTGTCTCCGGAAAACAGTTCAGGAATCGGTATTTTAGGTTCTGACCTAGGATTACTGATAAC
The DNA here is from genome assembly GCF_051348905.1 of Ranitomeya variabilis. Classification (NCBI taxonomy): domain Eukaryota; kingdom Metazoa; phylum Chordata; class Amphibia; order Anura; family Dendrobatidae; genus Ranitomeya; species Ranitomeya variabilis. The sequence continues at coordinate 737,129,857 of NC_135235.1, read as the reverse complement.
ATAGTCTTGTATGCCCTGCACACGAGTAGCCAGCTGGTCCACACTTGTAATCAAGGTCTGGACATTCATGTCTGCAGCAAGCATAGCCACTCTGAGGTAAAGGGGAAGAAGAAAAAAAAAAAACTCAGAATCTTCTTTCTTATAATCCCTCTTCTGCAATGCATTAAACATTTAATACTGGCCTGGCAAACTGTTATGACCCCAATGGCGAGGGTCTCAGAGGAACGTGGAAGTCTGCAGAATACAAAAATCCAGCTCATAGGGCAGTGGTAGCTGGGTTGACCATATATCTACTCCTAACGCCAACACTAGAAGTAGCCGGGGATCATTCCTACGTTGATTCTAGATGACACGCTCCAGCCGGAGAATCTAGCTACCCCTAGTAGAGGAAAACAAAAGACCTTTCTTGCCTCCAGAGAAGGGGACCCCAAAGCTGGATAGAAGCCCCCCACAAATAATAACGGTGAGGTAAGAGGAAATGACAAACACAGAAATGAACCAGGTTTAGCACAGATAGGCCCGCTAACTGATAGCAGAATAAAGAAAGGTAACTTATATGGTCAACAAAAACCCTATCAAAATCCACACTGGAAATTCAAGAACCCCCGAACCGTCTAACGGTCCGGGGGGAGAACACCAGCCCCCTAGAGCTTCCAGCAAAGGTCAGGATATATATTTGGAACAAGCTGGACAAAAATACAAAACCAAAACAAAATAGCAAAAAGCAAAAAGCGGACTTAGCTGATATAACTGGAACCAGGATCAGTAGACAAGAGCACAGCAGACTAGCTCTGATAACTACGTTGCCAGGCATTGAACTGAAGGTCCAGGGAGCTTAAATAGCAACACCCTTAACTAACGACCCAGGTGCGGATAAAAGGAATGACAGAAAAACCAGAGTCAAAAAACTAGTAACCACTAGAGGGAGCAAAAAGTAAACTCACAACAGACTGCAAAAACAAAGCCAGAACTTATCTTTGTAGAAATGAACTGCAAAGCAGGAGAGACCAAGCAGAGATGTGAATCCTCCAAGAACAATGGACAACTGGCACTGACTAAAGGGTCAAACAAAACTAAATAGCGAAATGCATTAAGTGGACCCACCTGATGAAATGCTGTGATTGAAGACAGCAGTGCTACCACTTATAACCACCAGAGGGAGCCCAAGAGCAGAATTCACAACAGTGAGCACTTTGACCCAACAAGTGTTTCACAGAAGTTTATAATGCAGAGCCGTAAAAATAAAAAATCATATTTTTTCACAAAAATTATCTTTTTGCCCCTATTTTTTTATTTTCCCAAGGGTAAGAGAAGAAATTGGACCCCAAAAGTTGTTGTCCAATTTGTCCTGAGTACGCTGATGCCCCATATGTAGGGGTAAACCACTGTTTGGGCGCATAGCAGAGCTCGGAATGGAAGGAGCGCCATTTGACTTTTCAATGCAAAATTGACTGGAATTAAGATGGGACGCCATGTTGCGTTTGGAGAGCCCCTGATGTGCCTAAACATTGAAACTCCCCACAAGTGACACCATTTTGGAAAGTAGACCCCTTAAGGAACTTATCTAGATGTGTGGTGAGCACTTTGACCCAACAAGTGCTTCACAAAAGTTTATAATGCAGAGCCATAAAAATAAAAAAAATCATATTTTTTCACAAAAATCATCTTTTTGCCCCCATTTTTTTATTTTCCCAAGGGTAAGAGAAGAAATTAGACCACAAAAGTTGTTGTGCAATTTGTTCTGAGTACGCCGATACACTATATGTGGGGGTAAACAACTGTTTGGCCGCATGGCAGAGCTCGGAAGGGAAGGAGCGCCATTTGACTTTTCAATGCAAAATTGACTGGAATTAAGATGGGATGCCATGTCGCGTTTGGAGAGCCCCTGATGTGCCTAAACATTAAATCCCCCCACAAGTGACACCATTTTGGAAAGTAGACCCCCTAAGGAACTTATCTAGATGTGTTTTGAGAGCTTTGATCCCCCAAGTGTTTCACTAGTTTATAACGCAGAGCCGTGAAAATAATTTTTTTTTTTTTTCACAAAAATTCTTTTTCAGCCCCCAGTTTTGTATTTTCCCCAGGGTAACAGGATAAATTGGACCCCAAAAGTTGTTGTCCAATTTGTCCTGAGTACGCTGATACCCCATATGTGGGGGGAACCACTGTTTAGGCGCATGGCAGAGCTCGGAAGGGAAGGAGCGCCATTTGGAATGCAGACTTAGATGGATTGGTCTGCAGGCGTCACGTCTGCATTTGCAGAGCCCCTGATGTACCCAAACAGTAGAAACCCCCAAAAGTGACCCCATATTGGAAACTAGACCTCCCAAGGAATTTATCTAGATGTGTTGTGAGAACTTTGAACCCCCAAGTGTTTCACTACAGTTTATAACGCAGAGCCGTGAAAATAAAAAATCTTTTTTTCCCACAAAAAATGATTTTTAGCCCCCCAAATTTATATTTTCCCAAGGGTAACAAGAGAATTTGGACCCCAAAAGTTGTTGTCCAATTTGTCCCGAGTACGCTGATGCCCCATATGTTGAGGTAAAACCCTGTTTGGGCGCACGGGAAAGCTCGGAAGGGAAGGAGCACTGTTTTACTTTTTCAATGCAGAATTGGCTGGAATTGAGATCGGACGCCATGTTGCATTTAGAGAGCCCCTGATGTGCCTGAACAGTGGAAACTCCCCAATTCTACCTGAAACCCTAATCCAAACACACCCCTAACCCTAATCCCAACGGTAACCCTAACCACACCCCTAACCCTGACACACCCCCTAACTCTAATCCCAACCCTAATCCCAACCGTAATTGTAATCCAAACCCTAACCCTAACTTTAGCCCCAACCCTAACCCTATCTTTAGCCCCAACCCTAACCCTAGCCCTAACCCTAGCCCTAACCCTAACCCTAACCCTAACCCTAGCCCTAACCCTAGCCTGTTGTGAATTAGACTTTTTTGGCTCCCTCTTGTGGTCACTAGTGATATGACTCTGGGATTGTCTTTCCATAGTTTGGCACCCACCTGGGTCGTTAGTCCAGGGGTGTTGCTATATAAACTTCCTGGTTTCTCAGTCCAGTGCCTGGCATCGTTGTAATCAGTTCCTTTCTGTTTGCTCCTGTCTGCTGGTCTTGGATCTTGCAAAATTAAGCTAAGTCCTGCTTCCTTGTTTTTTGGTTATTTGCTTTGCTCTTATTTTTTGTCCAGCTTGTACTAAATGTGATTCCTGATTTTGCTGGAAGCTCTAGGGGGCTGGTGTTCTCCCCCCGGGCCGTTAGACGGTTCGGGGGTTCTTGAATATCCAGCGTGGATATTTTTGATAGGGTTTTTGCTGACCATATAAGTCATCTTACTATATTCTGCTATTAGTCAGTGGGCCTCTCTTTGCTAAATACCTAGTTCATTCTTACGTTTGTCTTTTCTCCTTACCTCACCGTTATTATTTGTTGGGGGCTTGTATCCAACTTTTGGGGTCTTTTCTCTGGAGGCAAGAAAGGTCTATCTTTTCCCTTCTAGGGTTAGTTAGTTCTCCGGCTGGCGCGAGACGTCTAGAACCAACGTAGGCACGTTCCCCGGCTGCTGCTATTTGTGGTGCTAGGATTAGATATATGGTCAGCCCAGTTACCACTGCCCTATGAGCTGGTTTTTTGTGTTTGCAGACTTGGTATGTACTTTTGAGACCCTCTGCCATTGGGGTCATAACACTAGCCCTAACCCTAGCCCTAACCCTAGCCCTAACCCTAATGGGAAAATGGAAATAAATAAAAAAAAATTTTTATTATTTTTCCCTAACTAAGGGGGTGATGAAGGGGGGTTTGATTTACTTTTATAGCATTTTTATAGCAGATTTTTATGATTGGCAGCCGTCACACACTAAAAGACGCTTGTTATAGCAAAAAAGTTTTTGCATTACCACATTTTGAGAGCTATAATTTTTCCATATTTTGGTCCACAGAGTCATGTGAGGTCTTGTTTTTTGCGGGACGAGTTGACGTTTTTATTGGTAACATTTTTGGACATGTGACAGTTTTTGATCGCTTTTTATTCCGATTTTTGTGAGGCAGAATGGCAAAAAACCAGCTATTCATGAATTTCATTTGGGGGAGGCGTTTATACCGTTCCACGTTTGGTAAAATTGATAAAGCAGTTTTATTCTTCGGGTCAGTACGATTACAGCGATACCTCATTTATATAATGGTTTTGTGTTTTGGCGCTTTTATACGATAAAAACTATTTTATAGAATAAATAATTATTTTGGCATCGCTTTATTCTGAGGACTATAACTTTTTTATTTTTTCTTTGATGATGCTGTATCACAGCTCATTTTTTGCGGGACAAGATGACATTTTCAGCGGTACCATGGTTATTTATATCCGTCTTTTTGATCGCGTGTTATTCCACTTTTTGTTCAGCGGTATGATAATAAAGCATCGTTTTTTGCCTCGGTTTTTTTTTTCCCCTATTGTGTTTACTGAAGGGGTTAACTAGTGATATAGTTTTATAGGTGGGGTCCTTACGGACGCGGCGATACTAAATATGTGTACTTTTATTGTTTTTTTTTTTTATTTAGATAAAGAAATGTATTTATGGGAATAATATATTTTTTTTTTCTTTATTTAGAAATTTTTTTTTATTTTTTTTTTAGACATGGGGAAAATTTTTTTTTTACTTTTTTACTTTGTCCCAGGGGGAGACATCACAGATCGGTGATCTGACAGTTTGCATAGCACTCTGTCAGATCACCGATCTGCAACACAGCACTGCAGGCTTACCAGCGCCTGCTCTGAGCAGGCACTCGGTAAGCCACCTCCTTCCCTGCAGGACCCGGATGCCGCGGCCATCTTGGAGCCGGGACCTGCAGCGAGGAAGGAGGTAGGAGACCCTCGCAGCAACGCGATCACATCGCGTTGCTCTGGAGGTCTCAGGGAAGCACGCAGGGAGACCCCTCCCTGCGCAATGATTCCCTGTACCGCCGGCACACCGCGATCATGTTTGATCGCGGTGTGCCGGGGATTAATGTGCCGGGGCGGTCCGTGACAGCTCCTTGGACATAGTGCCGGATGTCAGCTGCGATAGTCAGCTGACACCCGGCCGCATTCGGCCGCGCTTCCCCTGTGAGCATGGCCGATCGCGCTGGACGTACTATCCCGTCGGTGGTCATACGGGCCCACCCCACCTCGACGGGATAGTACGTCCAATGTCAGAAAGGGGTTAAAACTTCATCCTTTATTCAAACTTTAAAATGTCATGGCCAGAGGAACAGGTTGCTGGGATGTGCGAGCTGGTGTAAGACGACGCCGTTTCGCGCCACTTAGCACTTCAATGGGTCTATACGTCAGAGGATATGATGGTGAGTGATATACCTTAGTCCAGGACAAGCTCCTCCCGTTATATCAACCACATGACAAAGTGCAAAAGACATACAACTGTTAAAACTTGGCCTCACAGAAACATGGCTAACACCCTCTGACACCGCTTCCCCTGCTGCGCTGTGTTACGGAGGCCTCCACTTCACCCACACCCCTCGACCCGGCAACAAACATGGTGGAGGAGTGGGTCTTCTCCTTTCTTCTAACTGCACCTTTAACCCAATCCCACCTCTATCCTCCCTTATCCTCCCCTCTTTTGAAGTCCATCCTGTCCGCATCTACTCTCCCTCCAACTTCCAAGTGGCCATCATATACCGACCTCCGGGCCCGGCCACTGCCTTTATTGACCAATTCTCCACCTGGCTTCTTCACTTTCTCTCTGCTGACATTCCCACCATCATCATGGGTGACTTCAACATCCCCATTGATACTCCTCAATCAACAGCCTCCAAACTTCTGTCCCTTACCTCATCCTTTGGACTTAGTTGTCCTCCGCAGCCACCCACACAGACGGACATACACTAGACTTGGTATTCACCCATCTCTGCTCTCTATCTAACTTCACCACCTCCCCTCTCCCTCTATCCGACCACCATCTGCTCACCTTCTCATCCCTGTCCTCCTCACCGGTCATCCATGTCCAGCAAAATGCGCACCCCCGCAGAAACCTTGCACACCTAGACACCCACACACTCTCTGACTCTATCCTACCACTGGAATCCATATCCTCACTCCATGACACAGACAGTGCCACTGCTTTCTACAATCCCACTCTTGCATCAGCTATTGACACAGTTGCTCCTCTCGTCCATGGCAGAGTGCGACGTTTCAATAGACAACCTTGGCACAATAACACCACTAAAAAGCTCCAGCAAGTGTCCAGGGTTTCGGAGCGGTGTTGGAAGAAAACACACTTGCAAGACGACTTCACTGCATTCAAACAGGCAACACTCGCTTTTAAATTTGCTCTCACCTCTGCTAAACAGGCCTACTTCACAACCCTCATCTCTTCCCTATACTACAACCCCAAACAGTTATTCAAGACCTTTAACTCCCTCCTCCGCCCCCCCACTGCCCCCTCCATCCTCCCTCATCTCTGCTGAGGACTTTGCCACACACTTTAAAAATAAGATCGACCACACAAGGCAAGTCATTGTTCAACCACCACAACCCCTTTGTATACCAGACCAATGCCCAAACCCCATAACCTCCCTATCGAACATCACTGAAGGGGGGCTTAATTGTCTCCTCTGCAAATCGCACATCACCACCTGTGCGCTCGACCCCATCCCACCTCCTCCCCAACCTCACCACCACACTTATCTCATCCCTAACCCACCTCTTTAACCTATCACTATCTTCTGGCACTTTCCCTTCTGCTTTCAAACATGTCACAATCACGCCTATCCTTAAAAAGCCAACCCTCGATCCAACTGCTATGTCCAGCTATTGCCCAATATCACTGCTCCCATTCCCTTCCAAACTCCTGGAGCAGCACGTCCACTCTGAACTTTAATCCCACCTCTCATCTAACTTGCTCTTTGACAATCTACAATCTGGTTTCCGCCCCCATCACTCAGTCCTGACCAAAATCACTAACGACCTACTTACCGCCAAAGCTAATGGACATTACTCTGTACTCCTCCTTCTAGACCTGTCCTATGCTTTCGACACAGTTGACCACTGCCTCCTACTACAGATCCTCTCCTCCTTTGGAATCAAAGGCCTCGCCCTATCCTGGATCTCCTTGTACCTTTCCAACCGCACATTCAGCGTCTCCCACACTACCTCCTCATCCCATCCTCTCTATGTTGGAGTCCCCCAAGGCTCTGTTCTAGGACCCCTACTCTTCTCAATCTATACACTTGGCTTGAGACAACTCATTAAGTCCCATGGATTCCAGTACCACCTCTATGCTGATGACACTCAGATCTACCTCTCTGGCCCAGACGTCACCGCTCTGCTGTCCAGAATCCCAGAGTGCCTATCAGCCATATCCTTCTTCTCCTCTCGCTTCCTCAAACTCAATGTGGACAAATCTGAACTCATCATCTTTCCTCCATCCCATAGATCTTCCTTACCTGACCTATCTATCGCAATCAATGACATCATGCTTTCCCCCGTACCAGAAGTCCGCTGCCTCAGAGTAACCTTCAACTCTGCCCTGTCCTTCAAACCGCACATCCAAGCTCTTTCCACCTCCTGTCGCCTCCAGCTCAAAAATATCTCCAGAATCCGTCCTTTCCTCAACCTTCAATCTACTAAAATGCTTGTGCATGCCCTCATCATATCCTGCCTTGACTACTGCAACATCCTTTTCTGCGGCCTCCCTGCTAACACCCTTGCACCTCTCCAGTCTATCCTTAACTCTGCTGCCTGACTAATCCATCTCTCTCCTCGATACTCCTCCGCTTCCCCCCTCTGCAAATCTCTTCACTGGCTCCCATTCCCTCAGCGTATCCAGTTCAAATTACTAATACTGACCTACGAAGCCATCCACAACCTGTCTCCTCCATATATCTCTGAACTAATCTCCCGATATCTTCCCTCACGTAATCTCCGGTCCTCCCAAGACCTCCTTCTCTCCTCCACACTTATTCGCTTCTCATCCAATCGCCTCCAAGACTTCTCCCGAATATCCCCCATCCTCTGGAACTCTCTGCCCCAAGACATCCGAGTATCAACCACATTCGGATCCTTCAGACGGAACCTGAAAACTCATCTCTTCAGGAAAGCCTACAGCCTGCCCTGACCCCGCTGCCTCCTCACCACTACCGAAGCTACCGCCTCACCAACAGCGGAGCTCCTGCAACCCCCAACCTACTGTCTCCTTCCCCATAATCCTGTAGAATGTAAGCTCGCAAGGGCAGGGACCTCGCCCCTCTGTATCAGTCTGTCATTGTTAGTTTGCTTACTGTAAGTGATATCTGTAACTTGTATGTAACCCCTTCTCATGTACAGCACCATGGAATCAATGGTGCTATATAAATAAATAATAATAATATAGCCTACTCAAACTGAATGAATAACCAAATGAGAGAAACTATATAAAATATAGAATTGTATTAATAATATTAAAATATAAATGACATAATAAGAGGGTACCAAATTACAAAATATGCAAAACCACAGCACAATAATTGTAGTGGGTTCAAAGACACAATTACAACCTCATATTTCAACAAAACCCCACTCCTTGAGGAAGCCAGTACTAGGTGCGTTGGAGTAACAGGAGCCACAGGCTACGGACTATTGCTATATTTTTATAATTTTTCCACTCTCTCTCTCTCTCTTGCCTTTTCATATATTATATATTATGCATGTTTGCAATTTACACTTGAAATCAATGTATAGGCTATTGTTATGGGGTTTTGTTGAAATATGAGGTTGTAATTGTGTCTTTGTACCCACTACAATTATTGTGCTGTGGTTTTGCATATTTTGTCATTTGGTTTCCCTCTTTTTATGTCATTCATATTTTAATATTAATAAAATTCTATATTGTATATAGTTGTTCTGATTTGGTTTATTCACTCAGTTTGAGTATGCTTTTTGAAGCCAGACAAGAGTCTTCCAATTCTTGTTTGAAGGATTTTCATTAGTGATGAGCAAGTGTACTCGTTGCTCGAGTTTTCCAGAGCACGCTCGTGTTGTCTCCGAGTATTTGTTAGTGCTTGGAGATTTAGTATTCGTAGCCTTAGCTGCATGATTTACAGCTGCTGGACAGCCTGAATACATGTGGGAATTCACTAACAAACAGGCATTCCTCACATGTATTCAGCCTCTCTAGCAGCCCTAAATCATGCAGCTGAGGCGACGAAATTTAAATCTCCGAGCACTTATAAATATTCGGAGAACATCCGAGCATACTCGGGAAAACCCGAGCAACGAGTATACTCGCTCATCACTAATTTTCATCCATTGTTACTTGGAAAATTCTTCCAATTCTGTGAAATTCCTGGGTCGTCTTGCATCTTCTGCTATTTTGAGGTCTAGCTACAGATTTTCAATGATGTTCAGATTAGGGGACTGTGAGGGCCATTGTAAAACCTTCAGCTTGGGCCCTTTGAGGTTGTCTATCGTGGATTTTGACATGTGTTTTGGATCATTATCCAGTTGTAGAAGCCATCCTCTTCCTCTTTTCAACTTCAGCTTTTTTTCACAGATGTTATTATGTTTGCATCATGAATTTGTTGAAATTTCATTGAATCTATTCTTCCTTCTACTCATGAAATGTTCCCCGTGCCATTGGCTGCAGCTTGATTGATCCACCCTATTGCTTAATGGTTGGCAAGATGTTCTTTTCCTGAATTTCTGTGCCCTTTTTCTCCACACATACCTTTGATTATTGTGGCCAAAGAGTTATATTTTAACCTCATCAGTCCACAGGACTTACTATCAAAATGCATCAGGTTTGTTAAGGCTATGTGCCCACGTTGCAGTTTCGTGAGGATTTTTCTGCACTGTTTTTGAAAAATCTGCAGGTAAAACACACTGCATTTTACCTGCGGATTTACCACAGATTTCCTGCGTTTTTTGTGCGGATTTCACCTGCGGTTTTACACCTGTGGATTCCTATTATGGAACAGGTGTAAAACGCTGCGGAATCCGCACAAAGAATTTACATGCTGCGGAAAATACAACGCAGCGTTTCCACGCGGTATTTTCCGCAGCATGTGCGCTGCGGATTTGGTTTTCCATAGGTTAAAATGGTACTGTACAACGCATGTAAAACAGCTGCGAATTCACAGCGGCCAATCCACTGCGGATCCACAGCTAAATCCGCAACGTGTGCACATAGCCTTAGATGTTCTTTTACATACTTTTAATGCTGAATTTTATGGTGAGGGTGCAGGAGAGGTTTTATTTTGATGATTCTTCAATGGCGGTCATATTTGTGCACGTATCTCTGAACAGTAGTACAATGTAGAACATCTCGAGATTTTGCTAAATCTTTCTGAAGGTCTTTTCAAGAGGGGGATCTGATTCGCTTCTCTAGCAATCCCGTGAGCAGCTCTCACTTAAATTGTGCTTGGTCTTCTAGATATTATATTGACCTCCATTGTTCCTGTTAACTGCCATTTCTTAATTATATTTTGAACTGAGGAAAGGGCAACTTGAATGAAACTCTTTGCTATCCTCTTATAGACTTTTCCAGCTTTGTGGGCCTCCACCATTTTCATTTTCAGAGCACTATGGAGCTGCTTAGAAGAACTGATGGCTGCTGTTTTTTGACACAAGGTTAGAGGAAGCTAGGTTTTCATAAAGCTGGGAAATTGGCATCACCTTTCCTAAGAATGATAGTTAACAAGCCATAACCCTAAGGCTGGGGTCACATTGCGTTAGGGCAGTCTGTTTAGTGCATAGCGCTACGGACTGCGCTAACGCAATGTCCCAAAGGGGATCGCGTTAGCCGATCCCGCTAGCGCAGATCCCCAATCTGCGCTAGAGAGGAACGGACCACGAATGCTGCAAGCAGCGTTCGTGGTCCGTCACTCAAATGGCGGCACATCGCTAGCGCACGCCCAATGTGGGCATGCGCTAGCGATGCGTTCGCCATTACAGGCAATGGCGGCGTTAACGGACTACGTTACACCGCGTTATGCCGCGGTGTAACGTAGTCCGTTAAACGCGGTTACAGAACGCAATGTGACCCTAGCCTAACAGGCTAAGGTGTGAAACCTGGGTCAAGGTTATCTCTGCACACAAATGGTGCCCAAAGTTTAGCATCAGCCCATTTTCCTTTTTGTAATTTTTAAAATATTAAAAATGGCAATATATAGATATTTGCCTAAAATACAAAGGAAATGTGATATCTTTAATGTTAGGCCTTTTAGACATCATTTAATCTTCAACTTGCTTAACTGTTCACAATAATAGTAATTTTGACCAGGGGTGCCCAAACTTTTACCTGTCACTTTAAATGCTTCATCCCGTTTATGTTGAATATTTAATAGGGTTTTGCTATTAAACTCAATGAGAAGCTCCATGAATTTCTTCGAGCTGTTATTGGAAATATTTTCCAGTTATTGATGAACTCCTGGTCCTCAATAAGAGAAGATCTCTCACGTATCCACAATCCTCTCAGGATTCATAGTTTGGCAAGATAATTTCCAGGAAAGCTTTGTTCCCCCAGGTTTTGGTTTGTTTAAAGGTAACCTGTCACCCCCCCCCAGGCATTTGTAACGAAAAGAGCCAACTTGTGCAGCACTAATGCTGCATTCTGACAAGGTGGCTCTTTTAGTTCTTGTTCCTGGCACTGCTGAAATAATCCTTTTTGAAATGTGTCCCTCATACCTTGAAATCGTCCCGGGGGCAGGTCTTTACCCCCTGACACAGACGCACCACAGCCTTCACTCAGGGCCTCCGGGCGCCGCCTCCTCTTCCTTTATTAGCATTCCCGGCACCTGCACTGTTTTTTTTTTTTTTCGGGCATGCGCAGTTGTGCTGCCCTTCAAACTTACAGCGCAGGCGCCGGGGACGCTAATGAAGGAAGAGGAGGCGGCACCCGACGCGCAGAGGCCATGAGTGACGGCTGTGAGGCATCTGGATTGGGGGGGGAAAGACCTGTCCCCCTGGCGATTTTGAGGTATGAGGGAAAAACTTCAAAAAATGATTATTGCAGCAGTGCCAGGTGTTATGATCCTAGTGGGAAAGGATATCTTGTATTCCTGCTAGGTTTGCAAAACTAAAAACCAGCTCTAGGGAGGTGGTAACTAGGCTGACCGCATACCTAATCCTAACACACAACTAGAAGTAGCCGGTGAACGTACCTAAACAATTCCTAGACGTCTCGAGCCAGCCGGAGAACTAACTACCCCTAGAGAGAAAAGAAGACCTCACTTGCCTCTAGGGAAATTAACCCCAAGATATAGGAAGCCCCCAACAAATAATAATGATGAGGTAAGAGGAAAACACAAACATAGAGATGAAAATCAGATTCAGCAAAGTGAGGCCCACTAAGACTAGATAGCTGAAAATAGGAAGTGGACTATGCGGTCAGCAGAAAACCCTGTAAAACATCCACGCTGGATATTCAAGAACCCCCACACCGACTAACGGTGTGAGGGGAGAATATCAGCACCCCTAGAGCTACCAGCAAGCAAGAAAATCACATTTTGGCAAGCTGGACAAAAAAACATGAATAAGACAAATGATCCAAAGTATGCAAACAACACTTAGCTTCTCTTGCTAGAGACAGATGGCAGGAATCAGGAAGAAACAGATTTGGACTGAATACATTGATGACCGGCACAAGACTGAGGCTCCAAGAGGGCTAAATAGGGAACACCCACAGCCCTAACGGAACAGCTGAAGTCCAAGCCAGAAGAAAGACAAAACTATACAATACTGCTTGTGACCACAAGAGGGAGCCCAGAAACACAGTTCACAACAGTACCCCCCCCTTGAGGAGGGGTCACCGAACCCTCACCAAGACCCCCAGGGCGATCAGGATGAGCAGCGTAAAAGGCATGAACCAAATCGGCCGCATGAACATCAGAGGCGACAACCCAGGAATTATCCTCCTGACCATAGCCCTTCCACTTAACCAAATACTGAAGCTTCCGTCTAGAGATACGAGAATCCAAGATCTTCTCCACCACGTACTCCAACTCGCCCTCAACCAACACCGGAGCAGGAGGCTCAACAACAGGAACCACAGGCACCACATAGCGCCGCAACAAAGACCTATGGTACACATTATGAATGGTAAACGACGTCGGGAGGTCCAAACGAAAAGACACCGGGTTAAGAACCTCCAAAATCTTATAAGGACCGATAAAGCGAGGCTTGAACTTAGGAGAGGAGACCTTCAAATGGACATACCGAGAAGACAACCAAACCAAATCCCCAACACGAAGTCGGGGACCCACACCGCGGCGGCGGTTGGCAAAACGCTGAGCCTTCTCCTGTGACAATTTCAAATTGTCCACCACATGGTTCCAAATCCGCTGCAACCTATCCACCACAGAATCAACCCCAGGACAGTCAGAAGGCTCAACCTGACCCGAGGAAAAACGAGGATGAAAACCAGAATTGCAGAAAAAGGGCGAAACCAAAGTAGCAGAACTAGCCCGATTATTAAGGGCAAACTCGGCCAGTGGCAAGAAAGTCACCCAATCATCCTGATCAGCAGAAACAAAACATCTTAAATAAGTTTCCAACGTCTGATTAGTTGGCTCGGTTTGGCCATTAGTCTGAGGATGGAAAGCCGACGAAAAAGATAAATCAATGCCCATCTTAGCACAAAAAGATCGCCAGAATCTGGACACAAACTGGGATCCTCTGTCAGACACAATATTCTCAGGGATGCCATGCAAACGAACCACATTCTGAAAGAACAAAGGAACCAAATCAGAGGAGGAAGGCAACTTAGGCAAGGGCACCAAATGGACCATCTTAGAAAAACGATCACACACCACCCAGATGACAGACATTCTCTGAGACACTGGAAGATCCGAAATAAAATCCATGGAAATGTGCGTCCAAGGCCTCTTCGGGATAGGCAAGGGCAAAAGCAACCCGCTGGCACAAGAACAGCAAGGCTTAGCCCGAGCACAAATCCCACAGGACTGCACAAAGGAACGCACATCCCATGACAAGGAAGGCCACCAAAAGGACCTAGCCACCAAATCTCTGGTACCAAAAATCCCAGGATGCCCTGCTAACACCGAAGAATGAACCTCGGAAATAACTCTGCTGGTCCATCTATCAGGGACAAACAATTTCTCTGGTGGGCAACGATCAGGTCTATCAGCCTGACATTCCTGCAGCGCTCGTCGCAAATCTGGGGAAATGGCAGACAAAATCACTCCCTCTCTGAGAATACCAGCAGGTTCTGAGACTCCCGGAGAGTCAGGCACAAAACTCCTAGAAAGAGCATCAGCCTTCACGTTCTTCGAACCAGGCAGGTACGAGACCACAAAGTCAAAACGGGAGAAAAACAACGACCAACGAGCCTGTCTAGGATTCAGGCGCTTGGCAGACTCAAGATAAATCAGATTTTTGTGATCAGTCAAGACCACCACACGATGCTTAGCTCCCTCGAGCCAATGTCGCCACTCCTCAAATGCCCACTTCATAGCCAACAACTCCCGATTACCAACATCATAGTTCCGCTCAGCAGGCGAAAATTTCCTTGAAAAGAAAGCACATGGCTTCATCACAGAGCCTTCAGAGCTTCTCTGCGACAAAACAGCCCCTGCACCAATCTCAGAAGCATCCACTTCGACCTGGAAGGGAAGCGAGACATCTGGCTGGCACAAGACTGGCGCTGAAGTAAACCGGCGCTTAAGCTCCCGAAAGGCCTCCACGGCCGCAGGAGACCAATTAGTAACATCAGAACCTTTCTTGGTCATATCCGTCAAAGGTTTAACCACGCCAGAAAAATTAGCGATAAAACGACGGTAAAAATTAGCAAAACCCAAGAACTTCTGAAGACTCTTAACAGACGTGGGCTGAGTCCAGTCATGAATGGCTCGGACCTTAACTGGGTCCATCTCCACCGTAGAAGGGGAAAAAATAAAACCCAGAAAGGAAACCTTCTGTACTCCGAAGAGACATTTTGAGCCCTTCACAAACAAAGCATTATCACGCAGGACCTGAAACACCATCCTGACCTGCCTCACATGGGAATCCCAATCATCAGAAAAAACCAAAATATCATCCAGATAAACAATCATAAATTTATCCAGATAATTCCGGAAGATGTCATGCATGAAGGACTGAAACACAGAAGGAGCATTAGAGAGTCCAAAAGGCATCACCAAGTACTCAAAATGGCCCTCGGGCGTATTAAATGCTGTTTTCCATTCATCTCCCTGCTTAATGCGCACGAGGTTATACGCACCGCGAAGATCTATCTTGGTGAACCAACTGGCACCCTTAATCCGAGCAAACAAATCAGACAATAATGGCAAAGGATACCGAAATTTAACTGTGATTTTATTCAAAAGACGATAATCAATACAAGGTCTCAAAGACCCGTCTTTCTTGGCTACAAAAAAAAATCCTGCACCAAGAGGGGAAGAGGATGGGCGAATATGTCCCTTCTCCAAAGACTCCTTGATATAACTCCGCATCGCGGCATGTTCTGGCACAGATAAATTAAAGAGTCGTCCCTTAGGGAATTTACTACCAGGAATTAAATTTAAAGCACAATCACAGTCCCTATGAGGAGGAAGGGCACTAGCCCTGGGCTCATTAAATACATCCTGGTAGTCAGACAAAAACTCAGGGATCTCAGAAGGAGTGGAAGAAGCAATAGACACCAACGGAGCATCGCCATGAATTCCCTGACAACCCCAAGTTGACACAGTCATAGCTTTCCAATCTAGAACTGGATTATGGGCCTGTAGCCATGGCAGACCCAAAACGACGACATCATGCAAATTGTGCAGTACAAGAAAACAAATCACCTCCTGATGTACAGGAGTCATGCACATTGTCACTTGCGTCCAATACTGAGGTTTATTCTCTGCCAATGGCGTTGCATCAATTCCTCTAAGAGGAATAGGAAATTCCAAAGGCTCCAGGACAAAACCACAGCGCCTGGCAAACGACAAGTCCATCAGACTCAGGGCAGCACCAGAATCCACAAAAGCCATGACTGAGTAAGAAGACAATGAACAAATTAAAGTCACAGACAAAATAAATTTAGGCTGTAGAGTACCAATGGCGACAGGATTAACGACTTTTTTTAAGCGTTTAGAGCATGCTGAGATAACATGCGTAGAATCACCACAGTAAAAGCACAACTAGTGTTGAGCGATACCGTCCGATACTTGAAAGTATCGGTATCGGAAAGTATCGGCCGATACCGGCAAAGTATCGGATCCAATCCGATACCGATACCCAATACCAATACAAGTCAATGGGACTCAAGTATCGGACGGTATCCCTGATGGTTCCCAGGGTCTGAAGGAGAGGAAACTCTCCTTCAGGCCCTGGGATCCATATTAATGTGTAAAATAAAGAATTAAAATAAAAAATATTGCTATACTCACCTCTCCGACGCAGCCTGGACCTCACCGAGGGAACCGGCAGCGTTCTTTGCTTAAAATTTGCGCGTTTACTTCCTTACGTGAAGTCCCGGCTTGTGATTGGTCGCGTGCCGCCCATGTGGCCGCGACGCGACCAATCACAGCAAGCCGTGACGTAATTTCAGGTCCTTCAGGATTTTAAAATTACGTTCTGGCTTGTGATTGGTCGCGTCGCGGTCACATGGGCGACGCGACCAATCACAAGCCGTGACGTCACGGGAGGCTGGACACGCGCGCATTTTAAAAATGCGCGCGTGTCCAGCCTCCCGTGACGTCACGGCTTGTGATTGGTCGCGTCGCCCATGTGACCGCGACGCGACCAATCACAAGCCAGAACGTAATTTTAAAATCCTGAAGGACCTGAAATTACGTCACGGCTTGCTGTGATTGGTCGCGTCGCGGCCACATGGGCGGCACGCGACCAATCACAAGCCGGGACTTCACGTAAGGAAGTAAATGCGCAAATTTTAAGTAAAGAACGCTCCCGGTTCCCTCGGTGAGGTCCAGGCTGCGTCGGAGAGGTGAGTATAGCAATATTTTTTATTTTAATTCTCTCTTTTACACATTATTACATTAATGTTGTTTCGATACCGATACCCGATACCACAAAAGTATCGGATCTCGGTATCGGAATTCCGATACCCGCAAGTATCGGCCGATACCCGATACTTGCGGTATCGGAATGCTCAACACTAAGCACAACCCATTTTGACGTCTATGATTTTGCCGTTCGGCTCTGGTCAGAATTCTGTCACATTGCATAGAGTCAGGTGTCTGTTCAGAGAGCACCGCCAGAGGATTAGCAGATTTGCGCTCCCGCAAACGCCGATCAATCTGAATGGCCAGAGTCATAGAATCCTTCAGATTTGTAGGGATGGGAAACCCCACTATCACATTCTTAATTGCTTCAGAAAGACCATTTCTGAAATTTGCGGCCAGAGCACACTCATTCCATTGAGTAAGCATGGACCATTTCCGAAATTTCTGACAATACACTTCAGCTTCATCCTGACCCTGAGAGATAGCCAGCAAAGCCCTTTCTGCCTGATTTTCAAGATTAGGCTCCTCATAGAGCAATCCAAGCGCCAGGAAAAACGCATCAACATTCACCAATGCAGGATCTCCTGGCGCCAGAGAGAAGGCCCAATCTTGAGGGTTGCCACGCAAGAAAGAAATAACAATTTTAACCTGCTGAGCAGAATCACCAGAGGAACAAGGTTTCAAAGACAGAAACAATTTACAATTATTCCTAAAATTCAGGAACTTAGATCTATCTCCAAAGAACAGCTCAGGAATAGGTATCTTTGGCTCAGACATAGGACTACGAGTGACAAAATCCTGAATGCCTTGCACCCTTGCAGCAAGCTGATCCACACTAGAAATCAGAGCCTGAACATTCATGTCTGCCTCAGAGCTCAAGGCCACTCAGAGTATAAGGGGATGAAAGAAGCTAGACAGACTGCAGCAAAAAAAAAAAAAAATCTACTCAGAACTTCTTTTTGATCCCGCTTCTGCAATGCATTAAACATTTCCTTTTTGTCCGGTCATACTGTTATGATCCTAGTGGGAAAGGATCTCTTGTATTCCTGCTAGGTTTGCAAAACTAAAAACCAGCTCTAGGGAGGTGGTAACTAATCCTAACACACAACTAGAAGTAGCCGGTGAACGTACCTAAACAATTCCTAGACGTCTCGAGCCAGCCGGAGAACTAACTACCCCTAGAGAGAAAAGAAGACCTCACTTGCCTCTAGGGAAATTAAGCCCAAGATATAGGAAGCCCCCAACAAATAATAATGATGAGGTAAGAGGAAAACACAAACATGGAGATGAAAATCAGATTCAGCAAAGTGAGGCCCACTAAGACTAGATAGCTGAAAATAGGAAGTGGACTATGCGGTCAGCAGAAAACCCTGTAAAACATCCACGCTGGATATTCAAGAACCCCCACACGACTAACGGTGTGAGGGGAGAATATCAGCACCCCTAGAGCTACCAGCAAGCAAGAAAATCACATTTTGGCAAGCTGGACAAAAAAACATGAATAAGACAAATGATCCAAAGTATAAAAACAACACTTAGCTTCTCTTGCTAGAGACAGATGGCAGGAATCAGGAAGAAACAGATTTGGACTGAATACATTGATGACCGGCACAAGACTGAGGCTCCAAGAGGGCTAAATAGGGAACACCCACAGCCCTAACGAAACAGCTGAAGTCCAAGCCAGAAGAAAGACAAAACTATACAATACCGCTTGTGACCACAAGAGGGAGCCCAGAAACACAGTTCACAACAGCCAGGGACCCGAACTAAAGAGCCACCTTGTCAGAATGCAGCATTAGTGCTGGTCAAGGTGGCTCTTTTAGTTGCAAATGCCTGAGGGGCGTGACAGGTTCCCTTTAAAGAGTGGATTGCTTTATCAAAATGTTAGGCCGGCGTCACACTCAGCGTAAGACAATACGGTCCGTTTTTTACGGCCATAATACGGCCGTAATACGGAGAAATGTTCCCAAAATAGTGATCCGTAGGCAGGGTGTGTCAGCATATTTTGCGCATGGCATCCTCCGTATGTAATCCGTATGGCATCCGTCCTGCAAGATTTTCTCGCAGGCTTGCAAAACCTAATGGATTTATGTGCTCAAATGTTCGGGAAAACATATATATAGTATATATATATATATATATATATATATATATATATATATCATTGAGACACATATATATATATTCTGTATTTATATTTAATTCAGCGCGATATCTGTGAAAAGCCGGTAATTACAAGCAGGAGCCCTGCTAATGCAGCTGTGCTCCTGCCTGTAAACCCCGGCGAATGAAGGAAATGTAGGTCAATGACCTATAGTTACCTTCAGTCGCGGTGATGCGCCCCCTGGTGGATGTCCTCATGAACTGCAGCCTGGGAACTTTTTCCCACACTCGTGCTCATATGAGGACAACCTGCAGGGGGCGCCTCACCGCGACTGAAGGTAACTATAGGTCATTGACCTACATTTCCTTCATTCGCCAGGGCTTACAAGCACGAGCACAGCTGCATTAGCAGGGCTCCTGCTTGTAAAATAATTTAACCCCTTCAGATGGATTACCTTGTGGGACGTGACGGTTCATCAGAGAGTATGTATATTGTGGGTTTATTATTTTGCCAAGCGAGGGTCTTGAGATGGATTGAGAGAGCAATAAAATACTTAAACAACCTGTGTGTTTAATTCATTAAAATACTTTTTAATTATGTGTGTGTGTGTTTTTTTAACCCTTTCAGACAATTGGATTAATAATGGATAGGTGTCATAATTGACGCCTCTCCATTATTAATCTGGCTTAATGTCACCTTACAATAGCAAGGTGACATTAACCCTTCATTACCCCATATCCCACCACTACACGGGAGTGGGAAGAGAGTGGCCAAGTGCCAGAATAGGCGCATCTTCCAGATGTGCCTTTTCTGGGGTGGCTGGGGGCAGATGTTTGTAGCCATGGGGGGGGGCAATAACCATGGACCCTCTCCTGGCTATTAATATCTGCCCTCAGTCACTGGCTTTACCACTCTAGCGGAGAAAATTGCGCGGGAGCCCACGCTAATTTTTTCCGCCATTTAACCCTTTATTTTAGCAGCTACAGCGCCCAAATTTTGCACATACACACTACTAACATTAGTAGTGTGGAATATGCAAAAAAAAAAGGGGATATGAGATGGTTTACTGTATGTAAACCATGTCTCATATCCTGTCGGGTTTGTGAAGGAGAAATGAAAAGCCGGCAATTGAATTACCGGCTTTTCACTAACACAGCTGCGTATTTCTCGCAAGTCACACTGCTGGTCCGTGTGGAATCCGTATTTTTCTCGCCCCCATAGACTTTCATTGTTGTTTTTTTTGCGCAATACGCTGACAAACGCAGCATGCTGCGATTTTGTACGGCCATAGAAAGCCGTATAATACTGAACCGTAATATACGGCTGATAGTAGCAGCCCCATTGAGAATAATTGTGCCGTTTGTTTGGCGAGTTTTACGGACGTATTTTCTGCGCTCTTACGTCCGTAAAACTCGCTAGTGTGACGCCGGCCTTAAAATCCTTCATACTCTGAGCCCCAGAGCCGCCAGTTGTTGGTGCTTCGTTACTGAAAACCGGATTTATGTGAACGAGTCAAGACCGTTCCTGGGCTTTGTAGTCCATAATCTTTAGCAAGACGCCCTGTGCAGAGCAGAGTATAATATTAGGGAGAAGGAAAAAGACACAAGACGATAATACACAGATAGGAATAATAGAGAGGAAATATTGGAGAACAAAACATGTGATATTCAGATGGATCCAATCATTGTTTTATATCAAATCTACTTATTAAATGAACCAAAACATGGAACACAGCTTGGCTCCGTACACACACAGCTCCGCTCCGTACACATAATAAACATATGGCTCTGCTCCGTACACCTCACACACACTGGCTCCGCTCCATATACCTCATACACACGGCTCTGCTACACACAACTCGTAACCACACGGCTCTGCTACATACACTCCGTAAGCACCGGCTCCGCTCCGTACACCTCATACACACCAGCTAGGCTCCGTACACCTCATACACACACGGCTCCACTCTGCACACTTCGTACACACCAGTTCCACTCAATACACCTCTTACACACACGGCTCTGCTCCGTACACCTCATACACACACGGCTCCGCTCCGTACACCTCCTTCACACATGGCTCTGCGGAATACACCTCGTACACACACGGCTCTGCTACATCGACACTGTAAACCCCTCCTGACCCCACACATAAACTTCCCTCATCCAGCACCATGACAACCAGCACAGCAGAGTCCTGCATACACTGAGGCCCCTGATCATGTGACCCCTGACTCCTCCCCTCCTGTGACCTCATCACAGGTCCTGAGTCTGGGCACATAGCAGCCATATATGTGGCGGCTGCTCTGCAGGTCAGTAATGAGCAGTCCGGCTCTTGCACATTGTGCTACTTTCCCCACTTTTCTCCCTCCAGTCCCTTCACTATAAAGCCTGGGCCTCATTATAAAGCAGTACAGGGGCCTAGTGGAGGCTTTTTAGCCATTTCTCAGACTGTAGCTCCTGGGAACAGGCCCTCGCTCCAGTTTCTTCACTATAAAGCCTGGGCCTCATTATACAGCTGTACAGGGGTCTGGTGGAGGCTTTTTAGCCGTTTCTCAGACTGTAGCTCCTGGGAACAGGCCCTCACTCCAGTCCCTTCACTATAAAGCCTGGGCCTCATTATAAAGCAGTACAGGGGTCTGGTGGAGGCTTTTTAGCCATTTCTCAGACTGTAGCTCCTGGGAACAGGCCCTCGCTCCAGTTTCTTCACTATAAAGCCTGGGCCTCATTATACAGCTGTACAGGAGCCTAGTGGAGGCTTTTTAGCCGTTTCTCAGACTGTAGCTCCTGGGAACAGGCCCTCGCTCCAGTCCCTTCACTATAAAGCCTGGGCCTCATTATACAGCTGTACTGGGGCCTAGTGGAGGCTTTTTAGCCATTTCTCAGACTGTAGCTCCTGGGAACAGGCCCTCACTCCAGTCCCTTCACTATAAAGCCTGGGCCTCATTATACAGCTGTACAGGCGCCTAGTGGAGGCTTTTTAGCCATTTCTCAGACTGTAGCTCCTGGGAACAGGCCCTCGCTCCAGTCCCTTCACTATAAAGCCTGGGCCTCATTATACAGCTGTACAGGGGTCTAGTGGAGGCTTTTTAGCCATTTCTCAGACTGTAGCTCCTGGGAACAGGCCCTCGCTCCAGTCCCTTCACTATAAAGCCTGGGCCTCATTATACAGCTGTACAGGAGCCTAGTGGAGGCTTTTTAGCCGTTTCTCAGTCTGTAGCTCCTGGGAACAGGCCCTCACTCCAGTACCTTCACTATAAAGCCTGGGCCTCATTATGCAGCTGTACAGGAGTCTGGTGGGGGCTTTTTAGCCATTTCTCAGACTGTAGCTCCTGGGAACAGGCCCTCGCTCCAGCCCCTTCACTATAAAGCCTGAGCCTCATTATACAGCTGTACAGGCGTCTAGCCATTTGTCAAACTACTGTGTTTTCTCTTTTTAAATCATACTGACACCCCAAAACATTCAAATGACCCTGTTCAAAAGTTTACATACCCTGGTGATTTTGGCCTGATAACATGCACAGAGGTTGACACAAATGGGTGTGAATGGCTCCTAAAGGTAACATCCTCACCTGTGACCTGTTTGCTTGTAATCAGTGGGTGTGCATAAAAACTGAGTGGGTTTCTGGGATCCAGACAGACTTTTGCATTTTTCAGCCACTGATGTTTCTGGATTGTGAGTCATGAGGAAAGCAAATGAATTGTTAACGGATCTACGGGAAAAGGTAGTTGAACTGTATAAAACAGAAAAGGGATACAAAAAGATATCCAAGCAATCGATAATGCCAGTCGGCAGCGTGCAAACTATGATTAACAAATGGAAAATCAAGGACTCTGTAAAAACAAAACCACGGTCAGGTAGACCAACAAAAATGTCATCCACAACTACCAGGAAAATTATTCAGGGTGCAAAGAAATGCCCACAAATAACTTCAGCTGAAATACAGGACTCTCTGAAAACTAGCGGCATGGCTGTTTCAAGATGCACAATATGCACTTGAAGATGCACTTGAAGAAAAATGGGCAGCATAGTCGAGTCGCCAGAAGAAAGCCATTACTGTGCAAATGCCACAAAGTATTTCTCCTACAATATGCATAACAGCAAAGAAACAAGCCTCAAAACTTCTGGAACAAGGTAATTTGCCTGGAAGCTGCACATGGGACGTACTTGGATATTCCAACATGACAACGACCCAAATCACAAGGCCTGTAATAATTATAGGGGATAACTCAGGAGACTCTTTGCGTGGAACAAGACAACTACAGGACACAGTTTTATAAGTGGTAAAGTCTATATTATCACACGGTGATTCAAACAGGTACAGAGAGAAACTCAAGTCCACAACACTTGGTGTAAATATTAAACGCAGCTTAGCAGTCTATAGGAAACTTCAGAGGAAAATGCAATCAAGCAGAAAGTCTATGAAGCACAATTATTCTTGAGGATACTTGACACGAATAAGTCCTTGTCTTAGTCCAAACACAGATAGATAAGCTTATAAGGCAGTTCAAATCATATCTTAGCTCAACCAGGGAGGCCTGGTTAATAGTCTCAGGTTTTTGCAGAGCTGAAACAGCTTACATGTCCAGCAAATGCAGATGGAAGTAAACACGAGCAGCAGATGAAGGAGGATTACTGGAAAACTGGTGTATGCAGCAGGAACTCAGAGCAGAGTAGCAGGATCACCACACAGGTTCACAGGAGCAGGTATATAGCCAGGGAGTAATAAGAGGTCAGGAGCTGGATGAAAGGCAGAATACTCTAGCACAGACTGAAGGCTGGGGTGGAGTTTTATAGAAGGAAGACACAGTGCACATGAGACCAAAGACGCCATCTTGGAAAAGGGCAGTAATGCACAAAAGGTAAAAAATGTTCAGAGTCCTGACAAGGCCAAGTCGACCTGTCGTTGGCTACAGCAGAACAAAATGAAGGTCCTGGAGTGGCTATCTCAGTCTCCTGACCTCAATATCATTGAGCCACTCTGGGGAGATCTCAAGCGTGCAGTTCATGCTAGACAGCCCAGGAATTTACAGGAACTGGAGGCTTTTTCCCAAGGAGAGTGGGCAGCTTTACCATCTGAGGAAATAAAGAACCTCATCCACAACTACCACAATAGACTTCAAGCTTTCATTGATGTTATAATACACAGTATTAACCCCTTAATCCCATATGACATACTATCCCGTCAAGGTGACCTGGGACTTAATTCCCAGTGACAGGATAGTACGTCATAGCCGATCGGCGGCGCTCACGGGGGGAGCGCGGCCGATCGCGGCCGGGTGTGAGCTGACTATCCCAGCTGACATCCGGCACTATGTGCCAGGAGCTGTCACGGACCGCTCCCGGCACATTAACCCCCGGCACACTGCAATCAAACATGATCGCAGTGTTCCGGCGGTATAGGGAAGCATCGCGCAGGGAGGGGGCTCCCTGCGTGCTTCCCTGAGACCCCCGGAGCAACGCGATGTGTTCGCATTGCTGCGAGGGTCTCTTACCTCCTATCCCTGCAGGCCCTGGATCCAAAATGGCCGCGGGGCTGCATCCGAGTCCTGCAGGGACTACTTCCGGGTGCAGACCAGGCTCTGGTAAGCCTGCAGCAATGAAAGCAAGATCGCCGATCTGACAGAGTGCTGTGCAAACTGTCAGATCAGCGATCTGTGATGTCCCCCCCTGGGACAAAGTAAAAAAGTTAAAAAAAAAATTTCCACATGTGTAAAAAAAAAAAAATCTTAAATAAATTAAAAAAAAAAATATTATTCCCATAAATACATTTCTTTATCTAAATAAAAAAACAAAACAATAAAAGTACACATATTTAGTATGCCGCGTCCGTAACGACCCGACCTATAAAACTATCCCACTAGTTAACCCCTTCAGTGAACACCGTAAGAGAAAAAAAAAAACGTGCCAAAAAACAACGCTTTATTATCATACCGCTGAACAAAAAGTGGAATAACACGTGATCAAAAAAGATGGATATAAATAACCATGGTACCGCTGAAAACATCATCTTGTCCTGCAAAAAACGAGCTTCCACACAGCATCATAAGCAAAAAAATAAAAAAGTTATAGTCCTCAGAATAAAGCGATGCCAAAATAATTATTTTTTCTATAAAATAGCTTTTATCGTATAAAAGCGCCAAAACATAAAAAATGATATTAATGAGATATGGCTGTAATCGTACTGACCCGACGAATAAAACTGCTTTATCAATTTTACCAAACACGGAACGGTATAAACGCCTCCCCCAAAAGAAATTCTTGAATAGCTGGTTTTTGGTCATTCTGCCTCAGACAAATCGGAATAAAAAGTGATCAAAAACTGTCACGTGTCCGAAAATGTTACCAATAAAAACGTCAACTTGTCCCGCAAAAAAAAAAGACCTCACATGACTCTGTGGACCAAAATATGGAAAAATTATAGGTCTCAAAATGTGGAGGCGCAAAAACTTTTTTGCTATAAAAAGCGTCTTTTAGTGTGCTGCCAATCATAAAAATCCGATATAAAAAATGCTATAAAAATAAATCAAACCCCCCTTCATCACCCCCTTAGTTAGGGAAAAATAATAAAATTACAAAAATGTATTTATTTCCATTTTCCATTTTAGGATTAGGGCTAGGGTTAGGGCTATGGTTAGGGTTAGGGTTGGGGCTAGGGTTGGAGCTAAAGTTAGGGTTAGGGTTGGGGCTAAAGTTAGGGTTAGGGTTTGGATTACATTTACGGTGGGGATTAGGGTTGGGTGTGTCAGGGTTAGGGGTGTGGTTAGGATTACCGTTGAGATTAGGGTTAGGGGTGTGTTTGGATTAGGGTTTCAGGTAGAATTGGGGAGTTTCCACTGTTCAGGCACATCAGGGGCTCTCCAAACGCGACATGGCGGCAGATCTCAATTCCAGCCAATTCTGCGTTGAAAAAGTAAAACAGTGCTCTTTCCTTTCCGAGCTCTGCCGTGCGCCCAAACAGGTGTTTACCCCAACATATGAGGTATCGGCGTACTCGGAACAAATTGGACAACAACTTTTGGGGTCCAAGTTCTCTTGTTATCTTTGGAAAAATATAAATTTGGGGGGCTAAAAATCATTTTTGTGGGAAAAAAAGATTTTTTATTTTCACGGCTCTGCGTTGTAAACTGTAGTGAAACACTTGGGGGTTCAAAGTTCTCACAAGATATCTAGATAAGTTCCTTGGGAGGTCTAGTTTCCAATATGGGGTCACTTGTGGGGGGTTTCTACTGTTGGGTACATCAGGGGATCTGCAAATGCAACGTGACGCCTGCAAACCAATCCATCTAAGTCTGCATTCCAAATGGCGCTCCTTCCCTCCCGAGCTCTGCCATGCACCCAAACAGTGAAAACTCGGCTTCAGGAAAATGGCCGCTGCGATCTCCATCTGCGCACACGCGGCATCCCATGGCCATTTTCCTGAAGCCCCGGGCAGCAGAGCACTCCATCTGCGCACGCGCGGCCTCAGGAAGATGGCCACCCCCACCGATAACCAGGGGAATAGCGCAGATCGCGCTCTTTTTCTTTACCTGCGCAGTGGATTCGGCAGTTGGGCATGCGCAAACCACTACGCCACCAACGGAAAGATAAGCAAGATCTGGGGGAAGAAACAGCGATTTCACCACGCCCATTTGACCAGACCACCTTGATTGACAGGCGAAAACGGCGACTTTGGTAAGGTGTAAGGTATTTCGGCAGCATAGGTGGGGAATCAGGGTACACAAAATACACTATTGTAAAGCACAGCTCAGGCCCTATTTAACGGTATTTTTATCTCATACTGAAAAAACGGGGTGACAGGTTCCCTTTAATAAATGGGGTATGTGATCTTCTGATCAGGGTCATTTGGATGTTTGGGGTTGTCATTATGATTTAAAAAGAAAAAAAAACACAGTAGTCTGACAATAAATGGCTTCATCCATCCACTAACCATGAGTGGAGAAAAAGTGTTGGTATTATCATTCATGTTCTCTGAAATGATGTACAATAACAAATTGTATTGTGGTACCGTGTTAGCCAGAAAAATCGATGTGAAAACTTTTCTGCCCAATGATGACAGAAGTATTCTAGGAGTGATACCTTTATTGGCTAACCAGAAAATAATATGTTTGCAGCTTTCAGAGCACAGTGGCTCCTTCTTCAGGCAATATTACAAATAGATTAATAAGAAACAAGCACAACATTTAAAGAACACTACAGGAGGACATTTGTTAGGGGGTGGGAAGTGTGATGAGTCCATAGATAAGCCAAGGTAATCAAATTAGGCATTTTCTTACAAATGGAAAGCATAAATTCTGCCGGGGTATGTAAACATTTGAGCACAACTGTAGCATATAGTAAGGTGCTGTGTATTTTTATAGTGTAGATATGTGTATATAATATGGTGCTGTGTGTATATTTCATGGCGTGGACTCTATATTATATACACAGGCACATCTCTACACTATATAATATACGCCCCACTCCATGCCATGCTTTATAACACAGTATATAGTGTGGAGCTCTGTATATGGTGTGGACTCCGCACTACAAATTACAGCTCTGGCAAAAATTGAGACCGCTGCAAAATGTTCAGTTTTTCTGAGTTTTCTCTTTATAGGTATATTTTTGAGTAAAATGTAAATTGTTCTTTTCTTCTATAAACTTCTGACTACATGTCTCTGATTGTCCAAGCAATAATTTTTGTATTTTTTTCTGACAAACAATAATGGTCAATTTAAAAAACTAAAAAAAACAAAACAAAACAGTGCTTTCAGACCTCAACTAATGCAAAGAAAGTAAGCTCATAATCATTTAGAAACAACAATACTAATGTTTTAACTCAGAAAGAGTTCAGAAATCAATATTTTGTGGAATAACCATGATTTTAATCACAGCTTTCATGCGTCTTGGCATGCTTTCCACCAGTCTTCCATACTGCTTCTGGTGTAAAAATTTAAGCAGTTCTTCTTTGTTTGATGGCTTGTGACTATCCATCTTCCTCTTGATTACATTCCAGAGGTTTTCAATGGGGTTCAGGTCTGGAGATTGGGCTGCCCATGACAGGGTTTTGATGTGGTGGTCTCTTCATTTTTCCAGAGCCCACTAAATAACTATATCAAAGCTCGACAGGACGTACTGCTACATAGTCCTCGTACTGGTACAATACACACATGTAGTAAATAGTGTGGAGCCACCACCCACCCTCTGCACAGTGCCACTTCTCCTGTCCTGTATATTGGGTGTAATTCGCAGTATTTGTATTAAGGCCACATTCACACTTTCAGTATTTGGTGAGTTTTTTACCTCAGTATTTATAGCCAAAACCAGTAGGGGAACAATGCGAGGAAAAGTCTAATAGAAACACGTCACCGCTTCTGTATTTATCACCCACTCCTGGTTGTGGTTTACAACTACTGAGGCAAAATACTGAACATGTGAACAGGGCCTTATTCTGTATATATACACTTCTCCTGTCCTGTTGTCAGAGAGGCTGCATTGCACTTGTGGATTGTAATTATTGGTTTGTTTTTTATATTCCTATGGCCAAACAAAAATAAACCTTGGAAAACCTGTTTAAGGCTATGTGCACACGTCCGGAATTGTCGCAAAAATTCCAGAACTCCCTGCCACGGGAAATCGGAATCAACATGCGTTTTCCCGCTAAACCCTAGCATTTTACAAGCGTAATTAGCTTGCAGAATGCTAGCGTTTTCCAAGCGATCTGTAGCATTGCTTGGAAAACTGATTGACAGGTTGGTCACACTTGTGAAACATAGTGTTTGACAAGTGTGACCAACTTTTTACTATTGATACTGCCTATGCAGCATCAAGAGTAAAAAGATCTAATGTTAAAAATAATTAAAAAAAAAGTAAAAAATCGTGATATTCTCACCTTCCGGTGTCCCCGGCAGTCTTCCCGCTCCTCGCGATGCTCCTGTTCCCAAGGATGCTTTGCGGCAATGACCTGTGATGACCTAGTGGTCTTGCGAGACCGCTACTCATCTGGGGTCATTGCCGCTAGGCATTACTGGGAACGCGTTTAATTCTTTTTTTTTAACAATTATATGGTTCCCAGGGCCTGGAGGAGAGTCTCCTCTGAGTACCAACCGCACATGATCCCCTTACTTCCCGCATGGTGGGCATAGCCCCATGTGGAAAGTAAGCGGATCAATGCATTCCTATGTGTGTGGAATCCCCGCGATTCCACACAAAGAATGAACATGCTGCGTTTTTTTCCGAAATGCGATTCCGCTGCAGAAAAAAACGCAGCATGTCCACAAAAATTGCGGATTGCACTCTAATAATAGGATGCTTAATGTATGCGTTATTTTTGGCGGTTTTACCACTTTTTTATAGTGAAAAAGTTGCGCCATTTTGCAATACCTGTAGTGCCTCCATTTTTTGACATCTCGGGTTGGGTGAGGACTTATTTTTTGAATGCCGAGCTGAAGTTTTTATTGATACGATTTTGGTGCAAATACGATCTATTGATCGCCCGTTATTGCATTTTAATGCATTGTCGCAGTGACAAAAAAACGTAATTCTGACGTCTTGACTTTTTTTCTCGCTACACTGTTTAGCGATCAGGTTAATTATTTTCTTTTTTTATTGATCGGGCAATTCTGAACGCGGCGATACCAAATATTTGTATGTTTGATTTTTTTTATAGTTTTATTTTGAATGGGGTGAAAGGGGGGTGATTTGAACTTTTATATATTTATTTTTAAAATATTTTTAAAAACTTTTTTTTTTAACTTTTGGCATGCTTCATCAGTCTCCATGGGAGACTAGAAGCTGCAGCAACCTGATCGGCTCTGCTACATAGAGGCGATGATCAGATCGCAGAATTACTCACTTGCTATGAGCACTGACCACTGAGTGGCGTGGCGCTCACACCAAGCCGACAATGACAACCATAGAGGTCTCCAGGAGACCTCCAGTTGTCATGCCAACACACCGGTGACCTGCGATCATGTGATGTGGGCGGATTTCCGGTGCAATTACGGATTGCGGAAGCGGCATTTAACGGATTAATAGCGGCGGATGGATCGCGATTCCACCACCGGCTATTCCAGGCACATGTCAGCTGTTCAAAGCATCTGATATGTCCCGGGAAAGAAGTGGGTTCACCGCCGGAGCCCACATCAAAGGAAGGGAGTCGGACTTCGGTGTAAATGTACGCACGATCTCGGAAAGGGGTTAAAGCACCACTCCATCATTTTTTTGCACAACTGGAGTGGTGCTTTAAATGGAAGTATGCTGCCCCTGTCTCATAGTCACCTTCCACTGTTTGTCTTCTGTGATAAGTGACCTTCCCGCAGCTCAAGTGTTTTATGGAGCGGCATCGAGGTCACATTTCAGTACAAGTCTATGAGAACCTTGTCCTGGCCATTCTGGAAGATGCTGGAGGGTGAGAATATTACTGGGGCTAGGGGGTTCACACTTGAAGCGCCACTCCGGCACTGACAAAAACCCAAATCTCTGGAGTAAGTAAATGGAAATCCACTGATCGGGGGTGGGATGTGTTATAGTATGTGGGTTGGTGGGATTTGTGTGGCAGGGCTGCTTTTTTGTCCTAGTCTGGCTGGGAACCATGATGAGGGCAGCGTTCAGCACTTTGCACTTGGGAACAGAGTAAACTGTACACTGATTCCCAGGCTCTGAAATGTGTTGCACGGATGGCATCCATGTGAAGTACCTGTCACATGGACTCATTGACTTGAATGTGTCCGTGTGATTCGGAACACACACATGTGCGCAGACTCATTCATCATTGGGTCTGTGTGTGTGTCAGTGTCTCCGGTACGTGTGGAAACTGTCACCACAAGTACCGGAGTTACTGACCTGTCAAATATAAACGTGTCCACAAAAGTCCACACAACATTTTTTATTTTCCCGCTGACAAAGTCAAAATTAGGCTATGTGCACACGTTGTTGATTTCGTGCAGAATTGCAGCAGATTTTTCTGCGCAGAAAAGGTGCAGTTCCGCACTGTGACAATGTAAATCAATGGTAAAAAAAAAAGCTGTGCACATGGTGCAGAAAAATCAGTGCGGAATTGCTGCAGATTTAAAAGAAGTGCATGTCACTTCTTTTGTGCAGTTCTGCAGCGTTTCTGCACCCCTCCATGATAAAAATCCGCAGTGGTAAAATATGCACAAAAACTGCACAAAATCCGCAACAAAAACGCACAAAAACTGCAGAAAATCTGCTCCTGCGGATTCTGCCAGGTGATGCAGATTTAGTGCAGAAAATTCTGCACCACATTTCCTACGTGTGCACATAGCCTTACAGCTCTTAGAAGGGGAGGGAAAAATGAAAGAGCAGAAATAAAAGAAAAAAAAAAGGTAGCCTTCCATGATTGCACACTTATGCGGTTATAAAGGCCGTGTGTGTGAGTCACTGCTGCTGTTTTATTCTACTATTATTTCACATGAACAAAAAAAAATGGCCTAGGTGTATTGTCACTTCCAAACCTATCAAAAAATGGGAAGCATATACCAAAATAAAAGCATAACTGACACAATGCCTGACCAAATAAATCATTTTCAGATGGTAACACTAAGAAGTATCTGCATTAGATTAGGGTAGGCAATAAGCCTTACTCACAGTGCCAATATAAGTATAAGGCAAATACAACTATGGTGTGCAAAAAAGATATTTTATGATTTGCTGGTTAATATAACAGCAACATTTTTCCAAGGTGTATAAAATGCAAAAATGCACAGAATCTAGGCAAAAATGAGTGTCATATATGATTTGTGGTAGGCAGAATGCCTTACAATATAAAAAGTATATATAGCAGCCAAGAAATCAATAAAGTGCTGGTGATTGCTAACAGGTGCTGCAGCCAAGATTATACCTAAATGTACAAAGAGTGTAAGGCAGCAAGTGCTGAGGTGGTGGAACTAACCTTATGAGCAGACTGTAGGCTGCACAGTTAGACCCCGACGCGCGTTTTGCGTTAGCTTTATCCCAGGGGAAGTCTGGGGACTTCCCATCTGAAAATGATTCATTTGCTCAGGCAATGTGTCAGTTATCCTTTTTGAATTGTGATGGACTATTTAGCACTAGATATTTCTGAGCATTCATTTGTAAGTGGTTAGTTTTGCAACTATGTCCCTATCTATTTTTATGTATTTTACCTATGTACTTTAATAATAAAAATTATTCTTT
The DNA here is from genome assembly GCF_051348905.1 of Ranitomeya variabilis. NCBI lineage: Eukaryota > Metazoa > Chordata > Amphibia > Anura > Dendrobatidae > Ranitomeya > Ranitomeya variabilis. The sequence continues at coordinate 737,097,644 of NC_135235.1, read as the reverse complement.
TATTTTGGTATATGCTTCCCATTTTTTGACAGGTTATATTATTTCACATATACTAGGATCTGTCCACAGTTTTTGCCTGCCTCAGATTTAAATTATTACTTTGCCACTGTAGAGCAGCAGGAACTAAAGGAATTAATGGGACGTAGAAATCGTCCTGTTATTAACCTGAGATCACTGCCAGTGCCTGACCAGAGTGCCTCTGCGCCTGCTGCTGCCGGACATCCACCACTGTCCAGTGTCTGTGACTGCACTCACTACACCAAGCAGCCAATCACAGATCATGTGTGCTCTCACTACACTGAGCAGCCAATCAGATCATGTATGAGCTCATGTGGGAGGAGCCCAGTCACAACAGAGCACCTATGTGCCCCATATATTTGTAATGTCACCTATGTGCCCCATATATTAGTAATGTCACCTATGTGCTCCCATATATTAGTAATGCCACCTATGTGCCCCCATATATTAATAATGTCAACTATGTGCTCCCATATATTAGTAATGTCACCTATGTGCCCCCATATATTAGTAATGTCACCTATGTTCCCCATAAATTAGTAATGTCACCTATGTGCCTCCATATATTAGTCATGTCACCTACAGGTGCTTCTCACAAAAATAGACGATAATCAAAAAGTTAATTTATTTCAGTTCTTCAATTCTTCAATGCAAAAAGTGAAACTCATGTATTATATAGAGTCATTGCAAACAGAGTGATCTATTTCAAGTTTTTATTTCTGTTATTGTTAATGATTATGGCTTACAGCCAATGAAAACCCAAAAGTCATCATCTTAGTAAATTAGAATACTTTATAACACCAGCTTGAAAAATGATTTTAAAATCCGAAATGTTGGCTTACTGAAATGTATGTCCAGTTAATGAACTCAATACTTGGTCGGGGCTCCTTTTGCATCAATTACTGCATCAATGTAGCGTGTCATGGAGGCGATCAGCCTGTGGCACTGCTGAGGTGTTATGGAAGCCCAAATTGCTTTGATAGCAGTCTTCAGTGTGTCTGCATTGTTGGATTTGGTGTCTCTCATCTTCCTCTTGACAATACCCCATAGATTCTCTATGGGGTTAAAGTCAGGCAAGTTTGCTAGCCAATCAAGCACAGTGATACTGTTGTTTTTAAATCAGGTATTGGTACTTTTGGCAGTGTGGACAGGTGCCAAGACCAACTGGAAAATAACATTTTCATCTCCAAAAAGCTTAGCAGAGGGAAGCATGAAGTGATCTAAAGTTTCCTGGTAGATGGCTGCGATGACTTTGGTCTTGATAAAACACAGTGGACCTACACCAGCAGTTGACAGGGCTCTCCAATCCATCACTGATTGTGGAAACTTCACACTAGACCTCAAGCAGCTTGGATTGTGTGCCTCTCCACTTTTCCTCCAAATTCTGGGACCTTGATTCCAAATGAAATGAAAAATTTACTTTCCTCTGAAAGCACCTTGGACCACTGAGCAACAGTCCAGGTATTTTTCTCCTTGGCCCAGGTAAGATGCTTCTGGCGCTGTCTATTGGCCATGAGTGGCTTGACTCAAGGAATGCGACACTTGTAGCCCATTTCCTTCTGTGTGTGGTGGCTCTTGAAGCAATGACTCCAGCAGCAGTCCACTCCTTGTGAATCTCCCCCAAAATTTTGAATGGCCTTTTCTTAAAAATCCTCTCAAAGCTGCAGTTATCCCGGTTGCTTGTGCACCTTTTTCTACTACACTTTTCCCTTCCACTCAACTCTCCATTAATATGCTTGGATACAGCCAGTTTCTTTACCAATGACCTTTTGTGACTTATCTTCCTTGTGGAGTGTGTCAGTGACTGCCTTCTGGACATCTGGCAAATCAGCAGTTTTCCCCATGTTTGTGGTGCCTACCGAAACAGACTAAGGGCCCTTTAAAATGTTTAGGTAGCCTTTGCAGGTGTTTTTGTTAATTATACTAATTTACTGAGATAATGACTTTTGGGTTTTCATTGGCTGTAAGCCATAATCCTCAAAATTAACAGAAATAAACACTGGAAATACAGCTCTGGCAAAAATTAAGAGACCACCACAAAACCCTGTCATGGGCCCAATCTCCAGACCTGAACCCCATTGAAAAACTCTGAAATGTAATCAAGAGGATGATGGCTAGTCACAAGCCATCAAACAAAAAACTGCTTAAATTTTTGCACCAGGAGCAGTGTGAAAGACTGGTGGAAAGCATGCCAAGACGCCTGTAAGCTGTGATTAAAAATCATGGTTATTCCATAAAATATTGATTTCTGAACTCTTCCTGAGTTAAAACATTAGTATTGTTGTTTCTAAATGATTATGAACTTGTTTTCTTTGCATTATTGGAGGTATGAAAGCACTGTTTTTTTTAATTATGGCATCCTCTCCTTTTCAGAAAAAAAATACAAAATGTATTGCTTGGAAATTCCGAGACATGTTGTCAGTAGTTTATAGAATAAATGAAAAATGTACATGTTACTCAAAAATATACCTATAAAGAGGAAAATCAGACAAACTGAACATTTTGCAGGCAGTGGGTTTTTAACTTTTTCCAGAGCTGTAGATCACTCTCTTTGTAATGAATTTATATAATACCTGAGTTTCACTTTTTGTATTGAAGAACTAAAATAAACTAACTTTTTGATGATATTCTAATTTTATGAGAAGCACCTGTAGGTGACATTACTAATATATGGGGGCACATAGGTGACATTACTAATATATTTTTTATTTTATTTTTTTCCCTCTTGAGGTTGGGGGCCCAATTCCAGTTATTGCTGTAGGACCTGTGATTTCTATCTACTCCACTGTGTATAGGGTAATAGAGTATAATAAAGTTGTTATGGATGTGACTTAATTGACATTGTTCAATGACTGTTTCTCTTTCCCCCATGATGGCACCACGGAGAGAGGGGATCCGCCCTACAGGGACAGGAAACCTACAGATAAAAAGGCGGTACCTCACTCCCGCATCAGTTGGTTTCCTGTCCCTGATGGGGAACCTACAGTCGACGTGGGACGTACCTGTAGATCGTTGTGGGATGCTGGGGGCCGACCAGTCTGACCCAGGCAGCGGGGGTTCCCTGCCTTGGCTGGGGTGGTTGACCGAAGCGTCACCGCTGGGGTCAGCGGACCTTGAGGGTGTGCAGGAGAGGCAGCGAAGAAAAAGATCCGAGCCTGCTTCTCCCAGATTTATCACAGCAAAGGCTCCAGCAAAAATCGCCGGGTGCGCTGCAGAGCATGGCGGCATTATGGGGCGACTAAGTGACAGTGGTTGCCTCACTGGAATGCTGCCGGACTCTCGAAGTGTGCTGGCGCCGCTATGCCAGGATGCGGCTGTGCGCGCCCCCCTATGACACGAGCAAACCACAAGGCGCTACTGGGAAATCAGTAGTGCGCATGCGCAGATCTAATGACGCGATTAGCGTGGGACATCACTGGGAAATCCAGTAATTCTGGCATACTGCATCACCGGAAGTAGTGGGGTGGCCCTGAAAGGGATTTAAACTAGCAGACTTGCGGGGAACAGTGCTTCAAGGAGCTGAATACCATGAGTGATCAGGAGCAGCCAGTGGGTCAGGTCTTACAAATCCTGTCCCCTCATAATGGGAACCAACTGCAGCAGCAGCGCCAACAGCGGCAACGCCAGCAACTGCAGGGGCAGGAGAAACAAGTGGGAGAAGCTTCTTCCCAGCAACGCAGCGGCGGCAGCCATTCAGGGTCTCAGTGCAGCAGAGGCTCCAGTAGAGCCACCAGGCCAAAAGAGGATCCATCCGTGCGAATAGTCCCTGTCCCAAAGCCGGTATCTTTCTCTCTACAGGATGGTAAGTGAACTTCGTGAAAGTCCACTTTTTAAATTAGGCCCTGTTATCTTCTCTCATAGAGGAAGAAATGTATAGCAAAGTCCAAGAATAGGACGTGTGCGCTCTGTACAGAGGAGCTACCCACCAGGTGGGAAAAGAGGCTCTGTACTACCTACATAGAGAAAACAATTTTTGAAGAGACTCCAAAATTTGCATCAGACCTGAGAACGCTAATCAAAAATCAGGTAGAAGTAGAAGACACCTTCAAAGCCCTTAAGGGCTCAAGTAAAAAACGTAGGTCCAGACACAGGTCCTCTGAATCAAGTTCTAGTGAGTGGGGAGCGACTTGTCTGACTCAAGCAATTCATAATCTCCCTTTTCCTCTTCATCATCCTCAGAAGGGGGTCGCAGCTGCTTCCCGATAGAGGAGACAGACGCTCTTGTTAAAGCTATAAGAAGAAACTCCGTGTGCACTGCTATATACTGGTGCAGAGACTAGGTACCCAAACCATAAAGTGCAGTATGAAAGAAGTCTCACACTCAACTTCAGTATATTTTGTAGATTTATTATGAGAAGTAGCACTGGAAACGTTTCAGCCCCACACTGGGCTTTCATCAGTCACATGCTTGTGCCAATTAGATTGTTGCAAAAAGTCCTTAAATTTAGGATGCAGACCTGAATGAGGTGCAGAAGAAGGCCCCTTGAGGGAGAATGATAGTGGTAAATGAGAGGAGGATGCAATTACTCATAGGATGTAACTGTTATGACCCCAATGGCGAGGATCTCAGAGAAATCAGCAAGTCTGCGAAGTACAAAAATCCAGCTCATAGGGCAGTGGTAACTGGGTTGACCATATATCTACTCCTAACGCCAACACTAGAAGTAGCCGGGGAACATGCCTACGTTGGTCGCTAGATGTCTCGCGCCAGCCGGAGAGCTAACTACCCCTAGAAGAGGAAAACAAAGACCTCTCTTGCCTCCAGAGAAAAGACCCCAAAAATAGGATACAAGCCCCCCACAAATAATAACGGTGAGGTAAGAGGAAATGACAAACACAGAGATGAACTAGGTTTAGCAAAGAGAGGCCCACTTACTAATAGCAGAATGTAGTAAGATAACTTATATGGTCAACAAAAACCCTATCAAAAATCCACGCTGGAGATTCAAGAACCCCCGAACCGTCTAACGGCCCGGGGGGAGAACACCAGCCACCCTAGAGCTTCCAGCAAGGTCAGGATACAGATTATATACAAGCTGGACAAAAATGCAAACAAAAACAAATAGCAAAAAGCAAGAAAGCAGACTTAGCTTAATCAAGCAGGAACCAGGATCAGTAGACAAGAGCACTACAGATTAGCTCTGATATCAACGTTGCCAGGCATTGAACTGAAGGTCCAGGGAGCTTATATAGCAACACCCCTGACCTAACGACCCAGGTGAGCATACAAGGGATGACAGACATACCCAGAGTCAAATCACTAGTAGCCACTAGAGGGAGCCAAAAGGTAAATTCACAACAGTACCCCCCCCTTAGTGAGGGGTCACCGAACCCTCACCAAGACCACCAGGGCGATCAGGATGAGCGGCGTGAAAGGCACGAACTAATTCGGCCACATGCACATCAGAGGCGACCACCCAGGAATTATCCTCCTGACCATAGCCCTTCCACTTGACCAGGTACTGAAGCCTCCGCCTGGAGAGACGAGAATCTAAGATCTTCTCCACCACGTACTCCAACTCGCCCTCAACCAACACCGGAGCAGGAGGCTCAGCAGAAGGAACCACAGGCACAACGTACCGCCGCAACAAGGACCTATGAAATACGTTGTGAATGGCAAACGACACCGGAAGATCCAGGCGAAAGGATACAGGATTAAGGATCTCCAATATCTTGTAAGGACCAATGAATCGAGGCTTAAATTTGGGAGAGGAGACCTTCATAGGAACAAATCGAGAAGACAGCCATACCAAATCCCCAACACGAAGTCGGGGACCCACACCGCGGCGGCGGTTGGCAAAACGCTGAGCCTTCTCCTGTGACAACTTCAAATTGTCCACCACATGATTCCAGATCCGCTGCAACCTATCCACCACAGAATCCACCCCAGGACAGTCAGAAGGCTCCACATGTCCCGAGGAAAAACGAGGATGAAAACCAGAGTTGCAGAAAAATGGCGAAACCAAGGTGGCAGAACTAGCCCGATTATTAAGGGCAAATTCAGCCAACGGCAAGAAGGTCACCCAATCATCCTGATCAGAAGAGACAAAACACCTCAAATACGCCTCCAGAGTCTGATTAGTTTGTTCCGTTTGTCCGTTAGTCTGTGGATGAAAAGCGGACGAAAACGACAAATCAATGCCCATCCTACCACAAAAGGATCGCCAGAACCTGGAAACAAACTGGGATCCTCTGTCCGACACAATATTCTCAGGAATGCCGTGCAAACGAACCACGTTCTGGAAGAACACAGGAACCAGATCAGAAGAGGAAGGCAGCTTAGGTAAAGGCACCAGATGGACCATCTTGGAGAAACGATCACATATCACCCAGATGACAGACATGCCCTGAGACACCGGAAGATCCGAAATGAAATCCATAGAGATGTGTGTCCAAGGTCTCTTCGGGACAGGCAAGGGCAAGAGCAACCCGCTGGCACGAGAACAGCAAGGTTTAGCTCGAGCACAAGTACCACAGGACTGCACAAATGACCGCACATCCCTTGACAAGGAAGGCCACCAAAAGGACCTGGCCACCAGATCTCTGGTGCCAAAAATTCCCGGGTGCCCTGCCAACACTGAGGAATGAACCTCGGAAATGACTCTGCTGGTCCATTTAGCAGGCACAAACAATCTGTCAGGTGGACAAGAGTCAGGCCTACCAGCCTGAAATCTCTGCAACACACGTCGCAGATCTGGAGAAATAGCTGACAAGATAACTCCTTCCTTAAGAATACCCACAGGTTCAGCGACTCCAGGAGCATCAGGCACAAAGCTCCTAGACAGAGCATCGGCCTTCACATTCTTAGAACCTGGTAAATACGAGACCACAAAGTCAAAACGGGAGAAAAACAATGACCAGCGGGCCTGTCTAGGATTCAGGCGTTTAGCAGACTCGAGGTACATCAGATTTTTGTGATCAGTCAAGACCACCACACGATGCTTAGCACCCTCGAGCCAATGACGCCACTCCTCAAATGCCCACTTCATGGCCAACAACTCCCGATTGCCCACATCATAATTTCGCTCTGCCGGCGAAAACTTCCTAGAGAAAAAGGCACAAGGTCTCATAGTAGAGCAACCAGGGCCTCTCTGCGACAAAACGGCCCCTGCCCCAATCTCCGAAGCATCCACCTCAACCTGAAAGGGAAGTGAGATGTCAGGCTGGCACAAAACAGGCGCCGAAGTAAACCGGCGTTTCAACTCCTGGAAAGCCTCCACGGCAGCAGGAGCCCAGTTAGCCACATCAGAGCCTTTCTTGGTCATATCCGTCAACGGTTTAACAACGCTAGAAAAATTAGCGATAAAACGACGGTAGAAGTTAGCAAAACCCAAGAACTTCTGAAGACTCTTAACTGACGAGGGTTGAGTCCAATCATGAATAGCTCGGACCTTGACTGGGTCCATCTCCACAGCAGAAGGGGAAAAAATGAACCCTAAAAAGGGAACCTTCTGTACACCAAAGAGACACTTTGAGCCTTTAACAAACAAAGAATTTTCACGCAAAATCTTGAAAACCATCCTGACCTGCTCCACATGCGAGTCCCAATCATCAGAAAAAAACAGAATATCATCCAGATAAACGATCAAAAATTTATCCAGATACTTCCGGAAAATGTCATGCATAAAGGACTGAAAAACTGAAGGTGCATTAGAGAGCCCAAATGGCATCACCAAGTACTCAAAATGACCTTCGGGCGTATTGAATGCGGTTTTCCATTCATCTCCTTGCTTAATGCGCACAAGGTTGTACGCACCACGAAGGTCTATCTTGGTGAACCACTTGGCACCTTTAATCCGGGCAAACAAGTCTGACAACAGCGGCAAAGGATACTGAAATTTGACAGTGATCTTATTTAAAAGCCGATAGTTAATACAAGGCCTCAAAGATCCGTCCTTTTTGGCCACAAAAAAGAATCCCGCACCAAGAGGGGAAGAAGAAGGACGGATATGCCCCTTCTCCAGAGACTCCTTGATATATGAACGCATCGCGGTATGTTCAGGTACCGACAGATTAAACAGTCTTCCCTTAGGAAACTTACTGCCTGGAATCAAATCTATTGCACAGTCACATTCCCTATGAGGAGGCAATGCACTTGACCTAGACTCGCTGAAGACATCCTGATAATCAGACAAATAAGCCGGAACTTCCGAAGGCGTAGAAGTAGCAATAGACACGGGCAGGGAATCTCCATGAATTCCATGACAGCCCCAACTTGACACTGACATTGCCTTCCAGTCCAAGACTGGATTATGGGTCTGTAACCATGGCAAACCCAAAACAACCAAATCATGCATCTTATGCAGAACAAGAAAACGTATCACCTCCCGATGTTCAGGAGTCATGCACATGGTAACCTGTGTCCAAAACTGCGGTTTATTTTCTGCCAATGGCGTAGCATCAATACCCCTAAGAGGGATAGGATTTTCTAATGGCTCAAGAACAAAACCGCAACGCTTGGCAAATGACAGATCCATAAGACTCAGGGCAGCACCTGAATCTACAAACGCCATGACAGGATACGATGAAAGTGAGCAAATCAAAGTTACAGATAGAATAAACTTAGGTTGCAAATTACCAATAGCGACAGGACTAACAACCTTAGTAAGACGCTTAGAGCATGCTGAGATAACATGTGTAGAATCACCACAGTAGTAACACAAGCCATTCTGGCGTCTATGAATTTTCCGCTCATATCTAGTCAGGATTCTATCACATTGCATTAAATCAGGTGCCTGTTCAGATAACACCATGAGGGAATTTGCGGTTTTGCGCTCCCGCAACCGCCGGTCAATTTGAATTGCCAGGGCCATGGAATCATTCAGACCTGTGGGAATGGGAAAACCCACCATCACATTCTTAATGGCTTCAGAAAGGCCATTTCTAAAATTTGCAGCCAATGCACACTCGTTCCACTGGGTCAGCACGGACCATTTCCGAAATTTTTGGCAATACACTTCAGCCTCGTCCTGGCCCTGAGACATAGCCAGCAAGGCTTTTTCTGCCTGAATCTCAAGATTGGGTTCCTCATAAAGCAAACCGTGCGCCTGAAAAAATGCATCAATATCAGCCAATGCCGGATCTCCTGGCGCCAGCGAGAAAGCCCAATCCTGAGGGTCGCCCCGTAAAAAAGAAATAACAATTTTCACTTGCTGAGCGGAGTCTCCAGAGGAACAGGGTCTCAGGGACAAAAACAATTTACAATTATTCCTGAAATTTCTAAACTTAAATCGGTCTCCGGAAAACAGTTCAGGAATCGGTATCTTAGGTTCTGACATAGGATTTCTGGTAACATAATCTTGTATGCCCTGCACACGAGCAGCAAGCTGGTCCACACTTGTAATCAAGGTCTGGACATTCATGTCTGCAGCAATCACAAGCCACTCAGAGGTAAAGGGGAAAAGAAAAAAAAATGAGAGAGAGAAAAAAAAACTCAGAACTTTCTTTCTTATAATCCCGCTTCTGCAATGCATTTAACATTTAATACTGGCCTGGCAAACTGTTATGACCCCAATGGCGAGGATCTCAGAGAAATCAGCAAGTCTGCGAAGTACAAAAATCCAGCTCATAGGGCAGTGGTAACTGGGTTGACCATATATCTACTCCTAACGCCAACACTAGAAGTAGCCGGGGAACATGCCTACGTTGGTCGCTAGATGTCTCGCGCCAGCCGGAGAGCTAACTACCCCTAGAAGAGGAAAACAAAGACCTCTCTTGCCTCCAGAGAAAAGACCCCAAAAATAGGATACAAGCCCCCCACAAATAATAACGGTGAGGTAAGAGGAAATGACAAACACAGAGATGAACTAGGTTTAGCAAAGAGAGGCCCACTTACTAATAGCAGAATGTAGTAAGATAACTTATATGGTCAACAAAAACCCTATCAAAAATCCACGCTGGAGATTCAAGAACCCCCGAACCGTCTAACGGCCCGGGGGGAGAACACCAGCCACCCTAGAGCTTCCAGCAAGGTCAGGATACAGATTATATACAAGCTGGACAAAAATGCAAACAAAAACAAATAGCAAAAAGCAAGAAAGCAGACTTAGCTTAATCAAGCAGGAACCAGGATCAGTAGACAAGAGCACTACAGATTAGCTCTGATATCAACGTTGCCAGGCATTGAACTGAAGGTCCAGGGAGCTTATATAGCAACACCCCTGACCTAACGACCCAGGTGAGCATACAAGGGATGACAGACATACCCAGAGTCAAATCACTAGTAGCCACTAGAGGGAGCCAAAAGGTAAATTCACAACAGTAACTTAGTATAGTGTGTAGATGGCTGAAGGTTGTCACCTAGTCCGGCCAAATAAGAGACCCTGGCTGTTGTGAAGCCGCTGAGGTGCTAGGATAGGTTCCTCAGACGCGGAGTCCACCGCTCGTCTGGTTCTTGTTAAAGCTGTCAGAACAACCATGGGTCTAGTAGACTCACGTCCCAAGAAAACAGTCCAAGACTTAATGTTTAGTGGTCTAGAGCAGAAAAAGCAGAGAGCATTCCCAGTAAATGAAAAAATCCAGTCCCTAATTAAAAGGGAGTGGAAGAGACCAGAAAAAAAGGAATCTAACCCGAAAGAGAAAGTACCTCTTCGAAGACCCGGTATGCTCTTTTTGGGAAAAGCGCCAAAGCTGGATGTGGCGATAGCAAAAGCCTCCAAGAAATTTGCCCTGCCTTTTGAGGACATGAGGACATTGAAGGACCCTATGGATAAAAAGGCAGAAGCATTTCTAAAAGGCTCCTGGGAGGCCGCTGGGGGGCTAAAACCAGCTATAGCCACCACATTGTACAGCCGGAGCCTTGATGATATGGCTGGATCACTTAGTCACAGTTGAAAGAAAAAGTCCCTAGAGAAACCATTCTAGATTCGGTCCCTGTAATGAGAGGAGCAGCAGCATTTCTAGCAGATGCATTGGCAAACTCGGTCAGGCTAGCGGCTAGTTCTATCTTTTCTAATGCTGCGAGGCGAGCCATATGGCTCAAGTGCTGGCCAGGGGACCTGCAGACAAAATCAAAATAATGTGCCATTTCCTGCGAGGGCGAATTCCTATTTAGACCTATACTAGAAGACATTTTGGACAAAGCAGGAGATAAAAAGAAATCTTTTCCTGGGTTATCCAGCCAGTCCTACAGACGGCCCTTTCAGAACAGGAGGTTCAGTCAGAGGAAACCCCCAAAAGGTCACAAGGATGGGTGGGAGGTGTGGCATTGTGCCTGTTTGTGTTGGGGAACACTTGCGTGGCAGCGGATTAACGTAGTCAGGCATGGTGGTTTTCACACAAAACAGTACATATGTTTTTTTTTAAATGTCATAAACCGCACCGTAAGCCAGGTTACACATCACCGGCTTACACATGCACATAGTTCTTTCTCCATAGCCGGGGTTACCTTTCAGGAGCTCCTGCTCCACAGGCAGATTCCAGATCAGTCCAAGGTCCTCAACAGGATGGCGTCTTTCTCAGTGTAGGGCCGTCCCAGGCTCTGCACACACATGTGGCCTGTCCGGGTGCTATTCAGGATGTTCGTCCAACACCCAGGTCACCAGAACCAAAGCCCAACCACGTGCTATTCAGGGAGATAGCACTCCCAACACATAGGCTTCCGGGACCTTGCACATGGACCAAACAGATCCATACACTCTCCACCATGTGACCAAACCCTAGTCACATTATGTAGCTGTAACCACCCACATAGGTGGGAGGTGTATGTGTGGTTAGCCAATTCCCGCTCAGCTCTTTGACTAACCCTATAAGCCTCCCTTATAAGTAAACACAGCAAACATTGGTGAAACTATAAGTCCCAGCATAAACATATCATTTTCGGCTTACAGCACAGAGAACCTCTGCGACACATAACGGCCATTTACAATAATTCCAGTCCCTAATTCACCATCATAATTATGCCTCCAAGTGCATCCTGAAGCGCAAACACAGTGTCCCCTGGCTGTAATATGGGTTACTGCATAACAGAGGATAAAAGAAATAGAGGTAAGGGGTTCATTTTCAACAGGCCCTTTGACAACAAAAAACAACCCCAATGAAGGTGTTCCCCAGGTCAGAGGAAGGTTGGCTTAATTTCTCCCGGCCTGAGAAAAGATATCCAGAAGTATGTGGATCTTGGATATAATAAAACTAGCTAAAGTTTCATTCTCCCCCACCCCCTTCCTTCATAATAAATCCACAAAGGTCAGCAAAGGATGAACAGTTAGCCCTGCAAAAAGAAATTCTAGGTGTAGAGAGAAGCATGTGCTTCAAGAAAGAGGCAAAGGGTTTTATTCCCCTCTTTTCTTGAGGAAGAAACCGGATGGGACATTCAGGGCAATAGTAAACTTAAAAAAGTTGAACAAATTTCTGGAAACTCAACCCTTCAAAATGGAAACAATAAAATCATCTGTAAGAATGCTTTTCCAGCTTGATTTATGACTATGTGAGACTTGAAGGATGCGTACTACCATGCACCCATCCACAAGGACCATCGCAAATTTCTCCGGGTAGCAGTCACAATTCAGGGGGAATTAAAGCATTACCAGTTCAGAGCTCTCCCATTCGGCTTGGCCATTGCCCTGAGGGTATTTACCAAAATAATGGCGGAAGTTATGGCCCACATATGAGAACAAAATGCTCTGATAGTTCCATATCTGGATGACCTCCTGGTAATAGGCAATTCCCCTCATCACTGCAAAGAACAGCTAGACAAAGTTATGAGAACACTGACGAGTCTAGGCTGACTATTAGGCTGGAGTCACACTCAGCGTAAGACAATACGGAACGTATTATACGTCCATAATACGGCCGTAATACGGAGAAATGTTCCCAAAATAGTGATCCGTAGTCAGGGTGTGTCAGCGTATTTTGCGCATGGCATCCTCCGTATGAAATCCGTATGGCATCCGTACTGCGATATTTTCTCGCAGGCTTGCAAATCCGACATCTAATGGATTTATGGGCTCAAATGTCCGTTAAAACATATATACAGTGTGTATATATATATATATATATATATATATATATATATGTCATTGAGACACATATATATTCTGTATTTATATTTAATTCAGCGCGATATATGTGAAAAGCCGGTAATTCAATTGCCGGCTTTTCATTTCTCCTGCCTAAACCCGACATGATATGAGACATGGTTTACATACAGTAAACCATCTCATATCCCTTTTTTTTGCATATTCCACACTACTAATGTTAGTAGTGTGTATGTGCAAAATTTCAGCGCTGTAGCTGCTAAAATAAAGGGTTAAATGGCGGAAAAAATTGGCGTGGGCTCCCGCGCAATTTTCTCCGCCAGAGTGGTAAAGCCAGTGACTGACGGCAGATATTAATAGCCAGGAGAGGGTCCATGGTTATTGGCCCCCCGTGGCTAAAAACATCTGCCCCCAGCCACCCCAGAAAAGGCACATCTGGAAGATGCGCCTATTCTGGCACTTGGCCACTCTCTTCCCACTCCCTGTAGCGGTGGGATATGGGGTAATGAAGGGTTAATGCCACCCTGCTATTGTAAGGTGACATTAAGCCAGATTAATAATGGAGAGGCGTCAATTATGACACCTATCCATTATTAATCCATTTGTCTGAAAGGGTTAAAAAACACACACATGATTAAAAAGTATTTTAATGAAAGAAACAAAGAGGTTGTTTTAATAATTTATTGCTCTCTCAATCCATCAGGAACACCCTCGCTTGGCAAAATAATAAACACACAATATACATACCCTCTGATGTACTGTCACCTCCCACGAGGTAATCCATCTGAAAGGGTTAAAATATTTTACAGGCACGAGCCCTGCTAATGCAGCTGTGTGCTAGGGCCTGTAATCCCCGGCGAATGAAGGAAATGTAGGTCAATGACCTATAGTTACCTTCATTCGTGGTGATGCGCCCTCTACCGGATGTCCTCATATGACCTGGAGCGTGGGAAAAAGTTCCCAGGCTGCAGTTCATGAGGAAATCCACCAGAGGGCGCCTCACCGCGACTCAATGTAAGTATAGATCACTCTGCTTTCCTTTCAGCACCCGGGGATTACAGGCACGAGCGAGTGGTTTAGCGCAGCTCCTGCCTGTAATATTAGTTAACCCCTTCAGATGGATTACCTCGTGGGACGTGACAGGACATCCGAAGGTATGTATATTGTGTGTTTATTATTTTGCCAAGCGAGGGTGTTCCGGATGGATTGAGAGAGCAATAAAATACTAAAACAACCTGTTTGTTTCTTTCATTAAAATACTTTTTAATCATGTGTGTGTGTGTTTTTTAACCCTTTCAGACAAATGGATTAATAATGGATAGGTGTCATAATTGACGCCTCTCCATTATTAATCTGGCTTAATGTCACCTTACAATAGCAAGGTGGCATTAACCCTTCATTACCCCATATCCCACTGCTACAGGGAGTAGGAAGAGAGTGGCCAAGTGCCAGAATAGGCGCATCTTCCAGATGTGCCTTTTCTGGGGTGGCTGGGGGCAGATGTTTTTAGCCACGGGGGGGCCAATAACCATGGACCCTCTCCTGGCTATTAATATCTGCCGTCAGTCACTGGCTTTACCACTCTGGCGGAGAAAATTGCGCGGGAGCCCACGCCAATTTTTTCCGCCATTTAACCCTTTGTTTTAGCAGCTACAGCGCTCAAATTTTGCACATACACACTACTAACATTAGTAGTGTGGAATATGCAAAAAAAAAGGGGATATGAGATGGTTTACTGTATGTAAACCATGTCTCATATCATGTCGGGTTTAGGCAGGAGAAATGAAAAGCCGGCAATTGAATTACCGACTTTTCACTAACACCGCTGCGTATTTCTCGCAAGTCACACTGCTGGTCCGTGTGGAATCCGTATTTTTCTCGCCCCCATAGACTTTCATTGGCGATTTTTTTTGCGCAATACGCTGACAAACGCAGCATGCTGCGATTTTGTACGGCCGTAGAAAGCCGTATAATACTGAACCGTAATATACGGCTGATAGGAGCAGCCCCATTGAGAATAATTGTGCCGTTTGTTTGGCGAGTTTTACGGACGTATTTTCTGCGCTCTTACGTCTGTAAAACTCGCTAGTGTGACTCCAGCCTTAAACTTACCCAAATATTGAATCATACCGAGTCAGGTGCAAGAATACTTGGGAATAATTCAAGACTCAAACAAACTAGAACATCATCTCCCACAGGGAAAAATTCAGAACATGATACAGCTGACGTCATGTATGAGACACTTCCCTGTCACCACCTTATGGGGGGCAATATCACTGCTAGGATCAATGACAGCTTGTATTCGAATGGTACAGTGGGCTCAAAGCCATATCCGAGAACAAAAATGGGAAATATTAGAAGCAGGAACACCTCTAGGCGGAAATTTAGAAGGGCGGTTAAACATCTCATCAAGAATGGCCCGTTCTCTAGAATGGTGGACCGATACAAACAATTTAGCAAGAGGCGTTCCCTGGGTGTGGCCAATATGCCAAATCTTAACCATGGACGCAAGCCCCTGGGGGTGGGGAGCCCACCTGAGAGATCAGATAGCCCAGGGACCTTGGTCAGAGGAACAAAAATTAGCTTCATCAAACATGAAAGAGCTGTTAGCGGTAAAACTCGCCCTCGTTCATTTTGTAAGCCCCCTTCAGTCCCACGATGTGAGAGTGTTCTCAGACAACCAAGTGTTAGTAGCATACACTATGTTCCAAATTATTATGCAAATAAAATTTTTCTCAGATTTTCCTAAATGGTTGGTGCAAATGACAGTCAGTCTAATAAAAGTCATCACCCATTAGAGTATACATTGAATTTTATTGAAGAAACCTCACAATGATAACAGTATAATCTCCAAAATGAATAAAAACTTAAAATGCACTGTTCCAAATTATTAGGCACAGTAGAATTTCTAAACATTTGATATGTTTTAATGAACTGAAAATGCTAATTTGTGGAATTTGCAGCATTAGGAGGTCACATTCACTGAACAGAAAAGCTATTTAACTCCAAAACATCCTAACAGGCCAAGTTACATGTTAACATAGGACACCTTCTTTGATATCACCTTCACAATTCTTGCATCCATTGAACTTGTGAGTTTATGGAGAATTTCTGCTTGTATTTCTCTGCATGAAGTCGGAATAGCCTCCCAGAGCTGCTGTTTTGATGTGAACAGCCTCCCACCCTCATAGATCTTTTGCTTGATGATACTCCAAAGGTTCTCTATAGGGTTGTGGTCAGGGGAAGATGGTGGCCTGTTGTGATCCGCTTTTTGGGCTCCCCTAGTGGTGGCTGGTGGTACTGGAGACTTGTGTGTTCTTTTCTGCCTCAGCTCACCTGCTTCCATCAGTTTTGGGAGTTCCTTATTTAGCCTTGCTCTCCAGTCACTTCCTTGCCGGTCATCATTGTAACCTGAGTCTTTCAGTTGCATGTTCCTGCTACCAGTCTGCTGATCAGCTAAGTGGACTCTTGTCCTTTTTGTTTTGTATTTTTTGTCCAGTTTACAGTTTGTCTTTTCCTGTTACTGGAAGCTCTTGTGGACTGAAATTGCCACTCCTGTGTCATGAGTTGACACAGGAGTCTTAAAGTAATTTCAGGATGGGTTTTTGAAAGGGTTTTTCAGCTGACCGTGAAGTCCTCTTTTGTATCCTTCCTCTATCTAGTAAGTGGACCTCGCTTTGCTAAATCTACCTTCATACTGTGTATGTCTTTTCCTCTGAACTCACCGTTAATATATGTGGGGGCTACTATCATCTTTGGGGAATTTCACTAGAGGTAAGCCAGGTCTGTTCCTTCCTCTTCCAGGCGTAGTTAGTTCTCCGGCTGGCGCATGGCATCTAGGCAGCCGTAGGAATGCTTCCTGGCTACTGTTAGTTGTGTGGTAGATTTAGGTCACGGTCAGCTTGAGTTTCCATCACCCGAGGGCTAGTCTGTTATTTTGTGTTTCTGATGTTCCCATGCCATTGGGGAATCATGACAGTATGACCGGCCACTGTTAAAGTAATTGGCAGAAGAAAGGAGAGTAAAAGAAGTCTGTAGATTTTTTTTTTTTTTTTTTTTCTTCCTCACATGTTTGCTACTTAGTTGGCTCAGTTGTATTTCTGCTCTATTTACAGCCTTGCCTTTCTCTCCTTCTAATCCTTGAATGGCTCTGATCTCTCCGGTTTAAGGATGGACTCTCAGAGTTTGGCTGCAGGTTTAAATAATCTTGCTACGAAGGTTCAGAATTTACAAGATTATGTTATACGTACTCCTATTTCTGAACCTAAGATTCCTACACCTGAGGTATTTTCCGGAGATAGATCTCGGTTTCAGAATTTCAAATGTAATTGTAAATTATTCCTTTCTCTCAGACCTCACTCCTCTGGAGATCCTGTTCAGCAGGTTAAGATTGTGATTTCTTTGCTGCGAGGTGACCCTCAAAATTGGGCATTTTCATTGACACCAGGGGATCCTGCGTTGCTCAATGTGGATGCGTTTTTTCTGGCTTTAGGGTTGCTGTATGAGGAACCTAATTTGGAGATTCAAGCTGAAAAAGCTTTAATAGCCCTGTCTCAAGGGCAAGATGAAGCTGAGATATACTGCCAAAAATTTCGTAAATGGTCTGTGCTTACTCAGTGGAATGAGTGTGCCCTAGCGGCAATTTTCAGAGAAGGCCTTTCTGATGCCGTTAAGGATGTCATGGTGGGGTTTCCTACGCCCACAGGTCTGAATGAGTCCATCACAATGGCGATTCAGATTGATCGGCGTTTGCGGGAGCGCAAACCCGTGCACCATTTGGCGGTATCTTCTGAAGGGACGCCAGAGAAAATGCAATGTGACAGAATTCTGTCAAGAAGCGAGCGGCAGAATTATAGGCGCAAAAATGGCTTGTGCTTCTACTGTGGTGATTCCGCGCATGTTATATCAGCATGCTCTAAACGTACTAGGAAGGTTGACAAGTCTGTTTCTATTGGCACTTTACAGTCTAAATTTCTTCTGTCTGTAACTCTGATTTGTTCATTATCAGTTATTACCGTGGATGCCTATGTGGACTCTGGCGCCGCTCTGAGTCTCATGGATTGGTCCTTCGCCAGGCGCTGTGGGTTTGATTTGGAGCCTCTGGAAGTTCCTATACCTCTGAAGGGTATTGATTCTACACCTCTGGCTTGTAATAGACCACAGTTCTGGACGCAAGTGACTATGCGTATGACTCCAGACCATCAGGAGATGATTCGCTTCCTCGTGTTGCATAATTTACATGATGTGTTAGTGCTTGGATTACCATGGTTGCAATCTCATAACCCAGTACTGGACTGGAAAACTATGTCTGTGTTAAGCTGGGGATGTCGGGGGGCTCATGGGGACATACCTTTGGTTTCTATCTCGTCATCTATTCCCTCTGAGGTTCCGGCATTTTTGTCGGATTTTGGGGATATTTTTGAAGAGCCTAAAATTGGTTCTCTCCCTCCCCACAGAGAGTGTGATTGCGCCATAGATCTGATTCCAGGCAGTAAATTTCCAAAGGGTCGTTTGTTTAACCTATCTGTACCTGAGCATGCTGCCATGCGAGAGTATGTTAAGGAGTCCCTGGAAAAGGGACATATTCGTCCTTCTTCATCACCTTTAGGAGCTGGGTTTTTCTTTGTCTCTAAAAAGGATGGCTCGCTGAGGCCTTGTATTGATTATCGACTCCTGAATAAAATCACTGTCAAATATCAGTATCCGTTGCCGCTGCTTACTGATTTGTTTGCTCGCATAAGGGGGGCTAAGTGGTTCTCCAAGATTGATCTCCGTGGGGCGTATAATTTGGTGCGAATTAAGCAAGGGGATGAGTGGAAAACCGCATTTAATACGCCTGAGGGCCACTTTGAGTATTTAGTAATGCCTTTCGGCCTTTCTAATGCACCTTCAGTTTTTCAGTCCTTTATGCATGATATTTTCCGTGAATATCTGGATAAATTTATGATTGTGTATTTGGACGATATTTTGATTTTTTCTGAGGACTGGGAGTCTCATGTTCAGCAGGTCAGGAGGGTTTTTCAGGTCTTGCGGGAGAATTCTCTGTGTGTAAAGGGTTCTAAGTGTGTTTTTGGGGTTCAAAAGATTTCCTTTTTAGGGTACATTTTTTCCCCTTCTTCTGTTGAGATGGACCCTGTCAAGGTTCGGGCTATTTGTGACTGGACGCAGCCTACTTCTCTAAAGGGTCTTCAGAAGTTCTTGGGCTTTGCTAATTTTTATCGTCGATTTATAACTGGTTTTTCTGGTGTTGCTAAGCCTCTTACGGATTTGACTAAGAAGGGTGCTGATGTTGCCAATTGGTCCTCTGCCGCTGTGGAGGCCTTTCGGGAACTTAAGCGCCGCTTTTCGTCTGCCCCTGTGTTGCGCCAGCCTGATGTCTCTCTCCCCTTTCAGGTTGAGGTCGATGCTTCCGAGATCGGAGCGGGGGCGGTTTTGTCGCAGAAAAGTTCCGATTGCTCAGTGATGAGACCTTGTGCGTTCTTTTCTCGAAAATTTTCTGCCGCCGAAAGAAATTATGATGTCGGTAATCGGGAGCTTTTGGCCATGAAGTGGGCATTTGAGGAGTGGCGTCATTGGCTTGAGGGTGCTAGACATCAGGTGGTGGTTTTGACTGATCACAAGAATCTGATTTATCTTGAGTCTGCCAGGCGCCTGAATCCTAGACAGGCGCGCTGGTCGTTGTTTTTCTCTCGGTTTAATTTTGTGGTCTCATATCTACCAGGTTCTAAGAATGTGAAGGCAGATGCCCTTTCTAGGAGTTTTGAGCCTGATTCCCCTGGTGATTCGGAACCTACAGGTATCCTTAAGGATGGGGTGATATTATCCGCTATTTCCCCAGATCTGCGACGTGCTTTGCAAGAGTTTCAGGCGGATAGACCTGATCGCTGCCCACCTGGTAGATTGTTTGTTCCTGATGATTGGACCAGTAGAGTCATCTCAGAGGTTCATTCTTCTACGCTGGCGGGTCATCCTGGAATTTTTGGTACCAGGGATTTGGTGGCTAGATCCTTCTGGTGGCCATCTCTGTCTCGAGATGTGCGTGTTTTTGTGCAGTCTTGTGATGTGTGTGCTCGGGCCAAGCCTTGTTGTTCTAGGGCTAGCGGGTTGTTGTTGCCCTTGCCTATTCCGAAGAGGCCTTGGACGCACATCTCGATGGACTTTATTTCTGATCTTCCTGTCTCTCAGAGGATGTCTGTTATCTGGGTGGTGTGTGACCGTTTTTCTAAGATGGTTCATTTGGTGCCATTGCCGAAGTTGCCTTCCTCGTCTGAGTTGGTTCCTTTGTTTTTTCAAAATGTGGTTCGCTTGCATGGTATTCCTGAAAATATCGTTTCTGATCGGGGTACCCAGTTCGTTTCTAGATTTTGGCGGGCATTCTGTGCCAGGTTGGGCATTGATTTGTCTTTTTCGTCTGCCTTCCATCCTCAGACTAATGGCCAGACGGAGTGAACTAATCAGACTTTGGAGACGTATTTGAGGTGTTTTGCGTCTGCGGATCAGGATGATTGGGTTGCCTTTTTGCCGTTGGCGGAGTTTGCTCTTAATAATCGGGCTAGTTTGGCCACTTTGGTTTCCCCTTTCTTTTGCAATTCGGGGTTTCATCCCCGTTTTTCTTCTGGTCAGGAGGAGTCTTCGGATTGTCCTGGAGTAGATGCTGTGGTGGATCGGTTGTATCGGATTTGGGAACAAGTGGTGGACAATTTGAATTTGTCCCAGGAGAGGACTCAGCGGTTTGCTAACCGCCAGCGTCGGGTTGGTCCTCGCCTTCGTGTTGGGGACTTGGTGTGGTTGTCTTCCCGTTTTGTCCCAATGAGAGTTTCTTCTCCTAAATTTAAGCCTCGGTTCATCGGTCCCTATAGGATTTTGGAGATTATTAACCCTGTTTCCTTTCGTTTGGACCTCCCGGCATCTTTCGCTATCCATAATGTTTTCCATCGGTCGTTGTTGCGGAGATACAAGGTGCCGGTGGTTCCTTCTGCTGAGCCTCCTGCTCCTGTGCTGGTTGAGGGTGAATTGGAGTACGTTATAGAGAAGATCTTGGACTCCCGTATTTCCAGGCGGAGACTCCAGTATCTGGTTAAATGGAAGGGCTATGGTCAGGAAGATAATTCTTGGGTAACTGCCTCTGATGTTCATGCCTCGGATTTGGTTCGTGCCTTTCATAGGGCTCATCCAGGTCGCTCTGGCGGTTCTTGTGAGGGTTCGGTGCCCCCTCCTTAAGGGGGGGTACTGTTGTGATCCGCTTTTTGGGCTCCCCTAGTGGTGGCTGGTGGTACTGGAGACTTGTGTGTTCTTTTCTGCCTCAGCTCACCTGCTTCCATCAGTTTTGGGAGTTCCTTATTTAGCCTTGCTCTCCAGTCACTTCCTTGCCAGTCATCATTGTAACCTGAGTCTTTCAGTTGCATGTTCCTGCTACCAGTCTGCTGATCAGCTAAGTGGACTCTTGTCCTTTTTGTTTTGTATTTTTTGTCCAGTTTACAGTTTGTCTTTTCCTGTTACTGGAAGCTCTTGTGGACTGAAATTGCCACTCCTGTGTCATGAGTTGACACAGGAGTCTTAAAGTAATTTCAGGATGGGTTTTTGAAAGGGTTTTTCAGCTGACCGTGAAGTCCTCTTTTGTATCCTTCCTCTATCTAGTAAGTGGACCTCGCTTTGCTAAATCTACCTTCATACTGTGTATGTCTTTTCCTCTGAACTCACCGTTAATATATGTGGGGGCTACTATCATCTTTGGGGAATTTCACTAGAGGTAAGCCAGGTCTGTTCCTTCCTCTTCCAGGCGTAGTTAGTTGTCCGGCTGGCGCATGGCATCTAGGCAGCCGTAGGAATGCTTCCTGGCTACTGTTAGTTGTGTGGTAGATTTAGGTCACGGTCAGCTTGAGTTTCCATCACCCGAGGGCTAGTCTGTTATTTTGTGTTTCTGATGTTCCCATGCCATTGGGGAATCATGACAGTGGCCACACCATGAGTTTATCTCCTTTTATGCCCATAGCAGCCAATGAGGTATTCTTTACAGCATGAGGTGGTGCATTGTCATGCGTGAAGATGATTTTGCTCCTGAAGGCACGTTTCTGCTTTTTATACCATGGAGGAAAGTTGTCAGTCAGAAACTCTATATACTGTACTTTGCAGAGGTCATTTTCACACCTTCAGGAACCTTAAAGGGCCCTACCAGCTGTTTCTCCATGATTCCGGCCCAAAACATGACTCCTCCACCTCCTTGCTGACGTTGCAGCCTTGTTGGGACATGGTGGCCATCCACCAACCATCCACCACTCTATCCATTTGGACCATCCAGGGTTGCTCAACACTTATCAGTAAACAAGACTGTTTGGAAATTAGTCTTCATGTATGTGTGGGCCCAATGCAACCATTTCTGCTTGTGAACACTGTTTAAGGGGGGCCGAATAGTAGGCTTATGCACCACAGCAAGCCTTTGAAGGAGCCTACACCGTGAGGTTCGAGGGACTCCAGAGGCACCAGCAGCTTCAAATATCTGTTTGCTGCTTTGTAATGGCTTTTTAGCAGCTGCTCTCTTAATCCGATGAACTTGCCTGGCAGAAATCTTCCTCATTATGCCTTTATCAGCACAAACACATCTGTGCTCAGATACAGCTACAAATCTCTTAACAGTATGATGATCACCCTTAAGTTTTCGGGAAATTTCTAATGTTTTCATCCCTTCACCAAGGCATTGCACTATTTGATGCTTTTCAGAAGCAGAGAGATCCTTTTTCTTTCCCATGTTACTTGAAAACTGTGACCTGCTTAATAATGTGGAACATCATTTTTAAGTAGTTTTCCTTTAATTAGAATCACCTGGAAAACCAATTATCACATGTGTTTAAGATTGATTTCAGTGATCCATTGAGCCCTGAGACACAATACCATCCACGAGTTTATTTGAAAAACAAAACAATTAAATCTTTATGACACTTAAATCCAATTTGCATAATAATTTGGAACACAGTGTATCTGAAACACCAGGGGGGCACCAGATCTCGGTCTCTGATGGACATTTCAAAGTCCATCTTTCATCTAGCAGAGGCCAATTTAGGCTTTGTCAGCACTTCACATAAAGTGTACAGAAAATTGGGCGGCAAACTTCCTAAGTCGAACACAACTGAGACAGGGGTAGTAGTAGCTGAACCAGACAGTATTCAATCAGATCGCAGAACATTGAGGTTGGCCAGAAATAGACCTGTTTGCAAACAGTCAGAAGTCGAAAGTAGAGGCTTTCTTCTCAATCGATCCCTGAGGGAGCCCAGTTGCTCTAGACGCCTTTACGATACCCTGGAATTACCATCTAGCTTTCGCCTTTCCGCCAATAGCCCTGATTCCCTTAGTGCTGAGGAAAATTAGAGAGGACAACACAAGGGTGATCGTAATAGCCCCTTTTTGGCAGAGAAGGACATGGTTTTCGTGGCTGAGGGAGATGTCCATCTCACACCCTTTGGTTCTCCCAGACATCCCAGATCTGCTGTCCCAAGGGCTGGTGGCTCATCCGCAGGTAGAAAACTTGCATATGACCGCATGGAACTTGAAAGGTCACATCTGAGCAATAAGAGGTTCTCCAAATTTAGTTGCCACTCTACAATAAAGTAGGAAACCTATAACTACCAAGGCGTAAGGTGTCATGGTATTGGACATGGTTCATATCCTGCTCTCTCAGCGTTAATATTGCTGTCCTCTCTTTGTATCTGGGAGGGGTATTTATACACACTCCAGACTGGGATTCCCTGTCACCTATACTTTCGTTTAGTCTGTGTACCTGACCCCTTGAGTGTGTACTCGGTTTTCATTTGCTTTATTTGCTCTCTGTGCTTAAGGGCCCCTTCACACTGTGCAATCAAAGTCTGAACGAGCGTTCGATTTGTGACGTTTATCCGTCCTCGTTCCGAGGTTGCAAAGTGTGACATGGCGTTACGATTTGCGACGCAGCCCAGCATCGTACGATGTGAAAGAAAGAGCAGAACTTTCTTTCGTCGTAAATGTCCCGCTGTGGCGGTCGAAATCGTAGTATGTGACGGCGGTCATACGAGCTCGTAATGCGACTACGTGGGTTGGGCTTCCGCGTACCTGTCTCCTGATTGGGCGTGACGTTTTAGCACGCCCATGCTGGTAATACGTCACGCTCGGAGTCGTAGGACTATGGCGGTGTGAAGGGTAGCGTACGATTGCGACGCGTGACGTTCACATCGCAACTACGTCAGAAAAAGCGTTAACATCGTAGAGTGTGACCGCTGGCTACGAGCTCGTACTGCGATGTCGAATATGACGCAAATGCGTCGTAATCGTAGCAGAATCGACCAGTGTGAAGGGGCCCTTACTCTGCTTGTTTGCTCTGCTGCTTTTCTGACCTTTGGCTCCCTTTCTGACTATCCCTCCATCTCACCCCTTGGTTACCTCTCTATCTCCTGGTTTTGATCTTGGCACGTTTAACTACTCTCCAGTGTATATCGTCTCCTCTGCACCCCAGTGTCTAGTGCCGCCCTCGACCACCTCCTACCCTGCCATGTGGTTCAGGTCCTGTTTGCTACCCGGTGAGTTCCCTGCCGCTTTGCCCTCAGCTCCCTTGCTGCGGCACACAGCTTTCCCAGCAGCAGTATACCCGGGAGTCGTGACATATGGGAGGATTTGAAAAAAAATTATTTCGGTCTCCGGGGCCAATCTAGGTGGTGAAGTTCCAAAAACAAAATCTTACAATTCCTACAGAAGGGTTTGGAGCAGGGTCTTACCACAAGCACCTTGAAAGTTCAGGTTGCAGCTCTGGGGGCCCTATACAACCATGACCTGGCCGGGAACCGTTGGGTAGCGAGGTTTATTTAGGCTTCAAGTAGATCCAGACCTATTTCCCTTCATTCTGCTCCGCCCTGGGACCTAAATTTAGTCCTTACTGCGCTAACTAAGGCTCCCTTTGAACCCCTGTCTGAAGCCTCACTGAAAATTATATCTCTTAAAACCTCCCTACTTGTAGCTTTAACGTTTGCACAGAGAGTTAGCGATATCCAGGCTTTGTCAGCATACTCACCTTTCTAATAGATTCTGGAGGATAGAGTTGTCCTTAAAAATGACACCGCCTATCTTCTAAAACTGGCATTGCGGTTTCACAGGTCGCAAGAAATATCCCTGCCTTCCTTCTTTGGCAATCCCAAAAATAAGGGGGAGGAAGTCCTACATACGTTAGATGTAAAGAGATGACTAATTCAGTAGCTACGAGGGAGTGTAGGAAGGATAGGTCTCTTTGTATGCTTCCAGGGTCATGGAAAGGACAAAAAGCATCAAAAGCCACGCTGGCCAGGTGGATAAGAGATAATATCACCCTATCATATTCCTCATGTGGGGTAGCCATTCCGGAGGAGATAAGAGCCCATTCAACCAGCGCAGTGGCGACTTACTGGGCAGAGAGAGCCAGCGCCTCGATAGAACAGATTTGTAGAGTCGCTACTTAGTCTTCTCCCTCTACGTTCTTTATCGGCTAGATCTGGCCGCTTCTTCAGATCTTACCTTTGGGACAAGGGTTCTGGAGGCAGTGGTTTCCCCCTAATGTACAATCTATGAAATTCTCTCCGTGGTGCCGTTATGGGGAAAGAGAAAAACATAGTTACTTACCGATAACAGAATTTCTCTGAGCCCACGATGACACGCATACATTCCCTCAATTCATGTGTGGGTGTGCACACTGAAATTAGTTAGTTTGGAAAATATCCAAGTGGTGCCTCTTTTAAGCTTATATTAATGTTAAATATTTTGTATAGCCATTCATGTTGCCAGTCTGAAGTTCCGTTAATGCTCTGTAAACCATCTGATGCGGGAGAGAGGTACCGCCTATTTATCTGTAGGTTTCCTGTCCCTGTGGGACGGATCCCCTCTCTCCGTGGTGCCGTCATGGGCTCAGAGAAATACCGATATTGGTTAGTAACTATGTTTTTTCTGGTTGTTATGTAGCGCCCCCACCGCCGCAGGGCCGAGGGGTTACCCGGTACCGGGCCTCTGAGTCTCTGCTCTGGGGTTGTCACGGCGGCTAGGCCCGGTCCGTGACCCTGCCGTGGGGCGCACAGTCTATAATACGTATAAATGACAGTGGTGGTGCGGTGCAGTAAATAACGAGGACACCAGGTTGCAGTCTCTTTACCTCTTTACTGAAGATCTCTGGGCCCTCAGTCCAGAATACGGTTCACCAGGCTGCGCAAGTCCGGCCGGTCCGATGGCACCTCCAGAGCTCACTTCACAGGTGGAAATCGGTGCCTTCCTTCTAGCGCTATGTGTTGCGGTCCTCCCCTGCTGTGCTTACGGAAAGTCCCCACAACCGTTGTGTCTGTTTCTTAAGTTCCCTCACAACTCGATTAAATGATGTTCTTCTAATCCTCCGTCCATCCCTGTTGTTCTGGTTGGGACGGCACCCGTTTGACGGGTAGGCTCGGAGCTCTTCCGGGACCCTAGAGTCGCCCCTCTCCACAAGGTGCCCCCCAAGACTTCATAGGTGATTTGTGTGAGACAGCCCGCCTTAAACTGACTGTCCTGCCGCTGTTTAGAGTATTGCTTGAAGCTGAATGTTATGATACTCCCTCGGCATTCCGGCCACCGGTAGTGCGCCTCAGTAGGGTGTTGCTCCGGTCTTACAGCACGACCCCTACTGGTATTCTCCTATTGCTTGATCTCGTTTCTCACTCAGCACAATCTATCTCGCTTCTAGTCCTTTCTTGGGCACCGCCGCTTCCCGGAGCAGGCGCGAACCCGTTACGTTCTTTCCAATGCCAAGCCTCTGTCAGGATCCCACCCCTGACAGAGACCCTACTGTCTCTTCCTCCACAACACCCTCTGCCACCAGGTGTTGCTTCGTCCAATCCAGTCAGCTTTCTGATCTAACTTCCTGCCTGACCCCCAGTTTACCCACTATGGTGGGGAGTGGCCTAATGAATAGCACCCTTAGCTCCCCCCGGAGGCCCAGCTGTGAAATGTATTGGTGTCTGTGATACCTGATCAGATGAACTCCTTCAGTGCCATCGGACGCACCGTAGCTCCCCATAGTGGCGGAGCCACAGTACTGCAACGACCAGGACTCTGGGGCGCTGCACTCCCCCCTGGTTAAACACAGTACTCCGGGACTGGGAAGAAAACAACAATACAAGTTAGCAAAAAGACATACAATTTTGTTGAGTGCAATAACAATAAGCATATTTGAACAGAGCTTCCCTTTATGGGAGGTGAGGACACTTGAACGTTACAAACATGGTAAAATATCATAGCAACATGCTATAATTAACTTTTCTTACCCAACCGGGTATTCTACTAAGTGCAAAAATTGTTGAACAATAATTTAACTTTGCCTTTAAGGACATACACTCTTAATCCACTAAAGACCTTCCTATAATCACATTATAAGGTATTTTAACTTTTTCGTTCTCCTTCTTTAAATCTGCAGGACCGCCTGTCCTATCGGCACCAGACCTACTGCCTCTCCTTTCTGTTACAGGACCGCCCCGTTCAGCCAGGGCCTACTGCCTTTTCAACTACTATACACAGTATAGAACATAACATTACTTTCAGTTTAAGAGCACTAAGTCATCTCTACATGACTCCTATGAGGACTCAGGGTTTACCTTCTATCCTAACTATCTATCAGCATTATCAAAAACATTTTCTATCGAACATTAAACCTTCTCATTATCTTTCTTCCTATCATGCATGCTGGACACCACGTCTATCCCTACGGGTCCACTGCATCCTTCTTCTATCTTTCACCTTTTTCTTCTCAGAGCACATCATCAGTATTTCTTCACATTTAACTAATTAAACACATATAACTTTTCTCATATAAACATTATCATCATTTCCTTTGATCAAGACATTATTGCTTCCTGTCTTAAAGCAATATCACAGTTTAAGCGTAACAAATGAACATCCCCTTTAAGAGGGGACCAAGTCTCTATGAGGTAGCACGCCTTCTCAAGCTACCAGTCCATACTCAGCAAAGGTTCCAGTGTGGTATCTTCACAAAGAGTCCTTTTTGAAGTAGAACCAGTAAGAAGCCCCTTTAAGAAGGTGCAAACTATTTACAAGCAGTTTGTATCATGCACTGTTCATGATTCAGCAGTTCTTTTCAACAATGAGGAAACAGGAAACAAAAGCAAAAGCAGAGGAAGGGATCCCGGGTAAACAAAGGGATCCCTTTAAGAGTTAACCCTAGTCGGGTTTAAAGCAGCAAAAGCAGGGAAACAAACAGTTAACTATGTACAGTTTCAGGTTTCCGAGGTTTAGTTGGACGGCTTCCAGGGCTGCACCTGGCACTTAACCCTTCCTGGCCTGGGAAGAGTGAGGTCCAGGGTTACACCCAGTGCTGGACAAACGCCGTTAATCCGTCTTGCATGTACGGTTAAATCATGCGCAGCGATGGAGGTCTGCGCAGCTTGAGTATGGGCATTTGCTGCAGCAGAGGTAGCGGCTGCTGCAAGATCAGTCACTGGAACGGAATCAGCAGCTGTGGCACTAGCAGTCACTGGAGTGGTGTCGGTCGTCAGGGCAGGGTCGTCCTTCATACCTGCTTCCGATGCGGTCCCTCCGGTGCCGGTCTGCTCCGTCTCCACTGGGGTCTGGAACGCTGGTTGCGGGGCCTTGTGCTGCGACGTTATCATCTCCGTTTGCAGCACCTCGCTTTCCGGCAGGGCCTTGCTTTCTGGCTTCGGAGCGCTGGAACTTCTTACTTGCTCCGGACCAGATGAGGCTGCCGACAGATGTCTGGTGAGGCTCCTGATGATGGCCTTCTTCCACCCGGCCTCAGTGCTCAGCTGCGTCCGCCGGGGTCGGTCGCTGAGCTCGTCCACTCCGGCCTGCAGGAATTCAGCATCAGTGGTGGAGGCCTGGTTGCGGTGCCCCTCCGGGTGACTGGGGGAGTCCTCTGCTCCGACCCCACGCTCCGGCTCCGGGCGGCTCGCCATGGCGTCCTCCATGTCGCTCACTTCTTCTTCCTGGTCCTTTTCCCGCTCTCTCCTTCGTGGGCGGTTTCGTTTTCTCTGTCTCTGCCCACCATTGAGGATCAGGAGGCGGATCTCGGCTGCTGACGGACACGTCCTCAAGGGGCCGAGATATTTAGACTGGGCGGCCATTGTCTTTCGCGCTCTTCAGCTTGTTCACGCCCACTTCCACGCCCTTCTTCTTCTCCTGCGCTCTCCTCAGCGCTGTAATGGCGGCGGTTTTGGCGCGAACTTTTGGCGGCAAGTGACAATCCACAGTCTTCGCAATAAAGTACAGTCCAAGCACAGTAAATCACAGTTCCAAGGCACACATGACCTGATTCTTCAGGCTTAAGTAGATCCTGTTCGTGACGCCAAGTTGTAGCGCCCCCACCGCCGCAGGGCCGAGGGGTTACCCGGTACCGGGCCTCTGAGTCTCTGCTCTGGGGTTGTCACGGCGGCTAGGCCCGGTCCGTGACCCTTCCGTGGGGCGCACAGTCTATAATACGTATAAATGACAGTGGTGGTGCGGTGCAGTAAATAACGAGGACACCAGGTTGCAGTCTCTTTACCTCTTTACTGAAGATCTCTGGGCCCTCAGTCCAGAATACGGTTCACCAGGCTGCGCAAGTCCGGCCGGTCCGATGGCACCTCCAGAGCTCACTTCACAGGTGGAAATCGGTGCCTTCCTTCTAGCGCTATGTGTTGCGGTCCTCCCCTGCTGTGCTTACGGAAAGTCCCCACAACCGTTGTGTCTGTTTCTTAAGTTCCCTCACAACTCGATTACATGATGTTCTTCTAATCCTCCGTCCCTCCCTGTTGTTCTGGTTGGGACGGCACCCGTTTGACGGGTAGGCTCGGAGCTCTTCCGGGACCCTAGAGTCGCCCTTCTCCACAAGGTGCCCCCCAAGACTTCATAGGTGATTTGTGTGAGACAGCCCGCCTTAAACTGACTGTCCTGCCGCTGTTTAGAGTATTGCTTGAAGCTGAATGTTATGATACTCCCTCGGCGTTCCGGCCACCGGTAGTGCGCCTCAGTAGGGTGTTGCTCCGGTCTTACAGCACGACCCCTACTGGTATTCTCCTATTGCTTGATCTCGTTTCTCACTCAGCACAATCTATCTCGCTTCTAGTCCTTTCTTGGGCACCGCCGCTTCCCGGAGCAGGCGCGAACCCGTTACGTTCTTTCCAATGCCAAGCCTCTGTCAGGATCCCACCCCTGACAGAGACCCTCCTGTCTCTTCCTCCACAACACCCTCTGCCACCAGGTGTTGCTTCGTCCAATCCAGTCAGCTTTCTGATCTAACTTCCTGCCTGACCCCCAGTTTACCCACTATGGTGGGGAGTGGCCTAATGAATAGCACCCTTAGCTCCCCCCGGAGGCCCAGCTGTGAAATGTATTGGTGTCTGTGATACCTGATCAGATGAACTCCTTCAGTGCCATCGGACGCACCGTAGCTCCCCATAGTGGCGGAGCCACAGTACTGCAACGACCAGGACTCTGGGGCGCTGCAGTTAAAACTATGATTTTTTCACTTTAAACCTTTTTTAAACACCTCTGATTACTGTGATCATACAACATACAAGCCTCTGATGGCTCTGGTGATGTACTGTACTACTGTAATGCCGTGTATGATCACTGCTTGTCAGTGTAATACTAATACACATGAGATAAGTGTTGGCTGAATGGTCATTTGGCAGATGGCTTTCTCTCCCGACTCCTTCATACACAGAAATATACCAGCTTTCCTGTGGTCTGTATGAGAGAGTCGCCTCCAGACTCCTCTAGAGGGGATTACCTACAGGAAGATCAAACGGATTAGCCTCTGTGTCAAGTACCTTTTTCTCAGCACATGACTTGGGGTTGTGCCTGCAAGGGTTAATCTATCTCCTCTCCCTCAGTCCAGCATTCAACCTCTGTCCTATGCTGCAATGGGAGCATAATTCACACCCGGACACAGTTCACACACCTGCTCATTCACGCTGCCACCACTCACTGAACACACGGGCAATGAGTCCTGGAAATCTTACTGCTACTGTCTCCAATCAGCAGGGTCACACACTGTAAGGGTACTGTCACACAGTGCAATGTTGATCACTACGACGGTACGATTCGTGACGTTCTAGCGATATCCATACGATATCGCAGTGTCTGACACGCAGCAGCGATCAGGGACCCTGCTGAGAATCGTACGTCGTAGCAGATCGTATGGAACTTTCTTTCGTCGCTTGATCACCCGCTGACATCGCTGGATCGTTGTGTGTGACACCGATCCAGCGATGTGTTCGCTTGTAACCAGGGTAAACATCGGGTAACTAAGCGCAGGGCCGCGCTTAGTAACCCGATGTTTACCCTGGTTACCAGCGTAAACGTAAAAAAAACAAACAGTACATACTCACATTCCGGTGTCTGTCCTCCGGCGTCTCAGCTTCTCTGCACTGTGAGCGCCTGCCGGCCGGAAAGCGAGCACAGCGGTGACGCGGTGACGTCACCGCTGTGCTTTCCGGCTATGGCGCTTACACAGTGGAGAGAAGCAGAACGCCGGGGGACAGACACCGGAATGTAAGTATGTACTGTTTGTTTTTTTTACGTTTACGCTGGTAACCAGGGTAAACATCGGGTTACTAAGCGCGGCCCTGCGCTTAGTAACCCGATGTTTACCCTGGTTACCCGGGGACTTCGGCATCGCTCCAGCGCCGTGATTGCACAGTGTGACCGCAGTCTACGACGCTGGAGCGATAATCATACGACGCTGCGACGTCACGAATCGTGCCGTCGTAGCGATCAAAATTGCACTGTGTAACAGTACCCTAAGGCTATGGATTCTTTAGAGCAGAGGTGTCAAATTGCATTCCTCGAGGGCCTCAAACCATGAGTGTTTTCAAGGTTTCCTTAGCATTCCACAAGGTGCTGGAATCATTCTGTGCAGTTGATTAAATTATCACCTGTGCAATACAAGGAAATCCTGAAAACATGACCTGTTTGCGGCCCTCGAGGAATGCAGTTTGACACCTCTGCTTTAGACAATACAAGGCTTATTAAGGTTTTAAGCTTTAATAGAAAAGGTACAGTGCTTACAATGAAATATATCAAAATATGGAAATAAAAAGTGACATACAAATATGTCTATTTTAAAATAGAAGGGAGAAAACTTACAGAAATATCAAACTTTGCAGTCTGGTATTCTTCCCCTGAGGGGGGGAGGGATATGGAACGAATCACACCAGCTTGGCTGTCCCTCACTGTGAACAGCTTTCTATGTGTAAAGGCCTAATTTATAGAGTCAACCTGGAGGCCCGATTTCTAGACCAGCCTCTCAAATTAATATTCTAATCCTTGGTTTGTGACTGGATCCTGGCTATTTTACCAATGAGTACATTATTATTCTTTGAACACACTTCGTGTAATCTTTCTTTCTCAGAGTAAATATACAGTGTCATGCTGCAATTGGTATGTCTGTTCAAAGGAGTCAGAAGGTGTGAAGTGTTTCAAATTCTGTGTGTGTTCACAGCAAAACCCCCTGGCGTTACTGGAGCCAGGAAGCTGCCTTTCTCAGGATAACATATGTTGCGATCTTTGTGAAGGCTGCAGTCTCAGGACAGATGTTAATTTACTTCTGGTCATACATCCATACATATACATATTTCACTACACTCTGAAATTCAGGATGCCAGATCCTTCTCTGGCCTGACATCATCAAATACATTATATAGTCAACCAAACCCCTCGAAATCAGTGCTTTCATGTAACTTTAGTCTAATGTGTATGAGGGCGCTAAAAGGTAACTTATTGGACACTGCCTCTGGCCCAGCCTAGTAGACCTTCGTACATTGCAGGCCCAGACACCATTATTAGGCATGTAAGTATCATAGTAACTAGGCCGCCTCATACTATCAAGTGCTTGGGGGAGGAGGGCATTCAGGCAAACTCTATCACACCTTTTTAAATGCCATGCTTGCTTTTGGCAGCTGCAAGTGGTTAAACTGCCAGGGTTTTTGTTGCAACCGCACCTGTGCAGTCCCTGCTGTGTACATCTATGTTCTGGGGCCCAAAAGAGTTAACATAGTAACATAGTTAGTAAGGCCGAAAAAAGACATTTGTCCATCCAGTTCAGCCTATATTCCATCATAATAAATCCCCAGATCTACGTCCTTCTACAGAGCCTAATAATTGTATGATACAATATTGTTCTGCTCCAGGAAGACATCCAGGCCTCTCTTGAACCCCTCGACTGAGTTCGCCATCACCACCTCCTCAGGCAAGCAATTCCAGATTCTCACTGCTCTAACAGAAAAGAATCCTCTTCTATGTTGGTGGAAAAACCTTCTCTCCTCCAGACGCAAAGAATGCCCCCTGGTGCCCGTTACCTTCCTTGGTATAAACAGATCCTCAGCGAGATATTTGTATTGTCCCCTTATATACTTATACATGGTTATTAGATCGCTCCTCAGTCGTCTTTTTTCTAGACTAAATAATCCTAATTTCGCTAATCTATCTGGGTATTGTAGTTCTCCCATTCCCTTTATTAATTTTGTTGCCCTCCTTTGTACTCTCTCTAGTTCCATTATATCCTTCCTGAGCACCAGTCCCCAAAACTGGACACAGTACTCCATGTGCGGTCTAACTAGGGATTTGTACAGAGGCAGTATAATGCTCTCATCATGTGTATCCAGACCTCTTTTAACCCCTTCACCCCCGGAGCTTTTTCCGTTTTTCCGTTTTCGTTTTTCGCTCCCCTCCTTCCCAGAGCCATAACTTTTTTATTTTTCTGTCAATTTGGCCATGTGAGGGCTTATTTTTTGCGGGACGAGTTGTACTTTTGAACGACATCATTGGTTTTACCATGTCGTGTACTAGAAAACGGGAAAAAAATTCCAAGTGCAGTGAAATTGCAAAAAAAGTGCAATCCCACACTTGTTTTTTGCTTGCCTATTTTGCTAGGTTCACTAAATGCTAAAACTGACCTGCCATTATGATTCTCCAGGTCAGTACGAGTTCATAGACACCTAACATGACTAGGTTCTTTTTTACCTAAGTGGTGAAAAAAAATTCCAAACTTTGCAAAAAAATAAATAAATAAAATTGCGCCATTTTCCAATACCCGTAGCGTCTCCATTTTTCGTGATCTGGGGTCGGGTGAGGGCTTATTTTTTGCGTGCCGAGCTGGCATTTTTAATGATAGCATTTTGGTGCAGATACGTTCTTTTGATCGCCCGTTATTGCATTTTAATGCAATGTCGTGGCGACCAAAAAAACGTAAATCTGGCGTTTCGATTTTTTTTTTCATTACGCCGTTTAGCGATCAGGTTAATGCTTTTTTTTTATTGATAGATCGGGCGATTCTGAACGCGGCGATACCAAATATGTGTAGGTTGGGTTTTTTTTTTATTGATTTATTTTGATTGGGGCGAAAGGGGGGTGATTTAAACTTTTATATTTTTTTTATTTTTTTCACATTTTTTTTAACTTTTTTTTTTAACTTTTACCATGCTTCTATAGCCTCCATGGGAGGCTAGAAGCAGGCACAGCCCGATCGGCTCTGCTACATAACAGCGATCATCAGATCGCTATTATGTAGCTAAAATGCAGGTGTGCTGTGAGCGCCGACCACAGGGGGGCGCTCACAGCCACCGGCGATCAGTAACCATAGAGGTCTCCAGGACCTCTATGGTTACAATATACAAGCATCGCCGACCTCCGATCATGTGACGGGGGTCGGCGATGCGCTCATATCCGGCCGCACGGCCGGATGCGGTAGTTAAATGCCGCTGTCTGAGTTTGACAGCGGCATTTAACTAGTTAATAGCGGCGGGTGATCGCGATTTCACCCGCCGCTATTGCGCGCACATGTCAGCTGTAAAAAACAGCTGACATGTCGCGACTTTGATGTGCGCTCACCGCCGGAGCGCACATCAAAGCGGGGGTCCCGACATGTGACGTACTATTCCGTCACATGTCGGGAAGGGGTTAATGCACCCCATGATCCTGTTTGCCTTGGCAGCTGCTGCCTGGCACTGGCTGCTCCAGGTAAGTTTATCATTAACTAGGATCCCCAAGTCCTTCTCCCTGTCAGATTTACCCAGTGGTTTCCCCTCCCATGTGTAATGGTGATATTGATTCCTTCTTCCCATGTGTATAACCTTACATTTATCACTGTTAAACCTCATCTGCCACCTTTCAGCCCAAGTTTCCAACTTATCCAGATCCATCTGTAGCAGAATACTATCTTCTCTTGTATTAACTGCTTTTCATAGTTTTGTATCATCTGCAAATATCAATATTTTACTGTGTAAACCTTCTACCAGATCATTAATGAATATGTTGAAGAGAACAGGTCCCAATACCGACCCCTGCGGTACCCCACTGGTCACAGCGACCCAGTTAGAGACTATACCATTTATAACCACCCTCTGCTTTCTATCACTAAGCCAGTTACTAACCCATTTACACACATTTTCCCCCAGACCAAGCATTCTCATTTTGTGTACCAACCTCTTGTGCGGCACGGTAATAAGATTGCTGCTACACAGCAGAATTGCAGGTGTGCTGTGAGCGCCGTCCACAGGGTGGCGCTCACAGCTACCGAGGATCAGTAACCATAGAGGTCTCAAGGACCTCTATGGTTACCTTCCTGACACATCGCCGACCCCCAATCATGTGACGGGGGTCGGCGATGACGTCATTTCCGGCCGCCCGGCCGGATGCGGTAGTTAAATGCCGCTGTCTGCGTTTGACAGCGGCATTTAACTAGTTAATGGGCGCGGGCGGATCGCGATTCCGCTCGCGCTCATTGCGCGCACATGTCAGCTGTACAAAACAGCTGACATGTCGCGGCTTTAAGGTGGGCTCGCCGCCGGAGCCCACCTTAAAGCGGGGGTTCTGCCAGCTGACGTACTATTCCGTCAGCTGGCAGAAAGGGGTTAA
Organism: Ranitomeya variabilis; assembly: GCF_051348905.1. NCBI lineage: Eukaryota > Metazoa > Chordata > Amphibia > Anura > Dendrobatidae > Ranitomeya > Ranitomeya variabilis. Next base: position 737,061,774 of record NC_135235.1, on the reverse strand, counting down.
GGGGCCTACATTTTCAGTTTTTATTCTTTTACTATTGATATAGTTGAAGAACAGTTTGGGATTAGTTTTACTCTCCTTAGCAATGTGCTTCTCTGTTTCCTTTTTGGCAGCTTTAATTAGTTTTTTAGATAAAGTATTTTTCTCCCTATAGTTTTTTAGAGCTTCAATGGTGCCATCCTGCTTTAGTAGTGCAAAGGCTTTTTTTTTATTGTTAATTGCCTGTCTTACTTCTTTGTTTAGCCACATTGGGTTTTTCCTATTTCTAGTCCTTTTATTCCCACAAGGTATAAACCGCTTACAGTGCTTATTTAGGATGTTCTTAAACATTTTCCATTTATTATCTGTATTCTTATTTCTGAGGATATTGTCCCAGTCTACCAGATTAAGGGCATCTTAATTTTTTTTTTAAACAATTGTTTATTGTGTGAAAAATAAAATGTGTCTTCTGCTTTTTCCATGTTTTTTTCTTTTTACAAGAATTGTTGGAACCAATTTTCTTTAGAAACATTTTAAAGGGAAGGTGCCACCAGTTTTCTTGTACTTTGTTTTTTTTTGTGAAATTAAGCTTAAAATAGTAATTAAATTGTATTAATGCAATGTTTGCAAACATTTCTATATGAAAAATATTATATATTTTCTTACAAATATATATAATTACCACTTGGGGGAGCATTTTCCGTTTTAGACCTCAAGCAGCTATATCAAAAAACATTTGCAACAAAGCAAAAAAGATGTATCAGTTGTAAGGCAGTGACCGGTGTCATATGCGAGGGTCGCTATGTATCCCCCAGGATGTGCTTAGAAGCATATTAGATCCGCTGGAGTGCCCTGTGCTCACAGCAGGTTTGCCTGTGAGACACAGGGAAGAATAAAAGTGAGTGTGAACTGGATCAAGTTATTTGACCCAGAAATTATTCAGGAAAACCCGGTATGGGCTTTTATTTTTGAAACGGACTGCAGGAAGGTAGTGGGGCTGGTCCGTTTCCTCCAGCCCAGATCTTATAGTGGCCCATGGCCATAGAATCTGGAGGAAAGAAAAAAAAAACCCCTGCAAGAGAGTTTGGGTGTGTCAGTATTGGTCTGGGAGTCAGACCTAGCAGGAGCTTTATGAGGAGCTCTGTCCGTGTGGTGCAACACGGGCCAGGCAGAGCCTGAAAAGCCTGACACCCCAGCTTACACGGTGGTGTAATACGTTCACGGCAACGGATTGTGGACTGTTGTTATTTTTCCCGGCTGCATACCGAAGGACTTGTTTGCTTACTTTTTCCGGTTTGTGAGTATGCTGTGAAATAAACAAGACTTTATTTGAACTTTATATGTGTCACTGCCTATTCACTGCACAGCAAGGACATCGCTACATCACATATGGTGGAGAATGCGGGCAGTGTGAATTAAGGCATACCCCAACACCATTTGCATGTCTGTTATTAAGCCTGCTACATTACAATTCAGGCCTACAGACAAAATGGAGGAGATCCTGAGGCAGCTGGTCCTCACACAGCAACAACAGCAACAACAGCAACAAACTAATAACCTGTTACTGCAGCAAATTACAGCCCTGCGTGAGGCACCTCCAGCACCGAACCCGGAACGTTGTGATGCCCGAGACAAGGTCCGCTCCGCTTTGAGGAAACTGAGTCCGGAAGATGACGTGGAAGCTTTCCTCACCATCTATGAGCGCACGGCAGAGCGGGAGAATCTGCCAGCAGCACAGTGGGCTGAAGTTGTGGCTCCGTTCTTGAGGGGTGATGCGCTAAAGGTCTACTTTGACCTCAGTCGGGAGGATGCCCAGGACTATTCCAAGCTAAAAGGTGAGATCCTTGCCCGACTGGGGGTTAATACTTATGTGAGAGCTCAACGGGTGTTTTCTTGGACTTTTGTGGAAGCCCAGCCTGCCCGGTCTAAGATTTTTGACTTACTGCAGCTTGTGAAACGGTGGCTCCAACCTGAGACTTTAACCACAAGTCAGATAGTGGTGAGGGTGGTGATCGACCGACTGGTGAGGGCTCTGCCAGCAGCCATACAGCGTTGGGTGGGTCAAGGGGACCCGGGTACCCTAGACCAGGTTGTAGGTCTGATAGAGCGATATAAGGCCACCCAGGACTTTATACGGGACACTGCTCCGCTTCGGCTGTCACGAAAGGCTCCGCCAGCTCAGGAGTCTGAGAAAAGTCCACGACCCTCCACTGGGACAAAACCGGACCGAGTCCGTGCTGAGGGGTTGTCTCGGAAGGAGAGTGACCACAGACCTGTGTCCCCTAAACTGGCCCCAAGGTTACCTTGTGCCAGTGTCATTACGTGTTGGCGGTGCCAAGAACCTGGACATGTGGTTGCTAATTGCCCCCTAACAACAACCCATGGACTGCGGGTTTACCCGCCGGGTGTCTATGTATGCCCAGCCAGTCTGCATTGCCACTACAGACCCTGCCGGTACCAAACCTCGGCTGTGCAGAGTACTCGATAACGGGTACCAGATGGATGCTCTCTTGGACTCGGGGAGCTTGGTGACCCTCGTACACGGGTCCCTGGTTGCTGGGGACAGTCCTAATGGACGAAAGGTGGGGGTAGTGTGCATACATGGGGACCTCTGAGAGTACCGGACTGCGGAGGTCACATTCTCCACCCCATGTGGAGAGATAAAACATGTGGTGGGAGTGGTAAAGACTCTTCCGTATGGGACTGTGATGGGACTTGCCCTTGTTCTGGTCCCTCTGGGAGACCAGAGTTAACCCTCTCAGGGTAAAAAGCATTCCGGGTGCAGAACCCGAAGATCCCGAGTCAGGGACACCTGCCGTAGGGGTCGCCACGATAGGGACAGTGTGTAATCCCGATAGGTTTTCCCTAGAGGTGTTGGCAGAAGTGGAAGAGAATCCACCAATTCATGAGCTGGAGGTGTCATCTGGTAAGTTTGGGACTGCCCAGCTCCAGGATCCCACTCTGACCCGGGCAAGGGACAGAGTAATAGAGGTAAATGGGGTTGCACAACAACCTGGTGCAGAAAAGGAGTTTCCCCGGATGATGATCAACCAGGAGTTACTGTACAGGGTTGATAAAATCCGGGATGAGGTGGTGGAACAACCTGTAGTGCCCCAACCCTATCGTCGGGCGGTGCTCGACATGGCTCACACTCACATGTTGGGGGGGGGCACTTGGGGGCCAAAAAAAGTTAGAGCGCATATTACAGAGGTTTTTTTGGCCTGGTGTCTACGCTGAGGTTAAAAAGTACTGTGACACATGTCCCGAGTGTCAACTAACCTCACCCACCACGAACTACCGGAGTCCATTAGTGCCTTTACCCATCATAGAAGTACCTTTTGAGCGGATAGCGATGGATCTGGTAGGACCAATAGTAAAATCCGCCCGGGGCCACCAGCACATATTAGTAGTTGTAGACTACGCCACCCGGTATCCAGAGGCAATACCGCTCCGGCACACTTCGGCTAAACTTATAGCCCGTGAACTGTTTGCCATGTTTTGTCGCCTTGGGCTTCCCAAGGAGATCCTTACAGATCAGGGAACCCTTTTATGTCTAAAGTGACTAGGGAGCTTTGTAAATTGCTCCAAATTAAACAGTTACGTACGTCAGTGTACCATCCACAAACCAATGGGTTGGTCGAGAGGTTTAATAAGACCCTCAAGGCCATGCTCAAAAAGGTGGTCGCCAAGGATGGGAAGGATTGGGATGTTATTGCCATATTTAATGTTCGCCATACGTGAGGTACCGCAGGCGTCCACGGGGTTCTCTCTGTTTGAGCTATTGTATGGCAGGCACCCGAGGGGACTGCTGGATGTAGCCAAAGAGACGTGGGAACAGGAGCCCACTCCACATAAGAGTGTTATCGAGTATGTGGCAAGTATGCAGGATCGGATTGCGGTCGTGCAACCCATAGTAAAGGAGCATCTGTTGGATGCCCAGGCCGCTCAGAGCCGTACATATAATAAAAGGGCCACGGTCAGGACCTTTAAAGAAGGAGACCGGGTGTTGGTACTACTACCCACCCCAGAGAGTAAACTCATGGCCAAGTGGCAAGGGCCTTATAAGATACGGGGGAAGGTGGGGGAAGTGAATTGCAAAGTGTACCAACCCGGGAAAAGAAAACCCGAGCAGCTGTACCATGTAAACCTGCTAAAGGCCTGGAAGGACCGAGAATGTTTGGTCACAGAAGCAACTACGGTCATACAATCGGAGGTCCCTCTGGCACTCACCAAGGACACAGCTGGGTGTGAGGTAAAAGTCAATGATGACCTCACAAAACAGCAGCGGCGGGAGGCTCGAGCTTTGGTACAGCAGAATATGGATGTATTCTCAGAGCTGCCGGGGCGAACCTCAGTGATTCAGCATGACATTGTCACTGAGCCCCGGGTAAAGGTGCGGATGAAACCCTACCGAGTGCCAGAAGCCCGAAGACAAGCCATCGCGGCCGAGGTAAAGCAAATGCTTCAGTTGGGAGTCATTGAGGAGTCCCGAAGTGAGTGGGCTAGCCCCATTGTACTAATACCAAAACCTGATGGGTCATTACGCTTCTGTAATGACTTTAGGAAGTTAAATGAAGTGTCAAAATTTGACCTGTATCCCATGCCACGGGTGGACGAGCTAATTGAGAGACTGGGGAAGGCACAGTACTTCACGCTGGATCTCACGAAAGGTTACTGGCAGGTTCCCTTAACAGAGTCAGCGTAAGAAAAGACTGCTTTTATAACCCCAGAGGGTCTCTTTCAATACGTTGTCTCACCTTTTGGGTTACATGGGGCTCCGGCCACATTCCAGAGGCTGATGGACATTGTGTTAGCGCCACATAGAGATTACGCGTCGGCCTATTTGGATGACATAGTCATCTTTAGTACCGACTGGGATACCCATCTGTCCCAGGTACAAGAAGTGCTGGAGTCTCTTAGAGCCGCAGGGTTAACAGCAAACCCAAAGAAATGCGCAATAGGTCTCACGGAAGCCCGGTACTTAGGATACGTGATCGGCCGAGGGGTGATCAAACCTCAAGTGAACAAAATTGAGGCCATTCAAAACTGGCCCAAGCCCTTAAGTACCAAACAAGTGAGGGCATTCCTTGGCATCATTGGGTATTACCGTCGATTTATACCCAATTTTGCTGGTAAATCGGCATCCCTAACGGACCTGTTAAAAGGGAAGAAAACGGTGATGGTCAAGTGGAATCCTCAAGCAAAGGAAGCTTTCCAGTCTCTGAAGTCGGCGTTGTGTGGACAGCCGGTCCTCATCAGCCCCGACTTCAAGAAAACCTTTATTGTGCAAACCGATGCCTCAGAGGTAGGCTTAGGAGCGGTGCTGTCGCAAGAGGTGAACGGGGATGAGCATCCAGTCACCTATTTAAGCAGGAAACTGACCCCGGCAGAGAAAGATTATAGCGTAGTGGAGAAGGAGTGCTTGGCGATTAAATGGGCCTTGGAGTCCCTACGCTACTATTTGCTCGGGCGTCAGTTTCGGTTGGTAACGGACCATTCACCCCTTGTCTGGATGAGAAATGCAAAAGAGAGGAATGCCGAGTCACCAGATGGTTCTTGTCCCTACAAAACTTCAGCTTCTCTGTGGAACATCGGGCTGGGAAATCACAGGGAAATGTGGATGCCCTGTCATGGGCACCATGTATGCTGACAAATGTTCAACCCCACAAGGCAGTGACCGGTGTCATATGCGAGGGTCGCTATGTATCCCCCAGGATGTGCTTAGAAGCATATTAGATCCGCTGGAGTGCCCTGTGCTCACAGCAGGTTTGCCTGTGAGACACAGGGAAGAATAAAAGTGAGTGTGAACTGGATCAAGTTATTTGACCCAGAAATTATTCAGGAAAACCTGGTATGGGCTTTTATTTTTGAAACGGACTGCAGGAAGGTAGTGGGGCCGGTCCGTTTCCTCCAGCCCAGATCTTATAGTGGCCCATGGCCATAGAATCTGGAGGAAAGAAAAAAAAAAACCCTGCAAGAGAGTTTGGGTGTGTCAGTATTGGTCTGGGAGTCAGACCTAGCAGGAGCTTTATGAGGAGCTCTGTCCATGTGGTGCAACACGGGCCAGGCAGAGCCTGAAAAGCCTGACAGCCCAGCTTACACGGTGGTGTAATACGTTCACGGCAACGGATTGTGGACTGTTGTTATTTTTCCCGGCTGCATACCGAAGGACTTGTTTGCTTACTTTTTCCGGTTTGTGAGTATACTGTGAAATAAACAAGACTTTATTTGAACTTTATATGGGTCACTGCCTATTCACTGCACAGCAAGGACATCGCTACATCACACAGTCCAAAAAATATCAACAACATTTTAAACTTTATTATTAAAACAGGTATAGGCACAGATGTAGGGACAAACCATGTGTAAATTGCTGCTAAGCATCAAGGCACGCAACACCTCCTAGAAACCCCAAGAATGTAAATGTAAAAAAAATCATTTCCTTAATAGGAGTGCAGAATATTTTGCCACAGTTAGTAACATGATAAAGATACCGCAGAATTATTAAAAATATGTATGGCACTGTTGCTGCATATATAATCCTATAAATCAAATGCAGGTATAAGTCTCACAAGATTGCAGATAGCTATAACATCATCATTATTTGCTGCATGTTTCCACTACCATAATGTAGTGCAACTCGCCCAATTAGACGGCCATCATATTACCTGAAACTAGTAATGACCGCGGCTCAAGGGGGAATCCAGAGCGGTGTGTGTGCCCGCTCAAGCAGCTATAGAAAGACTTACCAGCTTTCCTGTTAGCTGAAACATTGGGGCAGTAACTGCTGACCTCACCATTTCCCTCCCCTTTTGGGTTGTCTAGTATCCCTGGGGCAAAATGAAGAGTGACATCACAGGGCAGCACCATTTTGTGTGTGACTGCCCTGTTATCTGCCATCACCAGCAGTTACTGTCTCTCTCTCTCCCATCAGTCTCTCACCCAGATTACATGATTCTCTCACCCCCCTCCACAATGTCTGGCCATTCACTGCAGACCTGCAGCTCCTTATCTTACTGAGGGATGAATCACAACTCCTGCCCAGCAGCTGAAAGCTCCTGTTCTGATAATGCTAATGGTACACTGTTCCTCCTTGATGTCTCTGATATTCTGCCTGTACTTTTCTCCTGCATTTTATTCCCCTCAGCCATCAATCTAGGATCTATTCTGCTGGAAGCAGTGCTGCTTATATTAGAAGATCTGAGGGCTTCATGAATATGGCAGCAGAATAGTGATGAGCGAGTATACTCGTTGCTCTGGTGATCTTCAAGTATTTGTTAGTGTTCGGAGATTTAGTTTTCATCGCCTCAGCTGCATGATTTCAGTCTTCTAGCCAGACTGAATACATGTTGGAATTCCCTAACAAACAGGCTTTCCTCACATGTATTCAGCCTGGCTAGCAGTCGTAAATCATGCAGCTGAGGCGATGAAAACGAAATCTCCGAACACTAATAAATACTCGGAGATCACCCAAGCAGTGCTCGGGAAAAGCCGAGCAACGAGTATACTCGCTCATCACTACAGCAGAACACTCCCACTACTGTGAATTGTGAAAACCACAGAGGCGTGCCCAGTTCACAGCAGTGACAATTTTTGTTAGAATAGATAGGGTCCACGTCAGTCTGTTCTCTCCTTTGACCATGGGGTGCCGTATTATGACACTGAAAGTGTCGTGCTGCTACTGTGAAAGCAAGAGGTCATCCTCAAGTGCCTTCTTTAAACTCCTATAACACACGAAATATGTTTAAAATGCAATCAAAACTTGGTTATAACAGCATGTTATGCTACATTACATTGATTTATTAATGATCTACAAACGCGGTATCTTCCCTTTAATATCTTTTTTTCTGGTGTTTTTCTTGTAATATAGGAAATCCTAAGACCAGAAATAAACCCCATAAAACACTGTACATGGAGACTTTGAGATCACATAATATCTGTCCGTTGTGTTTGTGGAAACAAAAAAGCTTTTAAAAGCCTCATCATGAAATAGTTATTTCTCAAGTCACGTGTAATGAATATCTCCTGCAGTATTGCTAATGCCGATTCCAGTGTCGGTAAATGAGACAAGAATTAGCGTTATGGAAGATGAGACTATGAGGAACGTATTCAGCTGCCGACTCCAAGGAAGAAACTGCTTGTTGTCTGTGGCCTAAAATATACAGGTTTTATTAGTAGATGTAAAGAAGAAAACTAAATATTGTAAAATAATAAATCTCATATGTTTCCCTTATTATCTCCAGTAATTGTATTATTACACAGGATTTTTAAGATGTTACATCATCTCATCTTCTTCTCATTCAGGTCTCTACAACATCGGATCCTCTCAGTGAAGATCTTCTATATAAGAGAATTTTCCTGATTTACCCATCAAGGATGGATATGGACAGAGACAAGATGGCGGAGAGGATATTACACCTCACCCTAGAGATCCTCTTCCGGCTTACTGGAGATGTGAGAGATTCTGATGATGTCACATTACATCATTCTTATCTATGGAAATAACAAATGGACAGAACAAGAGAGGTGAGGACTCTGGAAATGTCTGTAGTGAGATTTATTAATGTGTCTCTCCATAACCAGGATTACACAGTAGTGAAGAAGACCTCTAGTGAGCGCTGTCAAGACCCTGTGTCTGAAGGATGCAGAAGACCCCTGAGCCCAATCACAGGGCCTCCACCTCACCTCCTGATACATGAGGACATCAATGACCAGAAGATCCTAGAACTCACCTACAAGATGATTGAGCTGCTGACTGGAGAGGTGGGAATGCTGGGACATTATACAGTAACAATATGAAGGGATCGGGGGGATGATGGTATCATTGTATGTGTCAGGTTCCTATAAGGTGTCAGGATGTCGCTGTCTATTTTTCCATGGAGGAGTGGGAATATTTACAAGGTCACAAAGATGTCATGATGGAGGTTCCCCAGCCCCTCACATCACAAGGTAATAGACAGGATTAAATACACATATAATTATCTGTATGTAAAGAATGAATTCAGTCCCTGTTTCTGTTTCCTCCAGATCCATCCAGTAAGAGGGCAACACCAGAGAGATGTCCCCTTTCTCTTCCACAGGACTATAAACAAGGAGATCCCAATGCTCATGATTATCAGGTAGATGGAGAGAAGGTGTCATGAGATCTCCCCTTTGATGTGTAGACGAGAGTGAAGGTCTTGTGTTCAGTGTTGCTTTATTCACCAGTATTATGTCTTATACTTGGGCAATGAGAGCAGTGGAGATGGCAGAATTAGAGCTGATCATAGATGTGACTTCTCCATCTGTCTGTGACTTTTACAATATTTGTTTCAGGGTGAAGATCTGACCCATATTAATACTACAGAGACATATGTGAGGGGTGATGAGCGGTGTAAAGAGGAGATTCCCACGTATGACAACCCAGGTGAGTAGTAACCACTAAATGCAGAGAAGTCACAGATTCTTCTCAGTCATCGGCTGTGGCTAGTGATGAGCGAATATACTCGTTACTCGAGAGTTCCCTAGCATGCTCGGGTGACCTCCGGGTATTTTTTAGTTACATAGTTACATAGTTATTAAGGTTGAAGGAAGACTGTAAGTCCATCTAGTTCAACCCATAGCCTAACCTAACATGCCCTAACATGTTGATCCAGAGGAAGGCAAAAAAAACCCATGTGGCAAAGAGTAACTCCACCATGGGGAAAAAAATTCCTTCCCGACTCCACATACGGCAATCAGACTAGTTCCCTGGATCAACGCCTTATCAAGGAATCTAGTGTATATACCCTGTAACATTATACTTTTCCAGAAAGGTATCCAGTCCCCTCTTAAATTTAATTAATGAATCACTCATTACAACATCATACGGCAGAGAGTTCCATAGTCTCACTGCTCTTACAGTAAAGAATCCGCGTCTGTTATTATGCTTAAACCTTCTTTCCTCCAGACGTAGAGGATGCCCCCTTGTCCCTGTCTCAGGTCTATGATTAAAAAGATCATCAGAAAGGTCTTTGTACTGTCCCCTCATATATTTATACATTAAAATAAGATCACCCCTTAGTCTTCGTTTTTCCAAACTAAATAGCCCCAAGTGTAATAACCTATCTTGGTATTGCAGACCCCCCAGTCCTCTAATAACCTTGGTCGCTCTTCTCTGCACCCGCTCCAGTTCAGCTATGTCTTTCTTATACACCGGAGACCAGAACTGTGCACAGTATTCTAAGTGTGGTCGAACTAGTGACTTGTATAGAGGTAAAGTTCTCCTCATGAGCATCTATGCCTCTTTTAATACATCCCATTATTTTATTTGCCTTTGTAGCAGCTGCCTGACACTGGCCATTGAATATGAGTTTGTCATCCACCCATATACCCAGGTCTTTTTCATTGACGGTTTTGCCCAGAGTTTTAGAATTAAGCACATAGTTATACATCTTATTACTTCTACCCAAGTGCATGACCTTACATTTATCCCCATTAAAGCTCATTTGCCATTTATCAGCCCAAGCTTCTAGTTTACATAAATCATCCTGTAATATAAAATTGTCCTCCCCTGTATTGATTACCCTGCAGAGTTTAGTGTCATCTGCAAATATTGAAATTCTACTCTGAATGCCCCCTACAAGGTCATTAATAAATATGTTAAAAAGAAGAGGGCCCAATACTGACCCCTGTGGTACCCCACTGCTAACCGCAACCCAGTCCGAGTGTGCTCCATTAATAACCACCCTTTGTTTCCTATCCCTGAGCCAGCTCTCAACCCACTTACACATATTTTCCCCTATCCCCATTACTCTCATTTTATGTAACAACCTTTTGTGTGGCACCGTATCAAAAGCTTTGGAAAAGTCCATATACACTACGTCCACTGGGTTCCCTTGGTCCAGTCTGGAACTTACCTCTTCATAGAAGCTGATCAAATTAGTCTGACATGAACGGTCCCTAGTAAACCCGTGCTGATACTGGGTCATAAGGTTATTCCTCTTCAGATACTCCAGTATAGTATCCCTTAGAATGCCCTCCAGGATTTTACCCACAGTAGAGGTTAAGCTTACTGGCCTATAATTACCGAGTTCAGTTTTTGCCCATTTTTTGAATATTGGCACCACATTTGCTATACGCCAGTCCTGTGCTCGGAGATTTAGTTTTCCTCCCCTCAGCTGAATGATTTACATCTCTTAGCCAGCTTGATTACATGTGGCAACCCCCACATGTACTTATGCTGGCTAACAGATGTAAATCATTCAGCTGCGGCAATGAAAACTAAATCTACAAGCACTAAAAAATACTCGGAGGTCACCCGAGCTTGCTAGGGAAATCTCTAGTAAAGCGTATATTCGCTCATCACTAGCTGTGGCTGCTTTATCGGTGGTGTAGTCCGGCCATATTACCATGATCACCATTTTGCCTCTAGACCACAAAATTCTCCTCCACCCAAAACTGTTTAAATGACTTTGGGCATTGAAAGCCCTTTTATATATAGAACTTACCACCTGGAGGATTCACCTACCCCCTGAGATTAGAAGATGCTGACCATTACCTGCTCAGATCTGTAAACTACAAAGCCAAATGACAGAGCACATAGAATGTGCTGATAAGTTAGAAAATCACTTGAAAAAAGTATTATGGGCCTGTAAGAGAAAGCGGAGGGTATTTAAGCAGTTGGCTTCCTAGAATCCTGGTATCTCATTGGCTGAATCTACCTTCTCTCCCTTCTGTGCTGCTGAATGTGATCATATGGTCCCTACAAGACCAGGTCCAGTCTTTCTGGCCAAACTTTGCTTTTATGATCGACAACATTAAATGTGCAGTGAGGCCAAGTGTGAATTTCTGTACAATAACAGCAGAGTTTCTTTTTATCCTGACTTTTCAATTTGTATTAAAACTAATTTCAAGGAGGATTGTGATCAACTACAGGAAAAACATTACTCCTGTGCCATGATATATCTCTAAGCTGTGCGCGGCTGACGGGTGTAATATGAATTTATTCACGCCTGCAGGAGATGTGTTGGCATGGCTCAAGCTCTGGTTTCATGGAATCACTCCACATCATAAATTACATTGTTTTCGATCATAAGTAATTCAGATTACTGCACAATCTCTCCTGAAATGTGAGCAATATTATTTTCTCTAATCTTCTGGTCAGGACTCCTAGTAGCTCCAATGGTGCACCATAAATGAGTGCATCTCTGGTTTACTGTTGGAGTTCTCCCCTCGTACATACATTGTTGTTGGGGATGTAACATAGAATAAAAACATGTATTTTTTTACCTGTTCATTCTGTATGCTAGTTTCATTGTGGTGGGATTGTCCTGCATCACTTATGTGAGTCTGTAACTCTATGATAGTCTTAAAAATAGCTATTAATCTCCTCTTCCAAATGTCTAAGATCGAAATTTAAAGTGAACCTATCATAAGCTAATACAGATCCATATGTAATCAGAGCACCACATAAAGCCCTGCCCACAGGCCGCCCACAGCTCCACCCCGAAGCACAAGAATCTCAATAACTGAAAACTATAAATACAGATTTATAACCACAAGACAGATTTCATCAACCAATCAGTAATCAGTATAACGGCGACAACCTGTCACATTCTGTAGGTTACTGTGTACAATCCTGCTGTCCTGTTCCCTTTAAGACATCTCAGCTCTGCACTATTATCCACAGTTCTCTTTAAATGTGTAATATTTCTTCTTGAAACTCATCTGACAGAAAATATTGGACCTTACGATAGTTTAGATTGTGAAGTCACCGAGACCCATACTCTAATTACACCAGAGACTTATCACCACTATCACCACTAGTTAGGCTAGGTTCACATTGCGTTAGGGCAATCCGTTTAGCGCTAGCGCTAGCGGATTGCGCTAACGCAATGTATTTTTATGGATCGCGTTTGTGGGTCGCGTTAACGTCCCCGCTCTCGCAGATCCCCGATCTGCGAGAGCGGGGAACGGACCTCGGGCGCGCCGCGGACGCTGCAAGCAGCGTCCGAGGCGCGTCACAGAAGAACGGCACATCACTAGCGCGAGCCGAAAAAGGCACGCGCTAGTGATGCGCTGCTGGCGAAATTAACATTGCTGTCAATGGGTGCGCTAACGGACCCGTTGCACGGCGTTAATTGCGACATTTTCGCCGTGCAACGCTGTCCGTTAGCGATCACCCATTAACGCAATGTGAACCCAGCCTAACTCATTTATTACTGATGAAGACTGTTGAGTTTGATCACTTCAGTAGATGTGTAATTGTCTATAGTCACAGTATTCGACTACAGTAGTGTCCAAAATACTCTGATTTAACCTCTTCCCGCAGCCAGTTTTGTGTTTTTAATCAGGCCCCATTTTTAAAATCTGACGTGTGGTGATAACTTTGGAATTATTCACAAAGGATAATAGAAAACAAATGGATCTAACAAATTATTTTCCAACTTCGCACAATACCCTACATACAATTGTAGGCTACTGTCTGGGCAAATAGCAGTATTCAGAAGGGAAGGAACGCCATTTAGGCTGGTTTCACATTTGCATTGGGCAGAGCAGCGGAGGGCTGCGTAGTTCCTCCGTTAAGACCCGCCCACTGCTGCGCCTCTTCCATTCAGCTCTGCTTACGTCGGCATGCGTCCTGCGCACCTATCTTTAACAATGGGTACGCAGGCCATGCGAATGTAAGCAGATGCCTCCGCGTGCGTCATTTTGATGCTGTGCTGACCACAACAAAATGCAACATGTTGCGTTCGATGCAGTTCGGCTCAGCATCACAACGACGCATGCGGAGGCATCTGCATTGATTCGCATGGCCTGCGTACCCAATGTTAAAGATAGGTACACAGGGTGTATGCTGACGTAGGCAGAGCTGAATGGAAGAGGTGCGGCAGTGGGTGGGGCTTAATGGAGGAACTACGCAGCCCTCCGCAGCTCAACTCAATTCAAATGTGAAACCAGCCTTAGCTATTTGAATGCAGATCTAGCTGGAATAGTTTGCAGACACAATGTATTGGGTCACCTGGCAGCTCAAAAGATATCCAGATATCCACCATGAACATGCTTGGTACTATCTTCTCTGCTTTCCATATCCCAAGGATTGCCTTGCTGATCCCCCTTTAGCACCCTTACATGGATCTGGACTTACCTTGGGACCCCTAGGCTTGGACCATGGCGTTATCTGCTATTCTGTGGTGTTTGATGGCAAGAAGAATAGTCAGGTAGCTGGATCAGAACCAGAAGGACAGAATACAGAATGAGAAGACACAAGAGTAGTCAGTAAACGGGCCTTGGTCACAACAGTAAACAAAAACACAAGCCGCAAGCTGAGCACAGAAGACTGAACCAGAGGAGAACAACGCTGTATCTGGCAGATTCTGGCAATGTGCTTTGAACTTTAGTAGGGTGTGGTAGTTTCCAATTGGCTAAAGTAGGGAGCAGATTACACCAGCTGGACAGCAGGAACAGATCCCACATGAGATTGGACACCCCATATGCAGAAGCCCTAATATAACTGAGAGAAAACCAGAATAGTCAAAATCCAGATAAAGTGATTCCATTTTATAAATTAATTCACTGAGGGTTATAATCTACATGAGGAGTTAATATTTTGACACCACAGACACTTTCCAGAAATTAACACACAGTGGATGTTGGTGAGTGAAAATTACACATTTTCCATTTTATTACCCAACACTTGGTGCTTTAGTAGGTTCTTCTCACTATAATATTGCTAAATACAAGTATCTTAAATGTTCTTTGAGCACCCTGCAAGACTCAGAATTGAGAGCGGATTTTGCTGGATTGGTTTATAGAAACCTTGTTGCTGTTCAGCAGCTTTTGAGCCACTAATAGTGTGGGAGCCTCTGTTTTTCCATTGACAGATGATGGACCTCAGTGGGGACATTTTTGTGAGATGAGAATTGGTATTATTTTCTCCTAATTAACATTGATTGGCTTCTCTTTATTCAATATTTGGGAGGCAGAATGAACAAACACGCACTACTGGTTCATCCTATAAGGTATTCTATTAGACTGTGAACTGTCATTATCTTGGTAAATTAATTACATTTTTTTACATGAACTGTCCATAAAAATGGCAAGCTAAGTAGAAATGTTTGCAAATTTAAAACTCAAGGATATTTTATTAAAAAAATAATTGTTTTTTTATCTTAGCAGATGACTGTACCAGGAGATCAGATGGACAGCTGATATCTTCAATTTTTAAATCTGATGATCTTGAGATCCTACAAGATACAACTGAAGTGAATGCTATTACTCCGGATATACCATCATCCCTTCACAGCAAAGATCTGTCATCTGATGCTATGGAACAGGTGCCATCTTCTGATTCATTACCGACTACTAAGGAAAATCAAAGTCACAAAAGAGGCATTAAAAAACAAACTACTCCTAAAGCAAAGAAGTCATTTTCATGTTCAGAATGTGTGAAATATTTTACACGGGAATCACATTTTGTTAACCACCTAAGAACTCACACAGGAGAGAAGCCTTTTTCCTGTTCAGAATGTGGGAAATGTTTTAACCAGAAATCGGTTTTTGATAAGCATCGGAGAACTCACACAGGGGAGAAGCCTTTTTCCTGTTCAGAATGTGGGAAATGTTTTAACCGGAAATCGATTCTTGATAGCCACCGGAGAACACACACAGGGGAGAAGCCTTTTTCATGTTCAGAATGTGGGAAATGCTTTATCCAGAAATGCAGTCTTGTTATACACAAATTAATTCACACAGAGGAGAAGCCTTTTTCATGTTCAGAATGTGGGAAATGTTTTAAATGGAAAATAAGTCTTGATCGCCATCAGAGAACTCACACAGGGGAGAAGCCTTTTTCCTGTTCAGAATGTGGGAAATGTTTTAAGCACAAATTAACTCTTGATAACCACCAGGGAACTCACGCAGGGGAGAAGCCTTTTTCCTGTTCAGAATGTGGGAAATGTTTTAACCAGAAATCGGTTCTTGATAGGCATTGGAGAACTCACACAAGGGAGAAGCTTTTTTCCTGTTCAGAATGTGAGAAATGTTTTAAGCACAAATTAACTCTTGATAACCACCAGAGAACTCACACAGGGGAGAAGCCTTTTTCCTGTTCAGAATGTGGGAAATGTTTTAACCAGAAATCGGTTCTGGCTAGGCATCGGAGAACTCACACAAGGGAGAAGCCTTTTTCCTGTTCAGAATGTGGGAAATGTTTTAACCGGAAATCGATTCTTGATAGCCACCGGAGAACACACACAGGGGAGAAGCCTTTTTCATGTTCAGAATGTGGGAAATGCTTTATCCAGAAATGCAGTCTTGTTATACACAAATTAATTCACACAGAGGAGAAGCCTTTTTCATGTTCAGAATGTGGGAAATGTTTTAAATGGAAAATAAGTCTTGATCGCCATCAGAGAACTCACACAGGGGAGAAGCCTTTTTCCTGTTCAGAATGTGGGAAATGTTTTAAGCACAAATTAACTCTTGATAACCACCAGGGAACTCACGCAGGGGAGAAGCCTTTTTCCTGTTCAGAATGTGGGAAATGTTTTAACCAGAAATCGGTTCTTGATAGGCATTGGAGAACTCACACAAGGGAGAAGCTTTTTTCCTGTTCAGAATGTGAGAAATGTTTTAAGCACAAATTAACTCTTGATAACCACCAGAGAACTCACACAGGGGAGAAGCCTTTTTCCTGTTCAGAATGTGGGAAATGTTTTAACCAGAAATCGGTTCTGGCTAGGCATCGGAGAACTCACACAAGGGAGAAGCCTTTTTCCTGTTCAGAATGTGGGAAATGTTTTAACCGGAAATCGATTCTTGATAGCCACCAGAGAACACACACAGGGGAGAAGCGTTTTTCATGTTCAGAATGTGGGAAATGTTTTATCCAGAAATGCAGTCTTGTTATACACGAAAGAATTCACACAGAGGAGAAGCCTTTTTCATGTTCAGAATGTGGGAAATGTTTTAAATGGAAAATATGTCTTGATCGCCATCAGAGAACTCACACAGGGGAGAAGCCTTTTTCCTGTTCAGAATGTGGGAAATGTTTTATCCAGAAATTCAGTCTTGTTATACACGAAAGAATTCACACAGAGGAGAAGCCGTTTTCATGTTCAAAATGTGGGAAATGTTTTGCACATAAATCACAGTTTGTTAACCACCAGGAAACTCACACAGGGGAGAAACCGTTTTCATGTTCAGAATGTGGGAAAAGTTTTAAATGGAAAATAAATCGTGATAGCCATCAGAGATCTCACACAGGGGAGAAGCCTTTTTCATGTTCAGAATGTGGGAAAAGTTTTAAATGGAAAATAAATCTTGATCGCCATCAGAGAACTCACACAGGGGAGAAACCTTTTTCATGTTCAAAATGTGGGAAATGTTTTGCAGATAAATCACAGTTTGTTAATCACCAGAGAACTCACACAGGGGAGAAGCCGTTTTCCTGTTCAGAATGTGGGAAATGTTTTAACCGGAAATCACATCTTGTTAGTCACCAGAGAACTCACACAGGGGAGAAGCCTTTTTCCTGTTCAGAATGTGGGAAATGTTTTAACCGGAAATCAGTTCTTGATTGCCACCAGAGAACTCACACAGGGGAGAAGCCTTTTTCCTGTTCTGAATGTGGGAAATGTTTTAACCAGAAAGCTCATCTTGTAATACACCAGAGAACTCACACAGGGAAGAAGCCTTCTTCATTTTCTTAATGTGGGAAATATTTTACTTAGAAATCAACTGTTAATAAACATCAGAGATCTCACATAGGGGAGAAGCCTCATTTTTGTTCAGAATGTTGAAATTGTTTTAACCAAATTTGGATCTTCTTAAAGAGGTTGTCGAGTCATTCATCATGTTTGCTGACAAAAGGATAAAACAAAACTTATTAATTCCAAATGTAAAACTATACCCATAATTCACCCCCTCAAGGTTAGTCAGAAGGTGACTAATAGAAAAAACATATACCCCATGTTTCAGTATATAGGGTGAGGTGACGTATACACACTGATTGTCCAAGCATCTAATTTCTATGGGTTTCGTCATCCTCACCAAAGGAGACTTTATTTAATATTGACCTATATTCAAGTGAGAGTAGACAAAAGAAAACTTAAAATCATGTATCATGTTATCCAAAACAGTCAGAAAACTACCCACATATAGGCAAATCCCAGATCTCAAACTATATACTTGGTAAGTTTATAAGCCACTTCAGTGGCTGTCAGTGAGGAATAGAAAGTATATGAAAATACAGTATGATTATTGTGTTTTCCTCCTATAGGGACTGCCCTAGTTTGGTTTTGTAACAGCTGTCAATTAGTAGTGCAGACAAATTGCCCTAGACTAAACTTATTTTTCAGACGGCCCAATATATACCACTCAGGGAAAGTTTACCTGCTTCAAAGATCATTAGCAGCTTCTAACTAATGGCCAGGCTGCAGTCTGTCAAGGAATGAATGCAATACCATTATAAACACTAGGGATATGTTCAACCATAATGTGTGGGAGATCTGTGCAATTATTTAGTATGAATGTGGAAATTATCTCTGGAAGTTGTGTTCCCTGAGTAGTATTTACTTTATTATCACATACTATCTATTCCTGACACTGGAGTGACTTATAAACTTATGAAGTATATAGTTTGAAGTCTGGCATCTACCAATATGTGTCTAGTTCTCTGACTGTTTCGCATAACATGATTTTAGGGTTTTATTTGTCTAGTCTCACTTGAATATAGGTTAATATTAAATAGTTTCCTGATAAGTTGTCCTTGGTGAGGATGATGAAACCCATAGAAATGAGAGGCTTGGAGAGCGAGTGTGTATACATCACCTCACCCTATATACTGAGATGTGGGGTATATGTTTTTCTATTAGTCACCTTCTGACTAACCTTCAGGGGTGAATTATGGGTATAGTTTTACATTTGGAATTAATAAAGTTTAGTTTTATCCTCTTGTCAGTGAATCTTCTAATCGAGGTGCAATCACAGTTGTTATTTTTTTTTTACCATGTTCACTAAATGCTAAAAGTGACTGGCAATTAGGATTTTCCAGGTCATTATGAGTTCATAGACACCAAACATGTATAGGTTCTTTTTTATTGAAGTGCTGAAAAAAATTCCAAAGTTTAGTAAAAAAACATAAATTGTGGCATTTTCCTATACCAGTAGCGTCTCCGTTTTTCATGATCTCAGGTTGGATTAGGGCTTATTTTTTGCATGCCGAGCTAACATTTTTAATGAATACCATTTTGGTGCAGATATGATCTTTTGATCGCCTGTTATTACATTTTATTGCAATGCTGTGGTGACCAAAAAAAACATAATTCTGGTGTTTTGACTTTTTTCTCATTACGCCGTTTAGAGATCAGGTTAATTTTTTTATATATTGATCGGGCGATTCTGAACACGGAGATACCAAATATGTGTATATTTGATTTTTTCTTTTATTGTTTTATTTTGAATGGGGCGAAAGGGGGGTAATTTGAACTTTTACTTATTTTTTATTAATATTTTTAAAAACTTTTTTTTACTTTTGGCATTGTGAAGACATACTGCATTGTATCTTAACTAACCAGACAACTATTTTCAGCAAACCAAGAATAATAGAATTTTATCTGTATGTTATCTTTCATATTTAAGTGTTGATTTCTAGTTGGTCAAGAAAATACTTTTGTTTGTGTAAGCTGCTAATATTGACTTTTATTGCTCGCTTATCCTTGATCACTAGTGATTTTTGCTAATATGCTAATTATGCGTTGTGTTATCATGCCAGTTTGTTGACTTCAAAAGCAGAGAGGGAAAAGCTATGCAAATATTTAAATAATCAAGTAATGCTACTTGATCTCATCTCCATTCTTACCCTTTATGTAAATACTGAATGAGTGGCACTTGTGAAGTCTAAAAATAGGTTACATACCTCTGTATAAAGAGACTGACAGAAACAAACAGAGATTCTGCCAAGACATCCATATGACCAGAGACAGGACAGCAGCCATATTACATGATGGCTCCATCACAAGGAACACGGATCTATCATTCCACAGGAAACAACCTCGTAGTTTTCAGGCTCAAAAGGAAGAATACAGATCTGCTCCATTGACCATCGCTGAACCATGGATACGTTTAGAGAAGCCAGGTTGTGATCCTCAGATAAACTGGCCTTTTACCTTGTATGGACTAAATGAACTGTCATCTTCCTACGCCTGTCGTTACCTCTCTGTGCATACCACAGGTGAGGTACTGACCCTGGAAGAGCTAAAGTAACCACTGCTATTATCCCGGTGAGTTAGCGGAAGGGTGAGACTTTGCAATGGGCACCATCTTGGGTATTTTGCTGGGACTGTTCTACGTGTTGTCTGCCTGTTTTGTGGTTCAATAAAGCATTGCAACACTGTTTTATCCTTACCCTGTGTTTTCTGTGCCCATGTTAAAGGAGAGTGGGAGTTCAACGGAATGATCCCTGGTTTCTGCGGTTTCGGCTAGTGGACTGGGGCACCCACCAACCCCCCATGTCTTCACAGGCATGCTACAATAGTCTCCATGGGAGACTAGAATCTGCCATAACCCAATTGGCTCTGCTACATAGAGGCAATGATCAGATCACCTGTATGTAGCAGAATTTCTCACTTGCTATGAGTGCCTACCACCGGGTGGTGCTCATAGCAATCTGGCAGTGACAACCATAGAGGTCTGCTGGAGACCTCTGGTTGTCATGCCAACCCATCGGTGACCCGCGATCATGTGACGGGTCACCAATGGGCGGTAATTCCAGTGCGCTTGCCGGAAGTACGCGTTAAATGCCACTGTCGGAGGCTGTTACGGGCACATGTCAGATGTTCCAAGCAGCTGACGTGCCAGGAAAGATGTGGGCTCAGCGCCGGAGCCCACATCAAAGGGAGGGAGTCCGACATCGGCGTACATTTGCACCCTATGTCGGAAAGGGGTTAAAGGGGATTGTTTTTACAGAGACAGAAGTGCTAATCAATTTTTATTATTTATTACTACAGCGCCATTTATTCCATAGCGCTTTACATGTGAGGAGGGGTATACATAATAAAAGACAAGTACAATAATCTTAATCAATACAAGTCACGACTGGTACATAAGGAGAGAGGACCCTGCCCGTAAGGGCTCACAATCTACAAGGGATGGGTGAGAATACAGTAGGCGAGGATAGAGCTGGTCGTGCATCGGTTTGGTCTATCATGGTTACTGCAGATTGTAGGCTTGTCGGAAGAGGTAGGTCTTCAGGTTCTTTTTGATGGTTTCTACGGTAGGCGAGAGTCTCATGTGTTGGAGTAGAGAGTTCCAGAGTATGGGGAATGCACAGGAGAAATCTTGTATGCAATTGTTGGAAGAGGAGAGTAGAGAAGGAGATCTTGTGAGGATTGGAGGTTGCATGCACTTATGTACCAGGAGACGAGGTCACAGATGTATGGAGGAGACAGGTTGTGGATGGCTTTGTATGTCATGGTTAAGATTTTGAACTGGAGTCATTGAGTATTGGGGAGCCAGTACAGGGATTGACAGAGGGGAGAGGCTGGGGAATAGCGGGGGGACAGGTGGATTAGTTGGGCAGCAGAGTTTAGAATAGATTGGAGGGGTGCGAGAGTGTTAGAGGGGAGTCCACAGAGCAGGAGGTTGCAGTAGACAAGGCAAGAGATGATGAGGGCATGGACTAGGGTTTTTGCAGATTCTTGGTTGAGGAATATACAGATCCGGGAAATATTTTTGAGTTGGAGTCAGCAGGAAGTGGAAAGGGCTTGGATATGTGATTTGAAGGAGAGATCAGTGTCAAGAATTACAGCGAGCTTGTGGGACTGGGGAGAGTGGGCAGCCATTTACTTTAATGGATAGGTCTGTTGGGGGAGTCAAGGGAGATGGGGGAAAGATGATGAATTCTGTTTTTTCCATATTAAGTTTAAGAAATCTAGCGGAGAAGAAGGATGAAATAGCAGACAGACATTGTGGGATTCTTCTTAGTAGGGTGGTGATATCTGGTCCAGAGGTGTAGATCTGTGTGTCATCGGCATAGAGATGATACTGAAAACAATGGGATTCTATGAGCTGTCCAAGGCCAAAGGTATAGATCAGTAGTGGGGAACCTCAGACCTCAGTGCCATTTACAGCCCTTAATGACCTTTTATCAGGCCCCTGAGCAGATTCTCAGGGACCTCATTCTTGGGCATGGAGCTGTATTTTGATTGCCACAAGATCATTCATTTCTTCTTGCTCTGTTAGCACACACATGAAGTGTTCACTACTGAACACTGAAGGGCATGCAATGAAAGATTATGTCCTGACACCAGTGCCAAAGTCAGGATATACTTTGTGGGCGGAGTTTGTATGGCCCCTGAAGGATGGTATAAATATCCAAATGGCCCTTGGCAGAAAAAAGATTTCCCACCCCTGGTATAGATGGAGAAGAGCAGAATCCCTAGGACTGAACCTTGCAGAACTCTGACAGATAAGAGACGAGGTGAGGAGGTGGTGTGCGACTGGAAGACGCTGAATGTCCAGTCAGTTAGGTACGACGAAATCCAAGATAGGGCCAAGTGAGTGATGCCAAGAGATGAGACGGTCTGTAATAGTAGGGAATGGTCCACTGTGTCAACGGCAGAGGACAGGTCTAGGAGGAGGAGGACTGAGTAGTGTGTTGTGATTTTGCTTTTTGCTCCCTCTAGTGGTCATTAGTGATTTGACTCTGGAGCGTCTGTTTTTTCCTATATCCTCACCTGGGCCGTTAGTTAGGGGCGTTGCTATATAAGCTCCCTGGACCTTCAGTTCAATGCCTGGCATCGTTGAAATCAGAGCTAATCTGTTGTGCTCTTGTCCTCTGATCCTGGTTCCTGTTTTTCAAGCTAAGTCTGCTTCATTGCTTTTTGCTTTTGTTTTGTTTTGTATTTTTGTCCAGCTTGTTCCAATCTGTATTCTGACCTTTGCTGGAAGCTCTAGGGGGCTGGTGTTCTCCCCCCGGACCGTTAGTCGGTTCGGGGGTTCTTGAATCTCCAGCGTGGATTTTTATAGGGTTTTTGTTGACCAGATAAGTTATCTTGCTTTATTCTGCTATTAGTAAGCTGGCCTCTCTTTGCTGAACCTGGTTCATTTCTGTGTTTGTCATTTCCTCTTACCTCACCGTTATTATTTGTGGGGGGCTTGTATCTTGCTTTGGGGTCCCTTTCTCTGGAGGCAAGAGAGGTCTTTGTTTTCTTCTCCTAGGGGCAGTTAGATTCTCCGGCTGGCGTGAGTCATCTAGCGATCACCGTAGGCATGATCCCCGGCTACTTCTAGTGTTGGCGTTAGGAGTAGCTATTTGGTCAACCCAGTTACCACAGCCCTATGAGCTGGATTTTTGTATCTCGCAGACTTACACGTTCCTCTGAGACCCTGTCCACTGGGGTCATAACAGTATGCCAGGCCCGTATTAAATGTTTAATGCATTGCAGAAGTGGGATTATAAGAAAGAAAATTTTGAGTTTTTTTTTTTTCCTCTCTCATTTTTTTTTTTTTTTTTCTTCTTTTCCCCTTTACCTCAGAGTGGCTTAAGCTTGCTGCAGACATGAATGTCCAGACCTTGATTACAAGTGTGGACCAGCTTGCCGCTCGTGTGCAGGGTATACAAGATTATGTTATCAGAAATCCTAGGTCTGAACCCAAGATTCCGATTCCTGAACTGTTTTCAGGAGACCGATTTAAGTTTAGGAATTTCAGGAATAATTGTAAATTGTTTTTGTCCCTGAAACCTTGTTCCTCTGGAGACTCTGCTCAACAAGTAAAAATTGTTATTTCATTCTTACGGGGTGACCCTCAAGATTGGGCTTTTTCGCTGGCGCCAGGAGATCCGGCATTGGCTGATATTGATGCGTTTTTTCTGGCGCTCGGTTTACTTTATGAGGAACCCAATCTTGAGATTCAGGCAGAGAAAGCCTTGCTGGCTATGTCTCAGGGCCAGGACGAGGCTGAGGTGTATTGCCAAAAATTTCGGAAATGGTCCGTGCTGACACATTGGAACGAGTGTGCACTGGCCGCTAATTTTAGAAATGGCCTTTCTGAGGCCATTAAGAATGTTATGGTGAGTTTTCCCATTCCCACAGGTCTGAATGATACCATGTCCCTGGCTATTCAAATTGACCGGCGGTTGCGGGAGCGCAAAACCGCAAATTCCCTCATGTTGTTGTCTGAACAGACACCTGATGTGATGCAATGTGATAGAAAAACGTGTAAGTCTGCGAGATACAAAAATCCAGCTCATAGGGCTGTGGTAACTGGGTTGACCAAATAGCTACTCCTAACGCCAACACTAGAAGTAGCCGGGGATCATGCCTACGGTGATCGCTAGATGACTCGCGCCAGCCGGAGAATCTAACTGCCCCTAGGAGAAGAAAACAAAGACCTCTCTTGCCTCCAGAGAAAGGGACCCCAAAGCAAGATACAAGCCCCCCACAAATAATAACGGTGAGGTAAGAGGAAATGACAAACACAGAAATGAACCAGGTTCAGCAAAGAGAGGCCAGCTTACTAATAGCAGAATAAAGCAAGATAACTTATCTGGTCAACAAAAACCCTATAAAAATCCACGCTGGAGATTCAAGAACCCCCGAACCGACTAACGGTCCGGGGGGAGAACACCAGCCCCCTAGAGCTTCCAGCAAAGGTCAGAATACAGATTGGAACAAGCTGGACAAAAATACAAAACAAAACAAAAGCAAAAAGCAATGAAGCAGACTTAGCTTGAAAAACAGGAACCAGGATCAGAGGACAAGAGCACAACAGATTAGCTCTGATTTCAACGATGCCAGGCATTGAACTGAAGGTCCAGGGAGCTTATATAGCAACGCCCCTAACTAACGGCCCAGGTGAGGATATAGGAAAAAACAGACGCTCCAGAGTCAAATCACTAATGACCACTAGAGGGAGCAAAAAGCAAAATCACAACAGTAAGATTTCATTTCTGATCTTCCGGTGTCTCAAGGCATGTCTGTTATCTGGGTTATATGTGATCGCTTCTCCAAGATGGTCCATTTGGTTCCTCTGCCTAAGCTGCCTTCCTCTTCCGATCTGGTTCCTGTGTTTTTCCAGAACGTGGTTCGTTTGCACGGCATCCCTGAGAATATTGTGTCAGACAGAGGATCCCAGTTCGTTTCCAGATTCTGGCGATCCTTTTGTAGTAGGATGGGCATTGACTTGTCGTTTTCGTCTGCTTTCCATCCTCAGACTAATGGACAGACGGAGCGAACTAATCAGACTTTGGAGGCTTATTTGAGGTGTTTTGTCTCTGCCGATCAGGACGATTGGGTGACCTTCTTGCCGTTAGCTGAGTTTGCCCTTAATAATCGGGCTAGTTCCGCCACTTTGGTTTCGCCGTTTTTCTGCAACTCTGGTTTCCACCCTCGTTTTTCTTCGGGTCATGTGGAACCTTCTGACTGCCCTGGGGTGGATTCTGTGGTGGATAGGTTGCAGCGGATCTGGAATCTTGTGGTGGACAACTTGAAGTTGTCACAGGAGAGGGCTCAGCGCTTTGCCAACCGCCGCCGCGGTGTGGGTCCCCAACTGCGTGTTGGGGATTTGGTGTGGCTTTCTTCCCGCTTTGTTCCTATGAAGGTTTCCTCTCCCAAATTTAAGCCTCGTTTTATTGGTCCTTACAGGATATTGGAAATTCTTAATCCTGTATCCTTTTGCCTGGATCTTCCTGTGTCGTTTGCTATCCACAACGTGTTTCATAGGTCCTTATTGCGGCGGTACGTTGTGCCTGTGGTTCCTTCTGCTGAGCCTCCTGCTCCGGTGTTGGTTGAAGGCGAGTTGGAGTACGTGGTGGAGAAGATCTTGGATTCTCGTCTCTCCAGGCGTAGGCTTCAGTACCTGGTCAAGTGGAAGGGCTATGGTCAGGAAGATAATTCCTGGGTGGTCGCCTCTGATGTTCATGCGGCCGATTTAGTTCGTGCCTTTCACGCCGCTCATCCTGATCGCCCTGGTGGTCGTGGTGAGGGTTCGGTGACCCCTCACTAAGGGGGGGGTACTGTTGTGATTTTGCTTTTTGCTCCCTCTAGTGGTCATTAGTGATTTGACTCTGGAGCGTCTGTTTTTTCCTATATCCTCACCTGGGCCGTTAGTTAGGGGCGTTGCTATATAAGCTCCCTGGACCTTCAGTTCAATGCCTGGCATCGTTGAAATCAGAGCTAATCTGTTGTGCTCTTGTCCTCTGATCCTGGTTCCTGTTTTTCAAGCTAAGTCTGCTTCATTGCTTTTTGCTTTTGTTTTGTTTTGTATTTTTGTCCAGCTTGTTCCAATCTGTATTCTGACCTTTGCTGGAAGCTCTAGGGGGCTGGTGTTCTCCCCCCGGACCGTTAGTCGGTTCGGGGGTTCTTGAATCTCCAGCGTGGATTTTTATAGGGTTTTTGTTGACCAGATAAGTTATCTTGCTTTATTCTGCTATTAGTAAGCTGGCCTCTCTTTGCTGAACCTGGTTCATTTCTGTGTTTGTCATTTCCTCTTACCTCACCGTTATTATTTGTGGGGGGCTTGTATCTTGCTTTGGGGTCCCTTTCTCTGGAGGCAAGAGAGGTCTTTGTTTTCTTCTCCTAGGGGCGGTTAGATTCTCCGGCTGGCGCGAGTCATCTAGCGATCACCGTAGGCATGATCCCCGGCTACTTCTAGTGTTGGCGTTAGGAGTAGCTATTTGGTCAACCCAGTTACCACAGCCCTATGAGCTGGATTTTTGTATCTCGCAGACTTACACGTTCCTCTGAGACCCTGTCCACTGGGGTCATAACAGTAGTGCCGCTTGGCTTTGGCAGTTAATAGGTCATTGGTGACTTTAGTTAGGGCAGTTTCAGTGGAGTGATGTGGCCAGAAGCCAGATTCAAAGAGGGAGCAGGAAGAGAGGTGGGAGGACAGTTCAAGATGGACGTGTTGTTCCAGTAGTTTTGTGGCATGGGGAGAATTGATATGGGGCAATAGCTAGATGCAGAGGATGAGTCAAGAGAGGGCTTTTTGAGGATAGGTGTGATTGAGGCATGTTTAAGGCT
Organism: Ranitomeya variabilis; assembly: GCF_051348905.1. Lineage (NCBI taxonomy): Eukaryota > Metazoa > Chordata > Amphibia > Anura > Dendrobatidae > Ranitomeya > Ranitomeya variabilis. Next base: position 737,034,811 of record NC_135235.1, on the reverse strand, counting down.
TGAGGGGAAAACCCCAGTTGTTAGTGATAGGTTGAAGTTATGGGTTAGGGTTGGAATGAAGACTGGTGAGGTTTGGGATGAAGTGGGATGGGATCGGGTCAAGTGCACAGGTGGTGAGATGTGATCTTGAGAGTAGAGTGAAGAATTGATCTTCTGTAATGGTGGAGAAGTTGGTTTTGGAGGAAGAGGGCTGGGCAGTTAGGAGGAAGGGCAATGGGGGTTGTCGACCAAAACTGTCTCTGATGTTATCAATCTTCTGATTGAAAAATGAGGCAAAGTCTTCTGCCGAGATGAGTGGAGAGGGAGGGGATGCTGGGGGACGGAGGAGAGAATTGAAAGTGTTGAATAACTTTAAGGTTGTGAGACAGGGAGGATATGAGATGAGAAGTAGGTTTGTTTTGCAGCAGCGAGTGTGGCCTTGAAAGTAGTGAGGGACTGTTTGAATGCAATGAAGTGCTCATTAGAGTGGGATCTTTTCCATCTCCGCTCAGCAACCCTGGTAGTCAGTCTCAGTTCTTTGGTTAGGCTGGTGTGCCAGGGCTGTCTGTGGTCTGTGGTGACAAGAACCAGGATTTGAATCAATATCACCGGCAGTGAGGAGGAGCAGAGAAGGTGTTAGCAGGTGGAAGCAGGAGAGTGCATGAGGGGGCTGTCTGTATTTGGAGTTCAGATGAGGAGGGGAGATGGATGGGGAGGATTGAAGAAGAGATGACCAGTTCATTACTAGGTGTAGGGACTAGTGGTTAGTAGAAAGTGAAGGATTATAGGGGTGAGAGTGAAAACAAACAGAAACATTGTTTACAGTAACTGTATCCAGTTACCTTCAGTTCCCTGAAGCTACAATCATGTATGTACACAATCATGCATACATACAAATAATTACACAAATACACAGCTTATAATATTAAATAGTATACAGTTAAGACAAGAAAATATAATTTGTGTAAACCATGTGTAGATATAAAAATTCAGGCAAATGTCAAATGTTGTTGCTCCATCTAGTGGCTATGTGCAAAAGTGCCATCATAGAATAAAATGTATCTTAAGAGTGTCACTATCAAGGTTGAAATGAGATTAAGTGCACCGTATTTATTGATTTATTGAGTGTAAGATATATATATATATATATATATATATATATATATATATATATATATATACACACAGTACAGACCAAAAGTTTGGACACACCTCATTTACAGATTTTTCTGTATTTTCATGTCTATGACAGTTGTACATTCACACTGAAGGCATCAAAACTATGAATGAACACATGTGGAATTATACACTTAACAAAAAAGTGTGAAACAACTGAAATTATGTCTTATATTCTAGGTTCTTCAAAGTAGCCACCTTTTGCTTTGACGACTGCTTTGCACACTCTTGGCATTCTCTTGATGAGCTTCAAGAGGTAGTCACCGGGAATGGTCTTCCAACAATCTTGAAGGAGTTCCCAGAAATGCTTAGCACTTGTTGGCTCTTTTGCCTTTACTCTGCGGTCCAGCTCACCCCAAACCATCTCGATTGGGTTCAGGTCTGTTGACTGTGGAGGCAAGGTCATCTGGCGTAGCACCCCATCACTCTCTTTCTTGGTCAAATAGCCCTTACACAGCCTGGAGGCGTGTTTGGAGTCATTGTCCTGTTGAAAAATAAATGATTGTCCAACTAAAAGCAAACCGGATGGAATAGCATGCCTCTGCAAGATGATGTGGTAGCCATGCTTGTTCAGTATGCCTTCAATTTTGAATAAATCCCCAACAGTGTCACCAGCAAAGCACCCCCACACCATCACACCTCCTCCTCTATGCTTCTCCGTGAGAACCAGGCATGTAGAGTCCATCCGTTCACCTTTTCTGCGTCGCACAAAGACACGGTAGTTGGAACCAAAGATCTCAACTTTGGACTCATCAGACCAAAGCACAGAATTTCACTGGTCTAATGTCCATTCCTTTTGTTCTTTAGCCCAAACAAGTCTCTTCTGCTTGTTGCCTGTCCTTAGCAGTGGTTTCCTAGCAGCTATTTTACCATGAAGACCTGCTGCACAAAGCCTCTTCTTAACAGTTGTTGTAAAGATGTGTCTGCTGCTAGTGACTCTTGGTCTTCCTTTCCTGGGGTGGTCCTCATGTGAGCCAGTTTCTTTGTAGCACTTGATGGTTTTTGCAACTGCACTTGGGGACACTTTAAAGTTTTCCCAATTTTTCGGACTGACTGACCTTAATTTCTTAAAGTAATGATGGCCACTCATTTTTCTTTACTTATCTGCTTTCTGCTTGCCATAATACAAATTGGACAGTATTCAGTAGGACTATCAGCTGTGTATCCACCAAACGTCTGCACAACACAACTGATGGTCCCAACACCATTTACAAGGCAAGAAATCCCACTTATTAAACCTGACAGGTCACACCTGTGAAGTGAAAACCATTTCCGGTGACTAACTCTTGAACATCAAGAGAATGCCAAGAGTGTGCAAAGCAGTCATGAAAGCAAAAGGTGGCTACTTTGAAGAACCTAGAATACAAGACATAATTTCATTTGTTTCACACTTTTTTGTTAAGTATATAATTCCACATGTGTTCATTCATAGTTAAATCCCACATCCTAGATATCACCGAATGAAATATTCCAGTTGTAAATCTTTATTCATTACATAGTGGAATGTGTTGAGAACAATAAAACCTAAAAATGATCAACGTAAATCACAATTAATATCCCGCAGAGATCTGGAGTTGGAATGATGCTGAAAATAAAAGTGGAAAACGAAGTTGGGCTGATCCAACTTCAGTGGAAAAGCCTCAAGACAAGGAAATGATTCTCAGTAGTGTGTGTGGCCTCCGCTTGCTTGTATGATCTCCCTACAACGCCTGGGCATGCTCCTGATGAGGTGGCGGATGGTCTCCTCAGGGATCTCCTCCCAGACCTGGACTAAAGCATCCGCCAACTCCTGGACAGTCTGTGGTGCAACGTGACGGTGGATGGTATGAGACATGATGTCCCAGATGTGTTCAATCAGATTCAAGTCTGGGGAACAGGCGGGCCAATCCATAGCTTCAATGCCTTAGTCTTGCAGGAACTGCTGACACTCCAGCCACATGAGGTCTGGCATTGACCTGCATTAGGAGGAACCCAGGGCCAACCGCACCAGGATATGGTTTCACAAGGGGTCTGAGGTTCTCATATCGGTACCTAATGGCAGTCAGGCCTAATAGCAGTCAGGCTACCTCTGGTGAGCACATGGAGGGCTGTGCGGCCCTCCAAAGAAATGCCACCCCACACCATTTCTGACCTACTGCCAAACCGGTCATGCTGAAGGATGTTACAGGCAGCAGATCGCTCTCCACGATGTCTTCAGACTGTCACGTCTGTCACATATGCTCAGTGTGAACCTGCTTTCATCTGTGAAGAGCACAGGGCGCCAGTGGCGAATTTGCCACTTGTGCAAACCCCATCTGTGGACATCTGGCACTCAGAGCATCCTCATGGAGTTGGTTTCTAACCATTTGTACAGACGCATGCACATTTGTGGCCTGGTGGAGGTCATTTTGCAGGGCTCTGGAAGTGCTCCTCCTGTTCCTCCTTGCACAAAGGCTGAGGTAGTGGTCCTGCTGCTGGGTTGTTGCTCTCCTACGGCCCCCTCCACGTCTCCTGGTGTACATCTTGCCACATGTATGTAATCCTTGAGCAGCAGGTCAAGGGTGCATACTGCTGTGCGAGATGTGAGCACGTTGTGCATTTGGAAGCCCAGATACTGGATCTAAATGTGCAGCTGGCAACACTGAGATCCATAGACAAAATGAAAGGAGTCTTCTGCTCACTGAGGAGATGCTCAATGGGATAGATGAGTGGGGGTGGTAGGATGGAGCTGCAGGACAGTGAGGCAGCAAGCTGGGTGAGAGTTAGAAAGCAGGGTAGAGGGAAGACTGCCAGGGAGGCTAGTGCTGATCTGGCACACCCCAATAAGTTTGCTAAGTTGGCAGATGAGGGGGGTGTCAGTACAGGGGTAGCACTGCTGCAGCCAGGCATGTCCTCTGAAAGCTGGAGGAGTGACTGCTACAGTAAGGAGGGAAATAGGAGAGCAGGGCAGGCCAGACAGGTGCTGGTAGTGGGGGATTCAATTATTAGGGGAACAGATAGGGCAATCTGTCACAAAATCAGGGATCGTCAAACGGTGTGCTGCCTACCTGGCGCTCGAGTCCGACACATCGCTGATCGGGTTGACAGATTACTGGGAGGGGCTGGTGAGGACCCAGCGGTCATGGTGCACAATGGCACAAATGACAAAGTTAGAGGTAGGTGGAAGGTCCTTAAAGATGTTTTCAGGGAATTAGGCTGCAAGCTTAAAGCAAGGACCTCCAAGGTGGTATTTTCCAAAATACTGTCTGTACCATGTGCCACGCCAGAGAGGCAATGGGAGATTAATAAGTGGCTCAAGAATTGGTGTAGGAAGGAGGGGTTTGGATTCCTGGAGAACTGGGCCGACTTCTCAGTTGGTTACAGGTTCTACGCTAGGGACAGGCTGCACCTCAACGGGGAAGGTGCAGCTGTGCTGGGGGAGAAAATGGCTAGAAGGCTGGAGGAGTGTTTAAACTAGGGATTGGGGGAAGGGAATTCATTTTATAGGAGGGGAACATAGTGCAGATAGAGACCTGGGCACACATAAGGAAGTTGGGGGTGGCAGTGGCATGGGGGTGGGGTTAGAACAGTTAATAATTTAAGAAAGAATAGAGGTACAGAGAGATACATAAAGTGCATGTATACTAATGCCAGAAGCCTCGCCAACAAAATGGGCGAATTAGAATTAATGTTGTTGGAGCATAATTATGACACGGTGGTGATATCTGAGACATGGCTGGATGAGAGCCATGACTGGGCTGTTAACTTACAGGGCTGTAGTCTGTTCAGAAATGACCGAATGGATAGGCTAGGGGGAGGAGCGTGTCTATATGTAAAATCATCCTTAAAACCCATCCTGCGTGATAATATAGGTGAATCTAATGAAAATGTAGAGTCCCTGTGGGTGGAGATAAGGGGAGGGGGAAAAAATAATAAATTACTGATAGAGGTTTGTTATAAGTCTCCAAAAATAATGGAAGCAACGGAGAATATCCTCATAAAGCAAATAGATGAAGCTGCGACTCAAGGATAAGTCATTATTATGGGGGACTTCATCTACCCTGAAATAGATTGGGGAACAGAAACCTGCAGTTCCAGCAAAGGTAATCGGTTTTTGACAACCATGAGAGACAATTACCCTTCACAACTGGTTCAGGACCCAACAAGAAGGGGGGCACTGCTAGACCTAATATTAACCAACAGACCAGACCGCATATCAAATATAAGGGTTGGGGGTCACTTGGGGAATAGTGATCACAAAATAATAAGTTTTCATGTATCCTTTAATAAGATGTGTAGTAGGGGGGTTACACGGACACTAAACTTCAGGAGGACAAATTTCCAACGGATGAAAGAGGATCTTGGTGCAATTAACTGGGACGATATCCTGAGACATAAAAATACACAAAGAAAATGGGAGACGTTTATTAGCATCCTGGATAGGACCTGTGCACAGTATATACCGTATGGGAATAAACATACTAGAAATAGGAGGAAACCAATATGGCTAAATAGAGCTGTAAGGGGCACAATAAGGGACAAAAAGAAAGCATTTAGAGAATTAAAGGAAGTAGGTAGTGATGAGGCATTAACTAAATACAGAAAATTAAATAAATTCTGTAAAAAGCAAATCAAGGCAGCAAAGATTGAGACAGAGAGACTCATTGCCAGAGAGAGTAAAAATAATCCCAAAATATTCTTTAACTACATAAATAGTAAGAAACTAAAAAATGATAGTGTTGGCCCCCTTAAAAATAGTCTGGGTGAAATGGTGGATGAGGATGAGGAAAAAGCCAATATGCTAAATGACTTTTTTTCATCAGTATTCACACAAGAAAATTCCATGGCAGCCAATATGACTAGTGATAAAAATTCCCAATTAAATGTTACCTGCTTAACCCAGCAGGAAGTACGGCGGAGTCTAAAAATCACAAAAATTGACAAATCTCCGGGCCCGGATGGGATACACCCCCGAGTACTGCAGGAATTAAGTACAGTCATTGATAGACCATTATTTTTAATCTTTAAAGACCTCATAATAACAGGATCTGTACCACAGGACTGGCGTATAGCAAATGTGGTGCCAATATTCAAAAGGGAACAAAAACTGAACTCGGAAGTTATAGGCCAGTAAGCTTAACCTCTACTGTGGGTAAAATCCTGGAGGGCATTCTAAGGGATACTATACTGGAGTATCTGAAGAGGAATAACCTCATGACCCAGTATCAGCACGGGTTTACTAGGGACTGTTCATGTCAGACTAATCTGATCAATTTCTATGAAGAGGTAAGTTCCGGACTGGACCAAGGGAACCTAGTGGACGTAGTGTATATGCACTTTTCCAAAGCTTTTGATACGGTGCCACACAAAAGGTTGATATATAAAATGAGAATAATGGGGATAGAGGAAAATATATGTAAGTGGGATGAGAGCTGGCTCAGGGATAGGAAACAAAGAGTGGTTATTAATGGAGCAAACTCAGACTGGGTCGCAGTCAGCAGTGGGGTACCACAGGGGGTCAGTATTGAGCCCTCTTCTTTTTAACATATTTATTAATTACCTTGTAGGGGGTATACTTATTTAGAATTTCAATATTTGCAGATGACACTAAACTCTGCAGGGTAATCAATACAGGGGAGGACAATTTTATATTACAGGATGTTTTATGTAAACTAGAAGCTTGGGCTGATAAATGACAAATGAGCTTTAATGGGGATAAATGTAAGGTCATGCACTTGGGTAGAAGTAATAAGATGTATAACTATGTGCTTAATTCTAAAACTCTGGGCAAAATCATCAATGAAAAAGGCCTGGGAGTATGGGTGGACGACAAACTCATATTCAGTGGCCAGTGTCAGGCAGCTGCTACAAAGGCAAATAAAATAATGGGATGCATTAAAAGAGGCATAGATGCTCATGAGGAGAACATAATTTTACCTCTATACAAGTCACTAGTTCAACCACACTTAGAATACTGTGTACACTTCTGGTCTCCAGTGTATAAGAAAGACATAGCTGGACTGGAGCGGGTGCAGAGAAGAGCCATTAAGGTTATTAGAAGACTGGAGGTCTGCAATACCAAGATAGGTTATTACACTTGGGGCTATTTAGTTTGGAAAAACGAAGACTAAGGGGTGATCTTATTTTAATGTATAAATATATGAGGGGACAGTACAAAGACCTTTCTGATGATCTTTTTAATCATAGACCTGAGACAAAGACAAGGGGGCATCCTCTACGTCTGGAGGAAAGAAGGTTTAAGCATAATAACAGACGCGGATTCTTTACTGTAAGAGCAGTGAGACTATGAAATTCTCTGCCATATGATGTTGTAATGAGTGATTCATTATTTAAATTTAAGAGGGGACTGGATGACTTTCTTGAAAAGTATAATGTTACAGGGTATATACACTAGATTCCTTGATAGGGCGTTGATCCAGGGAACTAGTCTGATTGCCGTATGTGGAGTCGGGAAGGAATTTTTTTCCCCATGGTGGAGCTTACTCTTTGCCACATGGGGTTTTTTTTTGCCTTCCTCTGGATCAACATGTTAGGGCATGTTAGGTTAGGCTATGTGTTGAACTAGATGGACTTAATGTCTTCCTTCAACCCTAATAACTATGTTAGGTTGTCAACATTATATAAGCACTGCGGTATATTATATAGCATTTGATCTAAGAGAGAAAAAACGCAAAAAGGTGTGCAGCACTATACTTGGAAAAAGGATATTAGTGCTTCAAGGTAGAGGAAAGAGAAGTTCCAATAGCACTTGGTTCAGTGGTGTGGAATATTTTCTCCTCGAGTATAAGTGTCTCAAAGGGAGATTTAAGGGGCTTCAAAAGGGAAATCAGATGTAGTTATAAGCTCATTGTATTTGCTATGGTTGAAAAAATGAGAATGTTAAGGATCATGCAGCGATGCAACATAAGCATGTGTACTCTAAGTATGAGATGGCAATGACATCAGGTCAATATGAATATAGTCAAACTCACAGTATTGTGTGGAACATGCTATGTTAATTTGTGGAGCCAAGAGAAAAGTACACCATGTGTCATGGTAGAAAGCTTTTCACCTGGTGCTCAGGGTCTGCTATAATCAGGGCTATATGTCCATGGGATACTGCTGGTAGTCGGCAGGGACCTGCGCTCTTACAATGGGAACCAAGGTTAAGTGTAATGTCCATTAGATTTTAATAGAAATCCTCCTGTAGTGTGAGACGGTGTAATACCTGTAAGCCGGTCAGGAGAGTCAGCGCTTCTGCTGTGTGTGAGCTCTGTCGCCAGGGGTATGTGCTGTCTATCCGGCGTTTACTTCCTGGTTAAATGCCGGGTGACTTGTATCACGTGACACCGTGCGTCATCGCGGTCACGGGTGTGGGCAGGACTGTGAGCGCTTGCGCACTGATGTGAAAACGATATGTGTGGACATTTGTTGTGAATTCTGCTTTTGGGCTCCCTCCGGTGGTTGTAGGTGGTAATGCAGTTGTCCCTGAGTTGCAGTCCTGGTCAGGTGTTTCTGCTAATTGCAGTTCTGACTGGGGTATTTAGGCTTGCAGGATTCATTGGTCCTTGCCAGTTGACCATTGTTTTTGGAGGTTTTGTCCTTGCCTGGTTCCTTCCTGCCTTGCTGCCAAATCTGCAAAGATAAGTGTCTGGTTTTTGTTACACACATGCTGTGTGCTTAACAATTGAGGCCATGTGCACACGTTCAGGATTTTTCGCGTTTTTTTTCGCGTTTTTTCGCTATAAAAACGTGATAAAAACGCGAAAAAAAACCGCTTACCTATGCCTCCTATTATTTACAGTGTATTCCGCATTTTTTGTGCAAATGTTGCGATTTTTTCCGCGAAAAAATCGCATCGCGGAAAAAAAAGCAACATGTTCATTAAAAATGCGGAATTGCGGGGATTCCGCACACCTAGGAGTGCATTGATCTGCATACTTCCCGCACGGGGCTGTGCACACCATGCGGGAAGTAAGCAGATTATGTGCGGTTGGTACCCAGGGTGGAGGAGAGGAGACTCTCCTCCACGCACTGGGCACCATATAATTGGTCAAAAATAAAGAATTAAAATAAAAAATAGTCCTATACTCACCTTCGATGTCTTCCCGCCTCTCAGCTGCATGCTGCCGCTTCGGTTCCTGTAGCTGGTGTGCGGTGAAGGACCTGTGACCGTCCTGTGATTGGTCGAGACCGGTCATGTGACCGCGACGTCATGGAAGGTCCTGCGCGCACACACCATCTATACGGAACGGACGCCGGTGAGGATATCAGCTGTCTGCGGGTGAGTATAAGCATTTTTTTTATTTTTTTTATTATTTTTAAACATTCTATCTTTTACTATAGATGCTGCATAAGCTGCATCTATAGTAAAAAGATGGTCACACTTGTCAAACACTATGTTTGACAAGTGTGACCAACCTGTCAGTCAGTTTTCCAAGCGATGCTACAGATCGCTTGGAAAACTTTAGCATTCTGCAAGCTAATTACGCTTGCAGAATGCTAAAAAAACCACGAAAAAAAACGGAAAAAAAACGCAAAAAAAAAAATGCGGATTTCTTGCAGAAAATTTCCGGTTTTCTTCAGGAAATTTCTGCAAGAAATCCGGACGTGTGCACATACCCTTAGTGCTATTCAGTGTTTTTTTGTCCAGCTTAGATTGTATCAGTATTTTCTTAGTCTTGCTGGATTCTCAGGAGTTGCAGATATACATTCCATGTCTTTAGTTAGATTGTGGAACCTTTTGTATTTTCTGCTGTGGATATTTTTAGAGTTTTATTACTGACCGCTTAGTATTCTGTCCTATCTTTCCCTGTTTAGCTAGAGTGGCCTCTTTTGCTGAGATATGTTTTCTGCCTGTGTGTATTGCTCCTCTCCTATTCACAGTCAATATTTGTGGGGGGCTGCCTATTCTTTGGGGTTTTGCTCTGAGGCAAGATAGTGTTCCTATTTCTATCTATAGGGGTATTTAGTCCTCCGGCTGTGTCGAGGTGTCTAGGGTTTTGTTAGGCACACCCCACGGCTACTTCTAGTTGCAGTGTTAAGTTCAGGGTTTGCGGTCAGTACAGATTCCACTTCTCCTGAGAAAGTCTCATGCGGCTCCAAAGCCACCGGATCATAACAGACATTACAGAGTCTGGCATCATGCCCTTAAATTTAATAGATGTATAGTATCAGTGGAGAGGATTGAATAAATCCACAGTGCTTGTGGGAAGTCTTACTGCGCTTAAAGCCATATGTTTCTAGTGTAATCTTACGATATAATTGTGGACAAAGATGTAATTAGACCCGGGTAAAGAGCGCTACCGCACTGGATGAAGGATGTTAGGCCTCTTTCACACTTCCGTCTTTGAGCTCCCGTCGAAATCCATCGATTTTGGAAAAAACAGGATCCAGCAAATTTTTCTGCTGGATCCTGTTTCTTCCCATAGGCTTGTAATAGCGATGGATTGTGATGGATGGCCATCCGTTTCATCCATCGTGCACTGGATCCATCGGAAAATTGCTGTCCGTCGGGCGGGGACAATGCACAGAGGAACATTTTTTTCTGTACGTCGGAAAATCACTCAGCGACAGATCCTGCGCTGCCTGTCGTTGGCTATAATGGAAACCTATGGACGTTGACTGTCAAAAGCAGGAACACAGCGACGGGTTCCGTCTTTTGAAACTGAGCATGCATGGAAGAATTTCGTGTCAGGGAAATTCTCTCTCGCTCGCTCTCTCATTCTTTTTACTATTGATGCTGCCTATACAGCATTAATAGTAACAAGATATAATGTTAAAAATAAAAAATTGCAATATTCTCACCTTCCGGCGTCCCGCACAGCGTTACCGATGCTCGCGATGCTCCCGGCAACTAGCGTTACCAGTAATGCAGAGAGACCGCTACATCATCAGAGGTCATTGCACGCAAGGCATTACTGGGAACCCTAGCTGCCGGGAGCATCGCGAGCATCGGTAACGCTGCGCAGACGTAGGAAGGTAAGAATACTGTGATTTTTTTATTTTTTTTAATTATTTTTAACCTGGGTTGTGTTGTGTATGCATTTTCGCAGCGGAAAACCACTGCAAAGTCGCATACATAACAGGTACACATAGCCTCAACGGGTCTGTCAGAAAAACGGGCCCAGTGCACCCGTTTTTTACAATCTGCACAGGATCAGTCATTTCATTATTTTGATGGATCCTGTGCAGATTGTAAAAACAGAAGTGTGAAAGAGGCCTTAACCAACTGCAGGGCTGGTATTATGCCACTATTGGTGGTAGAGGGATAAGCGTGTTTGCACCAGGTTATTAAAGAAAAAACATATTAGCAGGAGTCTGACTTTAAACTTATAAGCAATGGAAACTTAAAGAAGCTAATATACTCTACTAGGGTTGAGCGAAACGGATCGGACAATTTCAAAAATCGCCGACTTTCGGCAAAGTCGGGTTTCGTGAAACCCGACCCGATCCCAGTGTGGGATAGGCCATGCTGTCGGCGATCTTCGCGCCAAAGTCGCGTTTCGTATGATGCTTTCAGCGCCATTTCTCAGCCAATGAAGGTGGAGGCAGAGTGTGGGCAGCGCGATGACATAGATCTCTGTCCCCACCATCTTAGAGAAGGGCATGACAGTGATTGGCTTGCTTTCTGCGGCGTCACAGAGGCTATAAAGGGGCGTGCACGCTGACCGCCATCTTACTTCTGCCAATTTGAGCATAGGGAGAGGTTGCTGCAGCTTCGTCAGAAGCAGGGATATTGTTAGGGAGGAAAGATTAACCCCCAAACCGCTTGTGCTGTAGCGATTTCCACTGTCCAACACCACCTTTTCTTTGCAGGGACAGTGGAGGCTAGATTTATGTGCATCAGCGCTGTAGCTTATAAGGCTCGCTGATAGCTGCATTGCTGTTTGTACGCCGCTGTTCAAACCAACTGCTTTTTTAAAAGCAAAAGTCCTGTTGCTCCTTTCTGCACAGTTCTATTGTTTATTTGTCCCCACTTTTGTGTGCAGCAGTCCTTTTTATTGCTGGCTGCCATACTTGTCCTGAAATCATTGTAGGGAGATTGTTATTGTAGTAGAGTCCCCTTTTTTTATGTGTTCCAGCCACTTTCTGCCACTCATACTGTGTAGTGTAATACAGAGGGCCTGTTTTTTTTTGTAGCAGTCTCCCACACATAAAAAGGGAGATTTATATGGCCACTAAGTGCATCTGCGTCAGTTCTGTTTGGCAAATATTTGCCAGCCACTTTCTGCCACTTATACTGTGTAGTGTAATACAGTGGGCCTTATTTTTGCCACAGTCTCCCACACATAAAAAGGGAGATTTATATTGCCACTAAGTGCATCTGCGTCAGTTCTGTTTGGCGTATATCTGCCAGTCACTTTCTGCCACTTATACTGTGTAGTGTAATACAGTGGGCCTTATTTTTACCGCAGTCTCCAACACATAAAAAGGGAGATTTATATTGCCACTAAGTGCATCTGGGTCAGTTCTGTTTGGCGTATATCTGCCAGCCACTTTCTGCCACTTATACTGTGTAGTGTAGTACAGTGGGCCTTATTTTTGCCGCAGTCTCCCACACATAAAAAGGGAGATTTATATTGCAACTAAGTGCATCTGGGTCACTTCTGTTTGGCGTATATCTGCCAGCCACTTTCTGCCACTTATACTGTGTAGTGTAATACAGTGGGCCTTATTTTTGCCGCAGTTTCCCACACATAAAAAGGGAGATTTATATTGCCACTAAGTGCATCTGGGTCAGTTCTGTTTGGCGTATATCTGCCAGCCACTTTCTGCCACTTATACTGTGTAGTGTAATACAGTGGGCCTTATTTTTGCCGCAGTCTCCCACACATAAAAAGGGAGATTTATATTCCAACTAAGTGCATCTGGGTCACTTCTGTTTGGCGTATATCTGCCAGCCACTTTCTGCCACTTATACTGTGTAGTGTAATACAGTGGGTCTTATTTTTGCTGCAGTCTCCCACACATAAAAAGGGAGATTTATATTGCCACTAAGTGCATCTGGGTCAGTTCTGTTTGGCGTATATACATCTGCCAGCCACTTTCTGCCACTTATACTGTGTAGTGTAATACAGTGGGCCTTATTTTTGCCGCAGTCTCCCACACATAAAAAGGGAGATTTATATTCCAACTAAGTGCATCTGGGTCAGTTCTGTTTGGCGTATATCTGCCAGCCACTTTCTGCCACTTATACTGTGTAGTGTAATACAGTGGGTCTTATTTTTGCTGCAGTCTCCCACACATAAAAAGGGAGATTTATATTGCCACTAAGTGCATCTGCGTCCGTTCTGTTTGACGTATATCTGCCAGTCCCTTTCTGCCACTTATACTGTGTAGTGTAATATAGTGGGCCTTATTTTTGCCGCAGTCTCCCACACAAAAAAAGGGAGATTTATATTGCCACTAAGTGCATCTGCGTCAGTTCTCTTTGGCGTATATCTGCCAGTCACTTTCTGCCACTTATACTGTGTAGTGTAATACAGTGGGCCTTATTTTTGCTGCAGTCTCCCACACATAAAAAGGGAGATTTTTATTGCCACTAAGTGCATCTGGGTCAGTTCTGTTTGGCGTATATCTGCCAGTCACTTTCTGCCACTTATACTGTGTAGTGTAATACAGTGGGCCTTATTTTTGCAGCAGTCTCCCACACATAAAAAGGGAGATTTATATTGCAACTAAGTGCATCTGGGTCACTTCTGTTTGGCGTATATCTGCCAGCCACTTTCTGCCACTTATACTGTGTAGTGTAATACAGTGGGCCTTATTTTTGCAGCAGTCTCCCACACATAAAAAGGGAGATTTATATTGCCACTAAGTGCATCTGGGTCGGTTCTGTTTGGCGTATATCTGCCAGCCACTTTCTGCCACTTATACTGTGTAGTGTAATACAGTGGGCCTTATTTTTGCCGCAGTTTCCCACACATAAAAAGGGAGATTTATATTGCCACTAAGTGCATCTGGGTCAGTTCTGTTTGGCGTATATCTGCCAGCCACTTTCTGCCACTTATACTGTGTAGTGTAATACAGTGGGCCTTATTTTTGCCACAGTCTCCCACACATAAAAAGGGAGATTTTTATTGCCACTAAGTGCATCTGGGTCAGTTCTGTTTGGCGTATATTTGCCAGTCACTTTCTGCCACTTATACTGTGTAGTGTAATAGAGTGGGCCTTATTTTTGCTGCAGTCTCCCACAAATAAAAATGGAGATTTATATTGCCACTAAGTGCATCTGGGTCAGTTCTGTTTGGCGTATATCTGCCAGCCTTTTTCTGCCACTTATACTGTGTAGTGTAATATAGTGGGCCTGATTTTTGCAGCAGTCTTGCACACATAAAAAGGGAGAGTTAAATTCTCAACAAGTATACATACACCTTCTACCTTGCTTTACAGTACCATATAACAGTTGACAGTTTGTTTACACTTTCCCAAAAATGAGGAAGTCTGGTGGAAGAGGCCGTGGACTGTCATTGCCAGCTGGTAATGATGGTGGTGGGAAAAGCAAAATAGCACATAAGGCTCGAGTTGTTGAGCCAGCGTCATCGTCTGGCTACACAAGGCCTCGAAGGCTCCCTTTTCTGGGAGTAGGAAAACCGCTTTTAAAGCCAGAGCAGCAGGAAAAAGTTTTGGCTTTCCTTGCTGACTCAGCCTCTAGCTCTTTCGCCTCCTCTTCCGAAAGTTCCAAATTTAAAAGCAGTGGATGCTCACGGTCAGGAACAAGTCGCTTCCTTGTGTCCTTCACCCAAAGCAAAAGTGAAGGATGCAGGTGACATTACAGTTTACTCCATGGAGCTCTTTACACATACCATGCCAGGGTTAGAAAGGGAAATAGTTCACAGCCCATTACAAGATGAATCGGACATGGAGTGCACAGATGCACAGCCACAGCTAGATTTTTATGCTGTTCCATTGACTCAGATCGCAACATTGCCCTCGCAGTGTACTCAGCCAGAATCTGACCCTGATGAGACTATGGTGCCCCATCCCGAACTCTATAGCACCTTACACGGTGACAAAGAGGAAGGTGCACAGGACATTGAAGAGGAGGTGATAGATGACCCAGTTGTAGACCCAGATTGGCAGCCATTGGGGGAACAGGGTGCCGCTGGCAGTAGCTCTGAAGCGGAGGAGGATGAGCCGCAGCAGGCATAAAAATCGCAACAGCTTTCATCTGGCAGACCCGTATCAGGCCCAAAACGTGTGTCGAAAACAAAACCAGTTTTAGGACAGTGTGGTCATCCAGTTAAAGCAGCACAGTGTGCAATGCCTGAAAAGGTATTCGATAGTAGGAAGAGTGCAGTGTGGCAATTTTTTAACCAAGATCCAAATGATCAGTGCAAAGTTATCTGTAAGAAATGCTCAAAGACCTTTAGCAGAGGGCAGAATGTCAAAAATTGAAATACAACGTGCATGCGTAGACATTTAACCAGCATGCACTTGCAAGCCTGGACTAACTACCAAACGTCCCGTACCGTTGGTGCACCTGCTCAGAATGAAGGTAGTCAACAACGCTACATTGCTTCCCTCACTGTAAGCCCACCGGTTAGGACATCACCAGCAGCAAATGTGAATCATCACAAGGCCAAAGCAGTCAGGGAATCACAAGATTTTTGGTAGGAAACACTGTATGTAGGTCAGCATCGAGAATACCATCACCAACCCTCTCTCAATCCGCTGTTGTGAAATTGGATTCTGGGCTCCCCCGGTGGCCACTTGTGGAATTGAACTTGTGTGCATCATCCCCTCTGTTCACCTGCTCCTATCAGGATGTGGGAGTCGCTATATAACCTTGCTCCTCTGTCAGTTTCATGCCGGTCAACAATGTAATCAGAAGCCTTTCTGTGCATGTTCCTGCTACCAGACAACTCCCAGCTAAGTTGGACTTTTGTCCTTGTGTGTTTTTGCATTTTGTTCCTGTTCACAGCTGCTGTTTCGTTACTGTGTCTGGAAAGCTCTTGTGATCGGAAATTGCCACTCTGGTGTTATGAGTTAATGCTAGAGTCTTAAAGTAATTTCTGGATGGTGTTTTGATAGGGTTTTCTGCTGACCATGAAAGTGCCCTTTCTGTCTTCCTGCTATCTAGTAAGCGGACCTCGATTTTGCTAAACCTATTTTCATACTACGTTTGTCATTTCATCTAAAATCACCGCCAATATATGTGGGGGCCTCTGTCTGCCTTTTGGGGAAATTTCTCTAGAGGTGAGCCAGGACTGTCTTTTTCTCTGCTAGGATTAGGTAGTTCTCCGGCTGGCGCTGGGCATCTAGGGATAAAAAACGTAGGCATGCTACCCGGCCACTTCTAGTTGTGCGGCAGGTTTAGTTCATGGTCAGTATAGTTTCCATCTTCCAAGAGCTAGTTCTCATATATGCTGGGCTATGTTCTCTCGCCATTGAGAATCATGACAGTTTGACCGGCCCAAAAAAGGGTTAAATTTCTGGCTGAGAAAGGAGTGAAAAAAGAAGTCTGCTACAATTTTTTTTTTTTTTTTTTTCCTCTAGTTCTGAGTGTGCTCTTAATTGAATCACTTGCTAGTCTGCCTATACTGCAGCCTTCCTCTCTTTCTCTCCTTCTAATCCTTCAATGGCTCTGTGTTCACCTGTTTCAAATGGATCTTCAGAGTGTAGCTACAGGTTTGAATAATCTCGCCACAAAGGTACAAAATTTGCAAGATTTTGTTGTTCATGCACCTATGTCTGAGCCTAGAATTCCTTTGCCTGAATTCTTCTCGGGGAATAGATCTCACTTTCAAAATTTTAAAAATAATTGCAAATTGTTTTTGTCCCTGAAGTCTCGCTCTGCCGGAGACCCTGCACAGCAGGTCAGGATTGTAATTTCCTTGCTCCGGGGTGACCCTCAAGACTGGGCTTTTGCATTGGCACCAGGGGATCCTGCGTTGCTCAATGTGGATGCGTTTTTTCTGGCCTTGGGGTTGCTTTATGAGGAATCTCATTTAGAGCTTCAGGCGGAAAAGGCCTTGATGTCCTTGTCTCAGGGGCAAGATGAAGCTGAAATATACTGCCAAAAATTCCGCAAATGGTCTGTGCTTACTCAGTGGAATGAGTGCGCCCTGGCGGCGATTTTCAGAGAAGGTCTCTCTGATGCCATTAAGGATGTTATGGTGGGGTTCCCTGTGCCTGCGGGTCTGAATGAGTCCATGACGATGGCTATTCAGATCGATAGGCGTCTGCGGGAGCGCAAACCTGTGCACCATTTGGCGGTGTCTACTGAGAAAACGCCAGAAAATATGCAATGTGATAGAATTCTGTCCAGAAGCGAGCGGCAGAATTTTAGACGAAAAAATGGGTTGTGCTTCTATTGTGGTGATTCAACTCATGTTATATCAGCATGCTTTAAGCGTACTAAGAAGCCTGACAAGTCTGTTTCAATTAGCACTTTACAGTCTAAGTTTATTCTATCTGTGACCCTGATTTGTTCTTTGTCATCTATTACCGCGGACGCCTATGTCGACTCTGGCGCTGCTTTGAGTCTTATGGATTGGTCCTTTGCCAAACGCTGTGGGTATGATTTGGAGCCATTGGAGGCTCCGATACCTCTGAAAGGGATTGACTCCACCCCATTGGCTAGTAATAAACCACAATACTGGACACAAGTGACTATGCGTGTTAATCCGGATCACCAGGAGGTTATTCGCTTTCTGGTGCTGTATAATCTACATGATGTTTTGGTGCTGGGATTGCCATGGCTGCAATCTCATAACCCAGTCCTCGACTGGAAAGCTATGTCTGTGTTAAGCTGGGGATGTAAAGGAACTCATGGGGACGTACCTTTGGTTTCCATTTCATCATCTATTCCCTCTGAGATTCCTGAATTCTTGTCTGACTTTCGTGACGTTTTTGAAGAACCCAAGGTTGGTTCACTACCTCCGCACCGGGAGTGCGATTGTTCCATAGACTTGATTCCGGGTAGTAAATACCCTAAGGGTCGTTTATTTAATCTGTCTGTGCCTGAACACGCTGCTATGCGAGAATATATAAAGGAGTCCTTGGAAAAGGGACATATTCGTCCTTCGTCATCTCCCTTAGGAGCCGGTTTTTTCTTTGTGTCTAAGAAAGACGGCTCTTTGAGGCCGTGTATTGATTATCGACTTTTGAATAAAATCACGGTTAAATATCAATATCCGTTACCACTGCTTACTGATTTGTTTGCTCGTATAAAGGGGGCCAAGTGGTTCTCTAAGATTGATCTCCGTGGGGCGTATAATTTGGTGCGAATCAAGCAGGGGGATGAGTGGAAAACCGCATTTAATACGCCCGAGGGCCATTTTGAGTATTTGGTGATGCCTTTTGGTCTTTCAAATGCCCCTTCAGTCTTCCAGTCCTTTATGCATGACATTTTCCGCGATTATTTGGATAAATTTAGGATTGTGTATCTGGATGATATTCTGATTTTTTCGGATGACTGGGACTCTCATGTCCAGCAGGTCAGGAGGGTTTTTCAGGTTTTGCGGTCTAATTCCTTGTGTGTGAAGGGTTCTAAGTGTGTTTTTGGGGTTCAAAAGATTTCCTTCTTGGGATACATTTTTTCCCCCTCTTCCATCGAGATGGATCCTGTCAAGGTTCAGGCTATTTGTGATTGGACGCAACCCTCTTCTCTTAAGAGTCTTCAGAAATTTTTGGGCTTTGCTAACTTTTATCGTCGATTTATTGCTGGTTTTTCTGATGTTGTTAAACCATTGACTGATTTGACTAAGAAGGGTGCTGATGTTGCTGATTGGTCCCCTGATGCTGTGGAGGCCTTTCGGGAGCTCAAGCGCCGCTTTTCTTCCGCCCCAGTGTTGCGTCAGCCTGATGTTGCTCTTCCTTTTCAGGTTGAGGTCGACGCTTCTGAAATCGGAGCTGGGGCGGTGTTGTCGCAGAGAAGTTCCGACTGCTCCGTGATGAGACCTTGTGCTTTTTTTTCCCGTAAATTTTCGCCCGCCGAGCGGAATTATGATATTGGGAATCGGGAGCTTTTGGCCATGAAGTGGGCTTTTGAGGAGTGGCGTCACTGGCTTGAGGGGGCCAGACATCAGGTGGTGGTATTGACTGACCACAAAAATTTAATTTACCTTGAGTCTGCCAGGCGCCTGAATCCTAGACAGGCGCGCTGGTCGTTGTTTTTCTCTCGGTTTAATTTTGTGGTGTCGTACCTACCGGGTTCTAAGAATGTTAAGGCGGATGCCCTTTCTAGGAGTTTTGAGCCTGACTCCCCTGGTAATTCTGAGCCCACAGGTATCCTTAAAGATGGAGTGATATTGTCTGCCGTTTCTCCAGACCTGCGGCGGGCCTTGCAGGAGTTTCAGGCGGATAGACCTGATCGTTGCCCACCTGGTAGACTGTTTGTTCCTGATGATTGGACCAGTAGAGTCATCTCTGAGGTTCATTCTTCTGCGTTGGCAGGTCATCCTGGAATCTTTGGTACCAGGGATTTGGTGGCAAGGTCCTTCTGGTGGCCTTCCCTGTCACGAGATGTGCGAGGCTTTGTGCAGTCTTGTGACGTTTGTGCTCGGGCCAAGCCTTGTTGTTCTCGGGCTAGTGGATTGTTGTTACCCTTGCCTATCCCGAAGAGGCCTTGGACGCACATCTCGATGGATTTTATTTCGGATCTGCCTGTTTCTCAGAAGATGTCTGTCATCTGGGTGGTGTGTGACCGTTTCTCTAAGATGGTCCATCTGGTTCCCTTGCCTAAGTTGCCTTCTTCTTCCGAGTTGGTTCCTCTGTTTTTTCAAAATGTTGTTCGTTTGCATGGTATTCCGGAGAATATCGTTTCTGACAGAGGGACCCAATTCGTGTCTAGATTTTGGCGGGCATTCTGTGCTAGGATGGGCATAGATTTGTCTTTTTCGTCTGCTTTCCATCCTCAGACTAATGGCCAGACCGAGCGGACTAATCAGACCTTGGAGACATATTTGAGGTGTTTTGTGTCTGCGGATCAGGATGATTGGGTTGCTTTTTTGCCTTTGGCGGAGTTCGCCCTCAATAATCGGGCCAGCTCTGCCACCTTGGTGTCCCCGTTTTTCTGTAATTCGGGGTTTCATCCTCGATTTTCCTCCGGTCAAGTGGAATCTTCGGATTGTCCTGGAGTGGATGCTGTGGTGGAGAGGTTGCATCAGATTTGGGGGCAGGTGGTGGACAATTTGAAGTTGTCCCAGGAGAAGACTCAGCTTTTTGCCAACCGCCGTCGTCGTGTTGGTCCTCGGCTTTGTGTTGGGGACTTGGTGTGGTTGTCTTCTCGTTTTGTCCCTATGAGGGTTTCTTCTCCTAAGTTTAAGCCTCGGTTCATCGGCCCGTACAAGATATTGGAGATTCTTAACCCTGTGTCCTTCCGTTTGGACCTCCCTGCATCCTTTTCGATTCATAATGTTTTTCATCGGTCATTGTTGCGCAGGTATGAGGTACCGGTTGTGCCTTCCGTTGAGCCTCCTGCTCCGGTGTTGGTTGAGGGTGAGTTGGAGTACGTTGTGGAAAAGATCTTAGACTCTCGTGTTTCCAGACGGAAACTCCAGTATCTGGTCAAATGGAAGGGATACGGTCAGGAGGATAATTCTTGGGTCACTGCCTCTGATGTTCATGCCTCCGATCTTGTCCGTGCCTTTCATAGGGCTCATCCTGATCGCCCTGGTGGTTCTGGTGAGGGTTCGGTGCCCCCTCCTTGAGGGGGGGGTACTGTTGTGAAATTGGATTCTGGGCTCCCCCGGTGGCCACTTGTGGAATTGAACTTGTGTGCATCATCCCCTCTGTTCACCTGCTCCTATCAGGATGTGGGAGTCGCTATATAACCTTGCTCCTCTGTCAGTTTCATGCCGGTCAACAATGTAATCAGAAGCCTTTCTGTGCATGTTCCTGCTACCAGACAACTCCCAGCTAAGTTGGACTTTTGTCCTTGTGTGTTTTTGCATTTTGTTCCTGTTCACAGCTGCTGTTTCGTTACTGTGTCTGGAAAGCTCTTGTGATCGGAAATTGCCACTCTGGTGTTATGAGTTAATGCTAGAGTCTTAAAGTAATTTCTGGATGGTGTTTTGATAGGGTTTTCTGCTGACCATGAAAGTGCCCTTTCTGTCTTCCTGCTATCTAGTAAGCGGACCTCGATTTTGCTAAACCTATTTTCATACTACGTTTGTCATTTCATCTAAAATCACCGCCAATATATGTGGGGGCCTCTGTCTGCCTTTTGGGGAAATTTCTCTAGAGGTGAGCCAGGACTGTCTTTTTCTCTGCTAGGATTAGGTAGTTCTCCGGCTGGCGCTGGGCATCTAGGGATAAAAAACGTAGGCATGCTACCCGGCCACTTCTAGTTGTGCGGCAGGTTTAGTTCATGGTCAGTATAGTTTCCATCTTCCAAGAGCTAGTTCTCATATATGCTGGGCTATGTTCTCTCGCCATTGAGAATCATGACAATCCGCCATGTCCACCACCACCACCACCGCTTGTTCCACCATATGCACCTCTCCAGTCCAGCTCACCCTACAAGAGACTCTCTATAGGAAAAGAAAGTACTCACCCTCTCATCCGCGTACACAGGGTTTGAACGCCCACATTGCTAGACTAATCTCGTTAGAGATGATGCCCTACCGGTTGGTTGAAAGCGAAGCTTTCAAAGCCCTGATGGCCTACGCAGTACCACGCTATGACCTACCCAGTCGACACTTCTTTGCGAGAAAAGCCATCCCAGCCCTCCACCAGCATGTCAAAGACTGCATTGTCCATGCACTCAGGCAATCAGTCAGTAGAAAGGTGCACCTCACAACAGATGCATGGACTAGTAGGCATGGCCAAGGACGTTACGTGTCCATCACGGCGCACTGGGTTAATGTGGTGGATGCAGGGTCCACAGGGGATAGCCATAGTGGGACAGTTCTGCCTAGCCCAAGGTCTAGGAAACAGTTGGCAGTAGGCATTCGACAACCCTCCTCCTCCTCCACCTCCAAAAGCAAAAGCTCGTCCAGAGAGTGCAGTCACCCTACCACTCCATCTGCAGCTGCCAGTGTTGCACACGAGGTGTCCCATTATGGAACAGCTAGTGGTAAGCATCAGCAGGCTGTGTTGGAAATGAAGTGTTTGGGCGAAAACAGATACACCGCGGAATTTCTGGGTGAGTTCTTGCAGCAGAAACTCAGTCATGGCTGGGCAGTGTACATCTTGAGGCAGGCAAGGTAGTCAGTGATAACGGAAGGAATTTTATGGCTGCCATAGCCCTTTCAGAACTGAAGCACATACCTTGCCTGGCTCACACCTTGAACCTGGTGGTGCAGTGCTTCCTGAAAAGTTATCTGGGATTACCAGCCCTGCTCCTGAAGGTGCGAAGACTTTGCTCGCACATCCGCAGGTCACCTGTACACTCCAGTCGTATGCAGAACCATCAGCGATTGTTGAAGCTTCCCCAGCACCGCCTAATAATCGACATTGCAACAAGGTGGAACTCCACACTGCACATACTTCAGAGGCTGTGCGAACAGAGGCGAGCTGTAATGTATTTATGGGAGGATACACATACACGGGCAGGCACTTGGATGGCAGACATGTAGTTGTCTGGTGTGCAGTGGTCGAAGCTACAAGACCTCTGTCAAGTCCTTCAGTGCTTTGAGGAATGCACACGGCTGGTAAGTGCAGACGACGCCATCATAAGCATGAGCATCCCACTAATGCATCTGCTGATGCAAAGTGTGATGCACATTAAGGAGCAGGCATCTGCAGCCGAGGAGGAGGGAAGCCTTGATGACAGTCAGCCATTGTCTGCCCAGGGAACTCTCCTGGACGAGGTGGCGGACAAAGAGGAGGAGGAGGAGGATGATGATGGGGATGAATATTTATGGAAGGAGGAAGCTTCTCAGGGGGCAATAGAAACTGGTGTCGTTGCAAGGTCAGGTACAGGGTTTTTGCGGGAGACAACTGATGTTGATTTGCCAGAAAGTGCTCCTCAACCCAGCACAAGCAGTGAATTGACACCTGGAACATTGGCCCACATGGCTGACTATGCCTTGCGTATCCTAAAAAGGGACCCCCGCATTATCAAAATGATGACCGATGACGATTACTGGTTGGCCTGCCTCCTGGATCCACGCTATAAAGGGAAATTGCAAAATATCATGCCACATGAGAACCGTGAGCAAATATTGGCTACCAAACAAGCAACTCTTGTAGACCGTTTGGTTCAGGCATTTCCAGCACACAGCGGCTGTGATGGTTCTCACACGACCTGCAGGGGGCAACATGGTAGAGGTGTTAGAGGTTCACAAATCAGAAGTAGCATTGGACAGAGGGGTTTTATGACCAGGTTGTGGAGTGATTTTGCAATGACCGCAGACACGACAGGTACTGCTACATCAATTCAAAGTGACAGGAGACAACATTTGTCCAGTATGGTTACGAACTATTTTTCCTCCCTTATTGATGTTCTCCCTCACCTGTCATTCCCCTTTGATTACTGGGCATCTAAAATAGACACCTGGCCTGAATTGGCAGAATATGCATTACAGGAGCTTGCTTTCCCAGCTGGTAGTGTGCTATCAGAAAGAGTATTCAGTGCTGCTGGTTCAATACTGACCGAAAAAAGGACTCGTCTGGCTACCCAAAATGTTGATGATCTAACCTTCATTAAAATGAACCAATCATGGATTTCAAATTATTTTGCCCCACCTTCCCCAGCTGACACGTAGCTTTCCTGTAAAAAGGTCTTGCTTTTGGCCCTACTCTTACTGACTGCTCCAATTCCTCCATTTGCAGCTGCTGAATGTCCACCATAGGCCATTTTTACACCTCCCTAAATGGGCTGACTCCCCCAACTGAGTCGTGATCATCACTTGGTGCAAGCACCCGTGCGAGTGCCGTTTGCCTGGACAGGTGGGTGTGCCCACTTTTGGGCAACGGCACTGGCACAGGGTCCCTCATAGTACAATGAAGTGTCTCTGGCGGTGGTGGTGCATACCCAACGTCAGACACACCGTCGTAATATGAGTGGCCCTGGGCCAGTACCGCCGCCCACGAGAGAGTGTTCCCCCCAGCTCAAACAGTGCTCTACCACTTGCAAAACTTACCTCTCACTGTTCCACCAGTTTAGTCTGTCCTGTTAAATACTTCAATGGCACTGCCAATACAAATTTGTTGAAATGATAGATGATAGTAAAAATATACAGGGGCCCTGCCCTCCATTTAGACCTGTGAATACTGTGCGAGAACTACCACTGTCTGCTACTCAGCAGAGGAACCCACCCCTGTACCTAGCTTTGCCACCTGTTTATTTAGGAACATTTTTTTTGCAGACATTTAGCCCACTTTACTATTTTGGCCAACTAACTGTGTCAGCCACTTCTTCCAGTTGTCCTCCACCGAACAAAGCAATGCTGCCAGTTCACTCCTGTTACCAGTTTTGAACTGCATTTAGCCAACTTTTTTACTGTAGGCCTACTACCTGTGTCTGTCTGCTCCACACATTACAGCTGTCCTCCACTGATCAAAGCTATGCCGCTCGTTCACTCCTGTTACCAGTATTGAACTGGATTTAGCCTACTTACTTTTTTGGGCCTACAAACTGTGTCTGCCCCTCATTACAACTGTCCTCCGCTGAACAAAGCAATGACGCCACTTTACTCCAGTTACCAATTTTGAACTGAATTTAGCCTACTTTTTTATTTTAGGCCTTCTACGTGTGTCTGTCTGCGCCACTCGAGTCATTACACCTGTCCTCCACTGAACAAAGCTGAGCTTCAATCTTAAGGCTTTCGGCATGTATAACATATAAAACTGCATTTGGCCTACTTGTTTTTTGGCTCTACTAATGGTGTCTGCCGCTCCTTGGTGTTCTCCTCCACTGATCAAAGCTGAGCTTCAATCTTCAGGCTTTCGGCCTGTATTTAGAATATGAAACTACACTTGGCCTACTAGTTTGGTTGGGCCCTACTAACGGTGTCTGCCGCTCCTTGGTGTTCTCCTCCACTGTTCAAAGCTGAGCTTCAATCTTCAGGCTTTCGGACTGTATTTAGAATATGAAACTGCATTTAGCCTACTAGTTTGGTTGGGCCTACTTACGGTGTCTGCCGCTCCTTGGTGTTCTGCTCCACTGATCAAAGCTGAGCTTCAATCTTCAGGCTTTCGGCCTGTATATAGAATATGAAACTGCGTTTGGCCTACTAGTTTGGTTGGGCCCTACTAACGGTGTCTGCCGCTCCTTGGTGTTATCCTCCAATGAACAAAGCTGAGCTTCAATTTTCTGGCTTTTGGCCTATATTTCGAATATTAAACTGCATTTGGCCTACTAGTTTGGATGGGCCCTACTAATGGTGTCTGCCACTGCTTGGTGTTATCCTCCACTGAACAAAGCTGAGCTTTAATTTTCAGGCTTTCTGCCTATATTTCGAATATTAAACTGCATCTGGCCTACTAGTTTGGTTGGGCCCTACTAACGGTGTCTGCCGCTCCTTGGTGTTCTCCTCCACTGATCAAAGCTGAGCTTCAATATTCAGGCTTTCGGCCTGTATATAAAATATGAAACTGCATTTGGCCTACTAGTTTGGTTGGGCCCTACTAACGATGTCTGCCACTGCTTGGTGTTATCCACCACTAAACAAAGCTGAGCTTCAATTTTCAGGCTTTCGGCCTATATTTCAAATATTAAACTGCATTTGGCCTACTAGTTTGGTTGGGCCTACTTACGGTGTCTGCCGCTCCTTGGTGTTCTCCACTGATGAAAGCTGAGCTTCAATCTTCAGGCTTTCGGCCTGTATATGGAATATGAAACTGCATTTGGCCTACTAGTTTGGTTGGGCTTACTTTCGGTGTCTGCCTCTCTTTGGTGTTCTCCTCCACTGATCAAAGCTCAGCTTCAATCTTCAGGCTTTAAGCCTGTATTTAGAATATGAAACTGCATTTGGCCTACTAGTTTGGTTGGGCCATACTAACGGTGTCTGCCGCATCTTGGTGTTATCCTCCACTGAACAAAGCTGAGCTTCAATTTTCTGGCTTTCGGCCTATATTTCAAATATTAAATTGCATTTGGCCTACTAGTATGGTTGGGCCCTACTAATGGTGTCTGCCGCTCCTTGGTGTTCTCCTCCACTGATCAAAGCTGAGCTTCAATCTTCAGGCTTTCGGCCTGTATATAGAATATGAAACTGCATTTGGCCTACTAGTTTGGTTGGGCCCTACTAACGGTGTCTGCCGCTGCTTGGTGTTATCCTCCACTGAACAAAGCTGAGCTTCAATCTTCAGGCTTTCGGCCTGTATTCAGAATATGAAACTGCATTTGGCCTACTAGATTGGTTGGGCCCTACTAACAGTGTCTGCCACTCCTTGGTTTTCTCCTCCACTGATCAAAGCTGAGATTCAATCTTCTGGCTTTCGGCCTGTATATAGAATATGACACTGCATTTGGCCTACTAGTTTGGTTGGGTCTACTTACGGTGTTTGCCGCACCTTGGTGTTCTCTTCCACTGATAAAAGCTGAGCTTCAATCTTCAGGCTTTCTGCCTGTATTTAGAATATGAAACTGCATTTGGCCTACTAGTTTGGTTGGGCCTACTTACGGTGTCTGCCGCTCCTTGGTGTTCTCCTCCACTGATCAAAGCTGAGCTTCAATCTTCAGGCTTTTGGCCTGTATATAGAATATGAAACTGCATTTGTCCTACTAGTTTGTTTGGGCCAACTTACGGTGTCTTCCGCTCCTTGGTGTTCTCCTCCAATGATCAAAGCTGAGCTTCAATCTCCAGGCTTTCGGCCTGTATATAGAATATGAAACTACATTTGGCCTACTAGTTTGGTTGGGCTTTTCTAACGGTGTCTGCCGTTGCTTGGTGTTATCCTCCACTGAACAAAGCTGAGCTTCAATCTTCAGGCTTTCGGCCTGTATATAGAATATGAAACTGCATTTGGCCTACTAGTTTGGTTGGGCCCTACTAACGGTGTCTGCCACTCCTTGGTGTTATCCTCCAATGAACAAAGCTGAGCTTCAATTTTCTGGCTTTTGGCCTATATTTCGAATATTAAACTGCATTTGGCCTACTAGTTTGGATGGGCCCTACTAATGGTGTCTGCCACTGCTTGGTGTTATCCTCCACTGAACAAAGCTGAGCTTTAATTTTCAGGCTTTCTGCCTATATTTCGAATATTAAACTGCATCTGGCCTACTAGTTTGGTTGGGCCCTACTAACGGTGTCTGCCGCTCCTTGGTGTTCTCCTCCACTGATCAAAGCTGAGCTTCAATATTCAGGCTTTCGGCCTGTATATAAAATATGAAACTGCATTTGGCCTACTAGTTTGGTTGGGCCCTACTAACGATGTCTGCCACTGCTTGGTGTTATCCACCACTAAACAAAGCTGAGCTTTAATTTTCAGGCTTTCGGCCTATATTTCAAATATTAAACTGCATTTGGCCTACTAGTTTGGTTGGGCCTACTTACGGTGTCTGCCGCTCCTTGGTGTTCTCCACTGATGAAAGCTGAGCTTCAATCTTCAGGCTTTCGGCCTGTATATGGAATATGAAACTGCATTTGGCCTACTAGTTTGGTTGGGCCCTACTAATGGTGTCTGCCACTGCTTGGTGTTATCCTCCACTGAACAAAGCTGAGCTTTAATTTTCAGGCTTTCGGCCTATATTTCAAATATTAAACTGCATCTGGCCTACTAGTTTGGTTGGGCCCAACTAACGGTGTCTGCCGCTCCTTGGTGTTCTCCTCCACTGATCAAAGCTGAGCTTCAATATTCAGGCTTTCGGCCTATATTTCAAATATTAAACTGCATTTGGCCTACTAGTTTGTTTAGGCCTACTTACGGTGTCTGCCGCTCCTTGGTGTTCTCCACAGATGAAAGCTGAGCTTCAATCTTCAGGCTTTCGGCCTGTATATGGAATATGAAACTGCATTTGGCCTACTAGTTTGGTTGGGCCTACTTTCGGTGTCTGCCTCTCTTTGGTGTTCTCCTCCACTGATCAAAGCTGAGCTTCAATCTTCAGGCTTTCAGCCTGTATTTAGAATATGAAACTGCATTTGGCCTACTAGTTTGGTTGGGCCATACTAACGGTGTCTGCCGCATCTTGGTGTTATCCTCCACTGAACAAAGCTGAGCTTCAATTTTCTGGCTTTCGGCCTATATTTCAAATATTAAATTGCATTTGGCCTACTAGTATGGTTGGGCCCTACTAACGGTGTCTGCCGCTCCTTGGTGTTCTCCTCCACTGATCAAAGCTGAGCTTCAATCTTCAGGCTTTCGGCCTGTATATAGAATATGAAACTGCATTTGGCCTACTAGTTTGGTTGGGCCCTACTAACGGTGTCTGCCGCTGCTTGGTGTTATCCTCCACTGAACAAAGCTGAGATTTAATCTTCAGGCTTTCGGCCTGTATTCAGAATATGAAACTGCATTTGGCCTACTAGATTGGTTGGGCCCTACTAACAGTGTCTGCCACTCCTTGGTTTTCTCCTCCACTGATCAAAGCTGAGATTCAATCTTCTGTGTTGTGAATTCTGTTTGTGGGCTCCCCCGGTGGTGTTTGATGGTAGTGCCACTTGTGTGCTTTCTGCTATCCCTGCTCACCTGTTGCCACCCATTAGGGGAGTTTCCAATTTAAGGCTGCTTGGCTGTTAGTCCTATGCCGGCCAACAATGTATCAGTAGCATTCTGTTGCATTCTCCTGCCTCAAGTTCCTGTTCAGCTAAGTTGAATTTTGTTTTGAGTTTATGCTAACTACTTGTCCAGCTTGCAGTAATGTGACTCTCTGCAGCTGGAAGCTCTTGTGGACTGTAATTGCCACTCCAGTGGCATGAGTTGTCACTGGAGTTTTAAAGTAATTTCAGGATGGTGTTTTTGAGTAGTGTTTTAAGTTGACCGTGAAGTAACACTTTCCTATCCTTCTGCTATCTAGTTAGCGGACCTCTCTATGCTAAACTTGCTGTTCATCCTACGTATGTCATTTCCTCTGAACTCACCGTCAATATCTGTGGGGGGCTGCTATCTCCTTTTGGGGTACATCTCTGGAGGTAAGACAGGCCTGTATATTCCTCTGATAGGGGTAGTTAGATCTCCGGCTGGCGCGTGGTGTCTAGGGCATCGTAGGAACACTCCCTGGCTGCTTCAAGTGTTGTGTCAGGTTCAGGTCACGGTCAACTTTAGTTTCCATCACCCGAGAGCTAGTCTGTTTTGTTATTTTTTATTTCCTTGCCATTGGGAAATATTGACAGTTTGGCCGGCCAATGTGTTAAAACCATGCACTAAAGCAGGAAAGGATTAGAAAAGTTTTTTTTTTTCTCTGAAGTTTTCACCCGCTGAGCGAAATTATGATGTTGGAAATCGGGAGCTCTTGGCCATGAAGTGAGCATTTGAGGAGTGGCGTCATTGGCTTGAGGGTGCTAGACACCAGGTGGTGGTCTTGACTGATCACAAGAATCTGATTTATCTTGAGTCAGCCAGGCGTCTGAATCCTAGACAGGCGCGCTGGTCGTTATTTTTCTCCCGATTTAACTTTGTGGTTTCATATCTGCCTGGTTCTAAAAATGTGAGGGCGGATGCCCTCTCTAGGAGTTTTGAGCCTGACTCGCCTGGTGATTCCGAACCTACTGGCATCCTGAAGGATGGGGTGATATTGTCAGCTGTCTCCCCAGACCTGCGACGCTCATTGCAGGAGTTTCAGGTGGATAGGCCTGATCGCTGTCCGCCTGGTAGACTGTTTGTCCCTGATGACTGGACCAGTAGAGTTATTTCGGAGGTTCATTCTTCCGCGTTGGCAGGTCATCCTGGAATTTTTGGCACCAGGGATTTGGTGTCTAGGTCCTTTTGGTGGCCTTCCTTGTCTCGAGATGTGCGTATGTTTGTGCAGTCTTGTGATGTTTGTGCTCGGGCCAAGCCTTGCTGTTCTCGGGCTAGTGGGTTGTTGTTGCCCTTGCCTATTCCTAAGAGGCCTTGGACGCACATCTCTATGGACTTTATTTCTGACCTTCCTGTTTCTCGTAGGATGTCTGTCATCTGGGTGGTGTGTGACCGTTTTTCCAAGATGGTTCATTTGGTACCCTTGCCCAAGTTGCCCTCCTCCTCTGAGCTGGTTCCTCTATTTTTTCAGAATGTGGTGCATTTGCATGGTATTCCTGAGAATATAGTGTCTGATAGGGGTACTCAGTTTGTGTCTAGATTTTGGCGGGCGTTCTGTGCCAGGATGGGCATTGATTTGTCTTTTTCGTCTGCATTCCATCCTCAGACTAATGGCCAGACTGAGCGTACTAATCAGACTTTGGAGACTTACTTGAGGTGTTTTGTGTCCGCTGATCAGGATGATTGGATTGATTTTTTGCCGTTGGCAGAGTTTGCCCTTAACAATCGGGCCAGTTCTGCCACTTTGGTTTCTCCATTTTTTTGTAATTCGGGGTTTCACCCTCGTTTTTCGTCCGGTCTATTGGAGTCTTCGGATTGTCCTGGAGTGGATTCCGTGGTTAATAGGATGCATCAGATTTGGGGACAGGTTGTGGACAATTTGAAGTTGTCCCAGGAGAGGACTCAACAGTTCACTAATCGTCATCGGCGTGCTGGTTCTCGTCTTTGTGTTGGGGACCTGGTGTGGCTGTCTTCTCGATTTGTTCCTATGAAGGTCTCGTCTCCTAAGTTTAAGCCTCGGTTTATCGGCCCTTATAAGATTCTGGAGGTGCTTAATCCTGTGTCCTTTCGTTTGGACCTCCCAGCATCGTTTACTATTCATAATGTTTTTCATCGGTCGTTATTGCGGAGGTATGAGGTGCCGGTTGTTCCTTCTGCTGATCCTCCTGCTCCTGTGCTGGTCGAGGGTGAATTGGAGTATGTGGTGGAAAAGATCTTGGACTCCCGTGTTTCCAGACGGAAACTTCAGTATCTGGTTAAGTGGAAGGGCTATGGTCAGGAGGATAATTCCTGGGTGACAGCATCCGATGTTCATGCTCCTGATTTGGTTCGTGCATTTCAGTGCTCATCCAGATCGCCCTGGTGGTTCTGGTGAGGGTTCGGTGCCCCCTCCTTAAGGGGGGGGGTACTGTTGTGAATTCTGTTTGTGGGCTCCCCCGGTGGTGTTTGATGGTAGTGCCACTTGTGTGCTTTCTGCTATCCCTGCTCACCTGTTGCCACCCATTAGGGGAGTTTCCTATTTAAGGCTGCTTGGCTGTTAGTCCTATGCCGGCCAACAATGTATCAGTAGCATTCTGTTGCATTCTCCTGCCTCAAGTTCCTGTTCAGCTAAGTTGAATTTTGTTTTGAGTTTATGCTAACTACTTGTCCAGCTTGCAGTAATGTGACTCTCTGCAGCTGGAAGCTCTTGTGGACTGTAATTGCCACTCCAGTGGCATGAGTTGTCACTGGAGTTTTAAAGTAATTTCAGGATGGTGTTTTTGAGTAGTGTTTTAAGTTGACCGTGAAGTAACACTTTCCTATCCTTCTGCTATCTAGTTAGCGGACCTCTCTATGCTAAACTTGCTGTTCATCCTACGTATGTCATTTCCTCTGAACTCACCGTCAATATCTGTGGGGGGCTGCTATCTCCTTTTGGGGTACATCTCTTGAGGTAAGACAGGCCTGTATATTCCTCTGATAGGGGTAGTTAGATCTCCGGCTGGCGCGTGGTGTCTAGGGCATCGTAGGAACACTCCCTGGCTGCTTCAAGTGTTGTGTCAGGTTCAGGTCACGGTCAACTTTAGTTTCCATCACCCGAGAGCTAGTCTGTTTTGTTATTTTTTTATTTCCTTGCCATTGGGAAATCATGACACTTCTGGCTTTCGGCCTGTATATAGAATATGACACTGCATTTGGCCTACTAGTTTGGTTGGGTCTACTTACGGTGTTTGCCGCACCTTGGTGTTCTTTTCCACTGATAAAAGCTGAGCTTCAATCTTCAGGCTTTCTGCCTGTATTTAGAATATGAAACTGCATTTGGCCTACTAGTTTGGTTGGGCCTACTTACGGTGTCTGCCGCTCCTTGGTGTTCTCCTCCGCTGATCAAAGCTGAGCTTCAATCTTCAGGCTTTTGGCCTGTATATAGAATATGAAACTGCATTTGTCCTACTAGTTTGTTTGGGCCAACTTACGGTGTCTTCCGCTCCTTGGTGTTCTCCTCCAATGATCAAAGCTGAGCTTCAATCTCCATGCTTTCGGCCTGTATATAGAATATGAAACTACATTTGGCCTACTAGTTTGGTTGGGCTTTTCTAACGGTGTCTGCCGTTGCTTGGTGTTATCCTCCACTGAACAAAGCTGAGCTTCAATCTTCAGGCTTTCGGCCTGTATATAGAATATGAAACTGCATTTGGCCTACTAGTTTGGTTGGGCCCTACTAACGGTGTCTGCCGCTCCTTGGTGTTATCCTCCAATGAACAAAGCTGAGCTTCAATTTTCTGGCTTTTGGCCTATATTTCGAATATGAAACTGCATTTGGCCTACTAGTTTGGTTGGGCCCTACTAACGGTGTCTGCCGCTCCTTGGTGTTCTCCTCCACTTATCAAAGCTGAGCTTCAATCTTCAGGCTTTCGGCCTGTATATAGAATATGAAACTGCATTTGGCCTACTAGTTTGGTTGGGCCCTACTAACGGTGTCTGCTGCTGCTTGGTGTTATCCTCCACTGAACAAACCTGAGCTTCAATTTTCAGGCTTTTGGCCTATATTTCAAATATTAAACTGCATTTGGCCTACTAGTTTGGTTGGGCCTACTTATGGTGTCTGCCGCTCCTTGATGTTCTCCTCCACTGATCAAAGCTGAGTTTCAATCTTCAGGCTTTCGGCCTGCATATAGAATATGAAACTGCATTTGGCCTACTAGTTTGATTGGGCCTACTTACGGTGTCTGCCACTCCTTGGTGTTCTCCTCCACTGATCAAAGCTGAGCTTAAATCTTCAGGCTTTCGGACTGTATTTTGAATATGAAACGGCATTTGGCCTACTAGTTTGGTTGGGCCCTACTAACGGTGTCTGCCGCTGCTTGGTGTTATCCTCCACTGAACAAAGCTGAGCTTCAATCTTCATGCTTTCGGCCTGTATATAGAATATGAAACTGCATTTGGCCTGCTAGTTTGGTTGGGCCCTACTAACGGTGTCTGCTGCTGCTTGGTGTTATCCTCCACTGAACAAAGCTGAGCTTCAATCTTCAGGCTTTCGGCCTGTATTTAGAATATGAAACTGCATTTGGCCTACTAGTTTGGTTGGGCCTAATTACGGAGTCTGCCGCTCTTTGGTGTTCTCCTCCACTGATCAAAGCTGAGCTTCAATCTTCAGGCTTGTGGCCTGTATATAGAATATGAAACTGCATTTGTCCTACTAGTTTGGTTGGGCCAACTTACGGTGTCTGCCGCTCCTTGGTGTTCTCCTCCAATGATCAAAGCTGAGCTTCAATCTCCATGCTTTCGGCCTGTATATAGAATATGGAACTACATTTGGCCTACTAGTTTGGTTGGGCTTTTCTAACGGTATCTGCCGTTGCTTGGTGTTATCCTCCACTGAACAAAACTGAGCTTCAATTTTCAGGCTTTCGGCCTATATTTCGAATATGAAACTACATTTGGCCTACTAGTTTGGTTGGGCCCTACTAACAGTGTCTGCTGCTGCTTTGTGTTATCCTCCACTGAACAAACCTGAGCTTTAATTTTCAGGCTTTTGGCCTATATTTCAAATATTAAACTGCATTTGGACTACCAGTTTGGTTTGGCCTACTTATGGTGTCTGCCGCTCCTTGATGTTCTCCTCCACTGATCAAAGCTGAGTTTCAATCTTCAGGCTTTCGGCCTGTATATAGAATATGAAACTGCATTTGGCCTAGTAGTTTGATTGGGCCTACTTACGGTGTCTGCCACTCCTTGGTGTTCTCCTCCACTGATAAAAGCTGAGCTTAAATCTTCAGGCTTTCGGACTGTATTTGGAATATGAAACTGCATTTGGCCTACTAGTTTGGTTGGGCCCTACTAATGGTGTCTGCCGCTGCTTGGTGTTATCCTCCACTGAACAAAGCTGAGCTTCAATCTTCCTGCTTTCGGCCTGCATATAGAATATGAAACTGCATTTGGCCTGTTAGTTTGGTTGGGCCCTACTAACGGTGTCTGCTGCTGCTTGGTGTTATCCTCCACTGAACAAAGCTGAGCTTCAATCTTCAGGCTTTCGGCCTGTATATACAATATGACCCTGGATTTGGCCTGCTAGTTTGGTTGGGCCTACTTACGGTGTCTGCCGCTCCTTGGTGTTCTCCTCCACTGATCAAAGCTGAGCTTCAATCTTCAGGCTTTCGGCCTGTATATAGAATATGAAACTGCATTTATCCTACTAGTTTGGTTGGGCCTACTAATGGTGTCTGCCACTCCTTGGTGTTCTCCTCCACTGATCAAGGCTGAGCTTCAATTTTCAGGCTTTTGGCCTGTATTTAGAATATGAAACTATATTTGGCCTACTAGTTTGGTTGGGCCTACTTACGGTGTCTGACGCTCCTTGGTGTACTCCTCCACTGATCAAAGCTGAGCTTCAATCTTCAGGCTTTCGGCCTGTATATAGAATATGAAACTGCATTTGGCCTACTAGTTTGGTTGGGCCCTACTAACGGTGTCTGCAGCTGCTTGGTGTTATCCTCCACTGAACAAAGCTGAGCTTCAATCTTAAGGCTTTCGGCCTGTATATAGAATATGAAACTGCATTTGGCCTACTAGTTTGGTTGGGCCCTACGAACGGTGTCTGCCACTGCTTGGTGTTATCCTCTACTGAACAAAGCTGAGCTTCAATTTTCAGGCTTTTTGCCTATATTTCGAATATTAAACTGCATCTGGCCTACTAGTTTGGTTGGGCACTACTAACGATGTCTGTCGCTGCTTGGTGTTATCCTCCACTGAACAAAGCTGAGCTTCAATTTTCAGGCTTTCGGCCTATATTTCGAATATGAAACTACATTTGGCCTACTAGTTTGGTTGGGCCTACTTACGGTGTCTGCCGCTGCTGGGTGTTATCCTCCACTGAACAAACCTGAGCTTCAATTTTCAGGCTTTCGGCCTATATTTCGAATATGAAACTGAATTTGGCCTACTAGTTTGGTTGGGCCCTACTAACAGTGTCTGCCTCTGTTTGGTGTTATCCTCCACCGAACAAACCTGAGCTTCAATATTCAGGCTTTCAGCCTATATTTCAAATATTAAACTGCATTTGGCCTACTAGTTTGGTTGGGCCTACTTATGGTGTCTGCTGCTCCTTGGTGTTCTCCTCCACTGTTCAAAGCTGAGCTTCAATCTTCAGGCTTTCGTCCTGTATATAGAATATGAAACTGCATTTGGCCTACTAGTTTGGTTGGGCCTACTTATGGTGTCTGCCACTCCTTGGTGTTTTCCTCCACTGGTCAAAGCTGAGCTTCAATCTTCAGGCTTTCGGACTGTATTTAGAATATGAAACTGCATTTGGCCTACTAGTTTGGTTGGGCCCTACTAACGGTGTCTGCCGCTCCTTGGTGTTCTACTCCACTGATCAAAGCTGAGATTCAATCTTCAGGCTTTCGGCCTGTATATAAAATATGAAACTGCATTTGGCCTACTAGTTTGGTTGGCCTACTTTTGGTGTCTGCCGCTCCTTGGTTTTCTCCTCCACTGATCAAAGCTGAGCTTCAAGCTTCATGCTTTCGGCTTGTATATAGAATATGAAACTGCATTTGGCCTACTAGTTTGGTTGGGCACTACTAACGGTGGTCTGCCGCTGCTTGGTGTTATCCTCCACTGAACAAAGCTGAGCTTCAATTTTCAGTCTTTCGGACTGTATTTAGAATATGAAACTGCATTTGGCCTACTAGTTTGGTTGCGCCTACTTACGGTGTCTGCCGCTCCTTGGTGCTCTCCTCCACTGATCAAAGCTGAGCTTCAATCTTCAGGCTTTCGGCCTGTATATAGAATATGAAACTGAATTTGGCCTACTAGTTTGGTTGGGCCCTACTAACGGTGTATGCCGCTGCTGGGTGTTATCCTCCACTGAACAAAGCTGAGCTTCAATCTTCAGGCTTTTGGCCTGTATATAGAATATGAAACTGAATTTGGCCTACTAGTTTGGTTGGGCCCTACTAACGGTGTATGCCGCTGCTGGGTGTTATCGTCCACTGAACAAACCTGAGCTTCAATTTTCAGGCTTTTGGCCTATATTTCAAATATTAAACTGCATTTGGCCTACTAGTTTGGTTGGGCCTCCTTACGGTGTCTGCCATTCCTTGGTGTTCTCCTCCACTGATCAAAGCTGAGTTTCAATCTTCAGGCTTTCGGACTGTATTTAGAATATGAAACTGCATTTGGCCTACTAGTTTGGTTGGGCCCTACTAACGGTGTCTGCTGCTGCTTGGTGTTATCCTCCACTGAACAAAGCTGAGCTTCAATCTTCATGCTTTCGGCCTATATATAGAATATGAAACTGTATTTGGCCTGCTAGTTTGGTTGGGCCCTACTAACGGTGTCTCCCGCTGCTTGTTGTTATCCTCCACTGAACAAAAGTGAGCTTCAATCTTCAGGCTTTCGGACTGTATTTAGAATATGAAACTGCATTTGGCCTACTAGTTTGGTTGGGTCCTACTTACGGTGTCTGCCGCTCCTTGGTGTTCTCCACTTATCAAAGCTGAGATTCAATCTTCAGGCTTTCGGCCTGTATATAGAATATGAAACTGCATTTGGCCTACTAGTTTGGTTGGGCCCTACTAACGGTGTCTGCCGCTGCTTGGTGTTATCCTCCACTGAACAAAGCTGAGCTTCAATTTTCGGTCTTTCGGCCTATATTTCGAATATTAAACTGCATTTGGCCTACTAGTTTGGTTGGGCCTACTTACGGTGTCTGCCGCTCCTTGGTGTTCTCCTCCACTGATCAAAGCTGAGCTTCAATCTTCAGGCTTTCGGCCTGTATATAGAATATGAAACTGCATTTGTCCTACTAGTTTGGTTGGGCCTACTTATGGTGTCTGCCGCTCCTTGGTGTTCTCCTCCACTGATCAAAGCTGAGCTTCAATCTTCAGGCTTTCGGCCTGTATATAGAATATGAAACTACATTTGGCGTACTAGTTTGGTTGGGCCTACTTATGGTGTCTGCCGCTCCTTGGTGTTCTCCTCCACTGATCAAAGCTGAGCTTCAATCTTCATGCTTCCAGCCTGTATATAGATCATGAAACTGCATTTGGCCTGCTAGTTTGGTTGGGCATACTTATGGTGTCTGCCGCTCCTTGGTGTTCTCCTCCACTGATCAAAGCTGAGCTTCAATCTTCAGGCTTTCCGCCAGTATATAGAATATGAAACTGCATTTGGCTTACTAGTTTGGTTGGGCCTACTTACGGTGTCTGACACTCCTTGGTGTTCTCCTCCACTGATCAAAGCTGAGCTTCAATCTTCAGGCTTTCGCACTGTATTTAGAATATGAAACTACATTTGGCCTACTAGTTTGGTTGGGCCCTACTAACGGTGTCTGCCGCTGCTTGGTGTTATCCTCCACTGAACAAAGCTGAGCTTCAATCTTCATGCTTTCAGCCTGTATTTAGAATATGAAACTGCATTTGGCCTACTAGTTTGGTTGGGCCCTACTAACGGTGTCTGCCGCTCCTTGGTGTTCTCCTCAACTGATCAAAGCTGAGATTCAATCTTCAGGCTTTCGGCCTGTATATAAAATATGACACTGCATTTGGCCTACTAGTTTGGTTGGGTCTACTTACGGTGTCTGACGCTCCTTGGTTTTCTCCTCCACTGATTAAAGCTGAGCTTCAATCTTCAGGCTTTCGGACTGTATATAGAATATGAAACTGCATTTGTTCTACTAGTTTGGTTCGGCCTACTAATGGTGTCTGCCGCTCCTTGGTGTTCTCCTCCACTGATGAAAGCTGAGCTTCATTCTTCAGGCTTTCGGCCTGCATTTAGAATATGAAACTGCATTTGGCCTACTACTTTGGTTGGGCCTATTTACGGTGTCTGCCGCTGCTTGGTGTTCTCCTTCACTGATCAAAGCTGAGCTTCATTCTTCAGGCTTTCGGCCTGCATTTAGAATATGAAACTGCATTTGGCCTACTACATTGGTTGGGCCTATTTACGGTGTCTGCCGCTCCTTGTTGTTCTCCTCCACTGATCAAAGCTGAGCTTCAATCTTCAGGCTTTCGGCTTGTATATAGAATATGAAACTGCATTTGGCCTACTAGATTGGTTGGGCCCTACTAACGGTGTCTGCAGCTGCTTGGTGTTATCCTCCACTGAACAAAGCTGAGCTTCAGGCTTTCGGCCTGTATTTAGAATATGAAACTGCATTTGGCCTGCTAGTTCGGTTGGGCCCTACTAACGGTGTCTGCCGCTCCTTGGTGTTATCCTCGACTGAACAAAGCTGAGCTTCAATTTTCTGGCTTTCGGCCTTTATTTCGAATATTAAACTGCATTTAGCCTACTAGTTTGGTTGGGCCCTACGAACGGTGTCTGCCACTGCTTGGTGTTATCCTCTACTGAACGAAGCTGAGCTTCAATTTTCAGGCTTTCAGCCTATATTTCGAATATTAAACTGCATCTGGCCTACTAGTTTGGTTGGGCACTACTAACGATGTCTGCCGCTGCTTGGTGTTATCCTCCACTGAACAAAGCTGAGCTTTAATTTTCAGGCTTTCGGCCTATATTTCGAATATTAAACTGCATTTGGCCTACTAGTTTGGTTGGGCCTACTTACGGTGTCTGCCGCTCCTTGGTGTTCTCCACTGATGAAAGCTGAGCTTCAATCTTCAGGATTACGGCCTGTATATAAAATATGAAACTGCATTTGGCCTACTAGTTTGGTTGGGCCTACTAACGGTGTCTGCCGCTCCTTGGTGTTATCCTCCACTGAACAAACCGGAGCTTCAATTTTCAGGCTTTCGGCCTGTATATAGAATATGAAACTGCATTTGGCCTACTAGTTTGGTTGGGCCTACTTACAATGTCTGTTACTCCTTGGTGTTCTCTGTTATGACCCCAGTGGACAGGGTCTCAGAGGTACGTGTAAGTCTGCGAGATACAAAAATCCAGCTCATAGGGCAGTGGTAACTGGGTTGACCAAATATCTACTCCTAACACCAACACTAGAAGTAGCCGGGGATCATGCCTACGGTGATCGCTAGATGACTCGCGCCAGCCGGAGAATCTAACTACCCCTAGGAGAAGAAAACAAAGACCTCTCTTGCCTCCAGAGAAAGGGACCCCAAAGCAAGATACAAGCCCCCCACAAATAATAACGGTGAGGTAAGAGGAAATGACAAACACAGAAATGAACCAGGTTCAGCAAAGAGAGGCCAGCTTACTAATAGCAGAATAAAGCAAGATAACTTATTTGGTCAACAAAAACCCTATAAAAATCCACGCTGGAGATTCAAGAACCCCCGAACCGTCTAACGGTCCGGGGGGAGAACACCAGCCCCCTAGAGCTTCCAGCAAAGGTCAGGATACAGATTGGAACAAGCTGGACAAAAATACAAAACAAAACAAAAGCAAAAAGCAAGAAAGAGACTTAGCTTTAACAAGCAGGAACCAGGATCAGTACACAAGAGCACAACAGATTAGCTCTGATTTCAACGATGCCAGGCATTGAACTGAAGGTCCAGAGAGCTTATATAGCAACGCCCCTGAACTAACGGCCCAGGTGAGCATATAGGAGAAGACAGAAGCTCCAGAGTCAAATCACTAATGACCACTAGAGGGAGCAAAATGCAAATTCACAACAGTACCCCCCCCTTAGTGAGGGGTCACCGAACCCTCACCAAGACCACCAGGGCGATCAGGATGAGCGGCGTGAAAGGCACGAACTAAATCGGCCGCATGAACATCAGAGGCGACCACCCAGGAATTATCTTCCTGACCATAGCCCTTCCACTTGAATAGGTACTGAAGCCTCCGCCTGGAGAGACGAGAATCCAAGATCTTCTCCACCACGTACTCCAACTCGCCCTCAACCAACACCGGAGCAGGAGGCTCAGCAGAAGGAACTACAGGCACAACGTACCGCCGCAACAAGGACCTATGAAACACGTTGTGGATAGCAAACGACACAGGAAGATCCAGACGAAAGGATACAGGATTAAGGATTTCCAATATCTTGTAAGGACCAATAAAACGAGGTTTAAATTTGGGAGAGGAAACCTTCATAGGAACAAAGCGGGAAGAAAGCCACACCAAATCCCCAACACGTAGTCGGGGACCCACACCGCGGCGGCGGTTGGCAAAGCGCTGAGCCCTCTCCTGTGACAACTTCAAGTTGTCCACCACAAGATTCCAGATCCGCTGCAACCTATCCACCACAGAATCCACCCCAGGACAGTCAGAAGGTTCCACATGACCCGAAGAAAAACGAGGGTGGAAACCAGAGTTGCAGAAAAACGGCGAAACCAAAGTGGCGGAACTAGCCCGATTATTAAGGGCAAACTCAGGCAACGGCAAGAAGGTCACCCAATCGTCCTGATCAGCAGAGACAAAACACCTCAAATAAGCCTCCAAAGTCTGATTAGTTCGCTCCGTCTGTCCATTAGTCTGAGGATGGAAAGCAGACGAAAACGACAAATCAATGCCCATCCTACTACAAAAGGATCGCCAGAATCTGGAAACGAACTGGGATCCTCTGTCTGACACAATATTCTCAGGGATGCCGTGCAAACGAACCACGTTCTGGAAAAACACAGGAACCAGATCGGAAGAGGAAGGCAGCTTAGGCAAAGGAACCAAATGGACCATCTTGGAGAAGCGATCACATATCACCCAGATAACAGACATGCCTTGAGACACCGGAAGATCCGAAATGAAATCCATGGAGATATGTGTCCAAGGTCTCTTAGGGACAGGCAAGGGCAAGAGCAACCCGCTGGCACGAGAACAGCAAGGCTTAGCTCGAGCACAAGTCCCACAGGACTGTACAAATGACCGCACATCCCTTGACAAGGAAGGCCACCAAAAGGATCTGGCCACCAGATCTCTGGTGCCAAAAATTCCTGGGTGACCTGCCAACACCGAGGAATGAACCTCGGAAATGACTCTGCTGGTCCACTTATCAGGCACAAACAGTCGGTCAGGTGGACAAGAATCAGGCCTATCAGCCTGAAATCTCTGCAACACACGTCGCAGATCTGGAGAAATAGCTGACAAGATAACTCCATCCTTAAGAATACCAACAGGTTCAGCGACTCCAGGAGCATCAGGCACAAAGCTCCTGGAAAGAGCATCGGCCTTCACATTCTTTGAACCTGGTAAATACGAGACAACGAAGTCAAAACGGGAGAAAAACAATGACCAGCGGGCCTGTCTAGGATTCAGGCGTTTAGCAGACTCGAGATACATCAGATTTTTGTGATCAGTCAAGACCACCACACGATGCTTAGCACCCTCGAGCCAATGACGCCACTCCTCAAATGCCCATTTCATGGCCAACAACTCCCGATTGCCCACATCATAATTTCGCTCAGCAGGCGCAAACTTCCTAGAGAAAAAGGCGCAAGGTCTCATAACAGAGCAACCAGGACCTCTCTGCGACAAAACGGCCCCTGCTCCAATCTCTGAAGCATCCACCTCAACCTGAAAGGGAAGCGAGACATCAGGCTGGCACAAAACAGGCGCCGAAGTAAACCGACGTTTCAACTCCTGGAAAGCCTCCACGGCAGCAGGAGCCCAATTAGCCACATCGGAGCCCTTCTTGGTCATATCCGTCAAAGGTTTCACAATGCTAGAAAAATTAGCGATAAAACGACGGTAGAAGTTAGCGAAACCTAAGAACTTCTGAAGACTCTTAACTGACGAGGGCTGAGTCCAATCAAGAATAGCTCGGACCTTGACTGGGTCCATCTCCACAGCAGAAGGGGAAAAAATGAACCCCAAAAAGGGAACCTTCTGTACACCAAAAAGACACTTTGAGCCCTTGACAAACAAAGAATTTTCACGCAAAATTTTAAAGACCATCCTGACCTGCTCCACATGTGAGTCCCAATTATCAGAAAAAACCAGAATATCATCCAGATAAATGATCAAAAATTTATCCAGATAGTTCCGAAAAATGTCATGCATAAAGGACTGAAAAACTGAAGGGGCATTAGAGAGCCCAAAAGGCATCACCAAGTACTCAAAATGACCTTCGGGCGTATTGAATGCGGTTTTCCATTCATCACCTTGCTTAATGCGCACAAGGTTGTACGCACCACGAAGGTCTATCTTGGTGAACCACTTGGCACCTTTAATCCGGGCAAACAAGTCAGACAACAGCGGCAAAGGATACTGAAATTTGACAGTGATCTTATTTAAAAGCCGATAGTCAATACAAGGCCTCAAAGATCCGTCCTTTTTAGCCACAAAAAAGAATCCCGCACCAAGAGGGGAAGAAGACGGACGGATGTGTCCTTTCTCCAGAGACTCCTTGATATATGAACGCATAGCGGTATGTTCAGGTACCGACAGATTAAACAGTCTTCCCTTAGGAAATTTACTCCCTGGAATCAAATCTATTGCACAGTCACATTCCCTATGAGGAGGCAATG
The DNA here is from genome assembly GCF_051348905.1 of Ranitomeya variabilis. Classification (NCBI taxonomy): domain Eukaryota; kingdom Metazoa; phylum Chordata; class Amphibia; order Anura; family Dendrobatidae; genus Ranitomeya; species Ranitomeya variabilis. The sequence goes on along the minus strand of NC_135235.1, from coordinate 736,992,266 downwards.
CACTGGACCTGGACTCGCTAAAGACATCCTGATAATCAGACAAATACTCCGGAACTTCCGAAGGCGTAGAAGAAGCAATAGACACAGGCAGGGAATCCTCATGAATACCACGACAGCCCCAACTTGACACTGACATAGCCTTCCAGTCCAGGACTGGATTATGGGTCTGTAACCATGGCAGCCCCAAAACAACCACATCATGCATTTTATGCAAAACAAGAAAACGTATCACCTCGCGGTGTTCAGGAGTCATGCACATGGTAACCTGTGTCCAATACTGCGGTTTATTTTCTGCTAATGGCGTAGCATCAATACCCCTAAGAGGTATGGGATTTTCTAATGGTTCAAGAATAAAACCACAGCGCTTAGCAAATGAGAGATCCATAAGACTCAGGGCAGCACCTGAATCTACAAACGCCATGACAGGATAAGATGACAGTGAGCAAATCAAAGTTACAGACAGAATAAACTTAGGATGCAAATTACCAACGGTGACAGGACTAACAACCTTAGTTATACGTTTAGAGCATGCTGAGATAACATGTGTAGAATCACCACAGTAGTAGCACAAGCCATTCTGGCGTCTATGAATTTTCCTCTCATTTCTAGTCAGGATTCTATCACATTGCATCAAATCAGGTGTCCGTTCAGACAACACCATGAGGGAATTTGCGGTTTTGCGCTCCCGCAACCGCCGGTCAATTTGAATAGCCAGGGCCATAGTATCATTCAGACCTGTGGGAATAGGAAAACCCACCATAACATTCTTAATGGCTTCAGAAAGGCCATTTCTAAAATTAGCAGCCAGTGCACACTCGTTCCAATGTGTCAGCACGGACCACTTCCGAAATTTTTGGCAATACACTTCAGCCTCGTCCTGGCCCTGAGACATAGCCAGCAAGGCTTTTTCTGCCTGAATCTCAAGATTGGGTTCCTCATAAAGTAAACCGAGCGCCAGAAAAAACGCATCAATATCAGCCAATGCCGGATCTCCTGGCGCCAACGAAAAAGCCCAATCTTGAGGGTCACCCCGTAAGAATGAAATAATTTTTACTTGTTGAGCAGAGTCTCCAGACGAACAGGGTCTCAGGGACAAAAACAATTTACAATTATCCCTGAAATTCCTAAACTTAAATTGGTCTCCTGAAAACGGTTCAGGAATCGGTATCTTGGGTTCAGACCTAGGATTTCTGATAACATAATCTTGTATACCCTGCACACGAGCAGCAAGCTGGTCCACACTTGTAATCAAGGTCTGGACACTCATGTCTGCAGCAAGCTTAAGCCACTCTGAGGTAAAGGGGAAAAGAAAAAAAAAAAAAAAAATGAGAGAGGGAAAAAAAAAAAACTCAAAATTTTCTTTCTTATAATCCCACTTCTGCAATGCATCAAACATTCAATACTGGCCTGGCATACTGTTATGACCCCAGTGGACAGGGTCTCAGAGGTACGTGTAAGTCTGCGAGATACAAAAATCCAGCTCATAGGGCAGTGGTAACTGGGTTGACCAAATATCTACTCCTAACACCAACACTAGAAGTAGCCGGGGATCATGCCTACGGTGATCGCTAGATGACTCGCGCCAGCCGGAGAATCTAACTACCCCTAGGAGAAGAAAACAAAGACCTCTCTTGCCTCCAGAGAAAGGGACCCCAAAGCAAGATACAAGCCCCCCACAAATAATAACGGTGAGGTAAGAGGAAATGACAAACACAGAAATGAACCAGGTTCAGCAAAGAGAGGCCAGCTTACTAATAGCAGAATAAAGCAAGATAACTTATTTGGTCAACAAAAACCCTATAAAAATCCACGCTGGAGATTCAAGAACCCCCGAACCGTCTAACGGTCCGGGGGGAGAACACCAGCCCCCTAGAGCTTCCAGCAAAGGTCAGGATACAGATTGGAACAAGCTGGACAAAAATACAAAACAAAACAAAAGCAAAAAGCAAGAAAGAGACTTAGCTTTAACAAGCAGGAACCAGGATCAGTACACAAGAGCACAACAGATTAGCTCTGATTTCAACGATGCCAGGCATTGAACTGAAGGTCCAGAGAGCTTATATAGCAACGCCCCTGAACTAACGGCCCAGGTGAGCATATAGGAGAAGACAGAAGCTCCAGAGTCAAATCACTAATGACCACTAGAGGGAGCAAAATGCAAATTCACAACAGTTCTCCTCCACTGAACAAAGCTGAGCTTCAATCTTCAGGCTTTCGGCCTGTTTTTAGAATATGAAACTGCATTTGGCCTACTAGTTTGGTTGGGCCCTACTAACGGTTTCTGCCGCTTTTTAGTGTTCTCCTCCACTGATCAAAGCTGAGATTCAATCTTCAGGCTTTCGGCCTGTATATAGAATGTGACACTGCATTTGGCCTACTAGTTTGGTTGGGCCTACTTACGGTGTCTGCCGCTCCTTGGTGTTCTCCACTGATCAAAGCTGAGCTTCAATCTTCAGGCTTTCGGCCTGTATATAGAATATGAAACTGCATTTGGCCTACTAGTTTGGTTGGGCCCTACTAACGGTGTCTGACGCTCCTTGGTGTTCTCCTCCACTGATCAAAGCTGAGCTTCAATCTTCAGGCTTTCAGCCTGTATATAGAATATGAAACTGCATTTGGCCTACTAGTTTGGTCGGGCCTACTTACGGTGTCTGCCGCTCCTTGGTGTTCTCCACTGAACAAAACAGTGCCGCCTGATTACTCCTGTTACCAATTTTGAACTTTATTTGGCCCACTTTATTATTTGGGCCTACTAACTGTGTCTGCCACTTAATACAGTTGTCCTCCACTGAACAAAGCAATGCCGCCTGTTTAGTCCTGTTACCAATTTTGAACTGTATTTAGCCTACTTTATTCTTTGGGCCTATATCTGTGTTTCCTCCTCATCCTGCCCATTGCCCAGCCACTGCTAGATGAGTCTGCTGGTACATTGACCCAGACCACTACATTCCCCTTGCACTCTACACAGCCAGTATCTGACCCTGCTGAAAGTCTGGTTCCCCTTCCCGCATACTATACCACCTTACACGGGGACAAAGAAGAAGGTGCAGATGAAAGTGCAGGTTCCTTCATCAGGTGGGGGGGCATACTCGTTGGCGACATCACTGGCACAGGGCCCCTCATAGTACGCAAAAGTGTCTCTGCCGGTGGGAGGTGCCCCGCCGTCAAACACTGCCGTACTTTGAGGGGCACGAATGAGTGTGCCCCCCCTGCTTGCTCAGGATCACAGCACTTGCAAAGTTGAAATACTTACATCTCCCTGCTCCACCGCTGTGACGTAGTCCGCGTTTCCTGGGCCCACGAAAAACTTGAGCCAGCCCTACCCCCCCAACTTTAGCCAAATGACAACCAATTTTCAATGCCTAACTATTATAGTAAGGTAAATTAAGATTGACAAGCTTAAGTAACAAGAATTGATGTTTTTGGCATTAAAATGGGCCCTGTAGGTGTTTTCCTGTCCTCCACTCAATGCAGACTTTGCTTCCCCATTGACTTGCATTGGGTTTCGTGTTTCAGTCGGATCCCCAACTTTTCGCAGTAATCGGCCGATTTCACCCGACCCGACTTTTGACAAAGTCGGGTTTCGCGAAACCCGACTCGATCCTAAAAGTGTAAAAGTCGCTCAACTCTATACTCTACCATGGAAAGCATGGGGGTGCCCAGAGAGAAAGAAGAAGGAGGGGCTAGCGATTCTATTGGAAAAAAAAAGAGAAATGTTAATTACAACAAATCCTAGTCAATATACCATAAATAATTGTTTTAAATATGAATATTCAATGAACAGTCCAATTAATCCATTTACAGAAAGCTCGAGGTATCATAGTCTTTGTTTAGTCCTTTGGGTTCCAACGTTTGTAAGGTACAAATCCAATAAGCTTCTCTTTTCTTCTGTATCTTTGTCCTGTTTTTACCCCTTCTGCCGGGGTCGATATGCTCCAAAACCTGGAACCTTAATTGCGCTATGTTGTGACCCATTCTTTGAAAATGATGTGGGAGGGGGAGGTGATACCTATTGCATCTTATATAAGACTTGTGTTGAGATTTCCTGTCTTTCACTGCCTGCGTATTTTACCCTATGTAAGCTAGGCCACAGGGGCACTTGATCATGTAGACATGTGTGGATTCACACGTTCACACGTATAGTAGCCTTTGATAGAGATTCCTTGTCCCGTTTGAGAGTGGAATATCTGGTTGCCTCTTTGAAATGTTCCCTGTTTTTTTTGTCCATAGGAACACTCGCCTTGGTATTCTGGTGCTCGAGCCAACATCCGCCCTTACCAACCTATGCCTGAGGTTGGTGGGGCAACGGAAACAGGTAAAAAAAGGTTGCTGGAACTCAGGGGTGTTCGGATAACTCCTACTAAGGATGTTCCAGTGCCTGTGGATTGTGGCCTGAACCCGCTTGGTGTAGGGGTGATAGGTGTTGACAATGGTATGCGTGCACCCGAGGTTCTATTTTTAGGAGCGGACTGTCTGGCTGTGGTCAATAGTTGGGTGGGATAACCCCTACTGGTGAACTTCTTCTCCATCTCATCTAATCTTTAATTTTTTATGTCTTCTTTGGCCACTATTCTTTTGACTCTTTGAAATTGTGATTTTGGGATAGCTTGTTTTATTGTCGGGGATGGAAGCTGTTGTAATGTAATAGCTATTTATGTCAGTGAGTTTGGAATAGAGGTCAATGGAAAGTTCACCTCCTGTACTTTTGTGTATCATGGTGTCAAGAAAACTGATTTCTGTACTGTACTGGAGTGTAAATTTCAATTCGGGCCAAACATTGTTGATATAAGTATCAAAAAGGAGGAGTGTCCCCACCGGCTCGCTCCAGATACAAAAAATAAAATCTATGAATCTCCACCAAATTATGGAGTGCTGTTGAAGTGATGGGTCGTTAAAGACATGATCTTCTTTGAAAGCCACCATGTAGGCTACTGCATAAGAGGGCGCTACATTGGAACCCATGGCAATCCCCTGCCGTTGGATATAAAATGTGTCCTGAAACATGAAATAGCTCTCCATGAGGACCAAACCCAGTAAATCTGAGCAGAACTGTCTCATCTTTGGGTCTGCACCCGCTTCCGTTAATAACCTATCAGTGGCCCTCATCCCTTTCACATGTGTGATGGCAGTGTATAAACTACTCATGTCCCAAGTGGTGAGTATGGCAGAGGAGGGAAGTGGACCCAGTGTCTTTATGAATCTAATGAATTAGATGATATCAAGTAAAAATGACTTGGAAAGTTTAGTCAATGGTGTCAGTATTTTCTCCAGTGTTATGGCTAGAGGAGAAAGGATAGAGTCAGTAGATGAGACTATGGGACATCCTGGAGGATTGTGTAACCTCTTGTGTATTTTGTATTGTGTAAGTTTCTTGTCAATAGTGGCCTGTTGTGTGTGAAAGTCCAAGACTGTCAGTATTTTATTGGCTATTGTGTTTGTGGGGTTTTGCGCGATGGCCTCATATACAGCAGTGTCACTTAATTGCCTATGGAGCTCAGTCTGTTTTGTCCATAATGATGATTGCCCCACCCTTGTCAGGCAGTTTTATAATCAGGGACTTATCAGATGACAATTTGTCCAATACCGTTTTTTCCATAGGTGTCAAATTGGTCTGGTAGTGAAACTTCCCCTGGTTAACCTCCCGATTAAATACGTTTACATCCCTCTCCACTAGGGAGATGAAGGTTTCCACCAGAGGGTTGTCCATAGGTGGCATATATGTACTGGGTGTCCGCAATCCCAGTTCCTTAAATTGTAGTAGAGCGGGATTATCCCTAGGGTTCGTCTGTACAGTGATTTTTGAATAGTGTACTTTCAATCTCAGATTACGAAAGAATCTCTGAAGGTCTAGATTAAGTTAGAAGAAATTAACTCTATAAGCTGGGCAAAAATATAGGTCTTTTTGCAGAAGTGATAGCTGATGTGTGTCTAAATTTTTGGAGGAAATATTTATGACTAGTGGAGTTGCCTACTTGAGATCTGGTCGTCATGTGGCCCCTGGTGTCCCTGGCAGCATTGGCCCCCCTGCCTCGTCTTCCTCTTGAACAGCCTCGGTTGTTCCCTAAAAACGGGTTTGTAGTTGAGGTGTTCATTAAGCCGGACCTGCTGTCTGTTGAGCCAGAAGAGCTCTGGGAGGTTCGACGCCTGAAAAAACGCTGAGTGTTTTGCCATTGATAGACATGATTTTGTAGGTAGTCCTCCGAGTCTCTTAAGAATTTGTGCCTCTTTTTCTTCTCCGGTTCATGCCAATGGCCTCGTACAGGTTCTTGATTTTTGGCCTTTAGTTCTTAGACTTCCTCTTGTGACATAGTGCTTGACAACTGGTTTTCTATAGCCGATATTTGGGTGTTCACTATATAGAGGATTTTCTGCAGGAAGGAGAGGGTCAGTGTCATCAGATCAAAAGAACATTTGTTCAAGATTTGTTCGAAACACAACGTTTCTTTTCAAAAAACTGAATGGCAAGTTATTTTGAACATTTGATACAAGTGCTGGACACTCTACTTGAGCACCTACAAGTAACCTTCCTGAGTGCCGTGTTTTTTCACATATTACACACAGGAGCTCTGTATAGAGTGTATAAGTAATATTGATTTTCAGTGACATTATACACAGGACCTCAGCATATAGCATCAGTGTACAGGTGATACTGTGATCACCAGTGACATTATACACAGGAGCTCTGTATAGTGTCAGTGTACAGGTAATACAGGCATCACCAGTGACATTATACACAATATGTCTATATTGTGTATAGGTAATACAGTGATCACCAGTGACATTATAAACAGGAGCTCTGTATATAGTGTCAGTGTACAGGTAATACAGGGATCACCAAAAACATTATACACAGGAGCTTTGTATATAGTATACAGTGTACAGGTAATAGTGATCAACAGTGACATTATACATAGGAGCTCTGTATATAGTGTAAGAGTACAGGTAATACAGTTATCATCGGTGACATTATACACAGGAACCCTGTACATACAGTGTAATACAGTGATCAACAGTGACATTATACATAGGAGCTCTGTATATAGTATACAGTGTACAGGTAATACAGTAATCAACAGTGACATTATACACAGGCGCTCTGAATCTGGATTTACCTTTTTCATATATCGATGGATTTTAATGCTGCACTGCTGGATTTTCCTTGCTCAGCACTCCACTATGGTTTATTAATGCCTGCTCTCAGTGCCGGGTGTCAGCTGTCAGAATCAGCTGATATCCGGTGGCAATCGTGCACAGAGCCCCTGTGGCTGGGAGATCCCCATGATGTATCCATAAGTCAAAGGTCGGTAAGTACCAGATGACCATGACGTATGGATGTGTCCAATGTCAGGAAAAGGTTAAAGATGCATTTCTTACATTCGCATACAGAAGTTCTTCCACCAAACTGCGGCGCAGTGAGCAACAAGCACAGTGAGAGATTTCACCAAGATATTTCGGCTATAGAGAAAAGATATCAAGGAAAATAAAATCCACCAATACTTACAATTTGACCAACAGTAATCTGCAAGAGATGCAGGAGTAGGAGTACAAGAGACAAGCAAAAAAGAGTTGTCACTGAATGAGGACCAAATTTTGCAATGAAATTTCTATAACTTTAGAATTCACAATTGTCATGGGTTTACTGCGACAGAAAGGAGCCAGAAGACTGCAGCATCTGACTTCTCCTACTCATGAACTGTTTAGAAGCACTTCAACTTCATATAAAATGGTGCAAGTGTATTTTAGAAGTGCAGGGGTTAATATGCTCAGTTGAGAGCTCTTGTATAGAGATGGGCGAATCCGAACAGTAAAGTTCAGCGTCTGTACCAAAAACCTACTATTCGGGCACGGACACCGAACATGGACTTCACCAGGAAGTTTGTGTTACTGTTTGGGTTCTGCTGCCCGAACACCGGGTGTTTGTCGTGCTGTCATATACATGACAGCTCGGCAAACACCGTTTCTAATCGGCGGTGAAATCATCCCTGCCAGTCAGAGAGCCGCGGTTCCCACACTGTCAAGACAGCGTGAGTGCTCAGCTGTGATCAGAGGTATAAAGTTTACCTCCGGTAACTGTCAGCTGTCAGCTGATAGGACTACTGCTCCCATCATCTGATGCCTACTGCCGCTAATAACAGCGAGATCAGGAGCGACTGATGGTTGCTTTCATCAGCTAGCTCCTGCGCTGTAAATCAATAATAAAAAAAAAAATTGGGCGTGGGTTCTCCTGTATTATTGATAACTAGCCAGGCAAAACTCACAGCTGGGGGCTACCACCCTCAGCTGTCAGCAAGGCTGGTTATCAAGAACAGAGGGGTCCCCACACCATATTTTTTTAATTTAAATAAATAATTTTAAGAAACAGCGTGGGGTCCCCCCTATTTTTGACAACCAGCCTTGCTAAAGCTGACAATAGCAGCTGATAATAGCAGCCTGCAGCCACCCGGAAAAGGCGCATCTATTAGATGCGCCAGTTCTGGTGCTTTGCCTGCCTCTCCTCACTTGCCTTGTAGCAGCAGCAAGTGAGGAGAGGCAGGCAAAGCATCCAGAGGTATTTTGGGTTTTGCATTTTCATTTTTTACTCCCTTTCTTCCCAGAGCCACAATTTTTTTTATTTTTTTTTTTAAAATGGGCTGAGAATACCAGCTAACAGCTTTAGCAAGGCTAGTTGTCAAAAATGGGGGGACCCCACGCTGTTTTTTTAAATTATTTATTTAAATAATTAAAAATATGGCTTGGGGACCCCTCTATTCTTGATAACCAGCCTTGCTGAAGCTGACAGCTGAGGGTTGCAGCTCCCAGCTGTTAGTTTTGCCTGCCTGGTTATCAAGAATACAGGGGAACCCACGCCGTTTTTTTTTTAATTATTTCTTTACAGTGCAGGAGCCAGCTGATGAAAACAATGACCACAGCAGCGGCTGATGGGAGTTATTAGTGGCAGCACGCATAGGCCGATGGGAGCAGTAGTACCATCAGCTGACACCAGTGACCGGAGGCAATCTTCATACCTCCAATCAAGTTAAGCGCTCACGCTGTCTTTTGACAGTGCGAGCACTACGGCTTTCTGACCGGTGGGGATGATTTCACCGCCGATCAGAAGCAGTGTTTGCCGCACTGTCATGCACATGACAGCATGGCAAACACTAGATGTTCAGGCCTCCCATTCAAGTGAATAGGGTCCGGGTGTGCTGATACCCGAACCTGGAGTTTTTGTAAGTGTTCGGCTGGACCCGAACATCCAGGTGCCCACCCATCTCTACTCTTTAAAGCTTTCCTGCATTAAGGCTCTCAGCTTCTCAGTTAACCACTCCTATCTACTATATAATCTGGGCCCTCACAAGCACCCATTGTCAAAGCTAGCTTATGTTGCATGGCTAGGAGATGGTGCTTTGTTGTTGTTTGAGAAGTCATTTGGTGGATTTGAGACTGTTGCATGGTTTTGGTTGTGTGCTAATCTTCTCCTTCTCTGACTTTGGTTTTATCCCATCCTCCACTCCCTGGTGTTTACCTCTGTTTGTGTATTTTTGTATGATTGCTATTTTCCTTTATACCTATTTGTATTACCTTGTTAGTCGGGTTGGTGTATTACGGTACACTACTACTCCCCTCTTCCTTGGGTGGGCGGAGGGTACAAACAGAGGGCATATTCAGGAGCTAAGGCAAGGTATGTGGTGCCGGTGTCACCATCTGAAGTAAGTTGGGAAACAGGGCGAGCTAGGGCACCACTAGCATTAGGGAAAGCAAAAGAACCCCTGTTCCCGGAATACCCAACAACAGAGTCGTTACAGCAATATTGTTTAGACAGGTTTTAGTTATTTGATATGGTTGGTATGTTTCATCTGAATAAATATTACAAAATTGGCATAACAAAATGTGAAGGTTTGATGTTGTGTGTTGTAATAATCAACCTGGTAGGTTAACGATGCAGCTAGCTTTATTTCTGCTATCCACGGTTATACAGCAAATCTAGGTAGATAGCCAAAATACAATGTCCTCAGTCCACAAATTCCCAACCCAGGATCGGTAGTTCCACTGCCCCTGTACCAGGTGATAGCCACTGTCTCCCAACTTTGGTTGGCCCACAGCTTTTGGTATCTCCTGCGAGTATAGTGTGCAGTCACAGCCTATGTTTCTCTAGCTGACTGAAATCACACTCCGTCAGCCAACAACCGATCTCCAAACTCCATAGGCCATTCATCCATGTGCTTCAGGACCTCAGTGATAGATTCCTGCCCGTTGACGTCACTCCACCAATTCCTTGACAATACATGTGTCTTCCTTTCCTCTCTCTGTGATCAGCCCCCTGAATTGGCAGAAGTGTTCGCACCCTTCCCCATAAACATTGGTAAACATTGGTTTTAGCTCAAAGAATGAAGAATATTCCAGAAACTCATCACATGGGATTGCATGCAAGACCCCCAGTGGTGATGGCTCTCCTGGGTCTACTATACATAGCCACACAATGGGCCTAGTGGCTGGGAGAACAATGGCTTGAGACCCCTCACATACTGATGAGATTGAAAGAATGACTGATTTACAGTTACCTGTAGAAATATCCTTTCTGGCCTTATGTTTACATAAGATCCAACTACGTCTTCCTCTGCTTACTGTCACTGTATGGAAAGATTGATTTCTGAGGCTGAACTGGCAAGCAAGCAAATGTCTAATAAAACACAACAATAAGATTGACGTAACTGGTACACCGTGCTGGAAAAAGTCTGCATCACTTAGAGCAGTGGATTCCGCTCTACATGCATTGGTCCAATAGTCTATAGTAAGTGGCCAACTCCTCACACAAAATATTCTGCATCTTTATATTTGCAAAAGTAATAATGTTTTATGCATTAATTATTTGTAGCAGTAAAAGAAAAACTTTATCCTAGAAACACGAGAAAACTAAAAAACTGAAAAATTGTATTGTCAGATTTGAATTCAGGAGATCAAAATCATTTAGAAATGGCTCATTTAATAACTGAACCTGACAACCTTTTGAAAATATGTAAAACAGTGTTACATGATTTGAAAGGGCCTTGAACTTAGCGGGTGAAAAGTTCTTTAGCTGCTCACTTAGGATGTGCAGCCTCTGTGCAGGTCCCAGTACCTTCCTCTCCTGCTCTGCACAAATCAATTACATAAGTGTGGGGCTGGAGGAGAGAGCAGTTCTCTCAGTGATCAGGAAGAGCACTGTGTTATTGTTCTCTTCCGTCCCAGGAACCTGCCTCCAGTCTATAAGATGCACTCGCTTATTAGCAAGATTTTTTTTCTTGCTTAGTGTGTATTTCCAAGTAAAACATTTCCACCATTAAGAATCTAAAAAAGCTTCTCACCTGTGCGACTGCTCTAGTGACTAAGAAGAGATTATTTCTTCACAAAACATTTCCCATTAAAATGGCTTCACTTATGTGTGAGTTATCTGATGTGTAACAAGATTTGATTTCTTTGTAAAACATTTTCCACATTCTGAACATGAAACCGTTTTCTTACTTCTATGAATTCTTTGGTGCTTTAAAAAATTTGATTTTAGTGCAATACATTTTCCACATTCTGAACATGAAAAAGGCTTTGCACCGGTGTGAATTCTCTGATGACCAACAAGACTTGATCTCTGGTTAAAAGATTTTCCACATTCTGAACATAAAAAAGGCTTCTCCCCAGTGTGAACTCTCTGGTGAGCAACAAGATCTGATTTTCTGTTAAAACATTTCCCACATTCTGAACATGAAAAAGGTTTCTCCCCTGTGTGGGTTCTCTGGTGTAGCACAACTTCAGATTTCCAGGTAAAACTTTTCCCACATTCTGAACATAAAAAAGGCTTCTCTCCAGTGTGAATTCTCTGGTGATTAACAAGATCTGATTTTCTGTTAAAACATTTCCCACATTCTGAGCATGAAAAAGGCTTCTCACCTGTGTGACTTCTCTGGTGACTATCCAAACGTGATTTCTGGTTAAAATATTTTCCACATTCTGAACATGAAAAAGGCTTCTCCCCTGTGTGGGTTCTCTGGTGTAGCACAACTTCAGATTTCCAGGTAAAACTTTTCCCACATTCTGAACATAAAAAAGGCTTCTCTCCAGTGTGAATTCTCTGGTGATTAACAAGATCTGATTTTCTGTTAAAACATTTCCCACATTCTGAGCATGAAAAAGGCTTCTCACCTGTGTGACTTTTCTGGTGACTATCCAAACGTGATTTCCGGTTAAAATATTTTCCACATTCTGAACATGAAAAAGGCTTCTCCCCTGTGTGAGTTCTCTGGTGTAGCACAACTTGAGATTTCCGGGTAAAACTTTTCCCACATTCTGAACATAAAAAAGGCTTCTCTCCAGTGTGAATTCTCTGGTGATTAACAAGATCTGATTTCCTGTTAAAACATTTCCCACATTCTGAGCATGAAAAAGGCTTCTCCCCAGTGTGAATTCTCTGGTGACTAACCAAAGTTGATTTCCGGTTAAACCATTTTCCACATTTTGAACATGAAAAAGGCTTCTCCCCTGTGTGAGTTCTCTGGTGAATAACCAAATTTGATTTCTTGGTAAAACATTTCCCACACTTGGAACAAGAAAATATATTCTCTACTGTGTGATTTTTTTTATGTTTGATACAATTTGCTTTCCTTAGAAAAGACATTTCGAGGGGAAAACTATTTCCATATTCTGTTTTTACTTTAGGAGCCATTCGTTTTTTACTACTTATTTTGTGACATTGATTTTCCCTAGTAGTTGGTAAGGAATCAGAAGACAGGACCTGTTTCAAAGGATCAGATAACAGATCTTTGCTGTGAAGGGATGATGGTATATCTGGAGTAATGGCATTCACTTCAATTGTATTCTGTGGCATCTCAAGATCATCTGATTTAAAAATTGAAGATGTCAGCTGTCCTTCTAATCTTCTCGTACAGTAATCTGCCAAGAATAAAACCAATTATTATTTTTGAATAAAATATCCTTGAATTTCATATTTTTGAACATTTATACTTACTAACCATAAAAATGGCAAGTGATATAAAAATATTGAATTATTCACCAAGACAATAATACTTCACAGTCTAATAGAAAACCTCATAGGATGAACCAGTAGAGCGTGGTGGTCAACTGTTTGTTTACTCTGCCTCCCAAATATGGAATAAAAAGTCACCTAACATTGTTAAGTAGGCGAAAATAATACCAATAAAAACTGCTACTGATCCAGCAAAAAATAAACCCCAACTCATGTCCGTCATCTGTCTGTGGAAAAACAGAGGGTGTCCACATTATTTATGGTCCAGAGGGCTATAGTGTTCCTAGTATACTGTATCCAGTGTATGCGTTTAAGGAGATACATTAGAGCCCTCTGGACCCTGGGTATTTATATGTGATATTTTTCTTGGCCTGGATTTATCCTCATATCCTTGCATGATATTGTCTATAATTGCTGATAATTACCTATTTGACCTTGTGCTATAATGTACTTTTGTCTCTGGACTCTCCTATGAATCACTTATTTCTTGTCATTTTATCTACCTATTCTATTATACATTTAATTTAACTTTTTTTTCTGGGAGTTACAAGAGACAAACCCCAGAACCATCCAGATACTTTGTTTGTGTCCTTCTTTGCACTTTAGTTATTTGCACCTTGCACTTTATTTATGACAATCTGATTTTCTACATTACTACCTCATGCATTTCCTTGCATATGAATTTGAGCCTATTCTGCAAGGGGCTGCACTCTATGCATAACTTTGGACACAATCTATTTATTTGCCCAGTGTTTGTTTTTTTCTTTTTCTGTATGATCTGTCTACATCTTCCAGATTGGATAAGGTTGGATTATTTAATTATTTTCTTGTTGGGAGTAGAGCAATCCCTTCCAAGAGCAATCAGTTTAATCAAACAGTCAGGTCTTCAAATAAATTGGTACAAATCCTCACTTACTGAGAATATACCTGGACCCTCGGAATATGGTTTACAAGGACTCAAATTTAAATATCTTGGTATAAATATTAATAGATATTATAGATTTGATAGATAACATATACCCTCTCAGTGAGATAATGAAACAAAACTGTGAGAAATGGTCCCAACTCCCTATTTCTGTAGTATTATTCGCGCCTGACAGAGACCTACAGAAAGTGCCAGGGCGGACATGCAGTACCTGATTTATTTTTATATTATCTAGCTGGCCAGCTGCATTATTTAAAAAGTTGGTTGAGGGACGATAAGCCGTCTAATGTGGAGGCTGATATTTTGCAACTTTTAAATAGGATTTCAATATGGGCAATATTGGAGGGATCCTATGAACCACCACAAGGATTTCTATTTGTGCGGGAACTTGCAATACAGATCTGGAAAGAAAGTAAACGGTGGATGAGACTCAGTTATGGGACAACCCCGAGTTTCCACATCGTATGATATTACAAGATTTTATGTCCTGGACGCAATAAGGAATAACAACACCGGTACCGGACAAGGTATTTGAAAATGAAGTACAGTTATCATTTGATCAAATACATACAAAATATAGGATAGGTATTTGTATACATATCTGCAAATGAGATATGCTATTACGCACCAGTTCCCACATCCCAGAATGTGGATATTGAGATACCCACTAATAGGTGTATTTACTACCCAGGGCCCTACGGGTGTAATTTCCACACTATATACTTTTGTGCTTAATTTAAAAGTTGCATCCACTCAACTTCCCATGGAAGGCAAATTGCGACAATTGATAACCTCAATAACTAAATAATAAATTAATACAATTATATATCTTACATCAATCTTACCTTACCCCATCCAAACTATATAGGCTTGATGGATTATCCTCTGATGGTTGTCATAGATGTGGGAATAGGGGGCGGATTTTTGGCATCTTATCTGGAACTGTGCAGTGATGAGATATTGGAGGAATGAAGTGGTTTCTACATTATCAAGAATCATTGGGGCACCGATTGATTGTGTGCGGAAACTGTGTGTTGGGAATTTTGGATGAGGAAATTTGGCCACATTATGATAGAATTCTTATTAGACTCTTTTCCTTGCCAGATGGGTGGCATGGGTGAGATGGGTGAGATGGGTGGGGGGAAACAGCACCTTCCGTTAATCAATGGAATAAATTTGTAGATATAATACCGTATTAGAATATAGAGTATAGGAATAGAAAATGTCCCCAAAAACTCCATAGAATCTGGGAGAAGTGGTGTGATTCACCTCTGACGCACCCATCTCCCAAGGTTTTAGCTTCCTCAATTTCACGTTATGTACCCTGATAGGTTTCAACTTTTCAACAGCATGAGATAAGATTACCGATGCAAAAGAACCAATGAGTGTATCACCATTTCTAGCCTCTAAATCATTAAGTCCACCAAATTGCTTATTGTCCTAATAAATGGATGAGTGCAGTGTCCTAATTGTGTAAAATATATAGTTATACATTAATATATTGTAATATTTTACAGTGAAAGATACTATTCAAAATATGATGTAATATTTGTAATTGTGTCATGTATTGATATCTGTTAGCATAGATAACATAATCTGATGCATATCCTGTTAATACTGTATATGCTGTTTATTCTGAGGTTTTTTAAATAAGAAAAAAAAAAAGTTTAAATAAAAATAGCTGAATGCTGCTTTCCTTCTGAACCCTACCATGTGCGCAGACAGTAGTGAAAAACTGTATATAGGGTGTTGTCACATTCAAGAGAAGTTGGAAAATAATTTGTAAGGTCCATTTGTTTCCTATTATTCTTTGTGAAGAATTCAATAGTTATCACCACATAAAGTGATACATGTCAGATTTGAAAAATAAGGCCTGAATAGGAACACAAAACTTCAGGAAGTGGTTAAATCTGATGATTTTGGACACTAACTACAGTTTTCAAAAACTGTGACTAAAGACAATAACACATCTACTGAAATGATCAAACTCAACAGACTTCATCAGTAATAAATGAGTAAATACTGGAGAAACCTCTCTGGGGTAATTAGAGTATTTATTTATTAAAACTCTCCAATTTATTCGCCGAACATAGCCAAACGCCATTGGAGTCAATGGGAGGCAAAAACAAACGCATACACAAGTTCAAACGGGCCCAAAAGCTGACAACACATCAAATTGTGGGCAGACACCAGAAAAGTGGCCTCAATTCACCCACAGTACAAATTTTAGCATGGAAAAGCAAAACTAAGCCATGCATGAGGTATCAGGGTCTGGGCCAGCATTTACAGCTTTGAATTGAACTTCAAATTAAGATGAGATGGGTGAGGCATCGGCATAGACCTGCTGTGCTGGGAGCTCTGAAACCCCATGCAACAGCTCAACCTGCCTTTATGCTCAGCCATAATCAGATGGTACAAATATCAGTTTCATAGACTGCTATTGTCAGAAAATTGTAAGGATAGTAACATGGGTAGTTGACAAAAGAAAGTGGAGGCCTGCCAGTCTCTGAGGCCTACTGCTGCAGGCAACAAATATGAAGGAGACCCAACCAGGAGTCTACACATTTCCAAAAATTAGTAGCAAACACTACTAAAGTGGCATCAATTTCACTAGAGTAAAACTAGTATAATGGGGACAGACACCTCTTCCACTACAGCCAACCCAACAGATGGAGACTGTAACAAGCAAGGTTGTGGAACCACTGTGCTATAGCCCTCGGAAAGTCTGGAGGGGCGTAACTAGGTGGCCTACCAAATCCGACCTTGGATAAGCAGCAGCAGGCAAACACCCATGACCCAAGAAGGGACAAGGAACTGGTACCAGGCACTACTTCAGGGCTGACCTACAGAGGGTGGAAGCTGACACCTTAGAGTGGGTAGGTTGGTACAGCCTGAAGGAGGGATGAAGACTGCAGGCAGGCACTGTAGGGACACTGGAACCACTGGTGCCGATGGGACCAGCTGAGGAACTGAAAAGCACCGGCAGGTGCAGAATTTACCAGGTGTTACACAGAGGGGCACTGGCAGGTGAGGGCTGTACCAGATGTTAGACAGATGGGCACTTGTAGGTGCGAAATGGACTGGGTGTTACACAGATGGGCACTGGCAGGTGCAGGCTGGATCGGTTGTTACACAGATGGGCTCTGGCAGGTACGGGCTAGACTGGGTGTTAGACAGATTTGCACTGGCTGATGCGACCTGGACTGGCAGTTACACAAATGAGCACTGGCAGGAGCAGGCTGGACTAGGTGCTACACACGTGCACTAGCAGGTCACACAAACAGTCACTTACAGGTACTGTCAGGTGCGAGCTGGACTGGATGTTACACAGATGGGCACTGGCAAGTGCAAGCTGGACCGGCAGAGGAACAGAAGAGCACTGGCAGGTCCAGACTGGACCGTGTGTTACAAAGATGGGCAGTGGCAGGTGTGGGCTAGACCAAGTGTTAGAGGAGCACTGGCAGGTACAAGCTGGACCAGCTGATGGACAGAAGAGACCAGACAGGTCTGAGCAGATGGGTACAGGGTAGACAAGCAGACGGGCGGACCTGGGGGGCTGACATCTAGCAAGAATGCAAGGAAAACTAACAACATTGCTCAGGCACCTCCATATTGGAGGAGCCTTAAATAGAAGGTGTAACCCAGCTATTGGCTGGGGACACCTTAGGGCAATGCATACTGTTACTTTAAGAGGAAGGGAGCATGCGCACGCCCTAAGCATAGTGTCCAGGCCTACAATTGAATCTTGGAAGGCACTGGCACATAGGGGATGAGATGAGGAGGTGGTGTTTTAGTGGAAGACACTGAAATTCCTGTCTGTTAGGTATGAGGAAATCCAAGAAAGAGCCAAGTCTGTAATGCCAAGACATCAGAAAGACTGTAGTAAAGGGGAATGGTCAACTGTGTTAAAGGCAGATACCAGGTCCAGGAGAAGGAAAAACTAGCGTTGTTTAGATTTGGGGGTCAGTACATTGTGGGTGACTATAGTCAGGGCAGTTTCATTGGAATGGGGCGGTTGGAAGCCATATTGTAAGTGGTCAAAAATGGAGCAAAAAGAAGTAGTTGGACAATTCACAATGGACGTGTTGTTCCAGTAGTTTGTTGGCAAGGGGAGAAGTGAGATGGGGTGAGAGCTAGATACAGAGGATGGGTTAAGGGAGGCCTTTTTGAGGATGGGTGTGATTGAGGTATTTTTGAACCATTAGGGGAAGACAACAGTTGTTAGTAACAGGTTGAAGAGGTGAGTTAGGCTTGAGATGAAGACTGTGGTAAGGTTTGCAATGAGGTGGGACTTTATTTGGTCAAGTTCACAGGTGGTAAGACATGATTGGAGAGTAAAGAGGAAAGTTGATCTTCAATGATGGTGAAGTTGGTTTTGGAGGAGAAGAGTTGAATACTTATGAGGAGGGGCTGTGGGGACTTTAAGCAAAAGCTTTGACTTACATTGTCAATCTTGTGCTTGAAGAATGAGGTAAAGTTTCAGCTGAGATGAGGGGAGAGGGAGGGGAACCTGGTGGACGGAGGAGAGAACTGAAAGTACTGAATAGCTCTTTAGGGTTGTGAGACAGGTTTGATATGAGAGATGAGAAGTGGGTTTGTTTTGCTGCAGTGAGCAATTGCGCAGCAACTTTCCAGCTTTTGTTATTTGACTGGCTACTCCACTCTCTTTCTTTGGCAGCCACACAGCGGTACGCTTTGTAGAGGAGGGCCAGAAAGAACATGTGTTCCAGTAGATTGCAATAGCTGCATCAAGTGGCCTCTCCTCCTCTTCCTCCAACCTTAACATCACACACAGTAGTCCTCAGAAGTGGCCCACCAATTACCCTTGTTTTCCCCATGTCACAACTCTCTAACCTTCCAACTGACTGAAGGGAACCACAGATGTCTGAATCTGCAGATCGATCACACATTCTATGCCATGGGCACTGGAAGAGTACTCCAAAGATTCATAAGAGGAGGAAATCATCTGCACCAATGCCCACATTTTTTTCAGTTTGATCCTGAGCTGTATTAAGTAGGGTCCAAGCAGAATTTAAATTGTCGTCAACAGATGTTAACCCCAGTGGGTGGGGTTCATCGTGATGAGACTCAGATACTTTAGGCTCACGCGGACTGTTCTGTGATGTCAGGGCAAGAGGAGGAGGGTGTCTCTCGGGGTAAGGAGTGGGAGAACAGAGAGAATGATAAGGTAGTAGATCCCACTTGGTGTAAACCCAGAGGCATGCAGCTGAGTAGCTCAGCAGAGGAGGAAGGCGAGGAGGTTATGTTGTGGCTTCCGGCAGACACAGAGTTATGCAACTACAACAAGCAATGCGTCCTCAACCACAAACATATCAGAGGCCAGCAGAGTTTGTGAGTCTGCAGTTGCCTAGCTTGGCTCTTTTTTTCAGACTGTGAAAAATGACAGAAATCACATTATCTGCCAACTTTGTTAAAAACGACAGAATAGAGTTAAAATAATGCAACAATTTGAATACTTCATGCATGAACTGGCACATGCGCGAACAACATGCGTTAATCTTAGAATCTCACTGTGCTAAAATGCAGACTAGTAGGCCTCGCCAACCACCGTCCATCACATCAACTGCATCTTCTGATTCTTCCTCCTTCCTCACCTTGGCAAGTGTTGTCACACAGGTCTCCGGCCGCAGAAACTCGACTTGTTTACCTGCTACAGTCGGGGTGAGTGAGAGTCCATCAGCTGATATGGAAGTGGACATGCCTGCGGCTTTTGACTGATCTTACATACCAAGCACATCCCATCTTTCTCAATCCACCGTAACATCTCTGCCTGCACCTCTCTCACAGTCCAGCAGCTAGTTGTGTTCACCCTACTCCACCTTATGTCAGCACAGCAGCCAGTCCCCATTTGTGCAATTGTGCTCATGCAAAAGATTGTTTCCACCTAAACATGCCAAAGCTAAGCGCTTGAACTTCACCATATTCAATTTACTAATAATAATAACCTTTATACATACATAGCACAAACATATTCCGCAGAGCTTTACAAGTCAGCAGTTCATATAAAAAAAACAGTCAAAAGTTACAAAGTTTACGATAATCAAGCAATTAAAGCAAACATAATGAAAACACTGCTCTTCAGAGCTTACAATCTACAATGAGGTGGGGGTGACAAAGTACAAGTGGTTATTTACAATGATGGTCCAGCCATCGAGGAAATGGGGGGGAAGATAAAGGCTGCATGAGGCTTTTAAGTAGGGTTGAGTTTGATGGCGAATTATGTACAAAGAAGTAGAGAATAGGGTATATATCTATGTAAAAAGGATTTTGATTAGGGAACGTGATAGGCCACCCTAAACAGATTTGTTTTTAGGCTCGAAACCGACTCCATGAGGATGGTCTGAGTGCCCGACGTCCACAGATGGGGGTTCTGCTCACAGCCCAACTACCGTGCAGGACGATTGGCAAATTCGCCACTGGCACCCTGTGCTCTTCACAGATGAGAGCAGGTTCACACTGAGCACATGTGATACACGTGACAGAGTCTGGAGATGCCGTGGAGAGCGATCTGCTGGCTGCAACATCCTTCAGCATGACCGGTTTGGCAGTGGGTCAGTAATGGTGTGGGGTGGCATTTCTTTTGAGGGCTGTACAGCTCTCCATGTGCTTGCCAGAGGTAGCCTGACTGCCATTAGAAACCGAGAGGAGATCCTCAGACCACTTGTGAGACCATATGCTGGTGTGGTTGGCCGTGTGTTCCTCCTAATGCAGGACAATGCCGAACCTCATGTGGCTAGAGTGTGTCAGCAGTTCCTGCAAGATGAAGACATTGAAGCTATGGACTGGCCCGCCCTTTCTCCAGACCTGAATCCGATTGAACACATCTGGGACATCATGTCTCGCACCATCCACCAACGTCACATCACGTTTCACTACAGACTGTCCAGGGGTTGGCGGATGCTTTAGCCCAGGTCAGGAAGGAGATCCCTCAGGAGACCATCCGTCGCCTCATCAGGAGCATGCCCAGGCATTGTAGGGAGATCATACAGGCACGTGGAGGCTACACACACTACTGAGCATCATTTCCTTTTCTTGAGGCATTTCCATTGAAGTTGGATCAACCTACAACTGGAATATTTCTTTCAGTGATATCTAGGATGTGGGATTTTAGTGTTCACTTTATTTTTTTGAACAGTGTATAAGGACTTCAATATGGGAACGTGATAGGCCGCCCTAAACAGACGTGTTTTTAGGGAGTGCCTAAAACTGTAAGTTGTGGTTAGTCCTAATTTCTTGGGGTAGAACATTCCAGAGGATTGGTGCAACACGTGAGAAGTCTTGAAGATGGGAGTGTGAGGTACGGATTAGGGTGGATGTTAGTCAAAATTCGCTTTCGGAGCCTAACAAGAAGGTAGGCTGAAAAACAAAAATGAGGGAGAAGAGGGGGGGGGGTGCGGCTCTGTAAATAGCTTTGTGGGTGAGAACAAGCAGTTTAAATTGGATCCTATAATGTATGGGCAGCCAGTGCAATGACAGGCACAGAGCGTAAGCGTCTGGGTAGCGATTAGCCAAATAGATGACCCTGGCTGCTGCATTAAGGATGGACTGGAGAGGGGAAAGTTGAGTGTGGAGGAGGCCCTCTAACACTTCCTCCAGTACTTCTGCCTGCTCCACCTCCTCTAGGGCCTCCACCTACGCCCTCAACCTCTACCTTAATGAGACACACGATCCAACACTGCAGAAAGAATCCCCCCCACCTCCGTACTGCGCAGCCAGGGCTCAATGCAATCAGGCAGTGTTTAAATGAATATTACCTGGAGATCGCAGTCATACAAATCAAAAGTTGTGGACAACTATCCATGCTAAGCATTGGATTTCTCCACTGAACCTGGAGCCAGGGAAGGCCGTGTGTGATACTGGTGCAAACCTGGTGGCGGCCCTACGTGAGGGCAACCACACACATGTGCCTTGAACGGCTCGCATGCTGCAGAAACCACTGTCATTGTGTGCTCACTTACAGCATTCCTCTTAAGTTGGTATGCCTCTCGGTTAACTGATTGATATGCGATGTGACAACACCGTGGAATTCAACTTTGCACATGTTGCAGCGACTGTTGTATCAGCTCCAAGACCTGGTGTAGTATGACATTTTGTATAGCCTGGCACAACGCAGTATGGACATGGTGCAAATTCACACTTACAGATTGGCACAGATGAAGGACCTCTGCACCCTTCTGCACATTTTTGAAATGGCTTCTAAGATGATTAGTGCTGACGATGCTGTCATCAGAATCACTATTTCGGTCATCTACATGCTGGATCACACTATGAATAGTCTGTGGGAGGGGGTGGTGGTGGTCCCGGGGGGAAGAGGAGGAAGCAGAGGAGGATGAGGAATGGTTAACAATATCGCTAAGTTCCAGTCTGTTGTCTCACTGGTGGTTGCCATTGGAGAAACAAATGGACAAGGACAAGGAGGAAGAGTTGATGGATGCGCAACAGTTAGGTAATGAAGAGGATAATTATTCACTCTCTGTCAGTGGTCAGTGCTCTGTCAGTTAACAGTGGTTGCCCAGGGGGATGGATTAAGCAAGCTTAAGTGCTATCCTGCTACCAACAGACTATAGACTTGGACCTCATGAAAGAGACCGGCCCATAAGCGCTTTCTTGCAGTACTATCTGCAACATTGTTGCCCATATTGTTGGGATTCGAAATCGTTCCGACAATCAGGTTGCCAGTCTGTTGGATCCACAATACAAAAGTACATTTTGCCAATTGCTACCCCCCCCCCCCGGAAAGGGATGCGCCCATGCTGCAGTATCAAAACATGCTTGACAATCTTGACAATGGGTTTCCCCAAGACAGCAGTGATGCACACAGTGTGTGTATCACAGTGATAGGCTTCCAACCCTGGGAACATTGACTCATCAATGCAAAAATATTAGCAGCCTTGCAGTGCTGGAGTCCTGTGTTCCAACCCCACCAAGGACAGAAGTTTGTATGTTCTCCCCGTGTTTGCGAGGGTTTCCTCCGGTAGTCATTTCTCTTTCCACGCTCCAAATACATACTGATAAGAAATTTAGATTGTGAGATCCAATGGGGAAAGTGACATTAATATCTGTAAAGTGCTGTGAAATTATTGACGCAATATAAGTGAGTAAAAAAAATAAATACCGTATTTTTCTGAATATAAGACGCACTTTTTTTCCCAAAAAATTATTTGGGGAAAATGGGGGTGCATCTTATAATTCGAGTACACCTTACTGGCCACGGTGGAGCAGGGTCCCAGGGTTGCTGCTCGATGAGGCAAGAGTGGCGCAATGCTGCAGGCTGGGATGAGGGGGTGTTTGAAGGTGCAACACTGCAAGTGATCGGTGGTGTGGGGGTGCCTCCGATATTTTGTGAAAGCCCGGGACCCCTGCACTTCCATGGTTTAAATTGAGGTGGACTCTGGGAAATGGCTGCCGGGGGCAGCGCATGCACAGATGGACATCTCAACTCCAAGATCTCAGAAGATGAGATTGCGCATGCGCCGCCCCCAGCGGCCATTTTCCCAGAGTCCACAAGTAAATCAGGAAAGTAAGGGGGCTCCGGGCTTTCCCAAAATGTCGGCGGAACCCCTGCACCACCGAACACTCGCAGTGTCGCACATCCGAACACCCCTTTCTCCACTTGAGAGTGGATCACTGGTCTCTGGGTAAGCATGTCTGGAACTTCTGGCAAGATCCATGGATCTGTAATTGACATCTGCCTTAGAAGGGAGAACCATGGCATCTTCGCCCAAAACGGAGCTATAAGGATTACCCTCACTTGATCCTCTCTGATCTTCTGGACTACTGTCGGAATCATTGCCATCGAGGGGACCACGTGGGCCAGAGAGAATTTCCAGGGTATTTGTAGCGCATCTACAGCAAATGGATGTTCCCATGGATTTAGGGAGCAGAACTTCCTGACTTTTTTGTTGTGTGAGGTGGCAAACAGGTCTATCTCTGGTTTGCCCCAATTTTGCACTATTTGTTGGAAAACCTGAGTATTTAAGGACCATTCCCCCTGTCTCAAGTCTCTGCGACTCAGGAAGTCTGCTTGTGTATTTTCAACGCCCCTTATATGTAGTGCCGTGAGAGATAACTGGTATTGTTCCGCTAATTGGAATAGTAGATCTGACGCCTCCATGAGCCCCCGGGACCTCGTCCCCCCTTTGTGGTTGATATAAGCCACCACTGCTCAATTGTTCGACATGACTCCAGGCCCCCGGAGCAAGGGGAGAAAATGTCTCAAGGCCTTTTCCACTGCCCACAGTTATTTCACATTCGAACCGTGACTCCTTTCTAGCTAGGAACAGGTTCCTTGTCCTGAGTGGAATCTCAGGTGTGCTCCCCAACCTGTACCACTTGCATCGATTGTAATAATGTCCTTGACTGGTTTTTGCCACAGGACCCCCGATGTCAAATGCTCCTTCACAGTCCACCAGATTAGGGAATCTTTTATGCCCAAGGAAAGATATAGTTTTCCTTCTAAATGTCCTTTCAATAATTTCTGCGCTGACAGAACTTCCCACTGCAGCTGTCTTAGGTGAAACTGTGCCCACCCTACCGCTATTATACATGATGTTAATGAGCCTAGTAGGGACATTGCGTTTCTTAGTGTCATTGCTGGCTGTTGTATTGCTGTAGGAGCCAAGTTCCTTATCTTGATTACCTTGTTCTCTGGCAGGAGGCAGAGCTGTCACTCAGGCTGTGTGCACACGTAGCAGATTTTTTGCGGTTTTTTCGCGGTTTTTCGCTATAAAAACGCTATAAAACCACGAAAAAAACGCTAACATTAAGCATCCTATGTAACAGAATGCAATCCGCATTTTTTGTGCACATGCTGCATTTTTTTCCTGAGCGGAATCGCAATCCAGAAAAAAACGCAGCATGTTCATTAAAATTGCGGAATCACGGCGATTCTGCACACATAGGAGTGCATTGATCTGCTTACTTCCCGCACGGGGCTGTGCACACCATGCGGGAAGTAAGCAGATCAAGTGCGGTTGGTACCCAGGGTGGAGGAGAGGAGACTCTCCTCCACGGACTGGGCACCATATAATTGGTAAAAAATAAAAGAATTAAAATAAAAAATAGCGATATACTCACCTTCTGGCGGCCCGACCTTCTTCCGTGGTGTGTGTGAAGGACCTGCAATGACGTCGCGGTCACATGACCGCGGTCACGTGACAGCTATGTCAATGGAAGGTCCTGAACACACAGCATTAGGAACGGAAGCCGCTGAGGTGAGTATAACCTTTTTTTTTTTTTTTTTTTTATTATTTTTAACATTCTATCTTTTACTATAGATGCTGCATAGGCTGCATCTATAGTAAAAAGTTGGTCACACTTGTCAAACAGTATGTTTGACAAGTGTGACCAACCTGTCAGTCAGTTTTCCAAGCGATGCTACAGATCGCTTGGAAAACTCTAGCATTCTGCAAGCTAATTTCGCTTGCAAAACGCTAGTTTTCTGCGGGTATATGCATGCAAATTCTGCATGCGATATACCCGCGGCAGGAGGCGCAGAATTGCCGCGGAAATTTCCGCGGCAATTCTGCTACGTGTGCACTTAGCCTCAGAGTCCAGTATTAACCCTAGGAAGGATAGCACTTTTTCTGGCACTAATCTTCACTTGGGGGTATTTATTATCAATCCTAACTCTATTAGAGTTGACGTCACTTCTCTTACTTGGTGGGTACCGTGCGTCTCCGACCTCCCTACCGCAAGGAAGTCGACCAGGTATGAAACAATTACTATGTCCCGGGATCGAAGGTATGACATTACTTTGGCCATTACTTTGGTGAAGACCCTTGGAGCTGTAGACAGGCTGAACAGAAGGGCTGTATACTTGTAATGTTTGACCTGACCTTGGACATAAAGCGCTACCCTCAGGTACTTGCAATACTCCCAATGGATTGGGATATAGTAATAGGCATCTTTTAAGTCTATCACTGCCATGAAGCAGTGTTGGAACAAGATTTTTGTGGTCGTGTGAATAGACTCCATCTTGAAGGAGCAATACTCTACCGACTGATTGAGCTTCTTCAGGTTGACTATGGTTCTCCAGGAACCATCCAGTTTTTGTATCAAAAAGAGGGGGGGGAGTAAAATCCCCTTCCTTCCTCCTGAATCGGGACTTCCTGTAGAACTTGTTTCGGAACAAGTCCCGAGACCTCAGTCTCCAGAGCCGATTTTTCCTGCTGGGACTTCCTTCAGGGTGTCATTATAAAGTTTTGCCTGGGTGGACGGATGAATTTTATTTTTAAACCGTCTTTGATTATGTTTAATACCCACAAACTGGGGGAGATGTTTACCCAGGCAGGGAGGAAGAGAGAGAGCCTTCCCTCTACCTCCGATCTGCTGTCATTGGGGAGATTTTTTGATGATGTAGAGGACCCTTTGAACATGCAGCCTGACCCTCTTTTTTCTTTAAAGTCCCAATTTCTCTTATGTCCTGGGGATGACCTCTATTAAATCTTCTCCCAAAGGAAGGCTTTTTCGACTCTACATGAAAACAGAGAAAGCCTTTATTTCTATCCCCTGCTTGATCCAAAATGTATTCCAATTTTTTACCAAAAAGGAATTGACGATCACACGGGATGGAGCACAGTCTATGTTTGGACGGTAAATCCCCCGGACACCCTTTGAGCCACTGGGCTCTTCTTGCCGCATTAGACAAGCCCGCTGCTCTGGCTGTTAATCTTGCATTATCCGCTGAGGAATCTGCTAAGAAAGCTGCTGCTCCATGCACTAAGGTCATATTTACTAAGATATTGTTTCTTGGCACTTTATCTCTCAGCTGATCCTTTATCTGCTGTAGTCAGATCATGAGGCTATGTGCACACGTTAAGTATTTTTCGCGTTTTTTTTCGCGTTTTTTCGCTATAAAAACGTGATAAAAACGCGAAAAAAACGCTTACATATGCCTCCTATTATTTTAAGTGTATTCCGCATTTTTTGTGCAAATGTAGCCTTTTTTTCCGCGAAAAAAATTGCATCGCGGAAAAAAAGCAACATGTTCATTAAAATGCGGAATTGCAGGGGATTCCGCACACCTAGGGGTCCATTGATCTGCTTACTTCCCGCATGGGGCTGTGCCCACGATGCGGGAAGTAAGCAGATTATGTGCGGTTGGTACCCAGGGTGGAGGAGAGGAGACTCTCCTCCACGCACTGGGTACCATATAAGTGGTCAAAAAATAAGAATTAAAATAAAAAACAGTCCTATACTCACCCTCGATGTCTTCCCGCCTCCACTGCACGCTGTCGCTTCGGTTCCTGTAGCTGGTGTGCGGTGAAAGACCTTGCCGATGACGTCACTGTCCTGTGATTGGTCGTGAGCGGTCATGTGACCGCTCACGTGACCGTGACGTCACGGAAGGTCCTGTGCGCACAGACCAGCTATAGGAAGAGGAACGGACGCCGCTGAGGAGATGTCTGGGTGAGTATAAGCATTTTTTTATTTTTTTTATTATTTTTAAACATTCTATCTTTTACTATAGATGCTGCATAGGCTGCATCTATAGTAAAAAGTTGGTCACACTTGTCAAACAGTATGTTTGACAAGTGTGACCAACCTGTCAGTCAGTTTTCCAAGCGATGCTACAGATCGCTTGGAAAACTTTAGCATTCTGCAAGCTAATTACGCTTGCAGAATGCTAAAAAACCGCGAAAAAAACGGAAAAAAAACGCAAAAAAAAAAATGCGGATTTCTTGCAGAAAATTTCCGGTTTTCTTCAGGAAATTTCTGCAAGAAATCCGCAACGTGTGCACATACCCTGAGAGCACGGGCCGTACATGTTCCAGCTATTGCTGGTTTTAATCACCCTGCAGTCGCTTCCCAGACGTGTCTTAAAAAGCCGTCTGCCGTTTATCTAGCGAGTCTTTTAGTACGCCCGAGTCCTCTAAAGGTAGGGATGATTTTTTTAAGGATCTAGCCACGGCACCATCGATTTTAGGGATTTTTTTCCCAAGCTTCGGAGTCATTCTCCTCAAACTGGTACCTCCTTTTTGATGAAAGAGGTAAAGTACTCATTCTCTCAGGCCTTTTCCATTCTTTATCAATCAATGCCTTTATTTTCGCATTGCAGGGAATGTGTGTTTCCTTTTTTCCTCCAACCCACCGAACATGACATCCTCTAATGACCTAGGTGTTTTCTCTTCCTTAAGGCCCATTGTAGACCGGACTGCTTTGACCAGTCTTTCTACATCCAAAGTTGGGAAACATGGTCGGCCCCCTATATCACTGTCCGAGGAGGATTCAAATCACCCCCCTTTCAAAATAAAACAATAATAAAAAAAAAAATCAAACATACACATATTTGGTATCACCGGGTTCAAAATCACCGGATCAATTAAAAAAAGGAATAATCTGATCGCTAAATGGCATAGAGAGAAAAAAAGTAAAAACACCAAAATTACCGTATATACTCGAGTATAAGCCGACCCGAGTATAAGCCGACCCCCCTAATTTTGCCACAAAAAACTGGGAAAACTTAATGACTCGAGTATAAGCCTAGGGTGTAAAATGCAGCAGCTACCGGTAAATGTCAAAAGTAAAAATAGATACCAATAAAAGTAAAATTAATTGAGACATCAGTAGGTTAAGTGTTTTTGAATATCCATATTGAATCAGGAGCCCCATATAATGCTCCATGCAGTTTATGATGGCCCCATAAGATGCTCCATATTAAAATATGCCCCATATAATCCTGCATAAAGTTTAATAAAGGCCCCATAAGATGTTCCATAGACACACTTGCCCAATATAATGCTGCACAAATGCTGATTATGGCCCCATAAGATGCTCTATAAAGATATTTGCCCCATATAGTGCTGCACAAATGTTATGGCCCTATAAGATGCTCCATACACACACTTGCCCCATATACCGTAGTGCCCTACAAACGTTAATTATGGCCCCATACAGACACTTGCCCCATATAGTGCTGCAGAAACGTTATGGCCCCATATAGTGCTGCACAAACATTATGGCCCCATATAGTGCTGCACAAATGTTATGGCCCCATATAGTGCTGCAGAAACATTATGGCCCCATATAGTGCTGCACAAACATTATGGCCCCATATAGTGCTGCACAAAGGTTATGGCCCCATATAGTGCTGCAGAAACATTATGGCCCCATATAGTGCTGCACAAATGTTATGGCCCCATATAGTGCTGCAGAAACATTATGGCCCCATATAGTGCTGCACAAAGGTTATGGCCCCATATAGTGCTGCAGAAGCATTATGGCCCCATATAATGCTGCACAAATGTTATGGTCCCCATATAGTGCTGCAGAAACATTATGGCCCCCATATAGTGCTGCAGAAACATTATGGCCCCATATAGTGCTGCAGAAATGTTATGGCCCCATATAGTGCTGCAGAAACCTTATGGCCCCATAGATGCTCCATACAGACACTTGCCCCATTTGCTGCGATAAAAAAAAAAAAAAAATCACATACTCACCTCTCCGTCGCTCAGGTCCTCGGCACTTTCAATAGTCACCTGCTCCTCGTTCCGGGCGCCGAGCTGTCTCCAGAACTGATGTTCAGCAGAGGGCGCGCACTGACTACGTCACCGCGCCCTCTGACCTCAGCATCAGTGCTGGAGACAGATCGGCACCCGGAACGAGGAGCAGGTGACTATCGCCCAGCGCTGCGCTCCCCTCCCCGTATACTCACCTGGTCCTGGCGCTGTGTAGTCCCCGCTTCCCCGACGCCGCAGCGCTTCATCCTGTACTCAGCGGTCACATGGTACCGCTGATTACAGTAATGAATATGCGGCTCCACCCCTATGGGAGGTGGAGCCGAATATTCATTTACTGTAATGGGCGGCACCATGTGACCGCTCAGTACGGGAAGAAGCTGAAGCTGCTGCTGCCGGCGCCGGGGAAGCCAGGGACCTACAGGGACCGCGCCTGGACTAGGTGAGTATAATTAGACAGCCCCCGCTCCCCCTCCCCTGCCGACCCCCGGGTATGACTCGAGCATAAGCCGAGAGGGGCAATTTCAGCCCAAAAAAGTGGGCTGAAAATCTCGGCTTATACTCGAGTATATACGGTATGTTATTTTGGTCGGCGCAACATTGCATTAAACTGCAATAACAGGTGATCAAAAGATCGTATCTGCACCAAAATGGTATCAATAAAAATGTCAGTTCGCTGAGCAAAAAATAAGCCCTCACCCAACCCGAGATCACAAAAAATAGAGACACTACGAGTATCAGAAAATGGCACAATTTTTTTTTTTTTTAAAGCTTGGAATTTTTTTTTCACCACATAGATATGTAAGAACATAGACTTGTTTTTTTTGTCTATGAACTCGGAATGGCCTGGAGAATCATAATGGCAGGTCATTTTTAGCATTTAGTGAACCTAGTAAAAAGCAAAACAAAAAATATGTGTGGAATTGCACTTTTTCCCCGTTTTCTAGTACACGACATGGCAAAACCAATGGTGTTGTTCAAAAGTACAACTTGTCTAGCAAAACGCAAGCCCTACATGGCCATATTTCCAGAAAAAAAAAAAAAGTTATGGCTCTGGGAAGAAGGGGAGTGAAAAACGAAAACGCAAAACCGAGAAAAGCTCCGAGTGTTAAAGACCACGCTATTAGCACAAATAATTTATATTGTGAAATGTAGGCTTCTGGCTGGAGCACAATAGGGGCCCAAATAATTAAAAGATAAAATGTGGCCTGCTTTATGTAGCACGGTAGTAACAGAAAAAATATATATTTTTACTGTCGACGAGCTTTGGATACAGAAGAATCTAAGCACAAAGAATTACAACTTCAGATGTGGCCAAACTTTGGAGCATGATAGTAACAGAACAAATTTATATTTTATCATGTGTATACCTGTATGGACAGCAATATGTGCACCAAAGAATCAAACGAGGAAATGTAGCCTGCTTTAAGTAGCACGATAGTGAGAAAACCAATTTCGATTTTAATCGTGTACCCCAGTATGAAGAATATCAGCACCCACAAATTTCAAACTGACATCTGGCCTGCTGTATGACCTAACTAACAGAAGAAAGTATTTTTTTACTGTGGATGAGGCCTGTATACAATAGAATAAATGCCCAAAACAATTTCAAACTCAGATCTAGCCTGCTGTATCATGTTTGTCACAGAAAAAAAATATATATTTTTTTACTCTGCATGATTTTTGCACAGCTGAATTTCACCACCACTAAATGACAAGGTGGGACATGACGTGCTGAATCACATTAGCAACTGCAAAAATATTTTTTTTACTGTGCAACATCTCTGCACATGGAACCATTTCATTGCCACTGAATGACAAAGTGGGATGTGGCATGCTGAATCACGTTAGGGACTGCAATTCTTTTTTTTACTGTGCAACAGGTCAAATCATAGAACAATTTCACCGCCACTGAAT
Organism: Ranitomeya variabilis; assembly: GCF_051348905.1. Taxonomy (NCBI): domain Eukaryota; kingdom Metazoa; phylum Chordata; class Amphibia; order Anura; family Dendrobatidae; genus Ranitomeya; species Ranitomeya variabilis. The sequence continues at coordinate 736,960,948 of NC_135235.1, read as the reverse complement.
GAAAGTAGGGTATAGTGGCCTGCATCACATTTAGTAACAGAAAAAAAAGGTTTTTTTTACCTCTGTATAAGCCCTGCACACAGCTGAATTTCACCGCCATTAAATGACAAGGTGGGATATGGCGGGCTGTATCACGTGAAACAACGAAAAAAAATTTTTTTTTACTCTGCAACAGCTGTGCAGAAAGTTGAATTTCACCACCACTAAATGACAAGATGAGATATGGCATGCTGAATCACGTTAGCAACTGCCAAAAATGTTTTTTTTTTCACTGTGCAACAAGTCAAATCACAGAACAATTTCACCGCCACTAAATAACAAGGAATATCGCGTGCTGTATCACGTTTAGCAACTGAAAATATAAGATTTAGAAAGTGTGCACAACACACTTCTATTAACCCTCAACTGGTGAGGTGAGGTTTGCCACACCCCAGGGAATTTGTATTCGGCTGCCATTCATTGAAAAATGCTGGTATGAGGCTACGTGTCTCACTAGCTTCCATCCATTTCCTTGTCAACAGGATGTCGTCAAGGCCTCTCTCTTCTGGCCACGCATAACAGAGCTAGCTGTCGCTAAGTGCTGTTTTGGCCTTGCTGAACCCCACATCACCACTCATGTAATTCTTTTTTGTACATTTTAAAATTTTTAAAACTTCTTTATTTTTATCAAAGTATTACATTTTCCGATACTTGTGGGTGTCAAAAATTTGTTATACTCATGTGTAATCAATCGCCAATAAGAAAACGTGATCTTTGCATTTTCTGTAAAAATATCTCTTATTTAGAAATCCCCCACATCACTAGTTGCGTGACAAAATCCCCACCTCGCCAGTTGAGGGTTAAATGTGCCCTGCTGTTTTTGTCTGTGGAATTCAGAAATGGTACAAAAAAAATTCTGCTGGAAGGTCGATTTCACATCCACACAGGACATTAGCCATCTAAACTATCTGACTTAGATTTTTAGCTAGATAGCTAGCTGCTTGTTTCTATCAGCTCTTAGGCCCAGCATCAGGAACATCCTCTCTGCGCTGTGCTAGTGACAAAATGGCACTAAAACAAGATGTCACCTCTTTATATAGAGAAGGACATGTGATCTCAGAAGCCAATGACACAAGACATTGTGTCAGGACATTGTGGGCGTTTCCTGTGCCCTGATTGGCTATCTGCAATGTGCTCACATAAAGAAAAATACAATTTACAAGCACACCGCTCCTCTGAGCTCTCCTCACCCACTCCCCTCATCAAACACGTGCCCCACGCTGCTCATGATACATCACCACTATCCTATTCAAACGTATCAAGATATTTAGTGGCAACGCAAATATTTTCAGACACTGATTTTTTCCGATTTTATAAAAATTTGCTTCTGCTCCCAATAACGAATCAGAATGTGCCATATTCGTGTCGAATTTATGTTTGGCAATCATTTTTCGAACATATTCGCTCATCTCTATCTTAGAGGTCGATTATAAAAGTTACTTTGAAAGATTTTCTAACTTGTTAGCACATTCTACGTTTGCTGTCATTTCACTTTGCAGTTTACAGATCTGGACAGGTAACAGTCATTGATTTCTTATTTACAAAGGAGGGACCTGCAGGTTGGATGCTCCATAGAAGGGCTTTCAATGCCCAAAATCATTTGATCAATTTTGGGTGAAAGAAAATGTTGTGTTCAAGTGAAAAAATGGTGATCACACGACTGTGATATGTCCGGACTACACCACTGATAAAGCAGCCACAGCCGGGGACTGAGAAGAATCTGTGACTTCTCTGCATTTAGTGGTCACTACTCACCTGGGTAGTCATATGTAGGAATCTCCTCTTTACACCACTCATCACCCCAAACATATGTCTCTGTAGTATCAATATGGGTCAGATCTTCACCCTGAAACAAATATTGTAAAGGTCACAGACAGATGGAGAAGTCACATCTATGATCAGCTCTAATCCTGCCATCTCCACCGTTCTCATTACAAAAGTATAAAACATATAATACTGGTGGATAAAACAGGACTGAGCACAAGACCTTCACAGCCGTCTACACATCATATGGGAGATCTCATAACACCTTCTCTCCATCTACCTGATGATCCTCAGGAACATTGGGATCTTCTTGTTTACAGTCCTGTGGTAGAAGAGGATGAGGACATCTCTCTGGTGTTGTCCTCTTACTGGATACATCTGGAGGAAACACATACAGGGACTGAATTCATTCTTTACATACAGATAATTATAGGCCGTATGTATTTAGTCCTGTGTATTACCTGGTGATGTGAGGGGCTGGGGAACCTCCATCATGACGTCCTTGTACTGATCTCTGTGTCCTTCTAAATACTCCCACTCCTCCATAGAGAAATAGACAGCGACATCCTGACACCTTATAGGAACCTGACACATACAATGATACCGTCATCCCACTATCCCTTCCTAGCATTACTGTATAATGTCCCAGCATTCCCAGCAGTGTCACCTCTCCAGTCAGCAGCTCAATCATCTTGTAGGCGAGTTCTAGGATCTTCTGGTCATTGATGTTCTCATGTATCAGGGGGTGGGGTGGAGGCCCCGTGATTGGGCTCAGGGGTCTTCCCCATCCCTCAGACACAGGGTCCTGACAGCGCTCACTAGAGGTCTTCACTACTGTGTAATCCTGGTTATGAAGAGACACATTAATAAATCTCACTACAGACATTTCTAGATTCCTCACCTCTCCAGTTCTGTCCATCTGTTATTCCCATAGATAAGAATGATGTAATGTGACGTCATCAGAATCTCTCACCTCTCCAGTAAGCCGGACGAGGATCTCTAGGGTGAGGTGTATTATCCTCTCCGCCATCTTGTCTCTGTCCATATCCATGCTTAATGGGTAAATCAGGAAAAGTCTCTTATATAGAAGATCTTCACTGAGAGGATCCGATATTGTAGAGATCTGAATAAGAAGATGAGCCGATGTAACATCATAAAAATCCTGTGTAATAATACAATTACTGGAGATAATAAGGGAAACATATGAGGAGATTTATTATTCTACAGTATTTAGTTTTCTTCTCTACATCTACTAATAAAACCTATATATTTAGGCCACAGACAACAAGCAGTTTCTCCCTCGGAGTCGGCAGCTGAATACGTTCCTCATAGACTCATCTTCCATAACGCTAATTCTCGCCTCATTTACCGACACTGGAATCGGCATTAGTAATACTGCAGGAGATATTCATTACACGTGACAGGAGAAATAACTACTTCATGATGAGGACGACATCTTCATCTTCTACTACGGCTCTAGAAACAGATTTGTCCAGAGTCGGTCACTGACTTCATCCCCACCGGCCTCTATATGAAGGTTTCCCGTCTTCCCCGCACTGTAATCTTCTATCAAGTTAGATCTCAGGACAGGAGATATCTGATGCCAATGTCTCTGTGTACAGTGTTTATTTTTCTCTGGATATTTTGTGTTTTTTTAACATTTTTGCTTTGGCTTCTATATATTACATGAAAAACAGAATAAAAAAATAAAATTGGGACTGGCGGCACTGTGGGAACACTATATTGTGTAGGGGCCCCGTACTAGGAGAGTAATACAGGTTTCCTTGGTTCCTGTCTTCAATATTTAGCTTGTATCTAACAAAAACCCTGAAAGAGTCTCTGTGCTGAAGTCAGGCGGCGTCCACTCACCACTGGGGACACCGGTACACTAAGGGGCCCGATGCCTGTGCTCGTGAGTGCCCGCCATCTCACTTACTGAGGGCCCCAGTACTTGCAATACTTACTTCTCCCCGTTCGTCCGCTGTGGCATCTTCTGCTCTGAACAGTCACAGTCTGTAGCCTAGCTACCGGTGGGGCAGAGGGTGCGGGCGCCCAGGGCCCGGTGCTCTGAGGGAGCCCACCCGGAGCTACGCCACTGTAACTGTATCGGCACGCGCAGCACGCCGATACAGTTACCCTCTGGGGCAGAACAGATGCGCCTGTCATCGTGAGGTGAGCTGTACAGTCGATACAGCTGACCGCAATGATGAGGGAAGGAGCGCTCCTTCTCCATCATCCTCCTGTCAGCGTCTGACGTCGGCGACGCTGACAGCGGGCGCGATGAGTCACTGCCTGGCGCCCGCTGAGTGTGCCTATGGGGGGTGATGTCTTATACTACTGGATCTGCCTATGGGGGTACTGTCTTATACTACAGGGTCTGTCTATGGGGGGTCTGCCTTATACTACAGGGTCTGACTATGGGGGGTCTGCCTATGGGGGTGCTGTCTTATACTACAGGATCTGCCTATGGGAGTACTGTCTTATACTTCAGGGTCTGCCTATAGGGGTGCTGCCTTATAGTACAGGGTCTGCCTATGGGGGTGCTGCCTTATAGTACAGGGTCTGCCTATGGGGGTGCTGCCTTATAGTACAGGGTCTGCCTATGGGGGTGCTGCCTTATAGTACAGGGTCTGCCTATGGGGGTGCTATCTTATACTACAGGGTCTGCCTATGGGTGTGCTGTATTATACTACAGGGTCTGCCTATGTGGGTGCTGTCTTATACTACAGGGTCTGCCTATGGGGGTGCTGCCTTATACTACAGGGTCTGCCTATAGGGGTGCTGCCTATACTACAGAGTCTACCTATGGGTGCTGCCTTGTGCTCTAGAGTCTGCCTATGGGGGTGCATTATACAATATAGAGTAGGCCTATGGGGAGTGCATTATACTATATTGAGGACTATCTGGTGCATTATACTATATTGAGTACTATCTGGTGCATTATACTATATTGAGGACTATCTGGTGCATTATACTATATGGAGGCTATCTAGAGGGGCATCATACAGTGTGGAGATTACAGTGAGCGGGCCATCATACAGTGTGGAGATTACAGTGAGCGGGCCATCATACAGTGTTGGAGCCATCAAACAGTTTGGAAGCTACTAAGGGGTCAGTATACTGTGTATAAGAGAGCATCATGCTGTGTATAAGAGAGCTGTACAGGGGGAGACTCGGGACATTATTAAATGTAAAGTGGGCACTTATTGTAACAGGGGAACTCAGGTTACTGTGACTATTAAAGCGGCACACAGGGCAATATTACTTTCTAGGGGGCACAATGTGGGCACTGTTTTCTAGGGCACTTGCATCTGGCATTACTATATTATAGAGGATTGCTTTAGAATTTAGAGGGCAGAGAACCACACAGCAGGTGCAGTAATAGGGTCATACGGCAGCAGCGGCTCAGTATTGGAGTATCAGAAGGATGAAGAGTTTGTGCAGGTTGGGAATAGATATTGATGGCTGAAAATATGAGAAGTGAAACGTGTCTTTGTAGTATTCTCTGCAGACGACTCCTGGCTGGAAGAAGTTGTCATGTCGGTCTGGGCCAGATGGAAAAGAAGGGAAAAGTGAAAGATTCCATCAGAAAGAACGCCAGCGGTAAGTCATTATCTGTAACTGCGCTGTGATCTCTTTTATGTTCTGTAGGGCTGGTATCTACCACTGACCATATGGTGGTAATATCAGTGTTGGTCGTTATATAGAGACTAGATGGTGGCCCGATTCTAACGCATCGGATATTCTAGAATATGTATGTCATTTATTTATGAAGATTTCAGAATAATGCAATGAATACACAGGATTCAGCCGGCCGGGCGCAAACAATTAGCAAAGCGTGGTTCAAATTCCACGTCAATTCATGGCCGGACTGCACCTGCCGCTGATTGTTCGCGGACGGCCAGCCACGACCAATAAGTGAAGCCATGGCCAGCTGCAGGTTTTTGAGGGCCCCGGGCAAAAGAGTCTCACAGCCCATGTAGCATATAACACAGCCCACGTAGTATATAGCACAGCTCACATAGTGTATGGCGCAGCCACGTAGTATATAGCCCAGCCACGTAGTATATAGCACAGGCACGTAGTATATAGCACAGGCACGTAGTATATAGCACAGGCACGTAGTATATAGCACAGGCACGTAGTATATAGCACAGCTCACGTAGTATATGGCACAGCTACGTAGTATATAACACAGCCATGTAGTATCTAGCCCAGCCATGTAGTATATAGTATAGCCACGTAATATATAGCACAGCCACGTAGTATATAGCACAGCCACGTAGTATATTGCAGAGCCACATAGTATATAGCACAGCCGACGCAGCATATAACACAGCCCACGTAGCATATAACACAGCCCCCGTAGCATATAGCACAGCCCCCGTAGCATATAGCACAGCCCACGTAGTATATAACACAGCCCACATAGTATATAACACAGCCACGTAGTATACAACACAGCCCACGTAGTATATAGCACAGCCGACGCAGCATAACACAGCCCACGTAGTATATAACACAGCCCACGTAGTACACACTGTGTTCCAAATTATTATGCAAATAATATTTCCTCATATTTTCTCTAAATTACCTATCTGAATTGCAGTCATTGTTATTTTCCAGTCATCTACTATTCTAGTATAATTGCAATGTTTTGGAACAAACTGCCTATGAAAACACAATCTTTTTAAAAAAAATAAACACTCAAAATGCATGTTCCAAATTATTATGCACAGCAGAGTTTTCAACTTTTTTTTTATTTTGAACAAAAAAATGGTCAATTGTGAAGTTATAAGCATTATCAGCTTATTTCAAAATGAAATCAAACAGTTTTCAAGTGAAAACTTTATTCTAGGTGATGTTACATTTGCACATAGGACCCCTTGTTCAGAAGAAGCTTCTGAACTCTCTCGTCCATTGAATTTGTCAGTTTTTGGATGGTTTCTGCTTCAATTGTTTTGCATGTGGACAGAATACCCTCCCAGACCTGTTGCTTAGATGTGAACTGCCTCCCGCCATCATAGACACTCCTTTTGATGATGCTCCAGAGGTTCTCAATGGGGTTGAGGTCAGGGGAAGATGGTGGCCACACCATAAGTTTGTCCTCTTTTATGCCCATAGTAGCCAGAGATGCAGATGTGTTTTTTGCAGCATGAGACGGTGCATTATCATGCATGAAAATGATCTTGCTGCGGAAAGCTTCCTCTTGAACCATGGCAGGAAGTGTTGTTTTAGAAACTCCACATAGATTATGGAGTTCATCTTTAGGGATCATAAAGGGGCCAACAATCTCACTCCACATGATTCCAGCCCAAAACATTACTCCACCTCCTCATTGTTGGCGCCTTAGCCGTGTTTTCATGGGGTGTCCATCAACCAGCCATCCTCCACTCCATCCATCTGGACCATCGGGCGTTGCACGGCACTTATCGGTGAACAAAACAGTTTGGAAGTCAGTCTTCATGTATCGTTTGGCCCACTGGAGCCGTTTCTGCTTGTGTGCAGTGGATAGAGGTGGTCGACAGGATGGCTTACGCACAGCTGCAAACCTCTGAAGGACCCTGCATCTTGTTGTTCTGGGGATGTTGGAGGCACCAGCAGCTTCAAAAACTTGTCTGCTGCTATGACAAGGCATTTTTGCAGCGGCTCTTTTAACCTTACGCAATTGCCTGTTGGAAAGAGTCCTCAATTTTTCCTTATCAGCATGCACACGTGTGTGCTGGGAATCAGCTACATACTTCTTGATTGTGCGATGATCACGATGAAGTGTCTTGGCAATGTTGATTGTAGTCATGCCTTGACCTAAATACTCCACAATTTGTTGCTTCTCAGCAGCCGACACATCCTTTTTCTTTCCCATTTTGACCAAAAATGTAGGCTGCTTAATAATGTGGAACAGCCTTCTTAAGTAGTCTTGCCTTTATTTGGACACACCTGCCAAACTAATTTGCACAGGTATCTGCAATTGCTTTCAGTGATATAAAGAGCCCTGACACACATCACCATCAATGAGTTTAAATGACAAACAAAAAAATTCTAACCTTATCACTCCGAAACTCTATGTGCATAATAATTTGGAACAGTGAATAGCACAGCCCACATAGTGTAGAGCACAGCGACGCAGTATATAACACAGCCCACGTAGTATATAGCATTTTGGGCACCATATGCCTGTTAAAAAAAAGAATTAAAATAAAAAATAGTTATATACTCACCTTCTGGCGGCCCTTGGATCCAGACCAGGCCTTCAGCGATGCTCCTCGCGACGCTCCGGTCCCAGTAATGCCTTGCGGAAATAACCCGTGATGATGTAGCGGTCTCGCGACACCGCTACGTCATCATCTCACGAGACCGCTACATCATCACGGGTCGTTGTCGCAATGCATTCTTGGGACCGGAGCGTCAAGAGAAGCGGGAAAGGCTGGCGCGGATGCCGGAAGGTGAGAATATAATGTTTTTTTTATTATTATTATTATTATTATTTTTAACATTATATCTTTCTACTATTAATAGTAAAAATTGAAGCGGTGTTTAAAGGGAACCTGTCATCCCGGTTTTTGAAGATGAGCTAAAATAGCGTTAAATAGGGGCAGAGCTGGGCGTTACATTAGTGTCTTTGTGTGCCTTTATTACCCACCTATGCTGCTGAAATACCTTTGTAAAGTCGCCGTTTTCTGCTGTCACTCACGCTGGTCTGGTCCTATGGGCGTGGTGACAGCGCTGTTTCTCCCCCAGATCAGGCTCATCATTATGTTGGTGGCGTAGTGGTGTGCGCATGTCCAACAGAGAATATCCACTGCCCAGGAGATGAAAAAGAGCGCGATCTGCGCTATTCAGCCGTTTACCGGTGGGCGCGTCCATCTTTCCTGTGGCCGCGCGTGAGCAGATGGAGCGCTCTGCTGCCCGGGGCTTCAGGAAAATGGCCGCGGGATTCCGTGCGTGCACAGATGGAGATCGCGGCGGCCATTTTCCTGAAGCCCCGGGCAGCAGAACGCTCCATCTGCGCACGCCGGTAAGCGGCTGAATAGCGCAGATCGCGCTCTTTTTCATCTCCTGGGCAGTGGATATTCTCTGTTGGACATGTGCACACCACTACGCCACCAACGGAATGATGAGCCTGATCTGGGGGAGAAACAGCGCGGTCACCACGCCCATAGGACCAGACCAGCGTGAGTGACAGCACAAAACGGCGACTTTACAAAGGTATTTCAGCAGCATAGGTGAGTAATAAAGGCACACAAAGACACTAATGTAACGCCCAGCTCTGCCCCTATTTAACGCTATTTTAGCTCATCATCAAAAAACGGAGTGACAGGTTCCCTTTAAACCCCTTTCTGCCAGCTGACGGAATAGTACGTCAGCTGGCAGATCCCCTGCTTTGAGGTGGGCTCCGGCGGTGAGCCCACCTCAAAGCCGCGACATGTCAGCTGTTTTGTACAGCTGACATGTGCGCGCAATGAGCACGAGTGGAATCGCGATCCGCACGCGCCCATTAACTAGTTAAATGCCGCCGTCAAGCGCTGACAGCGGCATTTAACTAGCTCTCCCGGCCGGAGGTGCTCGCACCGCTGACCCCCGTCACATGATCGGGGGTCAGCGGTGCATTGCCATAACAACCAGAGGCAGGGGCGTAACAACAGTCCTGCGGGCCCCGGTGCGAACTTTTGAATGGGCCCCCCCCCCCCCCCCCAAAAAAAAAAAAATGATATACAGACACACGCATACAATGTTAAACTAAGAAGTAAATATCTATTGCAATTCCTTTATGTATGAGTGGTCGCCTATATACACTGCAGGGGCAGATAGTATAGAGCTTTATGTATGAGTGGTCACCTATATACACTGCAGGGCAGATAGTATAGAGCTTTGTGTGTGAGTGGTCACCTATATACACTGCAGGGGCAGATAGTATAGAGCTTTATGTATGAGTGGTCACCTATATACACTGCAGGGCAGATAGTATAGAGCTTTGTGTGTGAGTGGTCACCTATATACACTGCAGGGCAGATAGTATAGAGCTTTGTGTGTGAGTGGTCACCTATATACACTGCAGGGCAGATAGTATAGAGCTTTGTGTGTGAGTGGTCACCTATATACACTGCAGGGGCAGATAGTATAGAGCTTTGTGTGTGAGTGGTCACCTATATACACTGCAGGGGCAGATAGTATAGAGCTTTGTGTGTGAGTGGTCACCTATATACACTGCAGGGGCCGAATATCTGAGCTGGAAGCAGTGCATTCTGGGTCTAACAGGGCCAAGGCCGGATATATAATACACGTGGGGCGTCTCCGACAGGGTAAACCAGCTGTAACCCATCCAAGCCCGGTCATCTGCCTGCAGCACAGCACGCCCCTTATGGAGCGGGGCGGACATCCGGCATAAGATGACTAGTAGCCCGTACCTGAGCTGCAGGCCCCTCTCTTCGTCCTCATGGCCGTTCAGGACCCTCCGCAGCTTATCCATGCCTCCCTCTGCACGACACCACGCTCCACCAGTGACAAACCGTACAGCTGGCCACCTTCACGTCCTGTCACGTGATGACAACAGCATGTGACTCGCTTGACGGCAATCTCAGCCTGGTGTACGGAACTGCGACGTGCATGGCCCCTCCCCCACAGCGTGTACGGAAGCCCGTGGGTTCAGCCTAACACTGAATTTACAGGACGAAATGTGCAGCGTGCGCTCACGGAGATACCCTGACAAGTTGACCTCAGGTCGCAGAGGTCGCGGCGGCACCGGGCCCTCTTTTGGGCCCGGGCCCTGGTGCAGCCGCGACCTCTGCGACCCCGGTAGTTCCGCCCCTGACCAGAGGTCTCCGTGAGACCTCTATGGTTGTTGATGGCCGATTGCTTTGAGCGCCACCCTGTGGTCGGCGTTCAAAGTACACCTGCATTTCTGCTACATAGAGGTGATCTGTACTTCACCTCTATGTAGCAGAGGCGATCGAGTTGTGCATGCCAAAATTTAAAAAAAAAAGTGTTTAAAAATATAAAAAAAATAAAAAAATATATAAAAGTTCAAATCACCCCCCTTTCGCCCCAATCAAAATAAAACAATTTAAAAAAAATCAAACATACACATATTTGGTATCGCCGAGTTCAGAATCGCCCGATCTATCAATAAAAACAAAGGATTAACCTGACCGCTAAATGGCGTAGCGAGAAAAAAAATAAAAACGCCAAAATTACATTTTTTTGGTCGCTGCGACATTGCATTAAAATGCAATAACGGGCGATCAAAAGAACGTATCTACACCAAAATGGTATCATTAAAAACGCCAGCTTGGCACGCAAAAAATAAGCCCTCACCTGACCCCAGATCATGAAAATTGGAGACGCTACGGGTATCGGAAAAGCACACAATTTTTATTTTATTTTTTTTTAAGCAAATTTTGGAATTTTTTTTCACCACTTAGATAAAAAATAACCTAGACATGTTAGGTGTCTATGAACTCATAATGACCTGGAGAATCATAATGGCAGGTTAGTTTTAGCATTTAGTGAAGGTAGCAAAAAATCCAAATAAAAAACAAGTGTGAGATTGCACTTTTTTGCAATTTCATCACACTTGGAATTTTTTTCCCGTTTTCTTTTACACGGCATGGTAGAACCAATGGTATCGTTCATAAGTACAACTCGTCCCACAAAAAATAAGCCCTCACGTGGCCATATTGACGGAAAAATTAAAAAGTTATGGTTCTGGGAAGGAGGGGAGCGAAAAATGAAAATGAAAAAACGGAAAAAGCGCCGGGGTGAAGGGGTTAAATCCTGCCCCAATATCGCTGATTGGTCGTGGCTGGCCGGGCGTGACCAATCAGCGATGCGGGATTTCCGTTACAGATAGAAGTGGACCTTAGACAATTATTATATAGAGATTACTTTCAGTAACAGCGCGGTCATCTGCTGAGGTTCTCCTCCACTATTAGGGGGCGTCACCAGCTGTAATGAAGGTTACCTGGTTAGGGGCCCACTCAGGAGTTTCACCCCCCTGAACCAACACCCTAGCTACACCTCTGTGCAGAGCCAGTAGATGACGACGCTGAGGAGTCCGGACCTGCGGCCAGCGAGGAGAAGGGAGGATTATATGGAGCAATATATGGAGAATTATACGGGGCCCATTATATTGCATGGACGACTATAATGTCCAATTTCCGAGCTATTGATATCACTCATGTAATGTAAGAAGTGAAATCTTTTGCATTGTATAGTACCGCTATTTCTCTGCCGTATCTGTGCATCATGTATTGTGGTATGTGTTAAAGGGGCAACTGAGATTCTTTCACCCGGGACCCACAAAAACCTGGAGCCGGCCCTGTACTGAAGGGGTCAACGTCCCGCGCTCAGTAATGGGGAATCTCCAGCACCTACCTCCACCTGCAGAGCCGCACTCCACATATACGGCTTCTCTGTGCGCACAGGACCTGTGATGAGGTCACAGGAGGGGAGGAGTCAGGGGTCACATGATCAGGGGCCTCAGTGTATGCACAGAGTGCAGATATTGCTTCATCTGCATGCTATAGAGGCCATCAGCCTGCACAAAATGAGTGTCCCATAGTGGGACAAAGTGTAAAAGATAGAATGAAGTATAAAAAAAAAAATTTAATAATTGTAAAAATATATTTTTTTAAATAATAATAAAAAAATAAATATTCTATCATTAAATCAATATTTGAAGTGCGTCCTTCACCTGCGTGGAGGAAGTGAGCATCGCCCGCCGCAGGAGCATGGCAAGGTAAGAACTCTTTTTTTTTTTTTTTTTGAGAGCGGCGATCCAGGGGGAGGGGGAGGAGGGGGCCCGGGGCAGTATGCTGGACAAAGGGGCAGAGATACTGGACACAGGGGCAGAAAGCAGGACACAGGGGCCAGAATGCTGGACACAGGGGCCAGAATGCGACACAGGGGCCAGAATGCGACACAGGGGCCAGAATGCGACACAGGGGCCAGAATGCGACACAGGGGCCAGAATGCTGGACAAAGGGGCAGAGATACTGGACACGGGCAGAATGCTGGACACGGGGGCAGAATGCTGGACACAGGGGCAGAGATGCTGGACACAGGGGCAGAGATGCTGGACACAGGGGCAGAGATGCTGGACACAGGGGCAGAGATGCTGGACACAGGGGCAGAGATGCTGGACACAGGGGCAGAGATGCTGGACACAGGGGCAGAGATGCTGGACACAGGGGCAGAGATGCTGGACACAGGGGCAGAGATGCTGGACACAGGGGCAGAGATGCTGGACACAGGGGCAGAGATGCTGGACACAGGGGCAGAGATGCTGGACACAGGGGGCAGTATGCTGGACACAGGGGCAGAGATGCTGGACACAGGGGCAGAAAGCTGGACACAGGGGCAGAAAGCTGGACACAGGGGCAGAAAGCTGGACACAGGGGCAGAAAGCTGGACACAGGGGCAGAAAGCTGGACACAGGGGCAGAAAGCTGGACACAGGGGCAGAAAGCTGGACACAGGGGCAGAAAGCTGGACACAGGGGCAGAAAGCTGGACACAGGGGCAGAAAGCTGGACACAGGGGCAGAGATGCTGAACACAGGGGCAGAGATGCTGGACACAGGGGCAGAGATGCTGGACACAGGGGCAGAGATGCTGGACACAGGGGCAGAGATGCTGGACAAAGGGGCAGAATGCTGGACACGGGCAGAATGGAGATACGGGGTATGATGAAAGACATGGGGGCATGACTGGAGACAGATGGGGAAGGATTGGAGACAGATGGGGGAGAATGGAGACACAGGAGGCATGATTGGAGACAAGTGGCAGGATTGCAGACATGGGGACATGATTGGAGACACTGGGGGCAGAATTGGAGACAGATCGTGCAGGATCATGGGACAGGATGGATATGATGGAGACAAATGGGTCAGGATGGGGAGATCATATGGGGCAGAATGGATACTCATGAGGGCAGGATGGGAGAACATACGGCTGACGCCAGGAATGAGACACACGTTGGCCAGGATGGGGAATATTATTACCATAGGGACTAATTTAGGGATATTATTACTGCAGTGATGTATTTATTTTATTTTTTGAGGATACTGTTTTAAATGGGGGGGGGGGGGTCCTGTTACTGTGTAGAGTGATACTATGTCGCCTCTTTTTCTTCATGTGGTGTAATGTAGAATTTGGGAAAAATTAAGTAATGTGTTCTACAAGCGGAGCTCGAGATAACTGTTATTTCCTGCAGAGACGAAGAGACGAGTCCTGGCTGGATGAAGTGATGGCAGTCTGTGCTGGATGAAAGATGAAGGACTTCACCTAGAGACGTCACTGGTGAGTCAGTGTTACCTATACACTGACACTATACACTGTATACTATATACAGAGCTCCTGTATATAATGTCACTGGTGATCACTGTATTATCTGTACACAGACACTGCATACGAAGTACAGATCTCCTGTGAATACTGGCACTCGTGGTGATAGTATGGTGCTTTTTTTTTTATTACTGATCAGAATTGTAGTATTCAGTCACTATGTGGTGGTAATATGTGGTCTGGTCATGGTGTTGCGGTATTTGTTCCTTGTATGTGATATTATTGGTCATTTTAAAAATTGAAAAATAAATCTTTATTTTTATATAGCGCTAGCATATTCCGCAGCGCTTTACAGTTTTGCACACATCATAATAAATAAAAATATACCTAAATTGTATTGCATATTTTAACAAATATTTAATAGGTTACAGTAGAGTAGAGCCCGGCCAAAAGGGTCTACCATGTTATGGTGGCGGCTTAAAAAATCTTTTGGCCAAAACAAAAGCTGTCGGCTATATGTGTGATCTGGTGATGGGAACTGTTAATGTGTGATAGGTGAGAAGTGGAGTTTTTCCAAGAGAGAGCGGTGGGACTGTGGACAGTTTGAGGGGTGGAGCATGGAGGCGGGGCTGGGGTGGAGCCTGGGTGGAGTCTCAAGGGGGCCCTGAAAATTTTGCCAGTATGGGGCCCCGAAATTTCTAGTGGCAGCCCTGGGAATAACATGCGATCAAAAAGACTGATATAAATAAACATGGTACTGCTGAAAACGTCATCTTGTCCCGCAAAAAACGCGCCCCCATATAGCTCCAACACCAGAAAAATAAAAAAGTTATAGTCCTCAGAATAAAGCGATGCAAAAATAATTATTTTTTATATAAAATAGTTTTTATTGTATAAAAGCGCCAAAACATAAAAAAGATATAAAGGAGGTATCGCTGTAATCGTACTGACCCGAAGAATAAAACTGCTTTATCCATTTTACCAAGAGAAATCAAGCAAAATGCTACATGTGACATCTGAAATGTGCTTCGCTGACACTGAAAAGAATTCACGTAAGGGGTTAAAAGACAACTTGCGCTGATTTCAATTCAATCTGTTTTTGGAAACCGGATCAGAGAAGGAGTGCACTGTTCCCGGAGATACTGCAATAACGGGTCAATGTGTGGAGTGGACAGAGCAAGCTCTTCTTCCATCTCCCTGTTCCAAAAATCCATTTAATATATGGTCCCCACATAGAGGACGTATCAGATATTAAACTGATAAGAACAGATTTTTTTTTTTTTTTTGCTTCCCTCAGATGGGAAAATCTACGGTCCAGAAATCCAAGACCAAAGAAACATCCCAAACAGCTGCGTCAAATCCAAAACACAAAAGCTGTTCCCATCATCATTGGAAAATTCATTTTTTAAAAGACATAATACAGCATCAGAAAAAAAACAATCAAGAAGTATCTACAAGGTATCTCCACTTTTTCACCTTCCAAATTCCCTCCGCATCCACCTCCCCCTTCCTTTTCTTATCCCACAAAAAACAAACATATATCTTCCCCAAAATCACCTTCACAGTATTTCTAACTTCAATATGCAGCACCCCAGAGTCCTGGTTGTTGCAGTACTGTGGCTCCGCCACTACGGGGAGCTATGGTGCGTCTGATTGCACTAGGGAGTTTCTCTGATCAGGTACACTCACACCACACTTCACACTCCGGCCACCAGGGGGGGTGGTCCTATCTAGTAGGCCACTCCTCACAACTCTGGTAAAACTGGGGGTTGGACAGGAAGACAGGGAGAAGTAGCTGGGAAGAGCTAGTGAGAGGACCTGTCAGGGATGGGATCCTGGCAGACTCCTCAGAGCGGAACTAACCAGTAAACAACGGGAATACAGAAAAGGAGAAATACCAGAAGGGGTCTTGCTGTTAGACCGAGGCAACATCCTTCTGAGGCGCAAACAGTCGGTGGCCGGAACGCCGAGCAAGTAAGAGACTTTAAGTACATTGCAAACCACGGCAGGGCAGCTAACTACAGGTTGGCTGTCTCACTTAACACCTAAGCAGACAACGGAGGCAGCTGTGGGAGAGGGGCGACTCTAGGGTCCCGGAAGAACTCCAGGCCTACCCCGTCATACGGGTGCGTCCTACCATATCAACTGGAGGACGGAGAAGGAACAGTAGAGACAGAAAGAAACAGTTGTGAGGACTATCCCGGGAGCTCAGCAGGGAAGAACTACAACACACAGCGCTAGAAGGTAGATACTGATTCCCACCTGTAAAGAGAGCTCCTGATGTGTCGTTGGACCGGCCGGTCTCTGAAAACCCAGTTAACAGCGCTCTGGACTGAGGTCTCCCACATCTTCAGTAAAGAGGTAAAGAGACTGCAACCTGGTGTCCTCGTTATTTACCGCGACCTGCACCCCACAACTGCACCGCTATACCACCGTTAACAGCACCTATTTCACCGGACGTCCCCCACTGACGGACAGGGCCACGGACCGGGTCTAGCCACCGTGACAACCCCAGGACTGAGATCCCAGAGGCCCGGCTCCGGGTACCCCTCGGCCCTGCGGCGGTGTGGGGGCGCGCCGCAACTTGGCGTCACGAACAGGATCTACTTAAGCCTGAAGAATCAGGTCATGTGTGCCTAGAGACTGTGATTTGTCGTGCTTGAACTGTACTTTATTGAGAGAACTGTGTGCTACTGCTTGCCGCGGAAAGTTACCGCCAAAATTCGCCATTGCCGCGCGCGGAGGGAGGAGCCTTAGCTACGTGGGCGGGATCGGCCAAAAGAAGCGCGGAACGGAAAGCGCGGTGAGACGCCAATCCCGGAAGAGGAACTCCGACCTCCAGCAGGTTAGTGGGAGGAAGGGACGGCCATGTCCGAGTCGGGAGGAGAGGAGGTGGCGGTCGCAGCCGCGGACGCAGGGGCAGCTCCGGTCCCCGCAGCGGGCGAAGCCGCGGCCCTAATACCGCCACTGGCTGCCGCAGAGCCCGCTGCCCCCATCAGCCAGTCGGACACCGCCGCTAACGCAAAAGCCATAATGCCCTTCTCCATGCCCTACCTGCCCGGAGCGACCTGGCTCCCACGATACTCTGGGGAGGCGCATACATTCACTGACTTTAAAGAAGGGCTCTGCAGCCTACTCGAGTTCTATCCCCTAACCGAGCCTCAGAAGGTCCATATGATAACCGGTCAACTCTTTGGGGCGGCTCTGAGAGAAGTGAAATCCTGGCCCGCTGAGGATAAAGGAACTGCACAACAGATTTTTGCCAAGCTTAAAGCCACCTTTGATACTCGCACTGCCACAGAGATTAAACTGACTTTCTATGGATGCAAACAGAGGTCGCAAGATAGCTTACGGGACTATGCCCTTAATCTCCAGGAAGCGATGCGGGCCATTAAGCAGAGTGACCCCGGCAGCATGCAGGATGAGGATAAAATCCTGAAGGAGCGGTTCATCGAGGGGCTCCTGTGCAGTCACCAGCGGGGCCAATTGCACTTCCTGGCCATGCAAAATCCAGACTTGACTTTTGCGCAGTTTAAAGATAAAGCTATCCAGGCATTGCAGGAGCGGCAGCCCAGCCGCGCAGTGCCACCCAGGCGCCCCGCTCTCACCTACCACCAGGAGGTGGCATCGGATACCTCAGTTGCCGCGGAGGCCGACGCCCAGAGCTTCGAGGACGACTCCCCTGCAGGACTCCGTCTCCAGATGCAAGAGCTAACCAAGAGCGTTGCTGCCCTGGCCCGGACGGTGCAGTCCCTACAGGAGGCCCCCAAAGAGAAGATCCAGTTGGCTTCCAGCCCGGAGGATGTCCCTTGGATGCGACGGAGGAGGACTCCGCCGACCAGGAGCCGGCCCGACGATCGCTTCCACCAGGATGGACGACCCATCTGCCGCCGCTGTCATCAGGTGGGCCATCTTGCAAGGTACTGTCCTTTAAACGAGCAACCCCTGGGGCAAAGGGCCAACCCCCAGGAGTAGGACGGTCAGGCCCGCAGCATTGGAGAACCAAGTATATTGGAGGACGACCAGTTCTCCCTGTAGTGATTGATGGAATCCCCTTGAATGCTTTGCTGGACACCGGTTCTCAGGTGACGACTATACCTTACGTGCTCTACAAACGGTATTGGGAGGACGCTGATATTACTCGTGGCCCTGACGATGATTTCACCATAATCGCCAGTAATGGTCAGCCGTTGCCACAAGTGGGGTATAAGGAGGTCACCATCAAAGTGGGGCGGGTGGAATTGAAAGCCCAAGGGATTGTGATTATAGATATTGATCGTCGAGAATGTAATCCCATGATGACTCTTGGTACTAATGTTATAGAAAATTGTCTTGCAGAAGTGATTGTTTTGTTGCAACAGGTGGCAGAAAACGCTGGCCACAGTGAGCTACGTGCCCTGCAGAAGGAAATCAGAGCTCTGATGCAGAGACAGCAGGTAGAGCTGACTGGGGGTGAGATTGGTCGTGTCACTGTAAGTGATTCAAACCCCATCGCGATACCTCCCAAGAGTGAAATGTTAATATGGTGTCGAGCAGCCATAGGCCTCAGGGGTAAGGACTACCAGGCCTTGGTGGAACCTGTATATTCAGACAATAGGCCTACTGTTCTGACAGCCCGGGGGGTGGTTGACGTCCGACAGGGGAGAGTGCCCGTACGTGTCCTCAATTGTGGGGAGGAGGAGGTCCACCTAACCAAGTATACCACGCTCGCCAAATTGTTCACTGTCAATAATAGTGTAATACAGACACCTGAACCCTTGGTCCCGTCAAACGTGGCGGAGAACAAAGGTCTGCAGAGCACTCGAAAGACTGGTGTCGGGAACTGCATGTGGGCACTGACTCCACCCCGTCTCATCAAATACAGGGGGCTTACAGGGTGGTACACGAGTACGAGCAGGTATTCAGCAAACACCCCTCAGATTTTGGGCAGGTGAAAGGGATCCAACATCACATCCCCACGGGAGATCATCGACCCATAAAAGAGAGATATCGCCCTGTACCCCCAGCTCATTACCAGTGTGCCAAGGACATGTTGCGGGAAATGAAGGAGGCTGGGGTGGTGAGAGACAGCTGTAGCCCCTGGGCAGCTCCGTTAGTCCTCGTTAAAAAGAAAGATGGTACAATGAGGATGTGTGTTGATTACAGGCAATTGAATCGCATTACACATAAGGACGCATACCCACTGCCCAGGATAGAGGAATCTCTGGCTGCTTTAAAATCTGCTAACTACTTCTCTACCTTAGATCTCACCAGTGGGTACTGGCAGGTTCCTGTAGCGGAGGCGGACAAGGAGAAGACGGCCTTCACGGCACCAATGGGTCTCTGCGAGTTCAACTACATGCCCTTCGGACTGTGCAATGCTCCAGGAACGTTCCAGAGGATGATGGAGTGCTGCCTAGGACACATGAACTTTGAAACTGTGCTGCTGTATTTGGATGATGTCATTGTCTTCTCTAAGACCTACGAAGACCATCTGAAGCACCTGGCCGAGGTGTTCGAAGCCCTGTCCAAATTCGGCTTAAAGGTGAAACCGTCCAAGTGTCATCTGCTCAAACCTAAAGTGCAGTACCTGGGCCATGTGGTGAGCGCTGAAGGAGTGGCCCCAGACCCCGACAAGGTCACAGTGATCAAGGACTGGCCAAAGCCTAGTGACCTCCACGAAGTCCGGCAGTTCCTCGGGTTGGTAGGTTACTATCGGAGATTCATTAAGGATTTCACCAAGAAGGCCGCACCCTTGCAAAATCTGCTGGTGGGCCAACCAAAGAAGACCAAGGGGAGGAAAACCCCCTTTGATTGGAACGAAGAGCTGGAGGAATCCTTCACCTGTTTGAAGTCGGCACTGACGGGAGAAGAGATACTGGCTTACCCCGAATACGATCAACCGTTTGTGCTGTACACAGATGCCAGTAATGTGGGATTAGGAGCCGTGCTGTCCCAGGTTCAGAACGGCAAAGAAAGGGTGATCGCTTACGCCAGCAGGAAACTCCGTCCCACGGAAAGGAACCCTGACAACTATAGTTCCTTTAAGCTGGAATTCCTGGCCCTCGTCTGGGCAGTGACAGAGAGGTTTAAGCACTACCTGGCCTCCGCGAAATTCACCGTCTTCACGGACAACAATCCGCTAACGCATCTGGGTACTGCCAAACTCGGGGCTTTGGAACAGCGGTGGATGGCCCGGCTGTCCAACTATGATTTCACCATCAAATATCGGGCAGGACACCAGAATGCCAATGCCGATGCTCTGTCCCGAATGCCCAATCTACCAGAAGTGGGAGAAGACCCGGAGGCACTTGAAGAGGTGGAGCTGCCTGCCTTCCATCGCCCCAAAGCCACTCAGAACTCTCACCATGTGAAGAACAGGCACAAGAACCAACCAGATGCCACGCTGAATCCCCTGCCCCACCACGGATGGGCAGAAACCCAGGATAGTGACCCCGCGGTCCGTCAGGTGAAGGAACTCTTGACGCAGGCTGGGTTGCACCCTGGCCCAGATGATCCACAAGAAACTCAACAGCTGTGGAAGGGGAGAAGCAAACTGTTTATCCATGATGGCAAGTTGTGCAGGAGGAGCATCGACCCACGTACTCATGAATTGGTGTGGCAGATAGTGGTGCCAAGGCGAGATGCGCCCATGGTTCTGGGAGCCTACCATGATGGAGCCGGACACTTCGGATGGAGGAAGCTGGAGAAGCTGCTCCGAGGGAGGTTCTATTGGATTGGCATGAAGAGAACCATTGAGAAGTGGTGTCGAGAGTGTGGTCCGTGTAGTCTGCGAAGGAAGGACCGTGACAGTCAACGGGCTCCCCTGCGGCCTATCATCACCAAACGGCCGCTCGAACTGGTCGCGCTGGATCATGTGAAGCTGACGCCTAGCCGGTCGGGCTATATCTACGCCCTTACCATCGTGGACCACTACTCCAGGTTTTTGGTGGTTGTGCCTGTCAAGGATCTAACAGCTAGGACTGCCGCCAGGGCCTTCCAGCAGCACTTTTGTAGACCCCATGGCTACCCAGAGAAAGTACTGACCGATCAGGGGCCTGCATTCGAAGCGGAAGTGTTCCAAGAATTCTGCCAGTTGTACGGGTGTAAGAAGATCAGAACTACACCGTACCACCCCCAAACCAACGGGATGTGCGAGAAGATGAACCAGGTAGTAATCGATTTATTGAAGACCTTGCCTGTGGAGGAACGGAACCTGTGGCCGACAAAGTTGCCTGACTTGGTGGATATGTACAACCACATCCCAGTAAGTTCCACCAACTGTACTCCAGCGTACCTGATGCGAGGAAGGTCTAGTCGGTTACCCGTTGATCTGGACATGGGGGTCCTAGTACCCGAAGATACCTCGCCGGAGGCAGATTGGGATACAGAAAGGCAGCGAAGATACAGCGAAGTACAGGAGTGTGTGGAGAGAAGTCTCGCCCAGGCTAGGCAGAAACAAGAAAGGGACTACAATCAACACGCTCCTGCGATTCCCCTGTCACCTGGTGAGCAAGTGCTTAAACGAAAGAGGAGGTTACACAAGCTTGATGACCAATGGGAAGCGGAACCGTATACCATCTTGCCATCCGACTTCGACAACACTAAGGTCTGTCTCATCAGCAAGGACAGAGGGGAGACCTCGACAGCGGTATCCAGGGATCACCTTAAGGTCTGCCCCGATAAGTTGAAAGAGAGGGGCACGGCCCCAGAAATCTCCCCGCCGGTGGAAAAGGAGAAGATGTTCCATACTGTCCTTGGTGACTTTCCCCAGTCCTGGACTCAGATAAATCAGGCCATCGCGGTACCTGTTCTAACGTTTCCACAGCCGGACCCACCAGAAACAATGGTGGTACCAGATCATCCGGTCCCGCAACCTCAACAAGCCTTGCCTGAAGAAACCATGCCAACCGTTGAACCGGCAAATCCTCCCTCTGCTATCAGTGAGCCTGCCGTACCCACTGTTGATAGCAGCAGCTCTGAGAGCCCCAACCTGCCAG
The DNA here is from genome assembly GCF_051348905.1 of Ranitomeya variabilis. Lineage (NCBI taxonomy): Eukaryota > Metazoa > Chordata > Amphibia > Anura > Dendrobatidae > Ranitomeya > Ranitomeya variabilis. The sequence goes on along the minus strand of NC_135235.1, from coordinate 736,938,887 downwards.
TGCTACCCAGACTCACTAGAAGTGTAGTTAGAAAACAGCGCACTACACCAGCGGTAGCAAACATAGCGGGCCCTGTTAGACCAATAGCAACCCCTGCGCTGCGAAGGTCCACACGCAGCACTCAAAATCAAACTCCCCTCCGCTACAAAACTTGGAGGTATTGATAGGGCTGCTATGTAATTGAAAATGTTTGTATGCATATCCTTTGTTACAGGTTTTTAAATGGACACTAGAGTAATGGACGGTGAATTGCTCAAAAACTTCCACAAGGGGGGCCCCTTTGTTTACCCGGGGTCCCCGCTGTTTCAACCACTGAACTGAGAGTCATAAACTGTGCATGACCAAACTTTCGCAACGTTCAAGAATCCTCACCTCCCGTAAAGGGAAGCTCTGTTATGTTCAATTGTTATGCTATTTCAAAAATTTGTGTGTTTTCTGTTAACATGTATTATTGTTCTTGTTTTCCCAGTCCCGGAGTACTGGATTTAACCGGGGGGGAGTGCAGCACCCCAGAGTCCTGGTTGTTGCAGTGCTGTGGCTCCGCCACTACGGGGAGCTATGGTGCGTCTGATTGCACTAGGGAGTTTCTCTGATCAGGTACACTCACACCACACTTCACACTCCGGCCACCAGGGGGGGTGGTCCTATCTAGTAGGCCACTCCTCACAACTCTGGTAAAACTGGGGGTTGGACAGGAAGACAGGGAGAAGTAGCTGGGAAGAGCTAGTGAGAGGACCTGTCAGGGATGGGATCCTGGCAGACTCCTCAGAGCGGAACTAACCAGTAAACAACGGGAATACAGAAAAGGAGAAATACCAGAAGGGGTCTTGCTGTTAGACCGAGGCAACATCCTTCTGAGGCGCAAACAGTCGGTGGCCGGAACGCCGAGCAAGTAAGAGACTTTAAGTACATTGCAAACCACGGCAGGGCAGCTAACTACAGGTTGGCTGTCTCACTTAACACCTAAGCAGACAACGGAGGCAGCTGTGGGAGAGGGGCGACTCTAGGGTCCCGGAAGAACTCCAGGCCTACCCCGTCATACGGGTGCGTCCTACCATATCAACTGGAGGACGGAGAAGGAACAGTAGAGACAGAAAGAAACAGTTGTGAGGACTATCCCGGGAGCTCAGCAGGGAAGAACTACAACACACAGCGCTAGAAGGTAGATACTGATTCCCACCTGTAAAGAGAGCTCCTGATGTGTCGTTGGACCGGCCGGTCTCTGAAAACCCAGTTAACAGCGCTCTGGACTGAGGTCTCCCACATCTTCAGTAAAGAGGTAAAGAGACTGCAACCTGGTGTCCTCGTTATTTACCGCGACCTGCACCCCACAACTGCACCGCTATACCACCGTTAACAGCACCTATTTCACCGGACGTCCCCCACTGACGGACAGGGCCACGGACCGGGTCTAGCCACCGTGACAACCCCAGGACTGAGATCCCAGAGGCCCGGCTCCGGGTACCCCTCGGCCCTGCGGCGGTGTGGGGGCGCGCCGCAAATATTCTTCCTCTTAAACACATACACATTTCTCACATCCCATAACACTTCCTTTATACATGCAAGCATCACCCACAACACTCTCTCCTTCACTCCATCACACAGCCCTAAACCAAACATGAACAACTCAAAGGATAAAAAATTCACACCACACAATTCTTTGCACAAAGGACCCATTCTACCAATCACTTCTCTAGCATACTGACAATTCCAAAACATATGTATTACACTTTCACTCCCACCACAACCTTCTCTCGGACACATCTCACTCCTCACTAGGGTTGAGCGAAACGGATCGTTCATTTTCATAAGTCGCCGACTTTTAGTAAAGTCGGCGTCTCATGAAACCCGACCCGATCCCTGTGTGGGGTCGGCCATGTGGTACACGATCTTGGCGCCAAAGTCGCGTTTCGTATGACGCATTTAGCGCAAATTTTACAGCCAATGAAGGAGCGTGGGCAGAGTGATGGCATAGGGGTTAGGGCGTGCACGTCTATCATCATTTTATCGCTTGTGCGCAGTAGCGATTTGGAATGTGCAAAACGAAATTTTCTGTGCTGGGACGGAGGAGAGAGAGAGAGAGAGCGAGAGAGCGAGAGAGCGAGAGAGCGAGAGAGCGAGAGAGAGAGAGAGAAAAAAAAAAAAAAAAAAAAAATCCCCGTTGACGTGCATAGGGTTTCGTGTTCCGGCCGATCCTCGACTTTGCGCAGTAATCGGACGATTTCGCCCGACTCGACTTTTCCAACAGTCGGGTTTCGTGAAACATGACTCGACCATAAAAAAGTCAAGGTCGCCCAACCCTACTCCTCACTAAACCCCTATTTCTCTGAAACTCTCTTACTGGTAAAACTCCATGCAATGACTGCCACACAATTTCACTCTGTCTATTTGTCATATCATCCATCCGTACTTTCTTCCACACTTTTTGCACATCAGCCCCTCTAACCATATTGATGTCACACTCTATCTCTCTACACTCAATCATCCTATACACAGCCTTCTTCTTTTCCATCAATCTTACATCCACATCACACAACTCACACTTAACCAAAAACTTATAAACCCACACATACCATACCGGCACCTCAAAAGCAACAGGACACCTCAAATCCCTTTCCCTCCATTTTAACCTAAACAAATACGCTCCAAACAAATACCTACACATAGTTGAAAACTTCCCATCCGCCCTAATCACTTTCAGCACAAAAACAACAATATTCACACCAAAGAAAACTTCCAAATTTGGAAAACCCAACCCACCTTTCTCCAATCTCTTTACCAAAATATCTCTCCTAGCCCTCTCCATTTTCGAATTCCATAAAAACACAAACAGAATCCTATTCAAACTCCTCACACACATAGACCCTGGTGGAAACACTACTGCTATATACAAAAAAATCGGCAACACCACACTCTTAATAACTAAAGATTTCTCAACCTCCAAAAACACAATTTCCGCTCAACCTTCTCTTTCGCATCACCCCAACTTTCCTTCCCATCCAATGTCTCTGAAAACTTCACACCCAATACTTTAATAGGCCCATTAACCACATTCACTCCAACATCCCTACTTAAAACACCATTTCCAAAAACCTTACACTCACTCTTTTCCCAATTAACTTTAAATGCTGACGCACCACAAAAAAAGGACACTAATAACTTCACCCGCCTCACCGAACATTCAGAATCGCACAATACACACACATCATCCATATAACCACTAACCTTCCACTCCCTACCCCCTCCACCCGGCACATGCACACCCCGAATCACCTTATCTTTCCTCAGCATACAAAGCAAAGGTTCGATTGCACAAATAAAGGCCACAGGGGATAAAGGACACCCCTGCCGAACTCCGGAAAAGACATTCACTCTCCTTCCCACAAAACCATTCATCAAAACACAACTGTAAATATCTTTATATAAACTCCTCACTCGCCCAACAAAATCAGCAGGAAAACCCATTCTTAACAACACTCTAAACAAAAACCCATGCGATAATCTATCATACGCCTTCTCAAAATCTAAACTCAACAAAAACACACTCTTCTTTCGCCCCATACAGTCCCATAAACAATCTCTCAGCATACACACACAATCATGTATACGCCTCCCAGGTACCGCACAACACTGTTCATCCCCAATCACACTCTCTATCACATCACGCATCCTATTCGCCATTAACTTTGCATAGATTTTATAATCGCAATTTAATAATGTTATCGGCCTCCAATTTCTCAGACTCCTCAAATCCCCCTTTTTAGGTATCAACACAACCATCCCCGCACGCATACTCTCAGCCACCTCCATATTTGCCCACATATACTTAAATACATCCACAAAATCATTACCAATCACATCCCACATCACTCGATAAAACTCTACTGGGAGACCATCCTCCCCTGGCGTCTTATTTAGCGCCATACTATTTATTACCTTCCACACCTCATCACTAGTCACCTCACACATCACACTCTCCCTTTCCGTCTCAGTCAACTTACTCTCTAACATACCTAACACATCACTCTCCAAACTCTCATCCCTCCACTTCACTGCATACAACTCCTCATAAAACTTAGCCACCTCTTCACACATATCCTCACCACTCACTTCTCTTCCATCCTCCCCATTCAGCACACTCATACTCTGTTTCTTCCCAAACACCTTTTTAAAGAAAAAACGTGAACATTTCTCATCATGTTCCATTTTGTCAACTTTTGCTCTAAAAACTATACTCTTCCCTTTTTCTAACAAAAAATCATTAATTTCCTTTTTCACCTGTAATATTTCCTCTTCCACCTCCATCCCTCCTTCCCTCAACTTATACAATACACTCAAACGTGCATTCAACCTAACAAAATTCTCTCTTTTAATAGCTGCAAACTTATACCCTAAACTTCTAAAGAACATTTTTGTTTGTCTCTTCACCCAATCCCACCAACCACAAACATTCCCAAAACCCTTTTTACACTCACGCCACCCTTCATACCGTCTTGCATACTCCTTTCTCACATCCTCACTCTCTAACAACTTCACATTTAACTTCCACAACCCTTTCCCAAACACTCCATCAACCTTTATGTCCAACTCACACTTCATACACACATGATCAGAAAACAAAACATTTTCTTGCTTATAATCAACAGCAATTATATTTTTTGAAATAAAGCAATAATCCAACCTAGACTGCACCCTTCCACTCTCAGAAAAAAAAGTATTCAACACAGGACTCACATTACACACACGCTGCATATCACTCAAATCAAAATCACTCACTAACTCCAACAAAGCTTTCCCTGACACATCCACATTCACTTTCCCCATATCACAATTCATATCCCCCACAATCACTACAGGCATCCTCCCTGGCACAAAAAGCTTGACTTTTTCAAATAAATCCTTACGCTCATTCTTATCAACTGGCGCATAAATATTTATAACACAAAACTTTACATTCCTATACTCAAAATTAGCCAAAATACACCTCCCTACCTCAATCACCAGATAGTCACTCAAAGCCACTTCCCTCCCTTTAACTAAAATTCCCACCCCATCATTCTTATTGCATGCACTCCCTGACCACACAGACGCACCATAAGACCATTCATCCCCTTTCACACCATCCACTACCCCACATTCCTGTAGACAAAAAATAGATGCATTTTGCATAGCCAAAAACTCAAAAATTGCAGCTCTTCTAACGTTACTTTTAAAGACTCTAACATTTTGTGAAATTATACTAAACCCCATATTACAAAAAAAACACACTTCAGCTAAAATACTCAAGAAATAAAAGCCTTTGGCCTAAGCCAAAGCTCACAAGAGAAAAAAAACAACAGCACATTTAGTGCACTATATAGCAACACTATCCAGCATCACCACTATCCTCCTCCACCATCTGAATCGAACAGCAAGTGTCTGACCCACTGACCTCACCACCCTCACTCCTCCTTCTCGCAGGACCAGTCTTTCTCAGAGGAGCACTGCTCTCCACCTCCTCGCTGTCTCCATCATCCTCCCGCCGGCTCTTCTTTGCAACTCTATCGTCATCTGAAACAAACTCTTCAATATGTTCAGGGTTAGACAGGTGCTCAGGGCTATCAACCTCAGAAATCTGCGCATCGCTCTCCGCGGCGTCCATTGCCTCACTAAAGGCCATCATTTCAGGCAACTGCACCTCCATTTCAGGAAACTGCGCCTCCACCTCTGCAACTGCCTTCCGAAACTCCTTCTCTTCCCTCCTCCACTCCTTTTCCTTCTTTTTCTTCTTCTTTTCCTCCTTTTTTTCCTCTTTCTCTGCCGTATATCTCGGCCTCAGACTCACACTCTCTGGATCTGGAGGGGGTGTGGCTCTACTTGCACTCCGCCTCCTCCCCTCTTCTTCCTCCCTCTCTCTCTTTGCAAGTTCTTTTGCAACTCTTGCCCTTTCCCTCCTATCCAACTCTTCCTCCATCTGCTCCTTGTCCGACCGCCTAGGTGCACTCTTGGGGCAGTCCTTGTACATGTGGTCACCACTCCCACACACATCACAGGTCTTAGGCGAAGGGCATTGATTAGCAGTATGCCCCTCTTTCTTACAGTTACGGCAGCACTGTCCTTTGTTGCACTCCGCCTGTATATGCCCAAAAGAAAAGCATCTCCTACAAAATCGGGGCTGTCCTGGGTAGGTCAAAAACCCTCTATGACCTGCCACAGAAAAGTTTGCAGGAGGGTGTCTGAAACCCCCCACACAGTCAGGGTCCCTTCTCAACTTTACTCGGTAAACATATTTACAATTGAAAATTCCCAAAATATTGACCTGCCGCTCTCCTATTTTCACATAGTCACAGTATTGAGAGAGAAAGCTCTGTAACAACGCAGGATCTGTAAAGGGGTTATACACCGTGACAGTTACCTCCTTTTCCTGCAGTCCAAACAAGGGTATCCAAGCAACTCCATCAAGAATAGGATCATCAGCGTTGTTCCGAAGCCACTCGTAAACATTCAGGCAAACATCCTGATCCACAAAAGTAACATCATAGTTACCTTGCCGAGGGAACTCGTTGCAGCTGAAGATTTCCGTTCGTTTTGCTCCAGCTTTTCCCTCAATAACATCCCGAATGATGAAAACAACGGTGTTCTTCCTCACGTTGCTCGGGTCCACGGTCATCCGAATCGAATTCTTCACGAAATTCATTGTTGAAGATCTGTCGGTATAGGATACCACAGGAAAAAAAGATTCCACCACGAGGGTCGTCAGCCACAGACAAGGCCTATAGCCTGGAGATCGCAACCAGATGCAAGGGGACTAAGCCGACTCCCCAATAGCAGCAGGGGGGTGAAGTCCCACCAGAGGTGAGACAATCCACCCAGGCACCTCTCAGCCAAAACCAAGGCAGCAACCGTAAGGTCACTGCACTTGATCTTAGCCAAAAGGCCGAGAAGCGATAGTGGGCACGCTGTGCCACGTGAGCCGCACCAAGGCCTACAACCGACACCCATTGTGGAGACCTAGCAAAAGATTGCGGCAGAGAAGACATTTTCAGAAACTCTGGGTGTATTCTCAATGACAGTTCTGGTGTGGGTGTGTGGGGGGGTAGGTGGCTGTGTGGGGGGGTAGGTAGGTGGGTGGGTGGGTGTGTGTCTGTGTGTGTTCGTTGAAGCGGTGCAGAACGCGTTTTGAATCTGCATAACTCCGCCTACCTACTTTGACCACACCCTCCAGCCCCATTGTGACAGCACATGAATGTTCCGGGCTAAGATTCTATCTACTGCAGGCAGCGCACCTGGTTGGTGAAAAAGCATTAGAATACTCCTCACACAGGTGTAGATGAACAAGACAAGCATATCGAAGATCAGCACAGGCACCATTGTAACTTATTTCTTTTTTTTTTTAAAAAATGCATATAATACACCACATTGAAAAGTCGGTGGTCCACAAGAGGGAGACAATGTTTCAAAAAAGAATTCATGCGCGGTCGGTCACAACAATGCAGTAGGTATGGCAGAACTACTCCTTGGATACTTCAATTGAAACGCCACCAAGTACTGACAGCAGCAGGGGCCTAATTTGGTAGATGGCACAGTCTATTTGCAACACTGTTACAAAGGCCTAATACAGGCCTACATCTTAGCACATCTTATTATGTATCTTTATTTGCATACATATATACAGTACACCTATTATACCATCATATACATTTCATACTAAAACATTCCATACAGAGAAGTGCCATACCTGCTCCGCTTTATCCTCTCCTAGTCTCTTCTTGTCATATAAATACACAATAAAAAGCCTAGATAAAAGAAGTTTGACAGCATCATTTGGCAATACATCAGTTTTTTTTAAAAACTAATAGATTCCGCACATCCCATATTACTTCCTTTAAAATTGTTAGGAAAACCCACATCACTCTTGCATTTTGTTGTCTGTCAAAATCCTGCCCGGTAAGAATAACCTCATAAGTCAGTTCATTAAACCCCAACAATTTCATCATAAAACCTCTTAATATTTTTAAAACCTGACACATATACCCGCAAGACCAAAGTAAATGAGGTAAATCTTCAATCCCTTTGCATCCCTCCCTTGGACACATTTCAGCAATTTTCATCCCTCTTCTCTGTAAAAAGGCCTTTGTTGGCAAAGCTCCGTGTATAGCCAACCATGCAATGTCCAATTGTCTTCCTGTTACCCCTGGGATTTTAAACAGCTTCCATATAGTAGCCGATTGAGCTGTATTCAGAAACGGAACCTCACATTGCACTTCCCCCTGCCTAAAGTGCTTTACCATTTTCTTTTTGTCAGGTAATCCCAAACTATTAAAGCCTCTTGATTCATAGAACAACTTGACTACAACGTAAAAAGATGGTATCACATGAGATCTAGGTCGATTTAAAGTTAAAGTGCACCATTCCCATTTAGCCATCATTCCACCTGCCAGATAAAACATTAAATCCGCTACCCTTCCACCCCCTTTAAAAGCTCTAAACGTTAACAATAAATAGTGCAAACTCAAAAAAAACTCCAAATTTGGAAAGTCATAGCCCCCCAACTCATGTCTGCTCATTACTACTACTCTCCTAATCCTTTCCATCTTTGATGCCCAAAAAAAACCAAAAATTTTCCTTGTCATCCTTTTGAGCCAGAGTTTCCCAGGCGGAAAAATAGTACAAAAATATAAAAATAAAGGTAACAACACAGACTTAATTATTAGCACCTTACCTTTTAAAGATAAGTTACGTAGCTTCCAAAAAGAGAGCTTCTTCTCAATTTTACTTTCCAAGTTTTCAAAATTCTGTTTTCCTTTTAAATCTTCCTCAAAAACTGTTCCCAACACTTCAATATGTTCCCTCTGTATAACTCCATCCACTTTAACCGGAACCTTCCTCCCAAAATTACACAATTGACATTTGCCCCAATTGACAGACATACCCGCCACTGCACAAAAGATCCTCAAATGTAAGTTTGCTCTATTTAAATCAGCCTGAGACCCTCCAATTAAAACCACATCGTCCATATAGCCCAGGGACTTAACCCTTTGACCACCACTCCCTGGAATAAAACACCCACCCACATGTTTGTCTTTTTGCAAACTCAATAAAAAAGGTTCCATGACGCATATAAATAAAATGGGTGACAAAGGGCACCCCTGCCTTACCCCCGACCTTACTGCAATTGAGGAACTTATATTACCATTAACAATTATCTGACTGCTAGCATTAATATATAAACATTTTATAAGCCCTAAGAATTTTTCAGGTATTCCCATTTTAGCTAACACCATAAACATAAACCGATGGGACACCTTATCAAATGCTTTTTCTAAATCTATAGATTCTAAAAGCAAAGGAAAATTTGCAGACTTTGCATAAAATATCATATCACGTAAAAGCAATAAGTTATCAGTCATTCTTCTTCCTGGGACCGCACAAGTCTGATATTCACCCACCATATAATGAATCACTTTGTTAATTCTGCTAGCCAAAATCCTAGAAAAAATCTTGTAATCGCAGTTTAATAGTGTGATAGGCCTCCAATTCTTAACCTCCCTCCTATCTCCTTTTTTATAAATCAAAGTAACCACCCCTTTCCTCATAGAATCAGACAAGACCCCAGTATTAAAAATATAACCCATCACTTTCATAAAATGTTCCTTTAAAATCGGCCAATATAAAGAATAAAATTCCACTGGAAGTCCGTCACAACCAGGGGTCTTTCCCCTGGCCATACTATCGACCACCCGCTTCACCTCCTCCTCCGTAACATCCATTCCCAAAAACCCCACCTCCTCCTCAGGAATATTATTTTTTAAAACATCAACATACTCTTTGATTTCCTTATCCGTGGCAGCTCCATCTGCTCCAAACAAATCCCCATAAAATCTACTGATTTCACTAACCATATCCTCCCCAAATTTCTCCCCGTCAGAGGCCAGGACTGAAGTAAAAATCCCTTTTGCATTAAAATTTTTCTTAAAAAAGTACCTTGAGCATTGTTCATTTTCCTCTAAATGCAGCACTTTAGACTGATACAAAATCTTTTTCCCACGTTCCTCCAATCCCTTCTTAATTTCCATCTTTACATTATTCAGATCCGTCTCTACATCTACTCCCACACTTCTGAATTTATTCAAAGTCTCCAGCCTTTTTACCAATAATGCATCTCTTTCCCTCTTTTGCATAGCCCTCTGACACCCCACCCTCCTAAAAAAACATGCTATCCTTTCTTTAACCCAATCCCACCATATTGCTACATTACTAAAATCCCCTTGCTTGTTCACACAGGAGTTAAAAAGAGTCTTAAATTCCTGCAACACAGATTCTTCTTGCAACAAAACGGTGTTCAATTTCCACATTCCCCTGCCAAAGGCAATAGATTCTGAGACACATACTTCAGCGCACACCATTCTATGGTCAGAAAACACATTTGCCAAGTGACGGCATCTGCTAATTTTAACCCCTTCAGATACTAATATAAAATCAATTCTAGACTTACAAAGACCACTCTCAGCCACATATGTAAATTTATCTTTAGCGTCCACCAACAACCCTGCATCCTGGTAGCGCACATCTTGTATAATATTATTTAGAACATTAGAAGTGGCATCCAATTTAACCTCCCCCCCACTTTCACGATCCAAAACATTGCGTATGCAATTAAAATCACCCGCTATTATTGTAAAAATACGCCCTGGCATATATAATTTTAAGTTCTCCATAAAACTTACACGGGCTTGTTTCTCCGCTGGAGCATACACATTAAAAATTCGACTCCTCTTCCCTAAAAACTCAAATTCTAAGATAATAAAACGCCCAGGAACAATAACCTTAAAATCATACACATTAATACTGCTATTTTTTAATAAAATCCCAACGCCTTCATTCTTATTACTGCACGCAGGGGACCAAAAACACTTACCATGGCTCCATTCACTCTCATGGGGTGTGCTCTTCAGTGCACACTCCTGAAGACAAAAAATATCCGCATGGATTCCTTGCAAATAATCAAAAACAGTAGCTCTTCTAATCTCTGAGCAAATACTCCTAACATTAATAGAAGCAACAGTTAAACTCATGATAAAAAGGAAAAAAAACAACACAATTCTCCTATCCATCATGACCATTTTGAAGACTACTACTTATATCCACTAACCTTGATAAAACTATCCACCCGATCACTCTCCAAAAATTCTATTGCAGGCGAACCCTGGGATCCATCCTCCCCAGCGCTCCCTGAAAACTCCAACTCGCCCTCCCTAGACAGTACACTATAACGGTTCTCAGTCTCCAAACATAACCGCTTAGAGTCCGAGCCCCCCGGCACTGCCTCCATATATGAGCTTGTCACCTGCCTCTGAGCCGGTGTTAAATCATCATCATCTGAACACCTGCTTATAGGGCTCACCACCTCAGCCTCCAACTCCTCAACCACAGTATTTATCATATCTTCCAGATTACTTACTTGCTGAGGCAAAACAACAGACCCAGCCTCCTCCATCCCACCCGGTGACTCCCCTGGGGAGCTCTGTACCTGCTCCATTGCTGGAACAGTATCCATTTGGTCTACATCCCCCCACTCAGAGTCGATGGGGAGCGCCACTGTAGCTCCATCCACTACCCCTTTCTGTATCACTTGCAGGAAGTCTCCCTCTTTACCAACATCAGCTGATGTTTCACCGGCAATCATAACCGTCTGCTGCTGTGTAACACAAGACTCCTCTTCAGTCACCACCTTTCTTCTCCCTTCATCCGCTCTCACCACCTGTGAAAAAAGCCGGCGGCCATCTTTGGTGCGGCAGTTCCTCGCCATATGTCCGGCCACACCGCATAAGTCACATACCCTGCTAACAGTACATTTGGCGTCAGGGTGTTCAGGCCTGCCACAGATCCTGCAGACTTTGCCCTTACCACATTCCTCCTTCACATGTCCATATTGCCAGCAATTGCGGCAATACTGCAATTGTCCTTCAAAATAGCAAAACCCTCTCTCTCCACCAATAGAAAAAGTGGCAGGGGGGCACTTGAAACCGTGCAAACTTCCTTCTTCTTGCTTAAAAACAACAAAAAACCTCCGTTTGCCATTCCTCATCCCCCAAGAGTTTTTAAGTCTCTCGCCACCATGAATTTGCTCACAAAAACGACTCAAATAGGCTAATATGACTTCATCTTTAACCCTTGGGTTGTACATGTGCACCACCAACATTCTTCTTATATCTTTAAACAAAGCCAACACTCTGATCTTCTCCAAGAAAGGGTTAGTACTTCTTATCCACCGATCCACCGCATTCACACATGCATTATAGCCATAAAGAGTCAAGTCATAAGTACCTTGATTTGGAAAGTCTTGAAGCACATCCACATCTTCCACGGTGAGTTTCAACACCTTAAAGAGAATCTCCTCCACAAAAACTTTCATTGATACCTCCGTCAGGAAATCCGGCTTCACTTGGAACCGTATAGTATCCTTCATGCCACGTCCCGCCATTATAGCACTGGTCCGCCGCACTCCGAACAATCGCCAATCGTTTTACTCAGGGTCCCCACAAAGGAGGACCCCAGAGAAACCTCCCAGCAAAGACCCAGTCAGGCTCCCCCAACTAGATCTTAGCCATGAGGCCGAGAAGCGATAGTGGTCACACTGTGCCACGTGAGCCGCACCAAGGCCTACAACCGACACCCATTGTGGAGACCTAGCAAAAGATTCTCAATGACAGTTCTGGTGTGGGTGTGTGGGGGGGTAGGTGGCTGTGTGGGGGGGGTAGGTAGGTGGGTGGGTGGGTGGGTGTGTGTCTGTGTGTGTTCGTTGAAGCGGTGCAGAACGCGTTTTGAATCTGCATAACTCCGCCTACCTACTTTGACCACACCCTCCAGCCCCATTGTGACAGCACATGAATGTTCCGGGCTAAGATTCTATCTACTGCAGGCAGCGCACCTGGTTGGTGAAAAAGCATTAGAATACTCCTCACACAGGTGTAGATGAACAAGACAAGCAAGCATATTGAAGATCAGCACAGGCACCATTGTAACTTATTTCTTTTTTTAAAAAAAAATGCATATAATACACCACATTGAAAAGTCGGTGGTCCACAAGAGGGAGACAATGTTTCCAAAAAGAATTCATGCGGTCGGTCACAAAAATGCAGTAGGTAGGTATGGCAGAACTACTCCTTGGATACTTCAATTGAAACGCCACCAAGTACTGACAGCAGCAGGGGCCTAATTTGGTAGATGGCACAGTCTATTTGCAACACTGTTACAAAGGCAGGCCTAATACAGGCCTACATCTTAGCACACCTGTTGCAGCAACCAGTAAAGACAAATCGATTGATTGATTGATTGATTGATTGCAATGCAATGTGTGACATACATAGGGGAAAGCAGCAAGGCCAGGCCAGACCAGGCAGGCAAGGCACACCAAATGTTGCAATTGGCCAGGAGAAATCAAGCAAAACGTTACATTTGGCATGAGAAATGTGCTTTTTTGACCCTGAAACGAATTCCCATAAAGGGTTAAAGGACAACTTGCTCGTGCTGGCTGATTTCAATTCATTCTGTTTTTAGAAACCGGATCAGAGAAAGTTTGCACTGGTCCCGGAGATACTGCAGTAACGGGTCAATGCGTGGAGTGGACAGAGCAAGCTCCAAGTCCAGCTCCCTGTTCCAAAAAGCCATTTAATATATGGTCCCCACATAGGGGACGTATCAGATATTAAACTGATAAGAACAGATTTTTTTTTTTTTTATAAAACCATTCAGGTTTCAGACATAGTCAAAAGTCAGGAGTCGAACCCAGAAGGGCGAAACCACCTGACGAGACTATCACAAAACTCATCATAATGGCCATATTTTATTTAGCACACCAAAACAATCCATAATACAAGATCAGCAGAATAACATAAGAATAACATAAAAAACCATCAAAATTCACACACCCGCCACCCAATGCTTCCACTTCAAAAATTTCCAGTTACCTTCAGCATCCACACCTCTATCAGCATCCCACTTATAGCAAAAATACAACTTATCCAGTACCATTCTCACACAATCATCTATCTCAAACACTTCTTTCTTATAGACATACAAATTCCTCACATCCCACAAAACTTCCTTCACACATGTCAAAAACAACCATAACAACCTATCATTTCTCCTACTCAACCTACAAAGACCAAACATAACAATTCTTAAGTTCAACCTCCTAACCCCAGTCAAACCCGAACACATCCTGCCTAATCTATTCCAAACCTCTCTTGCATACCTACAAGACCAAAAAACATGACATACATCCTCATCATCTCCACATCCAACCCTAGGACACCTTTCAGAAGGCACAAGACCTCTCCTCTTCTGCACACTCCTGACTGGTAAAATACCATGCAAAGACATCCAAACAAGATCCTTCTGCTTATTAGTCACATCATACTTAGAAACTTTCCCCCACAGGGCTTCCGCCTCAGCCGATTTCAAACCATCAATCTCACATATAGATCCATCCACACACATCCTTTTAATTGACTTTTTCATACTTACAAACTGTTCCATTCTTACATTTTCCAATCTATACTTCCTCACAAAACGTTCAACATACAAATACCATTCAGGACAAAAAAAACCAAAGGGCTTACTTTTATCAGGAACCACCCACTTCAAACGACCCAACACAGAACCTGCCAAGTACCTCAACATACAGGCAGTCTTGGAAGACTTAGAAAGAGACCCAACAAAAAAACCAATATAATTAATCCCCAGAAAAACCTCCAAATTGGGAAAATCCAGTCCTCCAACTTCCCTCCTCTTCACCAATACCTCACGCTTTGCCTTCTCCATTCCAGACCCCCATAGGAACAAAAACAAAATCCGATTAACCTTTTTTAGCATCGCGTTAGACGGAGGAAACACCAGAGCGATATATAAAATCATGGGCAAAATAACACTCTTAACAACAAGCACTTTACCAGTAAAGGACAAATCCCTTAAACGCCAAAAATCAAGCTTCTTAGAAATCCTACGTCCTAATTCCACCCAACACTCATCCCCATTCAAACTCTCACTAAAATCCACTCCCAACACCCTAATACTATCACCAGCTAATACCATACCACACTCCGCTACAGAAACATGTTTGAAAAAAACCTTCATATTACTTTTCCCCCAATTAATCCTAAAAGCAGAAGCAATACAGAAAAGACTAACCAATAACTTCACCCTAGCAACTTCACAAACCGAATCACAAAAAACACAAATATCATCCATATAACCCAACACTTTCAAACACCTTCCATCACTCCCCGGAACAAAAAAACCACTAAAAACCTTATCCTTTCTCAACATCACCAAAAGCGGCTCAATAGCACATATAAACAAGATGGGCGATAAAGGACACCCCTGCCTTACCCCAGAAAAAATGTCAAAGGGAAGAGTAAAAAAACCATTCACCAACACTCTACTTTTAGCCCCCTCATACATACCAAATAACAAATCAACAAACCTATCTGGAAACCCCATACGCCTCAACACTTTAAACAAAAACACATGAGCCACCCGATCAAACGCTTTCTCAAAATCTAAAGCACAAACAATCACACCACACTTCCTAGCTTTACAATCCCCCAACATATCCCGTACTAACACCACATTATCATGAATCTTTCGACCAGGCACTGCACAAACCTGATCTTCATGTATGACATGACCCACCACCTCTCTCATACGATTTGCCATTAGTTTAGAAAAAATTTTGTAGTCAGTATTCAAAAGAGTAATGGGTCTCCAATTACCCAAAATACGCCTATCACCCTTCTTGAAAATTAATACCACTACACCTTGCTTCATACTCTCAGTCATCCTAGCACCCCCAAAAATCATACTCATCACTTCTACCACATCACCACCAATCACATCCCAGTACTTCACATAAAATTCCCAAGGAATCCCATCATGACCAGGAGCTTTATTTTTGGCTGCCTTAGAAACGATCCCTCCAATTTCCTCCTTTGTAACTTCCCCCATTAGGAACTGAAACTCACCCTCCGGGACAAACCTTTCTATCACATCCAAAAACTCATCATCAACACCCAAATCACAAACTTTCCTCTCATATAAACCACTATAAAATTCAGCCACCACCTTCAAAACTTCCATACCACGCACCTCACAATTGTTCCCATCCAACAACACATTCATATCCCTACCACCACTACACATCTTTTTGAAAAAGAAACGAGTACATTTTTCATCTTTCTCTCTCACTTCCACTCTTGATCTGAAAATAATCTTCCTACCTTCCTCTCCAAACCAACCATTCATCTCCTTTTTTGCCCGCTCCAAATCATTCTGCACATCCAAACCCAAAGATTTGCATTTATGCAAATAAGAAATTCTCCCAGCATGCCTCTTATACAGCAACCTCCTATTCCTTGCCCTTGCATATCCCAAGTGCCTGAAAAAACCACCTATTTTAATTTTAACCCAGTCCCACCACAATAAAAGATTTGAAAAACAACCTTTCTTCCTACACCAGAAAGCATACTTTCTCTCAAACGCCCTCCTTACATTCACATCATGCAACATACTAACATTCATCCGCCACACACCCCGGCCATGGAAAAAATTATGAACCTCAAACACTCCAGACAAACATTCATGATCAGAAAACCCCACCCGCTCCTGCTCATACTTCACACATTTAACCGCAGAAGATGTGTAAAAGAAAAAATCCAAACGAGACTCAGTGCACCCATCATCCGCATGGTAAGTAAAAGGGCCAGGACTAACTTCCACTGCATCTTTAAGTGAAAAATCAGACACCAGCTGCTTCCACCTGTTACCTGTAACATCTACCCTGGATACATAAGACCCAGCCCTGGCGTCTTTCTCCAGGATACAGTTCAAATCCCCCACTACAAAAGTTGGAAGTTTGCCATGCAAAAAAAAACCCAGTTTATCAAACAGAGCAAGCCTGGCATTTTTATCAGTATGTGCATAAATATTAATCAACTTAAAATCCCACCCCCTATAGGAAAGAAGCAGACATACACACCTTCCCTCCTCCACCACAACACTTTGTTTTAACACAATATCCTTATTCCTAAACAATACCCCAACCCCATCATTCTTATTCACCAAAGAAAAAGACCAAATAGCCTCACCAAACCTCCATTCATTCTTCTTAGGACACCTATTCAGACCACACTCCTGCACACACACAATATCACCCCCTTTCAAACTCAAAAAATCCAAAATAGCTGCACGCCTAGCTGGAGACTGAAAAACTCTCACATTTTGAGAGATGATTTTTAAACGCATAGCCATATAGCTATCTCAGGAAAAAAAGAAAAAAACACCAAGCATTCAAGTTCCACTGGGGAAGCCAGTTAACCTCTCCAGGTCAGCCACCTTCTCATCGCTGAGATAACCTTGCCCCGGAGACACTGGAGCCATCACCGGAAGGAGAAGAGGGTCAGGGAGCTCAGGGGGGAGAACTACATCACCTCCAAGTATGTCAAAACGATTCTCAGTTACAATAGGCTTGATATCCTTCCTCTTCAACCTCTTCACCGGTTTTGCAGCTGACTTTTTGGACACTGCCTGATAAACAAAAGCAGCACTCTCTGCTTTAACAAACAAAGAAGACAAGTCAATATCGGGGGATTCAAACTGCAGAATCTCTGCAGAAGCACCAACATCTTCCTGAGCCTCCATGCTTGGACTATCAAACTCCGCCAGACTTGTACCGGGCGTCTCCTCCACCATTTCCGGACTAGCTATTATAGCCTCCACCACAGGAATTTCCTCACTCTCAGCCACCAATTGCAACTCCATGGATTCCACAGGAGCCACGGTACTACTACCCACATCAGGTTTTTCCAGAGAGTCTAAGACAGGACTCACTCCAACTTCCGGCCCCGCCTCCTCCGCAGCTAAGACAGTCTGGCCTTCAGCAGGCGCGACAGGCGTGGCAAACAACCTGGCAGTCTGTCTAGCAAAACGGGCCTTATCGGAAGCATACTGCTGCCTAAGCCCCGGACACATCTTACAAGTGTGTTCACGGCTCCCACACAAATCACAAGCCGGGGGATAAGGACAACCAGCCGTTTCATGTCCCGACCTCTTGCAATTCCTACATGTAGTGCCATGGGTACATTGCTCTTTCACATGCCCATATCGGAAACATGTCCTACAAAAGGTCGGCTGACCAGGGTAATGCAAAAATCCCTTATTACCACCAACAGAGAAATTTGCTGGGGGATGCATTATACCCCCTATGCCGTCTGGGTCAGGCTTAAAGCGTACCCAGAATTTATGCTTCCCATTGAACACCCCAAAGCAATTTCGCTGCATCGGCCCCATTCGCACAGACGAACAATATCTGGCAAGAAAGGCTTTCAACAAGGCAGAGTCAATAAAGGGGTTATAGCAATGCAGAAGCAAAGGCCTCTCAATTATAGAAAAAAGAGGAGCCACAGTCACATACTTCAATGAAGGATGATCCACATTCTCCCTCAAGAGCTGAAAAAAGTTCAAACAATCCTCCTCCTGATAAAAGGTAATATCGTACTGACCGGAAGATGGAAAATCCTGGATACAAAAGACTTTACCCAAATCGATAAGTGCCAGTTCCTTGAGGATGTCTTCCACGATGAAGGAAAGCTGCAAGCCATACTTCTTTTCCGGAGAAATGGTCAAACGCACAGTGTTGCGAATAGCTGCCATGTCAGCAAAGAGTGCCCGAAGCACAAGATCGCCACTCACGGACGCCGGAGAAACTCCACGCCAAGAAAACCCCGCAGCCCAGACCAGGGTTATTCACCTTGATCTAAGCCATGAGGCCGAGAAGCGATACTGAGCACGCTGTGCCACGTGAGCCGCACCAAGGCCTACAACCGACACCCATTGTGGAGACCTAGCAAAAGATTGCGGCAGGGAAGACATTTTCAGAAACTCTGGGTGTATTCTCAATGACAGTTCTGGTGTGGGTGTGTGGGGGGGTAGGTGGCTGTGTGGGGGGGGGTAGGTAGGTGGGTGGGTGTCTGTGTGTGTTCGTTGAAGCGGTGCAGAACGCGTTTTGAATCTGCATAACTCCGCCTACCTACTTTGACCACACCCTCCAGCCCCATTGTGACAGCACATGAATGTTCCGGGCTAAGATTCTATCTACTGCAGGCAGCGCACCTGGTTGGTGAAAAAGCATTAGAATACTCCTCACACAGGTGTAGATGAACAAGACAAGCAAGCATATTGAAGATCAGCACAGGCACCATTGTAACTTATTTCTTTTTAAAAAAAAAAAAAAAATGCATATAATACACCACATTGAAAAGTCGGTGGTCCACAAGAGGGAGACAATGTTTCCAAAAAGAATTCATGCGGTCGGTCACAAAAATGCAGTAGGTAGGTATGGCAGAACTACTCCTTGGATACTTCAATTGAAACGCCACCAAGTACTGACAGCAGCAGGGGCCTAATTTGGTAGATGGCACAGTCTATTTGCAACACTGTTACAAAGGCAGGCCTAATACAGGCCTACATCTTAGCACACCTGTTGCAGCAACCAGTAAAGACAAATCGATTGATTGATTGATTGATTGATTGATTGCAATGCAATGTGTGACATACATAGGGGAAAGCAGCAAGGCCAGGCCAGACCAGGCAAGGCACACCAAATGTTGCAATTGGCCAGGAGAAATCAAGCAAAACGTTACATTTGGCATGAGAAATGTGCTTTTTTGACCCTGAAACGAATTCCCATAAAGGGTTAAAGGACAACTTGCTCGTGCTGGCTGATTTCAATTCATTCTGTTTTTAGAAACCGGATCAGAGAAAGTTTGCACTGGTCCCGGAGATACTGCAGTAACGGGTCAATGCGTGGAGTGGACAGAGCAAGCTCCAAGTCCAGCTCCCTGTTCCAAAAAGCCATTTAATATATGGTCCCCACATAGGGGACGTATCAGATATTAAACTGATAAGAACAGATTTTTTTTTTAATGGCTGCGTCAGAGAGACGCGACATGGTTAAAGTTACTCACCAAGTCGTACGTCATTCATCATATTTCAGCCATATTAAATTTATTAAACTAATTAAAACAGAAAACAAATACATGTACACAGAAATAACAACAAATTAGTGCATTCCTCCCTTCTTTGCATGCTCAATAATAAGAGCCATATCTTCTGGGGATATATGTCCCCTTTCAGACTTGACTTTATCAATTAGCCATTTAGGTATCTTATACGTGTCTACAAAACGATTAAAATTTGCCTTCATACTTGTAATAACCTTAGTTTTGAGATATTCATAATCTCCACTTGTTGTTTCCATACCCTCTACCTCAGGTTCTTCCTTTGCAGGAATTACCTTTACCGGTGGCAGAGGCACCTCAACCTTTCTTGGAGTTCTTTTTACTTTAGGGCTTGGTTCTTCCACATTACTCTCACTCACAGGGGTTTGCTCTTGCTTATCTTCTTTTTTCCTTTTAGGACAGTCCTGGAACACGTGCCCAGGCCTTCTACATAAATTGCATAATTTTTCTTTTAGACATTCTGAAAAGACATGACCTTGTTCACCACACTTTGAGCACATGGTTTTCTCACAATTAATTCTATCATGACCATACTCTTTACAATTTCTGCAGAAAGTTCCCATTTCAGCAAAAAACAAGTCTCCGGTCACTCTACCAAGCTTAAATCTCGCAGGTGGTAGCACATATTCACCAGGTTTTTCCGGATTATTTTTCATTTTACACATAAATTTTCTTTTTCCAGTCCAAAAACCAAATTCATTAAGAATTTTCCCTTCACCTTTAACTTCCAAGCAATACATACTTAAGAAAGTCTTGATATCTTCCTCCTCCACTAAGCCAGAGTACATTTTAACTATAATCAGTTTGTTACGTCTCCTGAAGTGAGGTATGACACTCACTCCAGTCAGCAGAGCATTCCGTTTAACCTTTTCATAATGATCCGCAAAATCAGAATAAGCTTTTTCATCTACCAGAGTAACGTCATAATAACCTTTCTTGGGATAGTCCATCACCGTAAGTACCTTTTCTTTCGGTATTTGGAAAAGACCGAGAAGAAGCTCCATGGTTAGAAATCTCAAACCTTTCTCCCTGCGCACCGACTCGTCCATAATAAAACGAACAGCATTCCGCTCTCGGGCATATTCTGGAATCGACTCCATCTTCAAAGCTCCAAACACGATCAGGAAACCTTCAGCACAACAGTGCCAGGTGGGTGATCGCCTCTCGTTGTCCCGGGACTAAGCCGTCTCCCTATAGCTGTAAGGGGGTGAAGCCTTCTGTTACAAAGGCAATCCCCCAAAGCCGAGAGAACGGGTACCCGAGACACCTTAGACCAGACCAAGCACAGCAACAATTAAGCCACTACACTTGATCTTAGCCATGAGGCCGAGAAGCGATACTGAGCACGCTGTGCCACGTGAGCCGCACCAAGGCCTACAACCGACACCCATTGTGGAGACCTAGCAAAAGATTGCGGCAGGGAAGACATTTTCAGAAACTCTGGGTGTATTCTCAATGACAGTTCTGGTGTGGGTGTGTGGGGGGGTAGGTGGCTGTGTGGGGGGGGGTAGGTAGGTAGGTGGGTGGGTGTCTGTGTGTGTTCGTTGAAGCGGTGCAGAACGCGTTTTGAATCTGCATAACTCCGCCTACCTACTTTGACCACACCCTCCAGCCCCATTGTGACAGCACATGAATGTTCCGGGCTAAGATTCTATCTACTGCAGGCAGCGCACCTGGTTGGTGAAAAAGCATTAGAATACTCCTCACACAGGTGTAGATGAACAAGACAAGCAAGCATATTGAAGATCAGCACAGGCACCATTGTAACTTATTTCTTTTTAAAAAAAAAAAAAAAATGCATATAATACACCACATTGAAAAGTCGGTGGTCCACAAGAGGGAGACAATGTTTCCAAAAAGAATTCATGCGGTCGGTCACAAAAATGCAGTAGGTAGGTATGGCAGAACTACTCCTTGGATACTTCAATTGAAACGCCACCAAGTACTGACAGCAGCAGGGGCCTAATTTGGTAGATGGCACAGTCTATTTGCAACACTGTTACAAAGGCAGGCCTAATACAGGCCTACATCTTAGCACACCTGTTGCAGCAACCAGTAAAGACAAATCGATTGATTGATTGATTGATTGATTGATTGCAATGCAATGTGTGACATACATAGGGGAAAGCAGCAAGGCCAGGCCAGACCAGGCAAGGCACACCAAATGTTGCAATTGGCCAGGAGAAATCAAGCAAAACGTTACATTTGGCATGAGAAATGTGCTTTTTTGACCCTGAAACGAATTCCCATAAAGGGTTAAAGGACAACTTGCTCGTGCTGGCTGATTTCAATTCATTCTGTTTTTAGAAACCGGATCAGAGAAAGTTTGCACTGGTCCCGGAGATACTGCAGTAACGGGTCAATGCGTGGAGTGGACAGAGCAAGCTCCAAGTCCAGCTCCCTGTTCCAAAAAGCCATTTAATATATGGTCCCCACATAGGGGACGTATCAGATATTAAACTGATAAGAACAGATACTACACTTTGATCTTAGGCTACGTTCACATTTGCGTTGTGCGCCGCAGCGTCGGCGCCGCAACGCACAACGCAAACAAAAACGCAGTTGCGTTATGAACAAAAAACGCAGCGTTTTGCGCCGCATGCGCCCCCCCAAAGTATAGACAATTTTTGCATTTTTTTTGGAAAACGCATGCGTCGTACAACGCACCACGACGCAAGTACTTGCGTCGTCTGCGTTGTCAATGCAAATCAATGGGAAAAAAGGCGCATCGACGACGCAAAAGCGACGCAAACACGACGCATGCGTTTTTTAAAAAGTCGGCGCCGCAAAAAAAATGCAACATGTTGCGTTTGCCGCGCCCTGACAGGTGCGCCCTAACGCCGCATGCGGCGTACGACGCACCAAAACGCATGTACATGCGGCGCCATGCGGCCCCAATGTTAAAGATAGGGCCGCACGACGCATGCGTTTTGGTGCGGCGACGACGCTGCGGCGCACAACGCAAATGTGAACGTAGCCTTAGCCATGAGGAGGCCGAGAAGCGATACTGAGCACGCTGTGCCACGTGAGCCGCACCAAGGCCTACAACCGACACCCATTGTGGAGACCTAGCAAAAGATTGCGGCAGGGAAGACATTTTCAGAAACTCTGGGTGTATTCTCAATGACAGTTCTGGTGTGGGTGTGTGGGGGGGTAGGTGGCTGTGTGGGGGGGTAGGTGGCTGTGTGGGGGGGTAGGTAGGTGGGTGGGTGTGTGTCTGTGTGTGTTCGTTGAAGCGGTGCAGAACGCGTTTTGAATCTGCATAACTCCGCCTACCTACTTTGACCACACCCTCCAGCCCCATTGTGACAGCACATGAATGTTTCGGGCTAAGATTCTATCTACTGCAGGCAGCGCACCTGGTTGGTGAAAAAGCATTAGAATACTCCTCACACAGGTGTAGATGAACAAGACAAGCAAGCATATTGAAGAAGATCAGCACAGGCACCATTGTAACTTATTTCTTTTTTTTAAAAAAAAAAATGCATATAATACACCACATTGAAAAGTCGGTGGTCCACAAGAGGGAGACAATGTTTCCAAAAAGAATTCATGCGGTCGGTCACAAAAATGCAGTAGGTAGGTATGGCAGAACTACTCCTTGGATACTTCAATTGAAACGCCACCAAGTACTGACAGCAGCAGGGGCCTAATTTGGTAGATGGCACAGTCTATTTGCAACACTGTTACAAAGGCAGGCCTAATACAGGCCTACATCTTAGCACACCTGTTGCAGCAACCAGTAAAGACAAATCGATTGATTGATTGATTGATTGATTGATTGCAATGCAATGTGTGACATACATAGGGGAAAGCAGCAAGGCCAGGCCAGACCAGGCAAGGCACACCAAATGTTGCAATTGGCCAGGAGAAATCAAGCAAAACGTTACATTTGGCATGAGAAATGTGCTTTTTTGACCCTGAAACGAATTCCCATAAAGGGTTAAAGGACAACTTGCTCGTGCTGGCTGATTTCAATTCATTCTGTTTTTAGAAACCGGATCAGAGAAAGTTTGCACTGGTCCCGGAGATACTGCAGTAACGGGTCAATGCGTGGAGTGGACAGAGCAAGCTCCAAGTCCAGCTCCCCGTTCCAAAAAGCCATTTAATATATGGTCCCCACATAGGGGACGTATCAGATATTAAACTGATAAGAACAGATACTACACTTTGATCTTAGCCATGAGGAGGCCGAGAAGCGATACTGAGCACGCTGTGCCACGTGAGCCGCACCAAGGCCTACAACCGACACCCATTGTGGAGACCTAGCAAAAGATTGCGGCAGGGAAGACATTTTCAGAAACTCTGGGTGTATTCTCAATGACAGTTCTGGTGTGGGTGTGTGGGGGGGTAGGTGGCTGTGTGGGGGGGTAGGTGGCTGTGTGGGGGGGTAGGTAGGTGGGTGGGTGTGTGTCTGTGTGTGTTCGTTGAAGCGGTGCAGAACGCGTTTTGAATCTGCATAACTACGCCTACCTACTTTGACCACACCCTCCAGCCCCATTGTGACAGCACATGAATGTTTCGGGCTAAGATTCTATCTACTGCAGGCAGCGCACCTGGTTGGTGAAAAAGCATTAGAATACTCCTCACACAGGTGTAGATGAACAAGACAAGCAAGCATATTGAAGAAGATCAGCACAGGCACCATTGTAACTTATTTCTTTTTTTTTTAAAAAAAAAATGCATATAATACACCACATTGAAAAGTCGGTGGTCCACAAGAGGGAGACAATGTTTCCAAAAAGAATTCATGCGGTCGGTCACAAAAATGCAGTAGGTAGGTATGGCAGAACTACTCCTTGGATACTTCAATTGAAACGCCACCAAGTACTGACAGCAGCAGGGGCCTAATTTGGTAGATGGCACAGTCTATTTGCAACACTGTTACAAAGGCAGGCCTAATACAGGCCTACATCTTAGCACACCTGTTGCAGCAACCAGTAAAGACAAATCGATTGATTGATTGATTGATTGATTGATTGCAATGCAATGTGTGACATACATAGGGGAAAGCAGCAAGGCCAGGCCAGACCAGGCAAGGCACACCAAATGTTGCAATTGGCCAGGAGAAATCAAGCAAAACGTTACATTTGGCATGAGAAATGTGCTTTTTTGACCCTGAAACGAATTCCCATAAAGGGTTAAAGGACAACTTGCTCGTGCTGGCTGATTTCAATTCATTCTGTTTTTAGAAACCGGATCAGAGAAAGTTTGCACTGGTCCCGGAGATACTGCAGTAACGGGTCAATGCGTGGAGTGGACAGAGCAAGCTCCAAGTCCAGCTCCCCGTTCCAAAAAGCCATTTAATATATGGTCCCCACATAGGGGACGTATCAGATATTAAACTGATAAGAACAGATACTACACTTTGATCTTAGCCATGAGGAGGCCGAGAAGCGATACTGAGCACGCTGTGCCACGTGAGCCGCACCAAGGCCTACAACCGACACCCATTGTGGAGACCTAGCAAAAGATTGCGGCAGGGAAGACATTTTCAGAAACTCTGGGTGTATTCTCAATGACAGTTCTGGTGTGGGTGTGTGGGGGGGTAGGTGGCTGTGTGGGGGGGTAGGTGGCTGTGTGGGGGGGTAGGTAGGTGGGTGGGTGTGTGTCTGTGTGTGTTCGTTGAAGCGGTGCAGAACGCGTTTTGAATCTGCATAACTACGCCTACCTACTTTGACCACACCCTCCAGCCCCATTGTGACAGCACATGAATGTTTCGGGCTAAGATTCTATCTACTGCAGGCAGCGCACCTGGTTGGTGAAAAAGCATTAGAATACTCCTCACACAGGTGTAGATGAACAAGACAAGCAAGCATATTGAAGAAGATCAGCACAGGCACCATTGTAACTTATTTCTTTTTTTTTTTTAAAAAAAATGCATATAATACACCACATTGAAAAGTCGGTGGTCCACAAGAGGGAGACAATGTTTCCAAAAAGAATTCATGCGGTCGGTCACAAAAATGCAGTAGGTAGGTATGGCAGAACTACTCCTTGGATACTTCAATTGAAACGCCACCAAGTACTGACAGCAGCAGGGGCCTAATTTGGTAGATGGCACAGTCTATTTGCAACACTGTTACAAAGGCAGGCCTAATACAGGCCTACATCTTAGCACACCTGTTGCAGCAACCAGTAAAGACAAATCGATTGATTGATTGATTGATTGATTGATTGCAATGCAATGTGTGACATACATAGGGGAAAGCAGCAAGGCCAGGCCAGACCAGGCAAGGCACACCAAATGTTGCAATTGGCCAGGAGAAATCAAGCAAAACGTTACATTTGGCATGAGAAATGTGCTTTTTTGACCCTGAAACGAATTCCCATAAAGGGTTAAAGGACAACTTGCTCGTGCTGGCTGATTTCAATTCATTCTGTTTTTAGAAACCGGATCAGAGAAAGTTTGCACTGGTCCCGGAGATACTGCAGTAACGGGTCAATGCGTGGAGTGGACAGAGCAAGCTCCAAGTCCAGCTCCCCGTTCCAAAAAGCCATTTAATATATGGTCCCCACATAGGGGACGTATCAGATATTAAACTGATAAGAACAGATACTACACTTTGATCTTAGCCATGAGGAGGCCGAGAAGCGATACTGAGCACGCTGTGCCACGTGAGCCGCACCAAGGCCTACAACCGACACCCATTGTGGAGACCTAGCAAAAGATTGCGGCAGGGAAGACATTTTCAGAAACTCTGGGTGTATTCTCAATGACAGTTCTGGTGTGGGTGTGTGGGGGGGTAGGTGGCTGTGTGGGGGGGTAGGTGGCTGTGTGGGGGGGTAGGTAGGTGGGTGGGTGTGTGTCTGTGTGTGTTCGTTGAAGCGGTGCAGAACGCGTTTTGAATCTGCATAACTACGCCTACCTACTTTGACCACACCCTCCAGCCCCATTGTGACAGCACATGAATGTTTCGGGCTAAGATTCTATCTACTGCAGGCAGCGCACCTGGTTGGTGAAAAAGCATTAGAATACTCCTCACACAGGTGTAGATGAACAAGACAAGCAAGCATATTGAAGAAGATCAGCACAGGCACCATTGTAACTTATTTCTTTTTTTTTTTAAAAAAAAATGCATATAATACACCACATTGAAAAGTCGGTGGTCCACAAGAGGGAGACAATGTTTCCAAAAAGAATTCATGCGGTCGGTCACAAAAATGCAGTAGGTAGGTATGGCAGAACTACTCCTTGGATACTTCAATTGAAACGCCAC
This sequence comes from Ranitomeya variabilis, assembly GCF_051348905.1. Taxonomy (NCBI): domain Eukaryota; kingdom Metazoa; phylum Chordata; class Amphibia; order Anura; family Dendrobatidae; genus Ranitomeya; species Ranitomeya variabilis. The sequence continues at coordinate 736,911,610 of NC_135235.1, read as the reverse complement.
CAAGTACTGACAGCAGCAGGGGCCTAATTTGGTAGATGGCACAGTCTATTTGCAACACTGTTACAAAGGCAGGCCTAATACAGGCCTACATCTTAGCACACCTGTTGCAGCAACCAGTAAAGACAAATCGATTGATTGATTGATTGATTGATTGATTGCAATGCAATGTGTGACATACATAGGGGAAAGCAGCAAGGCCAGGCCAGACCAGGCAAGGCACACCAAATGTTGCAATTGGCCAGGAGAAATCAAGCAAAACGTTACATTTGGCATGAGAAATGTGCTTTTTTGACCCTGAAACGAATTCCCATAAAGGGTTAAAGGACAACTTGCTCGTGCTGGCTGATTTCAATTCATTCTGTTTTTAGAAACCGGATCAGAGAAAGTTTGCACTGGTCCCGGAGATACTGCAGTAACGGGTCAATGCGTGGAGTGGACAGAGCAAGCTCCAAGTCCAGCTCCCCGTTCCAAAAAGCCATTTAATATATGGTCCCCACATAGGGGACGTATCAGATATTAAACTGATAAGAACAGATACTACACTTTGATCTTAGCCATGAGGAGGCCGAGAAGCGATACTGAGCACGCTGTGCCACGTGAGCCGCACCAAGGCCTACAACCGACACCCATTGTGGAGACCTAGCAAAAGATTGCGGCAGGGAAGACATTTTCAGAAACTCTGGGTGTATTCTCAATGACAGTTCTGGTGTGGGTGTGTGGGGGGGTAGGTGGCTGTGTGGGGGGGTAGGTGGCTGTGTGGGGGGGTAGGTAGGTGGGTGGGTGTGTGTCTGTGTGTGTTCGTTGAAGCGGTGCAGAACGCGTTTTGAATCTGCATAACTACGCCTACCTACTTTGACCACACCCTCCAGCCCCATTGTGACAGCACATGAATGTTTCGGGCTAAGATTCTATCTACTGCAGGCAGCGCACCTGGTTGGTGAAAAAGCATTAGAATACTCCTCACACAGGTGTAGATGAACAAGACAAGCAAGCATATTGAAGAAGATCAGCACAGGCACCATTGTAACTTATTTCTTTTTTTTTTTTAAAAAAAATGCATATAATACACCACATTGAAAAGTCGGTGGTCCACAAGAGGGAGACAATGTTTCCAAAAAGAATTCATGCGGTCGGTCACAAAAATGCAGTAGGTAGGTATGGCAGAACTACTCCTTGGATACTTCAATTGAAACGCCACCAAGTACTGACAGCAGCAGGGGCCTAATTTGGTAGATGGCACAGTCTATTTGCAACACTGTTACAAAGGCAGGCCTAATACAGGCCTACATCTTAGCACACCTGTTGCAGCAACCAGTAAAGACAAATCGATTGATTGATTGATTGATTGATTGATTGCAATGCAATGTGTGACATACATAGGGGAAAGCAGCAAGGCCAGGCCAGACCAGGCAAGGCACACCAAATGTTGCAATTGGCCAGGAGAAATCAAGCAAAACGTTACATTTGGCATGAGAAATGTGCTTTTTTGACCCTGAAACGAATTCCCATAAAGGGTTAAAGGACAACTTGCTCGTGCTGGCTGATTTCAATTCATTCTGTTTTTAGAAACCGGATCAGAGAAAGTTTGCACTGGTCCCGGAGATACTGCAGTAACGGGTCAATGCGTGGAGTGGACAGAGCAAGCTCCAAGTCCAGCTCCCCGTTCCAAAAAGCCATTTAATATATGGTCCCCACATAGGGGACGTATCAGATATTAAACTGATAAGAACAGATACTACACTTTGATCTTAGCCATGAGGAGGCCGAGAAGCGATACTGAGCACGCTGTGCCACGTGAGCCGCACCAAGGCCTACAACCGACACCCATTGTGGAGACCTAGCAAAAGATTGCGGCAGGGAAGACATTTTCAGAAACTCTGGGTGTATTCTCAATGACAGTTCTGGTGTGGGTGTGTGGGGGGGTAGGTGGCTGTGTGGGGGGGTAGGTGGCTGTGTGGGGGGGTAGGTAGGTGGGTGGGTGTGTGTCTGTGTGTGTTCGTTGAAGCGGTGCAGAACGCGTTTTGAATCTGCATAACTACGCCTACCTACTTTGACCACACCCTCCAGCCCCATTGTGACAGCACATGAATGTTTCGGGCTAAGATTCTATCTACTGCAGGCAGCGCACCTGGTTGGTGAAAAAGCATTAGAATACTCCTCACACAGGTGTAGATGAACAAGACAAGCAAGCATATTGAAGAAGATCAGCACAGGCACCATTGTAACTTATTTCTTTTTTTTTTTAAAAAAAAATGCATATAATACACCACATTGAAAAGTCGGTGGTCCACAAGAGGGAGACAATGTTTCCAAAAAGAATTCATGCGGTCGGTCACAAAAATGCAGTAGGTAGGTATGGCAGAACTACTCCTTGGATACTTCAATTGAAACGCCACCAAGTACTGACAGCAGCAGGGGCCTAATTTGGTAGATGGCACAGTCTATTTGCAACACTGTTACAAAGGCAGGCCTAATACAGGCCTACATCTTAGCACACCTGTTGCAGCAACCAGTAAAGACAAATCGATTGATTGATTGATTGATTGATTGATTGCAATGCAATGTGTGACATACATAGGGGAAAGCAGCAAGGCCAGGCCAGACCAGGCAAGGCACACCAAATGTTGCAATTGGCCAGGAGAAATCAAGCAAAACGTTACATTTGGCATGAGAAATGTGCTTTTTTGACCCTGAAACGAATTCCCATAAAGGGTTAAAGGACAACTTGCTCGTGCTGGCTGATTTCAATTCATTCTGTTTTTAGAAACCGGATCAGAGAAAGTTTGCACTGGTCCCGGAGATACTGCAGTAACGGGTCAATGCGTGGAGTGGACAGAGCAAGCTCCAAGTCCAGCTCCCCGTTCCAAAAAGCCATTTAATATATGGTCCCCACATAGGGGACGTATCAGATATTAAACTGATAAGAACAGATACTACACTTTGATCTTAGCCATGAGGAGGCCGAGAAGCGATACTGAGCACGCTGTGCCACGTGAGCCGCACCAAGGCCTACAACCGACACCCATTGTGGAGACCTAGCAAAAGATTGCGGCAGGGAAGACATTTTCAGAAACTCTGGGTGTATTCTCAATGACAGTTCTGGTGTGGGTGTGTGGGGGGGTAGGTGGCTGTGTGGGGGGGTAGGTGGCTGTGTGGGGGGGTAGGTAGGTGGGTGGGTGTGTGTCTGTGTGTGTTCGTTGAAGCGGTGCAGAACGCGTTTTGAATCTGCATAACTACGCCTACCTACTTTGACCACACCCTCCAGCCCCATTGTGACAGCACATGAATGTTTCGGGCTAAGATTCTATCTACTGCAGGCAGCGCACCTGGTTGGTGAAAAAGCATTAGAATACTCCTCACACAGGTGTAGATGAACAAGACAAGCAAGCATATTGAAGAAGATCAGCACAGGCACCATTGTAACTTATTTCTTTTTTTTTTTAAAAAAAAATGCATATAATACACCACATTGAAAAGTCGGTGGTCCACAAGAGGGAGACAATGTTTCCAAAAAGAATTCATGCGGTCGGTCACAAAAATGCAGTAGGTAGGTATGGCAGAACTACTCCTTGGATACTTCAATTGAAACGCCACCAAGTACTGACAGCAGCAGGGGCCTAATTTGGTAGATGGCACAGTCTATTTGCAACACTGTTACAAAGGCAGGCCTAATACAGGCCTACATCTTAGCACACCTGTTGCAGCAACCAGTAAAGACAAATCGATTGATTGATTGATTGATTGATTGATTGCAATGCAATGTGTGACATACATAGGGGAAAGCAGCAAGGCCAGGCCAGACCAGGCAAGGCACACCAAATGTTGCAATTGGCCAGGAGAAATCAAGCAAAACGTTACATTTGGCATGAGAAATGTGCTTTTTTGACCCTGAAACGAATTCCCATAAAGGGTTAAAGGACAACTTGCTCGTGCTGGCTGATTTCAATTCATTCTGTTTTTAGAAACCGGATCAGAGAAAGTTTGCACTGGTCCCGGAGATACTGCAGTAACGGGTCAATGCGTGGAGTGGACAGAGCAAGCTCCAAGTCCAGCTCCCCGTTCCAAAAAGCCATTTAATATATGGTCCCCACATAGGGGACGTATCAGATATTAAACTGATAAGAACAGATACTACACTTTGATCTTAGCCATGAGGAGGCCGAGAAGCGATACTGAGCACGCTGTGCCACGTGAGCCGCACCAAGGCCTACAACCGACACCCATTGTGGAGACCTAGCAAAAGATTGCGGCAGGGAAGACATTTTCAGAAACTCTGGGTGTATTCTCAATGACAGTTCTGGTGTGGGTGTGTGGGGGGGTAGGTGGCTGTGTGGGGGGGTAGGTGGCTGTGTGGGGGGGTAGGTAGGTGGGTGGGTGTGTGTCTGTGTGTGTTCGTTGAAGCGGTGCAGAACGCGTTTTGAATCTGCATAACTACGCCTACCTACTTTGACCACACCCTCCAGCCCCATTGTGACAGCACATGAATGTTTCGGGCTAAGATTCTATCTACTGCAGGCAGCGCACCTGGTTGGTGAAAAAGCATTAGAATACTCCTCACACAGGTGTAGATGAACAAGACAAGCAAGCATATTGAAGAAGATCAGCACAGGCACCATTGTAACTTATTTCTTTTTTTTTTTAAAAAAAAATGCATATAATACACCACATTGAAAAGTCGGTGGTCCACAAGAGGGAGACAATGTTTCCAAAAAGAATTCATGCGGTCGGTCACAAAAATGCAGTAGGTAGGTATGGCAGAACTACTCCTTGGATACTTCAATTGAAACGCCACCAAGTACTGACAGCAGCAGGGGCCTAATTTGGTAGATGGCACAGTCTATTTGCAACACTGTTACAAAGGCAGGCCTAATACAGGCCTACATCTTAGCACACCTGTTGCAGCAACCAGTAAAGACAAATCGATTGATTGATTGATTGATTGATTGATTGCAATGCAATGTGTGACATACATAGGGGAAAGCAGCAAGGCCAGGCCAGACCAGGCAAGGCACACCAAATGTTGCAATTGGCCAGGAGAAATCAAGCAAAACGTTACATTTGGCATGAGAAATGTGCTTTTTTGACCCTGAAACGAATTCCCATAAAGGGTTAAAGGACAACTTGCTCGTGCTGGCTGATTTCAATTCATTCTGTTTTTAGAAACCGGATCAGAGAAAGTTTGCACTGGTCCCGGAGATACTGCAGTAACGGGTCAATGCGTGGAGTGGACAGAGCAAGCTCCAAGTCCAGCTCCCCGTTCCAAAAAGCCATTTAATATATGGTCCCCACATAGGGGACGTATCAGATATTAAACTGATAAGAACAGATACTACACTTTGATCTTAGCCATGAGGAGGCCGAGAAGCGATACTGAGCACGCTGTGCCACGTGAGCCGCACCAAGGCCTACAACCGACACCCATTGTGGAGACCTAGCAAAAGATTGCGGCAGGGAAGACATTTTCAGAAACTCTGGGTGTATTCTCAATGACAGTTCTGGTGTGGGTGTGTGGGGGGGTAGGTGGCTGTGTGGGGGGGTAGGTGGCTGTGTGGGGGGGTAGGTAGGTGGGTGGGTGTGTGTCTGTGTGTGTTCGTTGAAGCGGTGCAGAACGCGTTTTGAATCTGCATAACTACGCCTACCTACTTTGACCACACCCTCCAGCCCCATTGTGACAGCACATGAATGTTTCGGGCTAAGATTCTATCTACTGCAGGCAGCGCACCTGGTTGGTGAAAAAGCATTAGAATACTCCTCACACAGGTGTAGATGAACAAGACAAGCAAGCATATTGAAGAAGATCAGCACAGGCACCATTGTAACTTATTTCTTTTTTTTTTAAAAAAAAAATGCATATAATACACCACATTGAAAAGTCGGTGGTCCACAAGAGGGAGACAATGTTTCCAAAAAGAATTCATGCGGTCGGTCACAAAAATGCAGTAGGTAGGTATGGCAGAACTACTCCTTGGATACTTCAATTGAAACGCCACCAAGTACTGACAGCAGCAGGGGCCTAATTTGGTAGATGGCACAGTCTATTTGCAACACTGTTACAAAGGCAGGCCTAATACAGGCCTACATCTTAGCACACCTGTTGCAGCAACCAGTAAAGACAAATCGATTGATTGATTGATTGATTGATTGATTGCAATGCAATGTGTGACATACATAGGGGAAAGCAGCAAGGCCAGGCCAGACCAGGCAAGGCACACCAAATGTTGCAATTGGCCAGGAGAAATCAAGCAAAACGTTACATTTGGCATGAGAAATGTGCTTTTTTGACCCTGAAACGAATTCCCATAAAGGGTTAAAGGACAACTTGCTCGTGCTGGCTGATTTCAATTCATTCTGTTTTTAGAAACCGGATCAGAGAAAGTTTGCACTGGTCCCGGAGATACTGCAGTAACGGGTCAATGCGTGGAGTGGACAGAGCAAGCTCCAAGTCCAGCTCCCCGTTCCAAAAAGCCATTTAATATATGGTCCCCACATAGGGGACGTATCAGATATTAAACTGATAAGAACAGATACTACACTTTGATCTTAGCCATGAGGAGGCCGAGAAGCGATACTGAGCACGCTGTGCCACGTGAGCCGCACCAAGGCCTACAACCGACACCCATTGTGGAGACCTAGCAAAAGATTGCGGCAGGGAAGACATTTTCAGAAACTCTGGGTGTATTCTCAATGACAGTTCTGGTGTGGGTGTGTGGGGGGGTAGGTGGCTGTGTGGGGGGGTAGGTGGCTGTGTGGGGGGGTAGGTAGGTGGGTGGGTGTGTGTCTGTGTGTGTTCGTTGAAGCGGTGCAGAACGCGTTTTGAATCTGCATAACTACGCCTACCTACTTTGACCACACCCTCCAGCCCCATTGTGACAGCACATGAATGTTTCGGGCTAAGATTCTATCTACTGCAGGCAGCGCACCTGGTTGGTGAAAAAGCATTAGAATACTCCTCACACAGGTGTAGATGGAACAAGACAAGCAAGCATATTGAAGAAGATCAGCACAGGCACCATTGTAACTTATTTCTTTTTTTTAAAAAAAAAAATGCATATAATACACCACATTGAAAAGTCGGTGGTCCACAAGAGGGAGACAATGTTTCCAAAAAGAATTCATGCGGTCGGTCACAAAAATGCAGTAGGTAGGTATGGCAGAACTACTCCTTGGATACTTCAATTGAAACGCCACCAAGTACTGACAGCAGCAGGGGCCTAATTTGGTAGATGGCACAGTCTATTTGCAACACTGTTACAAAGGCAGGCCTAATACAGGCCTACATCTTAGCACACCTGTTGCAGCAACCAGTAAAGACAAATCGATTGATTGATTGATTGATTGATTGATTGCAATGCAATGTGTGACATACATAGGGGAAAGCAGCAAGGCCAGGCCAGACCAGGCAAGGCACACCAAATGTTGCAATTGGCCAGGAGAAATCAAGCAAAACGTTACATTTGGCATGAGAAATGTGCTTTTTTGACCCTGAAACGAATTCCCATAAAGGGTTAAAGGACAACTTGCTCGTGCTGGCTGATTTCAATTCATTCTGTTTTTAGAAACCGGATCAGAGAAAGTTTGCACTGGTCCCGGAGATACTGCAGTAACGGGTCAATGCGTGGAGTGGACAGAGCAAGCTCCAAGTCCAGCTCCCCGTTCCAAAAAGCCATTTAATATATGGTCCCCACATAGGGGACGTATCAGATATTAAACTGATAAGAACAGATACTACACTTTGATCTTAGCCATGAGGAGGCCGAGAAGCGATACTGAGCACGCTGTGCCACGTGAGCCGCACCAAGGCCTACAACCGACACCCATTGTGGAGACCTAGCAAAAGATTGCGGCAGGGAAGACATTTTCAGAAACTCTGGGTGTATTCTCAATGACAGTTCTGGTGTGGGTGTGTGGGGGGGTAGGTGGCTGTGTGGGGGGGTAGGTGGCTGTGTGGGGGGGTAGGTAGGTGGGTGGGTGTGTGTCTGTGTGTGTTCGTTGAAGCGGTGCAGAACGCGTTTTGAATCTGCATAACTACGCCTACCTACTTTGACCACACCCTCCAGCCCCATTGTGACAGCACATGAATGTTTCGGGCTAAGATTCTATCTACTGCAGGCAGCGCACCTGGTTGGTGAAAAAGCATTAGAATACTCCTCACACAGGTGTAGATGAACAAGACAAGCAAGCATATTGAAGAAGATCAGCACAGGCACCATTGTAACTTATTTCTTTTTTTTTTAAAAAAAAAATGCATATAATACACCACATTGAAAAGTCGGTGGTCCACAAGAGGGAGACAATGTTTCCAAAAAGAATTCATGCGGTCGGTCACAAAAATGCAGTAGGTAGGTATGGCAGAACTACTCCTTGGATACTTCAATTGAAACGCCACCAAGTACTGACAGCAGCAGGGGCCTAATTTGGTAGATGGCACAGTCTATTTGCAACACTGTTACAAAGGCAGGCCTAATACAGGCCTACATCTTAGCACACCTGTTGCAGCAACCAGTAAAGACAAATCGATTGATTGATTGATTGATTGATTGATTGCAATGCAATGTGTGACATACATAGGGGAAAGCAGCAAGGCCAGGCCAGACCAGGCAAGGCACACCAAATGTTGCAATTGGCCAGGAGAAATCAAGCAAAACGTTACATTTGGCATGAGAAATGTGCTTTTTTGACCCTGAAACGAATTCCCATAAAGGGTTAAAGGACAACTTGCTCGTGCTGGCTGATTTCAATTCATTCTGTTTTTAGAAACCGGATCAGAGAAAGTTTGCACTGGTCCCGGAGATACTGCAGTAACGGGTCAATGCGTGGAGTGGACAGAGCAAGCTCCAAGTCCAGCTCCCCGTTCCAAAAAGCCATTTAATATATGGTCCCCACATAGGGGACGTATCAGATATTAAACTGATAAGAACAGATACTACACTTTGATCTTAGCCATGAGGAGGCCGAGAAGCGATACTGAGCACGCTGTGCCACGTGAGCCGCACCAAGGCCTACAACCGACACCCATTGTGGAGACCTAGCAAAAGATTGCGGCAGGGAAGACATTTTCAGAAACTCTGGGTGTATTCTCAATGACAGTTCTGGTGTGGGTGTGTGGGGGGGTAGGTGGCTGTGTGGGGGGGTAGGTGGCTGTGTGGGGGGGTAGGTAGGTGGGTGGGTGTGTGTCTGTGTGTGTTCGTTGAAGCGGTGCAGAACGCGTTTTGAATCTGCATAACTACGCCTACCTACTTTGACCACACCCTCCAGCCCCATTGTGACAGCACATGAATGTTTCGGGCTAAGATTCTATCTACTGCAGGCAGCGCACCTGGTTGGTGAAAAAGCATTAGAATACTCCTCACACAGGTGTAGATGAACAAGACAAGCAAGCATATTGAAGAAGATCAGCACAGGCACCATTGTAACTTATTTCTTTTTTTTTTTTAAAAAAAATGCATATAATACACCACATTGAAAAGTCGGTGGTCCACAAGAGGGAGACAATGTTTCCAAAAAGAATTCATGCGGTCGGTCACAAAAATGCAGTAGGTAGGTATGGCAGAACTACTCCTTGGATACTTCAATTGAAACGCCACCAAGTACTGACAGCAGCAGGGGCCTAATTTGGTAGATGGCACAGTCTATTTGCAACACTGTTACAAAGGCAGGCCTAATACAGGCCTACATCTTAGCACACCTGTTGCAGCAACCAGTAAAGACAAATCGATTGATTGATTGATTGATTGATTGATTGCAATGCAATGTGTGACATACATAGGGGAAAGCAGCAAGGCCAGGCCAGACCAGGCAAGGCACACCAAATGTTGCAATTGGCCAGGAGAAATCAAGCAAAACGTTACATTTGGCATGAGAAATGTGCTTTTTTGACCCTGAAACGAATTCCCATAAAGGGTTAAAGGACAACTTGCTCGTGCTGGCTGATTTCAATTCATTCTGTTTTTAGAAACCGGATCAGAGAAAGTTTGCACTGGTCCCGGAGATACTGCAGTAACGGGTCAATGCGTGGAGTGGACAGAGCAAGCTCCAAGTCCAGCTCCCCGTTCCAAAAAGCCATTTAATATATGGTCCCCACATAGGGGACGTATCAGATATTAAACTGATAAGAACAGATACTACACTTTGATCTTAGCCATGAGGAGGCCGAGAAGCGATACTGAGCACGCTGTGCCACGTGAGCCGCACCAAGGCCTACAACCGACACCCATTGTGGAGACCTAGCAAAAGATTGCGGCAGGGAAGACATTTTCAGAAACTCTGGGTGTATTCTCAATGACAGTTCTGGTGTGGGTGTGTGGGGGGGTAGGTGGCTGTGTGGGGGGGTAGGTGGCTGTGTGGGGGGGTAGGTAGGTGGGTGGGTGTGTGTCTGTGTGTGTTCGTTGAAGCGGTGCAGAACGCGTTTTGAATCTGCATAACTACGCCTACCTACTTTGACCACACCCTCCAGCCCCATTGTGACAGCACATGAATGTTTCGGGCTAAGATTCTATCTACTGCAGGCAGCGCACCTGGTTGGTGAAAAAGCATTAGAATACTCCTCACACAGGTGTAGATGAACAAGACAAGCAAGCATATTGAAGAAGATCAGCACAGGCACCATTGTAACTTATTTCTTTTTTTTTTTAAAAAAAAATGCATATAATACACCACATTGAAAAGTCGGTGGTCCACAAGAGGGAGACAATGTTTCCAAAAAGAATTCATGCGGTCGGTCACAAAAATGCAGTAGGTAGGTATGGCAGAACTACTCCTTGGATACTTCAATTGAAACGCCACCAAGTACTGACAGCAGCAGGGGCCTAATTTGGTAGATGGCACAGTCTATTTGCAACACTGTTACAAAGGCAGGCCTAATACAGGCCTACATCTTAGCACACCTGTTGCAGCAACCAGTAAAGACAAATCGATTGATTGATTGATTGATTGATTGATTGCAATGCAATGTGTGACATACATAGGGGAAAGCAGCAAGGCCAGGCCAGACCAGGCAAGGCACACCAAATGTTGCAATTGGCCAGGAGAAATCAAGCAAAACGTTACATTTGGCATGAGAAATGTGCTTTTTTGACCCTGAAACGAATTCCCATAAAGGGTTAAAGGACAACTTGCTCGTGCTGGCTGATTTCAATTCATTCTGTTTTTAGAAACCGGATCAGAGAAAGTTTGCACTGGTCCCGGAGATACTGCAGTAACGGGTCAATGCGTGGAGTGGACAGAGCAAGCTCCAAGTCCAGCTCCCCGTTCCAAAAAGCCATTTAATATATGGTCCCCACATAGGGGACGTATCAGATATTAAACTGATAAGAACAGATACTACACTTTGATCTTAGCCATGAGGAGGCCGAGAAGCGATACTGAGCACGCTGTGCCACGTGAGCCGCACCAAGGCCTACAACCGACACCCATTGTGGAGACCTAGCAAAAGATTGCGGCAGGGAAGACATTTTCAGAAACTCTGGGTGTATTCTCAATGACAGTTCTGGTGTGGGTGTGTGGGGGGGTAGGTGGCTGTGTGGGGGGGTAGGTGGCTGTGTGGGGGGGTAGGTAGGTGGGTGGGTGTGTGTCTGTGTGTGTTCGTTGAAGCGGTGCAGAACGCGTTTTGAATCTGCATAACTACGCCTACCTACTTTGACCACACCCTCCAGCCCCATTGTGACAGCACATGAATGTTTCGGGCTAAGATTCTATCTACTGCAGGCAGCGCACCTGGTTGGTGAAAAAGCATTAGAATACTCCTCACACAGGTGTAGATGAACAAGACAAGCAAGCATATTGAAGAAGATCAGCACAGGCACCATTGTAACTTATTTCTTTTTTTTTTTAAAAAAAAATGCATATAATACACCACATTGAAAAGTCGGTGGTCCACAAGAGGGAGACAATGTTTCCAAAAAGAATTCATGCGGTCGGTCACAAAAATGCAGTAGGTAGGTATGGCAGAACTACTCCTTGGATACTTCAATTGAAACGCCACCAAGTACTGACAGCAGCAGGGGCCTAATTTGGTAGATGGCACAGTCTATTTGCAACACTGTTACAAAGGCAGGCCTAATACAGGCCTACATCTTAGCACACCTGTTGCAGCAACCAGTAAAGACAAATCGATTGATTGATTGATTGATTGATTGATTGCAATGCAATGTGTGACATACATAGGGGAAAGCAGCAAGGCCAGGCCAGACCAGGCAAGGCACACCAAATGTTGCAATTGGCCAGGAGAAATCAAGCAAAACGTTACATTTGGCATGAGAAATGTGCTTTTTTGACCCTGAAACGAATTCCCATAAAGGGTTAAAGGACAACTTGCTCGTGCTGGCTGATTTCAATTCATTCTGTTTTTAGAAACCGGATCAGAGAAAGTTTGCACTGGTCCCGGAGATACTGCAGTAACGGGTCAATGCGTGGAGTGGACAGAGCAAGCTCCAAGTCCAGCTCCCCGTTCCAAAAAGCCATTTAATATATGGTCCCCACATAGGGGACGTATCAGATATTAAACTGATAAGAACAGATACTACACTTTGATCTTAGCCATGAGGAGGCCGAGAAGCGATACTGAGCACGCTGTGCCACGTGAGCCGCACCAAGGCCTACAACCGACACCCATTGTGGAGACCTAGCAAAAGATTGCGGCAGGGAAGACATTTTCAGAAACTCTGGGTGTATTCTCAATGACAGTTCTGGTGTGGGTGTGTGGGGGGGTAGGTGGCTGTGTGGGGGGGTAGGTGGCTGTGTGGGGGGGTAGGTAGGTGGGTGGGTGTGTGTCTGTGTGTGTTCGTTGAAGCGGTGCAGAACGCGTTTTGAATCTGCATAACTACGCCTACCTACTTTGACCACACCCTCCAGCCCCATTGTGACAGCACATGAATGTTTCGGGCTAAGATTCTATCTACTGCAGGCAGCGCACCTGGTTGGTGAAAAAGCATTAGAATACTCCTCACACAGGTGTAGATGAACAAGACAAGCAAGCATATTGAAGAAGATCAGCACAGGCACCATTGTAACTTATTTCTTTTTTTTTTAAAAAAAAAATGCATATAATACACCACATTGAAAAGTCGGTGGTCCACAAGAGGGAGACAATGTTTCCAAAAAGAATTCATGCGGTCGGTCACAAAAATGCAGTAGGTAGGTATGGCAGAACTACTCCTTGGATACTTCAATTGAAACGCCACCAAGTACTGACAGCAGCAGGGGCCTAATTTGGTAGATGGCACAGTCTATTTGCAACACTGTTACAAAGGCAGGCCTAATACAGGCCTACATCTTAGCACACCTGTTGCAGCAACCAGTAAAGACAAATCGATTGATTGATTGATTGATTGATTGATTGCAATGCAATGTGTGACATACATAGGGGAAAGCAGCAAGGCCAGGCCAGACCAGGCAAGGCACACCAAATGTTGCAATTGGCCAGGAGAAATCAAGCAAAACGTTACATTTGGCATGAGAAATGTGCTTTTTTGACCCTGAAACGAATTCCCATAAAGGGTTAAAGGACAACTTGCTCGTGCTGGCTGATTTCAATTCATTCTGTTTTTAGAAACCGGATCAGAGAAAGTTTGCACTGGTCCCGGAGATACTGCAGTAACGGGTCAATGCGTGGAGTGGACAGAGCAAGCTCCAAGTCCAGCTCCCCGTTCCAAAAAGCCATTTAATATATGGTCCCCACATAGGGGACGTATCAGATATTAAACTGATAAGAACAGATACTACACTTTGATCTTAGCCATGAGGAGGCCGAGAAGCGATACTGAGCACGCTGTGCCACGTGAGCCGCACCAAGGCCTACAACCGACACCCATTGTGGAGACCTAGCAAAAGATTGCGGCAGGGAAGACATTTTCAGAAACTCTGGGTGTATTCTCAATGACAGTTCTGGTGTGGGTGTGTGGGGGGGTAGGTGGCTGTGTGGGGGGGTAGGTGGCTGTGTGGGGGGGTAGGTAGGTGGGTGGGTGTGTGTCTGTGTGTGTTCGTTGAAGCGGTGCAGAACGCGTTTTGAATCTGCATAACTACGCCTACCTACTTTGACCACACCCTCCAGCCCCATTGTGACAGCACATGAATGTTTCGGGCTAAGATTCTATCTACTGCAGGCAGCGCACCTGGTTGGTGAAAAAGCATTAGAATACTCCTCACACAGGTGTAGATGAACAAGACAAGCAAGCATATTGAAGAAGATCAGCACAGGCACCATTGTAACTTATTTCTTTTTTTTTTTAAAAAAAAATGCATATAATACACCACATTGAAAAGTCGGTGGTCCACAAGAGGGAGACAATGTTTCCAAAAAGAATTCATGCGGTCGGTCACAAAAATGCAGTAGGTAGGTATGGCAGAACTACTCCTTGGATACTTCAATTGAAACGCCACCAAGTACTGACAGCAGCAGGGGCCTAATTTGGTAGATGGCACAGTCTATTTGCAACACTGTTACAAAGGCAGGCCTAATACAGGCCTACATCTTAGCACACCTGTTGCAGCAACCAGTAAAGACAAATCGATTGATTGATTGATTGATTGATTGATTGCAATGCAATGTGTGACATACATAGGGGAAAGCAGCAAGGCCAGGCCAGACCAGGCAAGGCACACCAAATGTTGCAATTGGCCAGGAGAAATCAAGCAAAACGTTACATTTGGCATGAGAAATGTGCTTTTTTGACCCTGAAACGAATTCCCATAAAGGGTTAAAGGACAACTTGCTCGTGCTGGCTGATTTCAATTCATTCTGTTTTTAGAAACCGGATCAGAGAAAGTTTGCACTGGTCCCGGAGATACTGCAGTAACGGGTCAATGCGTGGAGTGGACAGAGCAAGCTCCAAGTCCAGCTCCCCGTTCCAAAAAGCCATTTAATATATGGTCCCCACATAGGGGACGTATCAGATATTAAACTGATAAGAACAGATACTACACTTTGATCTTAGCCATGAGGAGGCCGAGAAGCGATACTGAGCACGCTGTGCCACGTGAGCCGCACCAAGGCCTACAACCGACACCCATTGTGGAGACCTAGCAAAAGATTGCGGCAGGGAAGACATTTTCAGAAACTCTGGGTGTATTCTCAATGACAGTTCTGGTGTGGGTGTGTGGGGGGGTAGGTGGCTGTGTGGGGGGGTAGGTGGCTGTGTGGGGGGGTAGGTAGGTGGGTGGGTGTGTGTCTGTGTGTGTTCGTTGAAGCGGTGCAGAACGCGTTTTGAATCTGCATAACTACGCCTACCTACTTTGACCACACCCTCCAGCCCCATTGTGACAGCACATGAATGTTTCGGGCTAAGATTCTATCTACTGCAGGCAGCGCACCTGGTTGGTGAAAAAGCATTAGAATACTCCTCACACAGGTGTAGATGAACAAGACAAGCAAGCATATTGAAGAAGATCAGCACAGGCACCATTGTAACTTATTTCTTTTTTTTTTTAAAAAAAAATGCATATAATACACCACATTGAAAAGTCGGTGGTCCACAAGAGGGAGACAATGTTTCCAAAAAGAATTCATGCGGTCGGTCACAAAAATGCAGTAGGTAGGTATGGCAGAACTACTCCTTGGATACTTCAATTGAAACGCCACCAAGTACTGACAGCAGCAGGGGCCTAATTTGGTAGATGGCACAGTCTATTTGCAACACTGTTACAAAGGCAGGCCTAATACAGGCCTACATCTTAGCACACCTGTTGCAGCAACCAGTAAAGACAAATCGATTGATTGATTGATTGATTGATTGATTGCAATGCAATGTGTGACATACATAGGGGAAAGCAGCAAGGCCAGGCCAGACCAGGCAAGGCACACCAAATGTTGCAATTGGCCAGGAGAAATCAAGCAAAACGTTACATTTGGCATGAGAAATGTGCTTTTTTGACCCTGAAACGAATTCCCATAAAGGGTTAAAGGACAACTTGCTCGTGCTGGCTGATTTCAATTCATTCTGTTTTTAGAAACCGGATCAGAGAAAGTTTGCACTGGTCCCGGAGATACTGCAGTAACGGGTCAATGCGTGGAGTGGACAGAGCAAGCTCCAAGTCCAGCTCCCCGTTCCAAAAAGCCATTTAATATATGGTCCCCACATAGGGGACGTATCAGATATTAAACTGATAAGAACAGATACTACACTTTGATCTTAGCCATGAGGAGGCCGAGAAGCGATACTGAGCACGCTGTGCCACGTGAGCCGCACCAAGGCCTACAACCGACACCCATTGTGGAGACCTAGCAAAAGATTGCGGCAGGGAAGACATTTTCAGAAACTCTGGGTGTATTCTCAATGACAGTTCTGGTGTGGGTGTGTGGGGGGGTAGGTGGCTGTGTGGGGGGGTAGGTGGCTGTGTGGGGGGGTAGGTAGGTGGGTGGGTGTGTGTCTGTGTGTGTTCGTTGAAGCGGTGCAGAACGCGTTTTGAATCTGCATAACTACGCCTACCTACTTTGACCACACCCTCCAGCCCCATTGTGACAGCACATGAATGTTTCGGGCTAAGATTCTATCTACTGCAGGCAGCGCACCTGGTTGGTGAAAAAGCATTAGAATACTCCTCACACAGGTGTAGATGAACAAGACAAGCAAGCATATTGAAGAAGATCAGCACAGGCACCATTGTAACTTATTTCTTTTTTTTTTTTAAAAAAAATGCATATAATACACCACATTGAAAAGTCGGTGGTCCACAAGAGGGAGACAATGTTTCCAAAAAGAATTCATGCGGTCGGTCACAAAAATGCAGTAGGTAGGTATGGCAGAACTACTCCTTGGATACTTCAATTGAAACGCCACCAAGTACTGACAGCAGCAGGGGCCTAATTTGGTAGATGGCACAGTCTATTTGCAACACTGTTACAAAGGCAGGCCTAATACAGGCCTACATCTTAGCACACCTGTTGCAGCAACCAGTAAAGACAAATCGATTGATTGATTGATTGATTGATTGATTGCAATGCAATGTGTGACATACATAGGGGAAAGCAGCAAGGCCAGGCCAGACCAGGCAAGGCACACCAAATGTTGCAATTGGCCAGGAGAAATCAAGCAAAACGTTACATTTGGCATGAGAAATGTGCTTTTTTGACCCTGAAACGAATTCCCATAAAGGGTTAAAGGACAACTTGCTCGTGCTGGCTGATTTCAATTCATTCTGTTTTTAGAAACCGGATCAGAGAAAGTTTGCACTGGTCCCGGAGATACTGCAGTAACGGGTCAATGCGTGGAGTGGACAGAGCAAGCTCCAAGTCCAGCTCCCCGTTCCAAAAAGCCATTTAATATATGGTCCCCACATAGGGGACGTATCAGATATTAAACTGATAAGAACAGATACTACACTTTGATCTTAGCCATGAGGAGGCCGAGAAGCGATACTGAGCACGCTGTGCCACGTGAGCCGCACCAAGGCCTACAACCGACACCCATTGTGGAGACCTAGCAAAAGATTGCGGCAGGGAAGACATTTTCAGAAACTCTGGGTGTATTCTCAATGACAGTTCTGGTGTGGGTGTGTGGGGGGGTAGGTGGCTGTGTGGGGGGGTAGGTGGCTGTGTGGGGGGGTAGGTAGGTGGGTGGGTGTGTGTCTGTGTGTGTTCGTTGAAGCGGTGCAGAACGCGTTTTGAATCTGCATAACTACGCCTACCTACTTTGACCACACCCTCCAGCCCCATTGTGACAGCACATGAATGTTTCGGGCTAAGATTCTATCTACTGCAGGCAGCGCACCTGGTTGGTGAAAAAGCATTAGAATACTCCTCACACAGGTGTAGATGAACAAGACAAGCAAGCATATTGAAGAAGATCAGCACAGGCACCATTGTAACTTATTTCTTTTTTTTTTTAAAAAAAAATGCATATAATACACCACATTGAAAAGTCGGTGGTCCACAAGAGGGAGACAATGTTTCCAAAAAGAATTCATGCGGTCGGTCACAAAAATGCAGTAGGTAGGTATGGCAGAACTACTCCTTGGATACTTCAATTGAAACGCCACCAAGTACTGACAGCAGCAGGGGCCTAATTTGGTAGATGGCACAGTCTATTTGCAACACTGTTACAAAGGCAGGCCTAATACAGGCCTACATCTTAGCACACCTGTTGCAGCAACCAGTAAAGACAAATCGATTGATTGATTGATTGATTGATTGATTGCAATGCAATGTGTGACATACATAGGGGAAAGCAGCAAGGCCAGGCCAGACCAGGCAAGGCACACCAAATGTTGCAATTGGCCAGGAGAAATCAAGCAAAACGTTACATTTGGCATGAGAAATGTGCTTTTTTGACCCTGAAACGAATTCCCATAAAGGGTTAAAGGACAACTTGCTCGTGCTGGCTGATTTCAATTCATTCTGTTTTTAGAAACCGGATCAGAGAAAGTTTGCACTGGTCCCGGAGATACTGCAGTAACGGGTCAATGCGTGGAGTGGACAGAGCAAGCTCCAAGTCCAGCTCCCCGTTCCAAAAAGCCATTTAATATATGGTCCCCACATAGGGGACGTATCAGATATTAAACTGATAAGAACAGATACTACACTTTGATCTTAGCCATGAGGAGGCCGAGAAGCGATACTGAGCACGCTGTGCCACGTGAGCCGCACCAAGGCCTACAACCGACACCCATTGTGGAGACCTAGCAAAAGATTGCGGCAGGGAAGACATTTTCAGAAACTCTGGGTGTATTCTCAATGACAGTTCTGGTGTGGGTGTGTGGGGGGGTAGGTGGCTGTGTGGGGGGGTAGGTGGCTGTGTGGGGGGGTAGGTAGGTGGGTGGGTGTGTGTCTGTGTGTGTTCGTTGAAGCGGTGCAGAACGCGTTTTGAATCTGCATAACTACGCCTACCTACTTTGACCACACCCTCCAGCCCCATTGTGACAGCACATGAATGTTTCGGGCTAAGATTCTATCTACTGCAGGCAGCGCACCTGGTTGGTGAAAAAGCATTAGAATACTCCTCACACAGGTGTAGATGAACAAGACAAGCAAGCATATTGAAGAAGATCAGCACAGGCACCATTGTAACTTATTTCTTTTTTTTTTAAAAAAAAAATGCATATAATACACCACATTGAAAAGTCGGTGGTCCACAAGAGGGAGACAATGTTTCCAAAAAGAATTCATGCGGTCGGTCACAAAAATGCAGTAGGTAGGTATGGCAGAACTACTCCTTGGATACTTCAATTGAAACGCCACCAAGTACTGACAGCAGCAGGGGCCTAATTTGGTAGATGGCACAGTCTATTTGCAACACTGTTACAAAGGCAGGCCTAATACAGGCCTACATCTTAGCACACCTGTTGCAGCAACCAGTAAAGACAAATCGATTGATTGATTGATTGATTGATTGATTGCAATGCAATGTGTGACATACATAGGGGAAAGCAGCAAGGCCAGGCCAGACCAGGCAAGGCACACCAAATGTTGCAATTGGCCAGGAGAAATCAAGCAAAACGTTACATTTGGCATGAGAAATGTGCTTTTTTGACCCTGAAACGAATTCCCATAAAGGGTTAAAGGACAACTTGCTCGTGCTGGCTGATTTCAATTCATTCTGTTTTTAGAAACCGGATCAGAGAAAGTTTGCACTGGTCCCGGAGATACTGCAGTAACGGGTCAATGCGTGGAGTGGACAGAGCAAGCTCCAAGTCCAGCTCCCCGTTCCAAAAAGCCATTTAATATATGGTCCCCACATAGGGGACGTATCAGATATTAAACTGATAAGAACAGATACTACACTTTGATCTTAGCCATGAGGAGGCCGAGAAGCGATACTGAGCACGCTGTGCCACGTGAGCCGCACCAAGGCCTACAACCGACACCCATTGTGGAGACCTAGCAAAAGATTGCGGCAGGGAAGACATTTTCAGAAACTCTGGGTGTATTCTCAATGACAGTTCTGGTGTGGGTGTGTGGGGGGGTAGGTGGCTGTGTGGGGGGGTAGGTGGCTGTGTGGGGGGGTAGGTAGGTGGGTGGGTGTGTGTCTGTGTGTGTTCGTTGAAGCGGTGCAGAACGCGTTTTGAATCTGCATAACTACGCCTACCTACTTTGACCACACCCTCCAGCCCCATTGTGACAGCACATGAATGTTTCGGGCTAAGATTCTATCTACTGCAGGCAGCGCACCTGGTTGGTGAAAAAGCATTAGAATACTCCTCACACAGGTGTAGATGAACAAGACAAGCAAGCATATTGAAGAAGATCAGCACAGGCACCATTGTAACTTATTTCTTTTTTTTTTTTAAAAAAAATGCATATAATACACCACATTGAAAAGTCGGTGGTCCACAAGAGGGAGACAATGTTTCCAAAAAGAATTCATGCGGTCGGTCACAAAAATGCAGTAGGTAGGTATGGCAGAACTACTCCTTGGATACTTCAATTGAAACGCCACCAAGTACTGACAGCAGCAGGGGCCTAATTTGGTAGATGGCACAGTCTATTTGCAACACTGTTACAAAGGCAGGCCTAATACAGGCCTACATCTTAGCACACCTGTTGCAGCAACCAGTAAAGACAAATCGATTGATTGATTGATTGATTGATTGATTGCAATGCAATGTGTGACATACATAGGGGAAAGCAGCAAGGCCAGGCCAGACCAGGCAAGGCACACCAAATGTTGCAATTGGCCAGGAGAAATCAAGCAAAACGTTACATTTGGCATGAGAAATGTGCTTTTTTGACCCTGAAACGAATTCCCATAAAGGGTTAAAGGACAACTTGCTCGTGCTGGCTGATTTCAATTCATTCTGTTTTTAGAAACCGGATCAGAGAAAGTTTGCACTGGTCCCGGAGATACTGCAGTAACGGGTCAATGCGTGGAGTGGACAGAGCAAGCTCCAAGTCCAGCTCCCCGTTCCAAAAAGCCATTTAATATATGGTCCCCACATAGGGGACGTATCAGATATTAAACTGATAAGAACAGATACTACACTTTGATCTTAGCCATGAGGAGGCCGAGAAGCGATACTGAGCACGCTGTGCCACGTGAGCCGCACCAAGGCCTACAACCGACACCCATTGTGGAGACCTAGCAAAAGATTGCGGCAGGGAAGACATTTTCAGAAACTCTGGGTGTATTCTCAATGACAGTTCTGGTGTGGGTGTGTGGGGGGGTAGGTGGCTGTGTGGGGGGGTAGGTGGCTGTGTGGGGGGGTAGGTAGGTGGGTGGGTGTGTGTCTGTGTGTGTTCGTTGAAGCGGTGCAGAACGCGTTTTGAATCTGCATAACTACGCCTACCTACTTTGACCACACCCTCCAGCCCCATTGTGACAGCACATGAATGTTTCGGGCTAAGATTCTATCTACTGCAGGCAGCGCACCTGGTTGGTGAAAAAGCATTAGAATACTCCTCACACAGGTGTAGATGAACAAGACAAGCAAGCATATTGAAGAAGATCAGCACAGGCACCATTGTAACTTATTTCTTTTTTTTTTAAAAAAAAAATGCATATAATACACCACATTGAAAAGTCGGTGGTCCACAAGAGGGAGACAATGTTTCCAAAAAGAATTCATGCGGTCGGTCACAAAAATGCAGTAGGTAGGTATGGCAGAACTACTCCTTGGATACTTCAATTGAAACGCCACCAAGTACTGACAGCAGCAGGGGCCTAATTTGGTAGATGGCACAGTCTATTTGCAACACTGTTACAAAGGCAGGCCTAATACAGGCCTACATCTTAGCACACCTGTTGCAGCAACCAGTAAAGACAAATCGATTGATTGATTGATTGATTGATTGATTGCAATGCAATGTGTGACATACATAGGGGAAAGCAGCAAGGCCAGGCCAGACCAGGCAAGGCACACCAAATGTTGCAATTGGCCAGGAGAAATCAAGCAAAACGTTACATTTGGCATGAGAAATGTGCTTTTTTGACCCTGAAACGAATTCCCATAAAGGGTTAAAGGACAACTTGCTCGTGCTGGCTGATTTCAATTCATTCTGTTTTTAGAAACCGGATCAGAGAAAGTTTGCACTGGTCCCGGAGATACTGCAGTAACGGGTCAATGCGTGGAGTGGACAGAGCAAGCTCCAAGTCCAGCTCCCCGTTCCAAAAAGCCATTTAATATATGGTCCCCACATAGGGGACGTATCAGATATTAAACTGATAAGAACAGATACTACACTTTGATCTTAGCCATGAGGAGGCCGAGAAGCGATACTGAGCACGCTGTGCCACGTGAGCCGCACCAAGGCCTACAACCGACACCCATTGTGGAGACCTAGCAAAAGATTGCGGCAGGGAAGACATTTTCAGAAACTCTGGGTGTATTCTCAATGACAGTTCTGGTGTGGGTGTGTGGGGGGGTAGGTGGCTGTGTGGGGGGGTAGGTGGCTGTGTGGGGGGGTAGGTAGGTGGGTGGGTGTGTGTCTGTGTGTGTTCGTTGAAGCGGTGCAGAACGCGTTTTGAATCTGCATAACTACGCCTACCTACTTTGACCACACCCTCCAGCCCCATTGTGACAGCACATGAATGTTTCGGGCTAAGATTCTATCTACTGCAGGCAGCGCACCTGGTTGGTGAAAAAGCATTAGAATACTCCTCACACAGGTGTAGATGAACAAGACAAGCAAGCATATTGAAGAAGATCAGCACAGGCACCATTGTAACTTATTTCTTTTTTTTTTTAAAAAAAAATGCATATAATACACCACATTGAAAAGTCGGTGGTCCACAAGAGGGAGACAATGTTTCCAAAAAGAATTCATGCGGTCGGTCACAAAAATGCAGTAGGTAGGTATGGCAGAACTACTCCTTGGATACTTCAATTGAAACGCCACCAAGTACTGACAGCAGCAGGGGCCTAATTTGGTAGATGGCACAGTCTATTTGCAACACTGTTACAAAGGCAGGCCTAATACAGGCCTACATCTTAGCACACCTGTTGCAGCAACCAGTAAAGACAAATCGATTGATTGATTGATTGATTGATTGATTGCAATGCAATGTGTGACATACATAGGGGAAAGCAGCAAGGCCAGGCCAGACCAGGCAAGGCACACCAAATGTTGCAATTGGCCAGGAGAAATCAAGCAAAACGTTACATTTGGCATGAGAAATGTGCTTTTTTGACCCTGAAACGAATTCCCATAAAGGGTTAAAGGACAACTTGCTCGTGCTGGCTGATTTCAATTCATTCTGTTTTTAGAAACCGGATCAGAGAAAGTTTGCACTGGTCCCGGAGATACTGCAGTAACGGGTCAATGCGTGGAGTGGACAGAGCAAGCTCCAAGTCCAGCTCCCCGTTCCAAAAAGCCATTTAATATATGGTCCCCACATAGGGGACGTATCAGATATTAAACTGATAAGAACAGATACTACACTTTGATCTTAGCCATGAGGAGGCCGAGAAGCGATACTGAGCACGCTGTGCCACGTGAGCCGCACCAAGGCCTACAACCGACACCCATTGTGGAGACCTAGCAAAAGATTGCGGCAGGGAAGACATTTTCAGAAACTCTGGGTGTATTCTCAATGACAGTTCTGGTGTGGGTGTGTGGGGGGGTAGGTGGCTGTGTGGGGGGGTAGGTGGCTGTGTGGGGGGGTAGGTAGGTGGGTGGGTGTGTGTCTGTGTGTGTTCGTTGAAGCGGTGCAGAACGCGTTTTGAATCTGCATAACTACGCCTACCTACTTTGACCACACCCTCCAGCCCCATTGTGACAGCACATGAATGTTTCGGGCTAAGATTCTATCTACTGCAGGCAGCGCACCTGGTTGGTGAAAAAGCATTAGAATACTCCTCACACAGGTGTAGATGAACAAGACAAGCAAGCATATTGAAGAAGATCAGCACAGGCACCATTGTAACTTATTTCTTTTTTTTTTAAAAAAAAAATGCATATAATACACCACATTGAAAAGTCGGTGGTCCACAAGAGGGAGACAATGTTTCCAAAAAGAATTCATGCGGTCGGTCACAAAAATGCAGTAGGTAGGTATGGCAGAACTACTCCTTGGATACTTCAATTGAAACGCCACCAAGTACTGACAGCAGCAGGGGCCTAATTTGGTAGATGGCACAGTCTATTTGCAACACTGTTACAAAGGCAGGCCTAATACAGGCCTACATCTTAGCACACCTGTTGCAGCAACCAGTAAAGACAAATCGATTGATTGATTGATTGATTGATTGATTGCAATGCAATGTGTGACATACATAGGGGAAAGCAGCAAGGCCAGGCCAGACCAGGCAAGGCACACCAAATGTTGCAATTGGCCAGGAGAAATCAAGCAAAACGTTACATTTGGCATGAGAAATGTGCTTTTTTGACCCTGAAACGAATTCCCATAAAGGGTTAAAGGACAACTTGCTCGTGCTGGCTGATTTCAATTCATTCTGTTTTTAGAAACCGGATCAGAGAAAGTTTGCACTGGTCCCGGAGATACTGCAGTAACGGGTCAATGCGTGGAGTGGACAGAGCAAGCTCCAAGTCCAGCTCCCCGTTCCAAAAAGCCATTTAATATATGGTCCCCACATAGGGGACGTATCAGATATTAAACTGATAAGAACAGATACTACACTTTGATCTTAGCCATGAGGAGGCCGAGAAGCGATACTGAGCACGCTGTGCCACGTGAGCCGCACCAAGGCCTACAACCGACACCCATTGTGGAGACCTAGCAAAAGATTGCGGCAGGGAAGACATTTTCAGAAACTCTGGGTGTATTCTCAATGACAGTTCTGGTGTGGGTGTGTGGGGGGGTAGGTGGCTGTGTGGGGGGGTAGGTGGCTGTGTGGGGGGGTAGGTAGGTGGGTGGGTGTGTGTCTGTGTGTGTTCGTTGAAGCGGTGCAGAACGCGTTTTGAATCTGCATAACTACGCCTACCTACTTTGACCACACCCTCCAGCCCCATTGTGACAGCACATGAATGTTTCGGGCTAAGATTCTATCTACTGCAGGCAGCGCACCTGGTTGGTGAAAAAGCATTAGAATACTCCTCACACAGGTGTAGATGAACAAGACAAGCAAGCATATTGAAGAAGATCAGCACAGGCACCATTGTAACTTATTTCTTTTTTTTTTTAAAAAAAAATGCATATAATACACCACATTGAAAAGTCGGTGGTCCACAAGAGGGAGACAATGTTTCCAAAAAGAATTCATGCGGTCGGTCACAAAAATGCAGTAGGTAGGTATGGCAGAACTACTCCTTGGATACTTCAATTGAAACGCCACCAAGTACTGACAGCAGCAGGGGCCTAATTTGGTAGATGGCACAGTCTATTTGCAACACTGTTACAAAGGCAGGCCTAATACAGGCCTACATCTTAGCACACCTGTTGCAGCAACCAGTAAAGACAAATCGATTGATTGATTGATTGATTGATTGATTGCAATGCAATGTGTGACATACATAGGGGAAAGCAGCAAGGCCAGGCCAGACCAGGCAAGGCACACCAAATGTTGCAATTGGCCAGGAGAAATCAAGCAAAACGTTACATTTGGCATGAGAAATGTGCTTTTTTGACCCTGAAACGAATTCCCATAAAGGGTTAAAGGACAACTTGCTCGTGCTGGCTGATTTCAATTCATTCTGTTTTTAGAAACCGGATCAGAGAAAGTTTGCACTGGTCCCGGAGATACTGCAGTAACGGGTCAATGCGTGGAGTGGACAGAGCAAGCTCCAAGTCCAGCTCCCCGTTCCAAAAAGCCATTTAATATATGGTCCCCACATAGGGGACGTATCAGATATTAAACTGATAAGAACAGATACTACACTTTGATCTTAGCCATGAGGAGGCCGAGAAGCGATACTGAGCACGCTGTGCCACGTGAGCCGCACCAAGGCCTACAACCGACACCCATTGTGGAGACCTAGCAAAAGATTGCGGCAGGGAAGACATTTTCAGAAACTCTGGGTGTATTCTCAATGACAGTTCTGGTGTGGGTGTGTGGGGGGGTAGGTGGCTGTGTGGGGGGGTAGGTGGCTGTGTGGGGGGGTAGGTAGGTGGGTGGGTGTGTGTCTGTGTGTGTTCGTTGAAGCGGTGCAGAACGCGTTTTGAATCTGCATAACTACGCCTACCTACTTTGACCACACCCTCCAGCCCCATTGTGACAGCACATGAATGTTTCGGGCTAAGATTCTATCTACTGCAGGCAGCGCACCTGGTTGGTGAAAAAGCATTAGAATACTCCTCACACAGGTGTAGATGAACAAGACAAGCAAGCATATTGAAGAAGATCAGCACAGGCACCATTGTAACTTATTTCTTTTTTTTTTTAAAAAAAAATGCATATAATACACCACATTGAAAAGTCGGTGGTCCACAAGAGGGAGACAATGTTTCCAAAAAGAATTCATGCGGTCGGTCACAAAAATGCAGTAGGTAGGTATGGCAGAACTACTCCTTGGATACTTCAATTGAAACGCCACCAAGTACTGACAGCAGCAGGGGCCTAATTTGGTAGATGGCACAGTCTATTTGCAACACTGTTACAAAGGCAGGCCTAATACAGGCCTACATCTTAGCACACCTGTTGCAGCAACCAGTAAAGACAAATCGATTGATTGATTGATTGATTGATTGATTGCAATGCAATGTGTGACATACATAGGGGAAAGCAGCAAGGCCAGGCCAGACCAGGCAAGGCACACCAAATGTTGCAATTGGCCAGGAGAAATCAAGCAAAACGTTACATTTGGCATGAGAAATGTGCTTTTTTGACCCTGAAACGAATTCCCATAAAGGGTTAAAGGACAACTTGCTCGTGCTGGCTGATTTCAATTCATTCTGTTTTTAGAAACCGGATCAGAGAAAGTTTGCACTGGTCCCGGAGATACTGCAGTAACGGGTCAATGCGTGGAGTGGACAGAGCAAGCTCCAAGTCCAGCTCCCCGTTCCAAAAAGCCATTTAATATATGGTCCCCACATAGGGGACGTATCAGATATTAAACTGATAAGAACAGATACTACACTTTGATCTTAGCCATGAGGAGGCCGAGAAGCGATACTGAGCACGCTGTGCCACGTGAGCCGCACCAAGGCCTACAACCGACACCCATTGTGGAGACCTAGCAAAAGATTGCGGCAGGGAAGACATTTTCAGAAACTCTGGGTGTATTCTCAATGACAGTTCTGGTGTGGGTGTGTGGGGGGGTAGGTGGCTGTGTGGGGGGGTAGGTGGCTGTGTGGGGGGGTAGGTAGGTGGGTGGGTGTGTGTCTGTGTGTGTTCGTTGAAGCGGTGCAGAACGCGTTTTGAATCTGCATAACTACGCCTACCTACTTTGACCACACCCTCCAGCCCCATTGTGACAGCACATGAATGTTTCGGGCTAAGATTCTATCTACTGCAGGCAGCGCACCTGGTTGGTGAAAAAGCATTAGAATACTCCTCACACAGGTGTAGATGAACAAGACAAGCAAGCATATTGAAGAAGATCAGCACAGGCACCATTGTAACTTATTTCTTTTTTTTTTTAAAAAAAAATGCATATAATACACCACATTGAAAAGTCGGTGGTCCACAAGAGGGAGACAATGTTTCCAAAAAGAATTCATGCGGTCGGTCACAAAAATGCAGTAGGTAGGTATGGCAGAACTACTCCTTGGATACTTCAATTGAAACGCCACCAAGTACTGACAGCAGCAGGGGCCTAATTTGGTAGATGGCACAGTCTATTTGCAACACTGTTACAAAGGCAGGCCTAATACAGGCCTACATCTTAGCACACCTGTTGCAGCAACCAGTAAAGACAAATCGATTGATTGATTGATTGATTGATTGATTGCAATGCAATGTGTGACATACATAGGGGAAAGCAGCAAGGCCAGGCCAGACCAGGCAAGGCACACCAAATGTTGCAATTGGCCAGGAGAAATCAAGCAAAACGTTACATTTGGCATGAGAAATGTGCTTTTTTGACCCTGAAACGAATTCCCATAAAGGGTTAAAGGACAACTTGCTCGTGCTGGCTGATTTCAATTCATTCTGTTTTTAGAAACCGGATCAGAGAAAGTTTGCACTGGTCCCGGAGATACTGCAGTAACGGGTCAATGCGTGGAGTGGACAGAGCAAGCTCCAAGTCCAGCTCCCCGTTCCAAAAAGCCATTTAATATATGGTCCCCACATAGGGGACGTATCAGATATTAAACTGATAAGAACAGATACTACACTTTGATCTTAGCCATGAGGAGGCCGAGAAGCGATACTGAGCACGCTGTGCCACGTGAGCCGCACCAAGGCCTACAACCGACACCCATTGTGGAGACCTAGCAAAAGATTGCGGCAGGGAAGACATTTTCAGAAACTCTGGGTGTATTCTCAATGACAGTTCTGGTGTGGGTGTGTGGGGGGGTAGGTGGCTGTGTGGGGGGGTAGGTGGCTGTGTGGGGGGGTAGGTAGGTGGGTGGGTGTGTGTCTGTGTGTGTTCGTTGAAGCGGTGCAGAACGCGTTTTGAATCTGCATAACTACGCCTACCTACTTTGACCACACCCTCCAGCCCCATTGTGACAGCACATGAATGTTTCGGGCTAAGATTCTATCTACTGCAGGCAGCGCACCTGGTTGGTGAAAAAGCATTAGAATACTCCTCACACAGGTGTAGATGAACAAGACAAGCAAGCATATTGAAGAAGATCAGCACAGGCACCATTGTAACTTATTTCTTTTTTTTTTTAAAAAAAAATGCATATAATACACCACATTGAAAAGTCGGTGGTCCACAAGAGGGAGACAATGTTTCCAAAAAGAATTCATGCGGTCGGTCACAAAAATGCAGTAGGTAGGTATGGCAGAACTACTCCTTGGATACTTCAATTGAAACGCCACCAAGTACTGACAGCAGCAGGGGCCTAATTTGGTAGATGGCACAGTCTATTTGCAACACTGTTACAAAGGCAGGCCTAATACAGGCCTACATCTTAGCACACCTGTTGCAGCAACCAGTAAAGACAAATCGATTGATTGATTGATTGATTGATTGATTGATTGCAATGCAATGTGTGACATACATAGGGGAAAGCAGCAAGGCCAGGCCAGACCAGGCAAGGCACACCAAATGTTGCAATTGGCCAGGAGAAATCAAGCAAAACGTTACATTTGGCATGAGAAATGTGCTTTTTTGACCCTGAAACGAATTCCCATAAAGGGTTAAAGGACAACTTGCTCGTGCTGGCTGATTTCAATTCATTCTGTTTTTAGAAACCGGATCAGAGAAAGTTTGCACTGGTCCCGGAGATACTGCAGTAACGGGTCAATGCGTGGAGTGGACAGAGCAAGCTCCAAGTCCAGCTCCCCGTTCCAAAAAGCCATTTAATATATGGTCCCCACATAGGGGACGTATCAGATATTAAACTGATAAGAACAGATACTACACTTTGATCTTAGCCATGAGGAGGCCGAGAAGCGATACTGAGCACGCTGTGCCACGTGAGCCGCACCAAGGCCTACAACCGACACCCATTGTGGAGACCTAGCAAAAGATTGCGGCAGGGAAGACATTTTCAGAAACTCTGGGTGTATTCTCAATGACAGTTCTGGTGTGGGTGTGTGGGGGGGTAGGTGGCTGTGTGGGGGGGTAGGTGGCTGTGTGGGGGGGTAGGTAGGTGGGTGGGTGTGTGTCTGTGTGTGTTCGTTGAAGCGGTGCAGAACGCGTTTTGAATCTGCATAACTACGCCTACCTACTTTGACCACACCCTCCAGCCCCATTGTGACAGCACATGAATGTTTCGGGCTAAGATTCTATCTACTGCAGGCAGCGCACCTGGTTGGTGAAAAAGCATTAGAATACTCCTCACACAGGTGTAGATGAACAAGACAAGCAAGCATATTGAAGAAGATCAGCACAGGCACCATTGTAACTTATTTCTTTTTTTTTTTAAAAAAAAATGCATATAATACACCACATTGAAAAGTCGGTGGTCCACAAGAGGGAGACAATGTTTCCAAAAAGAATTCATGCGGTCGGTCACAAAAATGCAGTAGGTAGGTATGGCAGAACTACTCCTTGGATACTTCAATTGAAACGCCACCAAGTACTGACAGCAGCAGGGGCCTAATTTGGTAGATGGCACAGTCTATTTGCAACACTGTTACAAAGGCAGGCCTAATACAGGCCTACATCTTAGCACACCTGTTGCAGCAACCAGTAAAGACAAATCGATTGATTGATTGATTGATTGATTGATTGCAATGCAATGTGTGACATACATAGGGGAAAGCAGCAAGGCCAGGCCAGACCAGGCAAGGCACACCAAATGTTGCAATTGGCCAGGAGAAATCAAGCAAAACGTTACATTTGGCATGAGAAATGTGCTTTTTTGACCCTGAAACGAATTCCCATAAAGGGTTAAAGGACAACTTGCTCGTGCTGGCTGATTTCAATTCATTCTGTTTTTAGAAACCGGATCAGAGAAAGTTTGCACTGGTCCCGGAGATACTGCAGTAACGGGTCAATGCGTGGAGTGGACAGAGCAAGCTCCAAGTCCAGCTCCCCGTTCCAAAAAGCCATTTAATATATGGTCCCCACATAGGGGACGTATCAGATATTAAACTGATAAGAACAGATACTACACTTTGATCTTAGCCATGAGGAGGCCGAGAAGCGATACTGAGCACGCTGTGCCACGTGAGCCGCACCAAGGCCTACAACCGACACCCATTGTGGAGACCTAGCAAAAGATTGCGGCAGGGAAGACATTTTCAGAAACTCTGGGTGTATTCTCAATGACAGTTCTGGTGTGGGTGTGTGGGGGGGTAGGTGGCTGTGTGGGGGGGTAGGTGGCTGTGTGGGGGGGTAGGTAGGTGGGTGGGTGTGTGTCTGTGTGTGTTCGTTGAAGCGGTGCAGAACGCGTTTTGAATCTGCATAACTACGCCTACCTACTTTGACCACACCCTCCAGCCCCATTGTGACAGCACATGAATGTTTCGGGCTAAGATTCTATCTACTGCAGGCAGCGCACCTGGTTGGTGAAAAAGCATTAGAATACTCCTCACACAGGTGTAGATGAACAAGACAAGCAAGCATATTGAAGAAGATCAGCACAGGCACCATTGTAACTTATTTCTTTTTTTTTTTAAAAAAAAATGCATATAATACACCACATTGAAAAGTCGGTGGTCCACAAGAGGGAGACAATGTTTCCAAAAAGAATTCATGCGGTCGGTCACAAAAATGCAGTAGGTAGGTATGGCAGAACTACTCCTTGGATACTTCAATTGAAACGCCACCAAGTACTGACAGCAGCAGGGGCCTAATTTGGTAGATGGCACAGTCTATTTGCAACACTGTTACAAAGGCAGGCCTAATACAGGCCTACATCTTAGCACACCTGTTGCAGCAACCAGTAAAGACAAATCGATTGATTGATTGATTGATTGATTGATTGATTGCAATGCAATGTGTGACATACATAGGGGAAAGCAGCAAGGCCAGGCCAGACCAGGCAAGGCACACCAAATGTTGCAATTGGCCAGGAGAAATCAAGCAAAACGTTACATTTGGCATGAGAAATGTGCTTTTTTGACCCTGAAACGAATTCCCATAAAGGGTTAAAGGACAACTTGCTCGTGCTGGCTGATTTCAATTCATTCTGTTTTTAGAAACCGGATCAGAGAAAGTTTGCACTGGTCCCGGAGATACTGCAGTAACGGGTCAATGCGTGGAGTGGACAGAGCAAGCTCCAAGTCCAGCTCCCCGTTCCAAAAAGCCATTTAATATATGGTCCCCACATAGGGGACGTATCAGATATTAAACTGATAAGAACAGATCACTTTTCAAATAGGGTTTATTAAAATCAGACATACATCATAAATCCAAACAAATCAAAGACTTGAATAAAATATGACATAAAAACAAATACAAATCTGATTATAAAACAGGGTAAAAATATAAAAACAGTACAATACATATGCATATAAAACTGTGTTCTTTTATCTTGCTGAGACCCATTTGCAATTCTTCAGATTTTAAAACCATTGTTGTTAAAAGTAATCCAAGTAAAATAAAATTCACACTTGAATAAAACATGGCTTAAAACAATCTGATAAAAAATTAAGAACACAAATAAATACATCTAATAAGCATATACTTTACATATGTAAATACATGTTCCAGATTTGTAAACACCATAACCGTTTTGCTTCTTTAACTCCCATTTTTTTACAGTCACGCAGGTAGTATGTATACATCTCACACAGTGCCAGTCCAATACAGTCATTTACAGAAATAACATCACGTTTAAACAGAAGTATGTTTCGCACTTTCCATATTGATTCTTTGAAACAGTTAATCATTAGCCATGCCACCCGAGCTTGTTTCATGGTAGGGCAGTTAATAATACCGTATATTATTGTGTCACAGGTTAGGGACTGTACCCCACATATCCATTTTAGGAGGGTACCCACTGTTTGCCAGAGCTCCTGAGCATAGGAGCAGTCCCAGAATAAATGAAACACAGACTCCTCTGGCGCACACCTGTCTCTAGGGCATCTGGCACTGGCCCCCAAACCCCTATGATGCTGAAAAGCCCTTGTTGGGAGGCACTGATGAACTACCTGCCAAGCCAGATCCTTTTGGGAGTTACTAAGGGCTGGACAGGCAACATTATTCCATACTAGCCTGCATCTGGAGATGGAAAAATTGGACACGTCCTCCATCTCCTCGTGACCCTTACAGATAATGGTTAACTTCCGCTGGTCAAGAAGGAACTGACGGTCAACATGAACTAAATCGTACTCGGAAATGGTGTTTTCCAGGACCCTGTATTGTTCGGGAGGTGATAAAAGGAAAGGGCAGTTAGCATTCATGCTAAAATTTAGCTTCCTAAAAGTGAATCCTGTAGCGTATCTCAGGAAGCACGAGAAAGCCCCAACATTGTTCAAGTTTTTATAACAAAAAACAAAGAACTTGATAAAAATAAATAGTTTCAGGTTGGGAAAAGCCTTGCCACCGTTCTTCTTACTTTTACAAACCACCACCCTCCTTAATTTCTCCATTTTGGAACCCCATAGAAAATAAAACAGTGGTTTCATAAGCCCTTTTAAGTAATGGGGGTTTGGAGGGAAGACCATGGCAACATACAAAATGATGGGAAGCAATACCATTTTAATCACTAAAATCTTACCCTCCATTGATAACTTGCGAATTTGCCACAGGGAAATTTTTTGGTTCAATTTATTGAGTACCAGGTCCCAGTTTTCTTTACCATCATTATCCTGGTTGAACAAGATACCCAGAATCTTGATTCCAACTGTTTGTGTTGGGACCCGGGGGGGGTCTGATTCCCATTGGCCCATTATCAAACAGTCACATTTGTTAATATTTAGCTTAAAACCAGAACCCGCACTAAAAATTTCCGTAATTAAAATTGCTCTATTAATGGATGCTGAGCTGGTACCATACACTGATATATCATCCATATAGCCCAGAGCCTTAACTTGCTGCCCACCCCCACCTGGAATAAAGATCCCCCTGACCACCTTGTCCTGACGCAGCAGGCACAACAGTGGCTCAATGGAACAGACAAATAAAAGTGGGGACATGGGACAGCCTTGTTTTACTCCGGACTGGAGCACCACCTCTTTAGTTAAAAACCCATTAATTAAAACCTGTGCACATGACTGTTTGTATAAAAGCGATATTTTCTGGATAAAAGACTTAGGGAACCCCATCCTCTCTAAAACTTTAAAAAGATAAAAGTGGGAGACCCTATCAAAGGCCTTCATAAAATCCAAAGATAAAATCGCTAATGGTTGCTTTCTGTCCTTTTGATACCAGATCAGATCCCGAATTAAGTTAAGGTGCTCCCAGATTGATCTCCCGGGGATACCACACACCTGATCAGGATGGATCACATTTTTAATAACCATCTTTAAACGGCCAGAAATAATTTTTGCTAGGATTTTGTAGTCTGCATTCAATAGTGAAATGGGCCTCCAATTTTCCAGTTTTGTTCTATCGCCTTTTTTAAAAATGAGGGTGATTATGCTTTTTCGCCATGAGTACGGTAAAGAGTCGGCCAAAAAGGCTTCACTCACCACCTGTAGGAAATCATTTTTAATAGTATCCCAAAAACAAATATAAAATT
The DNA here is from genome assembly GCF_051348905.1 of Ranitomeya variabilis. NCBI lineage: Eukaryota > Metazoa > Chordata > Amphibia > Anura > Dendrobatidae > Ranitomeya > Ranitomeya variabilis. The sequence goes on along the minus strand of NC_135235.1, from coordinate 736,877,600 downwards.
CAATAGGGAGGCCGTCTGATCCAGGAGCCTTGCCGTTAGCAAAGCTCTTTAGGGCTGTTTCAACTTCAGATGTTGAAACATCGTTTTCTAAAAACTCCTGGTCCTCCTTATTTAAAAACTGGGATAAAACATTAAGATTTCCAATAAAAGAGGTCTCGTCAATATTTTTTTTACTAAAAAGATCATCATAAAAATTAAAGGTTTTCTCTAAAAAGCCCCCAGTGGAGGTCTCTCCTTCCAATTCCACAATCACTTGTTTTTTATCATTAACTTTTTTAAAGAAAAACCTTGAGCATGACTCACCCTCTTCTAAATATTTTACACGAGCATTAAAAATTACCTCTTTACCCTTACATTCCAGGAATTTATGGATTTCAATTTGGATTTTTGCCATCTCGTCATCCACCCCAGGCACTCCCCACTCCTTAAGCCTATGGAGAGTTTGCAGCCTGACATTAAAATCTTTAAAACATTTCCTTTTTTCACGTGCCTTTCTTTTGCCAATTTTGATAAAAAACTCTTTTATACGAGTTTTAACACACTCCCACCACCCCAGCATACTCTGTTTTGGGTGTTTCCGCCCCCTCCATATTTTATATTTGGCTATAAAGTCTGCCCTTACCAACTCATCTTCTAGAAGGAGTGTATTTAGTTTCCACATACCTTTACCTACATTAGCATCCCCAGGAATCTGCAGGTTGGTATGTAGTAATACATGGTCAGAAAAGATGTTTTCCATCAGCCCTGCGTTACTGGATTTAAAAACATCATTAGAACAGAAAATAAAATCAATACGGGAAGACAGCCCTCTACCCTTCCACGTGTATCCTGGGTCAGAAGGGTGGGACTTCCTCCATACATCTAATAATTTAAGGTCTGTCAATAGGTGTTTTAACAGACTAGACGTTTTGTCTGTTCTTCCAACACCATCACCACCACTCCGCCCCTCTCCCAACATGACACAATTAAAATCCCCTCCCACTATTATTGGAGATGGACCTGTTAAAAACAAAGATATGTCATTAAAAAGGGAGGCGCGTTCATTTTTCTCTGGGGATGCGTAAATATTCATAAAACGACATGTAAAACCATTTAAAACAACGTGGATTAATAAGGCACGACCTGGAATGATTTCTGTGACAGATATAATATTCACATTTTGACTTTTGAATAAAATCCCAACCCCAGCAGCTTTATTTTCATTCGACCCTGACCAGACAGAGGGTCCTGCTGTCCAGTCTTTAATTAGGTTGGGATATGATAGTCCATGACCAATACCACACTCCTGCAGGAAAAAGACCTCAAAGCTCAAAGTCATTAGCCATGTAAACAAAGCAGCCCTCCTAGTTGGGCTCTTTAGGCTTCTCACATTCAGTGAGGCAATACGGATGTCTGCCATGTTAAGTCTTTTTTATTGATTCTTGGCTCTCAGAATCAGACTCATTAAACTGTGATATTGGAGGTGATAAAGTAGACACAGTCAGTAAACTGGCAGTATCATCGGAGTCTGTGTATTCCTCTATCTGATTAGTCCCTTCTGGGCTGAGAAGGCTCTTTGAGGAAACAGCCAGAAAGATTTTACGGGATGACTCTGGATGGTGCTCCTCCTCCCGAGTCTCCTCACGGCTCCTCTTACCACTGACACTGACATCCATCTGGTCCGCAAGGTTTTCTCCAGGCTCTGCAGCTTGTGGAAAGTCCATAACCCCATCAGGGCTAGATGTATCCCCAGGAACAGGGTGACCAGCAGATCCGGCACCAGGATCACCGGTTGACTCATGGCCTCCTTCCTTTAAACAGACATCAGGACGTCCCTCTGGATTGGCATCAGGTTGGACCTCCGGACAGGATTCAGGGCAGACATCCAATCTACCGTCAGCATGGTCATCGGCAGGGACCTCTGGATGGGCATCAGGAATGGCACCAACCGTTCTGGATACACGCCTCTTTTTTTGATCCTTCTCAGATCTCCTCTGAGGAAGTGCCCCCTCCCCGCCAGGCGGAACCTGGACACCTGCAGGAGTAGGCACGGGTACCACTACGGCTGTGGGAGCCGAGTCATTAGACTTGGGTACCGTCCGAGCTTCAACTGAGTCAAACCGCATATGACCCGCAGTGATGTCCGCAAAGCTCACACCGGCGACTACTGAGCTTGCTCTGCTGGCATCAGCAGGGACCCCTGCGGAACTAGCCGCAGATGCCCTAGAGCCACCATGAGACCTTGTCCGCAGTGGACAATTGCTAAACAGGTGATCAGCCTGTCCGCAACTACTGCAGGTCTTTTCGTTTTTGCAGTCCTTTGAGGCATGACCCCATTTACCACAATTGTGGCACTGACTCATCCGCTCATTTTTACAGTCACTCTGCATGTGACCGAAATCGCCACACTTTCGACATCTGAACGGCTGCCCATTGTAAAACAGATAGCCATGGTCTCTCCCCAGCACCACTGTGGAGGGGGGGTGCATAAGGCCTTCTACACCCATAGGGTCAGGTCTGAAACGTACCATAAAACGTCGTTTCCCGTTCCAGAAACCGCTTCTCCCTTTGACGTTCCCCGTGAACCTGACAGACGTGCAATATCTGTTCAGGAACAGTTCAATATCCTCTCGGGCCACATGAGGATTGAACATATGTACCACGAGGGGTACGTCAAGCTCGCCATACAGAGCAGTGAAAACCACTCCTTCCAACAGCTTGTTGAAACGCTCGCCCTTAACTCGCTCGTAAAGGTTTTGGCAGGCAATCTTGGTTGCCAGAGTTAAGACATACGAGTTCTGCCCCTTCTCCTGCAGGCAGTAGATGTCGCTCTCCTTTACTCCCAATAGATTCCTCAGAATCTGTACGTAGAACTCTCGAGGGTTATCATAACCGACATGTGTTACCGGAACCTCGACCTTAATCGAGTTCCTTATCTGGCCGGCGCCAGATGAAAATTGCCACTCACATGGCATCGCAGCAGGCTTGGCTCAGGCTCACCGTCACGACGGGCTCGGCCTTTCGCCGGGGGATCGCACCTCGTTGCCTGGGGACTAATCCAGCTCTCTAATAGCAGCAGGGGGGTGAAGTCCCACCATAAGTGAGACAATCCCCCCAGGCCAAAGAGCCGGGTACCCCAGGCACCTTCCAGCCAAGACCAAGGCAGCAACTATATGGTCACTACACCTGATCTTAGCCGTGAGGCCGAGAAGCGATACTGGAAATGCTTTGCCGCATGGGCCGCACCAAGGCCTACAACCGACACCCATGGTGGAGACATAGCCAAAGATTGCCGCAGGGAAGACATTTTCAGAAACTCTGGGTGTATTCCCAATGACAGCTCTGGTGTGGCTGTGTGGGGGGGGGGGGGGTAGGTGGGTGTGTGTCTGTGTGTGTGTCTCTGTGTGTGATCGTTCACGCTGCGCACAACGCGCTTTGAATCTGCATAACTCCGCCTACTTTGACACACCCACCACTCCCATTGTGACTGCACGTGAAGGTTCCGTGCTAAGATTCTATCCACTGCAGGCAGCGCACCAGGTTGGTCAAAGGCATTAGAATACTCCTCCTCCTCACACAGGTGCAGATGGACAAGACAAGCAGATTCGAGAGCAGCACAGACACCAGTTTTCCTTTTTTTTCAAATACATATCATATCTACACCGCATTTGAAAGTCGGTGGTCTGGTCCACAAAAGGGAAACAATGCTTTCCAAAAGAATTCATGCATGCGGTGGTCACAAATGTGCTATGTATGGCAGAAGTACTCATTGGATACTTCAATTTAAATACCAAGTGCTGACAGCAGGCAGGCAGGCAGGCAGGCAGGCAGGCGCCTAATTTTGTAGATGGCACAATATATTATCAACACTGTAACAAAGGCCTAATTCAGGCCTACCTACATCTTCACACACCTGTTGCAACCTACAAAGACTGATTGATTAATTGATTGATTGATTGCTTGCATATTGGATGCAATACAATGCTTGACATACCTAGGTGAAAGCAAGGCACGGCACGGCACGGCACGGCACGGCACGGCACACAAAATGTTGCAATTGGCCAGGAGAAATCAAGCAAAACGTTACATTTGGCATGAGAAATGTGCTTTTTTGACCCTGAAACAAATTCCCATAAAGGGTTAAAGGACAACTTGCTCGTGCTGATTTCAATTCATTCTGTTTTTAGAAACCGGATCAGAGAAGATGTGCACTGTTCCCGGAAAGTCTGCAAGAACGGGTCAATGCGTGGAGTGGACAGAGCAAGCTCCTAGTCCATCTCCCGGTTCCAAAAAGCCATTTAATATGTGGTCCCCACATAGGGGACGTATCAGATATTAAACTGACAAGAACAGATACTACACTACATCTTAGCCGTGAGGAGGCCGAGAAGCGATACTGGAAATGCTTTGCCGCATGGGCCGCACCAAGGCCTACAACCGACACCCATGGTGGAGACATAGCCAAAGATTGCCGCAGGGAAGACATTTTCAGAAACTCTGGGTGTATTCCCAATGACAGCTCTGGTGTGGCTGTGTGGGGGGGGGGGGGGGGGGGTAGGTGGGTGTGTGTCTGTGTGTGTGTCTCTGTGTGTGATCGTTCACGCTGCGCACAACGCGCTTTGAATCTGCATAACTCCGCCTACTTTGACACACCCACCACTCCCATTGTGACTGCACGTGAAGGTTCCGTGCTAAGATTCTATCCACTGCAGGCAGCGCACCAGGTTGGTCAAAGGCATTAGAATACTCCTCCTCCTCACACAGGTGCAGATGGACAAGACAAGCAGATTCGAGAGCAGCACAGACACCAGTTTTCCTTTTTTTTCAAATACATATCATATCTACACCGCATTTGAAAGTCGGTGGTCTGGTCCACAAAAGGGAAACAATGCTTTCCAAAAGAATTCATGCATGCGGTGGTCACAAATGTGCTATGTATGGCAGAAGTACTCATTGGATACTTCAATTTAAATACCAAGTGCTGACAGCAGGCAGGCAGGCAGGCAGGCAGGCAGGCGCCTAATTTTGTAGATGGCACAATATATTATCAACACTGTAACAAAGGCCTAATTCAGGCCTACCTACATCTTCACACACCTGTTGCAACCTACAAAGACTGATTGATTAATTGATTGATTGATTGCTTGCATATTGGATGCAATACAATGCTTGACATACCTAGGTGAAAGCAAGGCACGGCACGGCACGGCACGGCACGGCACGGCACACAAAATGTTGCAATTGGCCAGGAGAAATCAAGCAAAACGTTACATTTGGCATGAGAAATGTGCTTTTTTGACCCTGAAACAAATTCCCATAAAGGGTTAAAGGACAACTTGCTCGTGCTGATTTCAATTCATTCTGTTTTTAGAAACCGGATCAGAGAAGATGTGCACTGTTCCCGGAAAGTCTGCAAGAACGGGTCAATGCGTGGAGTGGACAGAGCAAGCTCCTAGTCCATCTCCCGGTTCCAAAAAGCCATTTAATATGTGGTCCCCACATAGGGGACGTATCAGATATTAAACTGACAAGAACAGATACTACACTACATCTTAGCCGTGAGGAGGCCGAGAAGCGATACTGGAAATGCTTTGCCGCATGGGCCGCACCAAGGCCTACAACCGACACCCATGGTGGAGACATAGCCAAAGATTGCCGCAGGGAAGACATTTTCAGAAACTCTGGGTGTATTCCCAATGACAGCTCTGGTGTGGCTGTGTGGGGGGGGGGGGGGGTAGGTGGGTGTGTGTCTGTGTGTGTGTCTCTGTGTGTGATCGTTCACGCTGCGCACAACGCGCTTTGAATCTGCATAACTCCGCCTACTTTGACACACCCACCACTCCCATTGTGACTGCACGTGAAGGTTCCGTGCTAAGATTCTATCCACTGCAGGCAGCGCACCAGGTTGGTCAAAGGCATTAGAATACTCCTCCTCCTCACACAGGTGCAGATGGACAAGACAAGCAGATTCGAGAGCAGCACAGACACCAGTTTTCCTTTTTTTTCAAATACATATCATATCTACACCGCATTTGAAAGTCGGTGGTCTGGTCCACAAAAGGGAAACAATGCTTTCCAAAAGAATTCATGCATGCGGTGGTCACAAATGTGCTATGTATGGCAGAAGTACTCATTGGATACTTCAATTTAAATACCAAGTGCTGACAGCAGGCAGGCAGGCAGGCAGGCAGGCAGGCGCCTAATTTTGTAGATGGCACAATATATTATCAACACTGTAACAAAGGCCTAATTCAGGCCTACCTACATCTTCACACACCTGTTGCAACCTACAAAGACTGATTGATTAATTGATTGATTGATTGCTTGCATATTGGATGCAATACAATGCTTGACATACCTAGGTGAAAGCAAGGCACGGCACGGCACGGCACGGCACGGCACGGCACACAAAATGTTGCAATTGGCCAGGAGAAATCAAGCAAAACGTTACATTTGGCATGAGAAATGTGCTTTTTTGACCCTGAAACAAATTCCCATAAAGGGTTAAAGGACAACTTGCTCGTGCTGATTTCAATTCATTCTGTTTTTAGAAACCGGATCAGAGAAGATGTGCACTGTTCCCGGAAAGTCTGCAAGAACGGGTCAATGCGTGGAGTGGACAGAGCAAGCTCCTAGTCCATCTCCCGGTTCCAAAAAGCCATTTAATATGTGGTCCCCACATAGGGGACGTATCAGATATTAAACTGACAAGAACAGATAAGGTTTCAACAAAATTTTATTTAGTCATAAGACATAGAACAAGAAAATTTGAAACCTTTTGTGCAAAAGAAACATAAAAAATTACAATAATAAAATACAACAACATGAAACAACTTAATATAAAACAGTATTCCACATATAAAAACACCATCTACGATTCGCTTCTTTCTTCCCCACATCTTTAACATCCTTTAAAAAATAAATAAACATTTCACTAAAAGCCAATTTAATACAATCATTAACAGAGATAAAATCACGGTTAAAAAGTAGAATGTTTCTCACTTTCCAGATTGCATTTTTGGCACAGTTTATTATACACCAGCATATTTTGAACTGGTGTGTAGTGGGGCAATTAAAAAGTCCATATAAAACATACTCATAGCTAAAATCTTTAAGACCACATACCCATTTTAAAAGTATCCCAAATCTCCCCCAAAGTTCTTGTGCAAAACAGCAGTTCCAAAAAAGGTGTAAAACAGTCTCATCCTCTCGGCAAGAGTCTCTTGGGCACTTTGCCCGCGCCGCCAGGCCTCTCCTATGCTGGAAGTCTCTGGTTGGGAGGCACTGGCGGGCAGCCATCCATGCAAGGTCTTTGTGAATGTTGGCCAAGAATTTCCCAAAGACGTTCCTCCACACACGCTTGGATCTACTCCATGAGAAGTTGCTCACAGGGGACACTCCTTCTTCTCTTCTCAGATGAACCATCAATTTTCTTCTGTCCAGAAGGAGATCGGCATCCAAGTCCTTTAATTTATGAGTCCTTATCACCTTTTCTAAAACAATAAAATGCTTGGGCGGGCATAATAAAATGGGTGCTGATAAACATGGTCTGAACCATTTTTTAAAAATAAAACCACAAGTATATTTTAAAAACAGACTAAAAGTAGAATTAGTGTTAAAAACTTTAAAACAAAAACAAAAGAAATTTACATACAAATACAGATGCAAGTCAGGGACATCTTTTCCTCCATTTTGTTGTTTTTTATACATCTCCGTTCGCCTCAGCTTTTCCATTTTTGATCCCCAAATGAACATAAAGATACATCGAGTTAGTTTTTTTAGCATCAACTCAGAAGGGGGATATACCATGGCAATATAAAGCATCATTGGCAACAAAACAGATTTAATGATTAAAATTTTTCCCTCAATTGACAAGCTTCTCAAATTCCAGAAGGAGAGTTTTTTCACTATTTTATGTTGTACCTCCTCCCAGCTCACGTGTCCATCATTTTTAGCGTCAAATACAATTCCCAAGATTTTAACATTGTCGTGCTTCAATTTTACTGCTGGTAGGTCATTTGTATCCCAGGAACCCAAAATCAAACATTCAGTTTTATTAAAATTCATTTTAAAACCTGAAGCCTGACTAAAAAAATTGGTGCACATTACCACTCTCCGAAGTGAAGCAGGGTCTGTACAGATGGCAGTAACATCATCCATGTAGGCAAATACTTTGACTTGGGCCCCTCCTCCACCCGGAATAGGAACCCCTCGGACCACTTTGTCTCTCCGGATCATACACAGCAGGGGTTCCATAGCACAAATAAAAAGAATTGGGGATAATGGACACCCCTGCTTCACTCCGGATTCCAACGGGATAAAATCTGTTAAAAAGCCATTGACAGAAATTTGAGAAAACACATTATTATATAAAATCATAATACGAGATAAAAACATGTCGGGGATCGCCATTTGTTTTAAAACTTTAAAAAGATACTCATGCGAGACCCTGTCAAACGCCTTTTCAAAGTCCAGCGCCAACAGGGCCAGGCTCTGACTTCTATCCCTAGAGTACCATATTACATCTCTGATCACATTTAAAATCTCAGCAATATTCCTCCCTGGTACTCCACATACTTGTTCGGGTTGTATCAGTTTATTAATAACAGTTTTAAAACGACAAGCAATAATTTTGGCTAAAACTTTATAATCCATGTTGAGGAGGGTGATAGGCCTCCAATTCTTGAGGTCATCACGAGCGCCCTTTTTCTTATAAATTAAGGACACTATCCCCCTCCTCCATGACTTCGGCAGCTCTGAACACATAAAAACCTCTTTAAAAAGTGCTAAAAGATCCTCCTTTAAAACATCCCAAAAAGTCAAATAAAATTCAACAGGTAGACCATCTGCTCCTGGGGCTTTCCCTTTTGAAAAACTTTTAAAAACACTAAAAAGTTCTTCCATGCTGACATCATCTATTAAAAACCCCTGGTCTACAGAACTTAACTTAAAATCTAGGATATTAAGAGCATCTTGTAAAAACACATTATTTACACTTTTTTTACTAAAAAGGTCTCTATAAAAATTAAAAGCCACCTTCTTCATACCTTCCACAGTTGTTTCTCCATCAAGACAGGTGATCGTCTCCTTTTTCTCCATCACTTTTTTAAAAAAGAAACGTGTACACTTCTCACCTTCTTCTAAATGTTTCACTTTGGAATTAAAAATTATTTCTTTACCTTTTTGATCTAGGCACAATTGTATTTCAGTTTTTAGGCTTGCAATATCATCTTCCACCTCTAGTCCTATCTCTTTAAATTTATGGAGAGTTTGCAGTCTCATATTTAAATTTACATAAATCTGCTTTTTCAGCCGCGCCTTCCTCTTTCCAGCCCTGATAAAAAAAAACCTTATTTTATCTTTGATCACTTCCCACCAGGATAGGATTTTAATATATGGAGGCCTTAGCTGTCTCCATTCCTGGTAGGCGTTACAGAAGTCTGACCTCACCTGAGGGTCTTCCAGCAAATGGACTCCCAGGCGCCATAAACCTCTATTTATCCTCAGCTCTCCTTGATACTCTATCTTTAAGCTTAAAATTTTATGATCAGAGAATAAATTAGGCATTAAAACAAATTGTACAGGGCTAAAATCCTCAGATAAAAACATAAAATCGATCCTGGAAGCCACTCCCCGACCGGACCATGTAAATCCTGGGTCCGTCGGCGAAAGCGACCTCCAGGCATCGCATAACTTAAAATCAGTCTGCAAGCTATTTAGTAAAAAACACGACTTATCTATCTTACGGATTGGGTCACCCCCTCCTCGGCGCTCATTCACATTCAGGCAATTAAAATCCCCGGCTATTAAGAGAGGAGATGACCCTACACAGAAAACCGGTAAAATTTCAAACAAACGTATACGCTCCTGTTTATCTGGTGGAGCGTACACATTAATGACACGGAAATTAAAATTATTAAAACACAAATGTACTAGGATAGCTCTGCCGGGTACAATCTCAGTAACAGAGGAGATGATGATGTTATTACCTCGGCAGAGCAGACCCACACCAGCAGACTTGTTCTCGTTTGAGCCCGACCATACAGAGGGCCCTAGTTTCCAGTCCTTTTTTATCTCGTTATACCGGATTCCATGCTGCAGACCACACTCCTGTAAAAAACATATGTCAAAGTCTAATGTTTCAAAAAAATCAAAAAGAGCAGCCCTGCGGACAGGGCTCTTTAGAGATCTCACATTAAGTGAGAGACACCTCATGGATGGCATTTATGTCATGGGGGAGGAGAGCTATCCTCAATGGTTTCCATGTAATCATCAATCACTTCTGGCAGTGAAGGAAGAGAGTCAATGTTCTGGGGATCCGAGGAACCAGGCAGTGGATACCCAGAAGAGTCCGTGTTCAGCCACATGTCTCCGCTGGGAAAACACACATCCGGAGATTCTGGATTGGCCTCCAGAAGAGTATCCCCCCGCAGCTTCTTTCCAGACGGCTCAGACAGCTCACTCGTGCAGTCGTCCTCTGTGATAGCTACATGGCCTCTTACTTCCTGGGGGACCTCCAGATCTGACACGATGACCGTATCCACACCATCACCTGTAGGAGAAAAAACTGTGGTCTGCTGGCTCGAGTCCCTGGGAAAGACTGGGGTCTTCGCCACAGTGCCCCCCACCGCCAACATAGTGGGGGCGCTCTGCTCCAACACACCAGTCTCATTCGAGACCTTCGACACAAGGGTTACCTCCCCAACGGGAGAGTCCCCCTGCTCCAGTCTCTGGGTGGTCCGCCCTCCGCCCTTTTTCCGGGACTTCGACACAGGAGGGCCTCCCTGAGGGCCACCACACTCCTGCTCCGTCCCCACCTTCTCCTCTGCGCCCTTGGCCTTCTCAGCCGCCTCCCCTGCTGTAGGAACAGTGGGACTTGGCTCAGGCCTTACTCCGGTCTCTGGGATATTCAGCACAGCATGGACCGGGACAATAGCTGGTTCCTGCCTTGGCACGGGTCTCTCAGCCGCCTCTGCATACGTACGGACTTTGGTCCTATGTGGGCATCCTCGGAACATATGTCCATCCTCCCCGCATAGGTTACAAGCCTTCTTTTGAGGGCAATCCTTCATTAAGTGTCCGAGTTGGCCACAATTATTGCAGCGGAATGCCCTTCTTTCCACACAATTACCTTGGGTATGCCCCATCTTGCCACAGTTCCTGCAATACATAGGCATACCTGTGTAGAATAAGTAGCCACGGCTCTTCCCAATGGTGATGGTAGAGGGGGGATGCTCTGTTCCTCCAAAGCCCTCAGGATTTTTCTTCAGCCGCACCAGGAATTTCCGCTTGCCACACCAGAAACCAACGGCGTTTTTAACATTCCCTTGAAAGGTTACTTCATCGCAATAGCGACGCAAACAGGTTAAAATGTCCAATACTTCAACAAAAGGATTTGGAAAGAAAACAATCATTTGTACCTCCTCTTGGACGAAAAGCAGGGAGAAGACCAGGCCCTCCAGTTCATCAGCACAGATGTTGTCATTCACCTTTTGGACCAACTGCTGACAACAACCATGGCTCCTAAAGGTAATAGTATAAGTACCTTTCTGCTCATTGTCCTGAAAACAGAAGATGTCCTCTCTGCCGAACTCCAGGATCCCAAGAAGGACGGTGTTGCAAACGTAGCGGATTTCTTTCTCCTTCCTGTATCTCTCCAAGACCTCGATACGGACCGTGTTCCTCATCCGGGGTTCTCCCGATGCAAAGGTAAGTGCAGCCGGCATCCTTCCGAAAAAGAACTCCAGCTGTAAACACACAAAAAAAGGCTAGCGCCCTTTTAAGGCGATCGCAACTCGTTGCTCCGGACTAATCCTCTCTCCCTATAGCAGCAGGGGGGTGAAGCCCCTCCGAAGAGGAGCGATCCCCCCAGGCCGAGAGAGAGGGTACCGAAAGCACCCGACCTGACTACAATCTCTCAGTTAGACTGATTGATCGCAGCCATGAGGCCGAGAAGCGATACTGGAAACACTTTGCCGCGTGGGCCGCACTAAGGCCTACAACCGACACCCGTGGTGGAGACATAGCCAAAGATTGCCGCAGGGAAGACATTTTCAGAAACTCTGGGTGTATTCCCAATGACAGCTCTGGTGTGGGTGTGTGGGGGGGGGGGGTAGGTGGGTGTGTGTCTGTGTGTGTGTCTCTGTGTGTGATCGTTCACGCTGCGCACAACGCGCTTTGAATCTGCATAACTCCGCCTACTTTGACACACCCACCACTCCCATTGTGACTGCACGTGAAGGTTCCGTGCTAAGATTCTATCCACTGCAGGCAGCGCACCAGGTTGGTCAAAGGCATTAGAATACTCCTCCTCCTCACACAGGTGCAGATGGACAAGACAAGCAGATTCGAGAGCAGCACAGACACCAGTTTTCCTTTTTTTTCAAATACATATCATATCTACACCGCATTTGAAAGTCGGTGGTCTGGTCCACAAAAGGGAAACAATGCTTTCCAAAAGAATTCATGCATGCGGTGGTCACAAATGTGCTATGTATGGCAGAAGTACTCATTGGATACTTCAATTTAAATACCAAGTGCTGACAGCAGGCAGGCAGGCAGGCAGGCAGGCAGGCAGGCGGGCGCCTAATTTTGTAGATGGCACAATATATTATCAACACTGTAACAAAGGCCTAATTCAGGCCTACCTACATCTTCACACACCTGTTGCAACCTACAAAGACTGATTGATTGATTAATTGATTGATTGATTGATTGCTTGCATATTGGATGCAATACAATGCTTGACATACCTAGGTGAAAGCAAGGCACGGCACGGCACGGCACACAAAATGTTGCAATTGGCCAGGAGAAATCAAGCAAAACGTTACATTTGGCATGAGAAATGTGCTTTTTTGACCCTGAAACAAATTCCCATAAAGGGTTAAAGGACAACTTGCTCGTGCTGATTTCAATTCATTCTGTTTTTAGAAACCGGATCAGAGAAGATGTGCACTGTTCCCGGAAAGTCTGCAAGAACGGGTCAATGCGTGGAGTGGACAGAGCAAGCTCCTAGTCCATCTCCCGGTTCCAAAAAGCCATTTAATATGTGGTCCCCACATAGGGGACGTATCAGATATTAAACTGACAAGAACAGATACTACACTACATCTTAGCCGTGAGGAGGCCGAGAAGCGATACTGGAAATGCTTTGCCGCATGGGCCGCACCAAGGCCTACAACCGACACCCATGGTGGAGACATAGCCAAAGATTGCCGCAGGGAAGACATTTTCAGAAACTCTGGGTGTATTCCCAATGACAGCTCTGGTGTGGCTGTGTGGGGGGGGGGGGGGTAGGTGGGTGTGTGTCTGTGTGTGTGTCTCTGTGTGTGATCGTTCACGCTGCGCACAACGCGCTTTGAATCTGCATAACTCCGCCTACTTTGACACACCCACCACTCCCATTGTGACTGCACGTGAAGGTTCCGTGCTAAGATTCTATCCACTGCAGGCAGCGCACCAGGTTGGTCAAAGGCATTAGAATACTCCTCCTCCTCACACAGGTGCAGATGGACAAGACAAGCAGATTCGAGAGCAGCACAGACACCAGTTTTCCTTTTTTTTCAAATACATATCATATCTACACCGCATTTGAAAGTCGGTGGTCTGGTCCACAAAAGGGAAACAATGCTTTCCAAAAGAATTCATGCATGCGGTGGTCACAAATGTGCTATGTATGGCAGAAGTACTCATTGGATACTTCAATTTAAATACCAAGTGCTGACAGCAGGCAGGCAGGCAGGCAGGCAGGCAGGCGCCTAATTTTGTAGATGGCACAATATATTATCAACACTGTAACAAAGGCCTAATTCAGGCCTACCTACATCTTCACACACCTGTTGCAACCTACAAAGACTGATTGATTAATTGATTGATTGATTGCTTGCATATTGGATGCAATACAATGCTTGACATACCTAGGTGAAAGCAAGGCACGGCACGGCACGGCACGGCACGGCACGGCACACAAAATGTTGCAATTGGCCAGGAGAAATCAAGCAAAACGTTACATTTGGCATGAGAAATGTGCTTTTTTGACCCTGAAACAAATTCCCATAAAGGGTTAAAGGACAACTTGCTCGTGCTGATTTCAATTCATTCTGTTTTTAGAAACCGGATCAGAGAAGATGTGCACTGTTCCCGGAAAGTCTGCAAGAACGGGTCAATGCGTGGAGTGGACAGAGCAAGCTCCTAGTCCATCTCCCGGTTCCAAAAAGCCATTTAATATGTGGTCCCCACATAGGGGACGTATCAGATATTAAACTGACAAGAACAGATACTACACTACATCTTAGCCGTGAGGAGGCCGAGAAGCGATACTGGAAATGCTTTGCCGCATGGGCCGCACCAAGGCCTACAACCGACACCCATGGTGGAGACATAGCCAAAGATTGCCGCAGGGAAGACATTTTCAGAAACTCTGGGTGTATTCCCAATGACAGCTCTGGTGTGGCTGTGTGGGGGGGGGGGGGGGTAGGTGGGTGTGTGTCTGTGTGTGTGTCTCTGTGTGTGATCGTTCACGCTGCGCACAACGCGCTTTGAATCTGCATAACTCCGCCTACTTTGACACACCCACCACTCCCATTGTGACTGCACGTGAAGGTTCCGTGCTAAGATTCTATCCACTGCAGGCAGCGCACCAGGTTGGTCAAAGGCATTAGAATACTCCTCCTCCTCACACAGGTGCAGATGGACAAGACAAGCAGATTCGAGAGCAGCACAGACACCAGTTTTCCTTTTTTTTCAAATACATATCATATCTACACCGCATTTGAAAGTCGGTGGTCTGGTCCACAAAAGGGAAACAATGCTTTCCAAAAGAATTCATGCATGCGGTGGTCACAAATGTGCTATGTATGGCAGAAGTACTCATTGGATACTTCAATTTAAATACCAAGTGCTGACAGCAGGCAGGCAGGCAGGCAGGCAGGCAGGCGCCTAATTTTGTAGATGGCACAATATATTATCAACACTGTAACAAAGGCCTAATTCAGGCCTACCTACATCTTCACACACCTGTTGCAACCTACAAAGACTGATTGATTAATTGATTGATTGATTGCTTGCATATTGGATGCAATACAATGCTTGACATACCTAGGTGAAAGCAAGGCACGGCACGGCACGGCACGGCACGGCACGGCACACAAAATGTTGCAATTGGCCAGGAGAAATCAAGCAAAACGTTACATTTGGCATGAGAAATGTGCTTTTTTGACCCTGAAACAAATTCCCATAAAGGGTTAAAGGACAACTTGCTCGTGCTGATTTCAATTCATTCTGTTTTTAGAAACCGGATCAGAGAAGATGTGCACTGTTCCCGGAAAGTCTGCAAGAACGGGTCAATGCGTGGAGTGGACAGAGCAAGCTCCTAGTCCATCTCCCGGTTCCAAAAAGCCATTTAATATGTGGTCCCCACATAGGGGACGTATCAGATATTAAACTGACAAGAACAGATACTACACTACATCTTAGCCGTGAGGAGGCCGAGAAGCGATACTGGAAATGCTTTGCCGCATGGGCCGCACCAAGGCCTACAACCGACACCCATGGTGGAGACATAGCCAAAGATTGCCGCAGGGAAGACATTTTCAGAAACTCTGGGTGTATTCCCAATGACAGCTCTGGTGTGGCTGTGTGGGGGGGGGGGGGGGGTAGGTGGGTGTGTGTCTGTGTGTGTGTCTCTGTGTGTGATCGTTCACGCTGCGCACAACGCGCTTTGAATCTGCATAACTCCGCCTACTTTGACACACCCACCACTCCCATTGTGACTGCACGTGAAGGTTCCGTGCTAAGATTCTATCCACTGCAGGCAGCGCACCAGGTTGGTCAAAGGCATTAGAATACTCCTCCTCCTCACACAGGTGCAGATGGACAAGACAAGCAGATTCGAGAGCAGCACAGACACCAGTTTTCCTTTTTTTTCAAATACATATCATATCTACACCGCATTTGAAAGTCGGTGGTCTGGTCCACAAAAGGGAAACAATGCTTTCCAAAAGAATTCATGCATGCGGTGGTCACAAATGTGCTATGTATGGCAGAAGTACTCATTGGATACTTCAATTTAAATACCAAGTGCTGACAGCAGGCAGGCAGGCAGGCAGGCAGGCAGGCGCCTAATTTTGTAGATGGCACAATATATTATCAACACTGTAACAAAGGCCTAATTCAGGCCTACCTACATCTTCACACACCTGTTGCAACCTACAAAGACTGATTGATTAATTGATTGATTGATTGCTTGCATATTGGATGCAATACAATGCTTGACATACCTAGGTGAAAGCAAGGCACGGCACGGCACGGCACGGCACGGCACGGCACACAAAATGTTGCAATTGGCCAGGAGAAATCAAGCAAAACGTTACATTTGGCATGAGAAATGTGCTTTTTTGACCCTGAAACAAATTCCCATAAAGGGTTAAAGGACAACTTGCTCGTGCTGATTTCAATTCATTCTGTTTTTAGAAACCGGATCAGAGAAGATGTGCACTGTTCCCGGAAAGTCTGCAAGAACGGGTCAATGCGTGGAGTGGACAGAGCAAGCTCCTAGTCCATCTCCCGGTTCCAAAAAGCCATTTAATATGTGGTCCCCACATAGGGGACGTATCAGATATTAAACTGACAAGAACAGATACTACACTACATCTTAGCCGTGAGGAGGCCGAGAAGCGATACTGGAAATGCTTTGCCGCATGGGCCGCACCAAGGCCTACAACCGACACCCATGGTGGAGACATAGCCAAAGATTGCCGCAGGGAAGACATTTTCAGAAACTCTGGGTGTATTCCCAATGACAGCTCTGGTGTGGCTGTGTGGGGGGGGGGGGGGTAGGTGGGTGTGTGTCTGTGTGTGTGTCTCTGTGTGTGATCGTTCACGCTGCGCACAACGCGCTTTGAATCTGCATAACTCCGCCTACTTTGACACACCCACCACTCCCATTGTGACTGCACGTGAAGGTTCCGTGCTAAGATTCTATCCACTGCAGGCAGCGCACCAGGTTGGTCAAAGGCATTAGAATACTCCTCCTCCTCACACAGGTGCAGATGGACAAGACAAGCAGATTCGAGAGCAGCACAGACACCAGTTTTCCTTTTTTTTCAAATACATATCATATCTACACCGCATTTGAAAGTCGGTGGTCTGGTCCACAAAAGGGAAACAATGCTTTCCAAAAGAATTCATGCATGCGGTGGTCACAAATGTGCTATGTATGGCAGAAGTACTCATTGGATACTTCAATTTAAATACCAAGTGCTGACAGCAGGCAGGCAGGCAGGCAGGCAGGCAGGCGCCTAATTTTGTAGATGGCACAATATATTATCAACACTGTAACAAAGGCCTAATTCAGGCCTACCTACATCTTCACACACCTGTTGCAACCTACAAAGACTGATTGATTAATTGATTGATTGATTGCTTGCATATTGGATGCAATACAATGCTTGACATACCTAGGTGAAAGCAAGGCACGGCACGGCACGGCACGGCACGGCACGGCACACAAAATGTTGCAATTGGCCAGGAGAAATCAAGCAAAACGTTACATTTGGCATGAGAAATGTGCTTTTTTGACCCTGAAACAAATTCCCATAAAGGGTTAAAGGACAACTTGCTCGTGCTGATTTCAATTCATTCTGTTTTTAGAAACCGGATCAGAGAAGATGTGCACTGTTCCCGGAAAGTCTGCAAGAACGGGTCAATGCGTGGAGTGGACAGAGCAAGCTCCTAGTCCATCTCCCGGTTCCAAAAAGCCATTTAATATGTGGTCCCCACATAGGGGACGTATCAGATATTAAACTGACAAGAACAGATACTACACTACATCTTAGCCGTGAGGAGGCCGAGAAGCGATACTGGAAATGCTTTGCCGCATGGGCCGCACCAAGGCCTACAACCGACACCCATGGTGGAGACATAGCCAAAGATTGCCGCAGGGAAGACATTTTCAGAAACTCTGGGTGTATTCCCAATGACAGCTCTGGTGTGGCTGTGTGGGGGGGGGGGGGGTAGGTGGGTGTGTGTCTGTGTGTGTGTCTCTGTGTGTGATCGTTCACGCTGCGCACAACGCGCTTTGAATCTGCATAACTCCGCCTACTTTGACACACCCACCACTCCCATTGTGACTGCACGTGAAGGTTCCGTGCTAAGATTCTATCCACTGCAGGCAGCGCACCAGGTTGGTCAAAGGCATTAGAATACTCCTCCTCCTCACACAGGTGCAGATGGACAAGACAAGCAGATTCGAGAGCAGCACAGACACCAGTTTTCCTTTTTTTTCAAATACATATCATATCTACACCGCATTTGAAAGTCGGTGGTCTGGTCCACAAAAGGGAAACAATGCTTTCCAAAAGAATTCATGCATGCGGTGGTCACAAATGTGCTATGTATGGCAGAAGTACTCATTGGATACTTCAATTTAAATACCAAGTGCTGACAGCAGGCAGGCAGGCAGGCAGGCAGGCAGGCGCCTAATTTTGTAGATGGCACAATATATTATCAACACTGTAACAAAGGCCTAATTCAGGCCTACCTACATCTTCACACACCTGTTGCAACCTACAAAGACTGATTGATTAATTGATTGATTGATTGCTTGCATATTGGATGCAATACAATGCTTGACATACCTAGGTGAAAGCAAGGCACGGCACGGCACGGCACGGCACGGCACGGCACACAAAATGTTGCAATTGGCCAGGAGAAATCAAGCAAAACGTTACATTTGGCATGAGAAATGTGCTTTTTTGACCCTGAAACAAATTCCCATAAAGGGTTAAAGGACAACTTGCTCGTGCTGATTTCAATTCATTCTGTTTTTAGAAACCGGATCAGAGAAGATGTGCACTGTTCCCGGAAAGTCTGCAAGAACGGGTCAATGCGTGGAGTGGACAGAGCAAGCTCCTAGTCCATCTCCCGGTTCCAAAAAGCCATTTAATATGTGGTCCCCACATAGGGGACGTATCAGATATTAAACTGACAAGAACAGATCACTTTTCAAATAGGGTTTATTAAAATCAGACATACATCATAAATCCAAACAAATCAAAGACTTGAATAAAATATGACATAAAAACAAATACAAATCTGATTATAAAACAGGGTAAAAATATAAAAACAGTACAATACATATGCATATAAAACTGTGTTCTTTTATCTTGCTGAGACCCATTTGCAATTCTTCAGATTTTAAAACCATTGTTGTTAAAAGTAATCCAAGTAAAATAAAATTCACACTTGAATAAAACATGGCTTAAAACAATCTGATAAAAAATTAAGAACACAAATAAATACATCTAATAAGCATATACTTTACATATGTAAATACATGTTCCAGATTTGTAAACACCATAACCGTTTTGCTTCTTTAACTCCCATTTTTTTACAGTCACGCAGGTAGTATGTATACATCTCACACAGTGCCAGTCCAATACAGTCATTTACAGAAATAACATCACGTTTAAACAGAAGTATGTTTCGCACTTTCCATATTGATTCTTTGAAACAGTTAATCATTAGCCATGCCACCCGAGCTTGTTTCATGGTAGGGCAGTTAATAATACCGTATATTATTGTGTCACAGGTTAGGGACTGTACCCCACATATCCATTTTAGGAGGGTACCCACTGTTTGCCAGAGCTCCTGAGCATAGGAGCAGTCCCAGAATAAATGAAACACAGACTCCTCTGGCGCACACCTGTCTCTAGGGCATCTGGCACTGGCCACCAAACCCCTATGATGCTGAAAAGCCCTTGTTGGGAGGCACTGGTGAACTACCTGCCAAGCCAG
Source organism: Ranitomeya variabilis (assembly GCF_051348905.1). Lineage (NCBI taxonomy): Eukaryota > Metazoa > Chordata > Amphibia > Anura > Dendrobatidae > Ranitomeya > Ranitomeya variabilis. Next base: position 736,857,827 of record NC_135235.1, on the reverse strand, counting down.
ATCCTTTTGGGAGTTACTAAGGGCTGGACAGGCAACATTATTCCATACTAGCCTGCATCTGGAGATGGAAAAATTGGACACGTCCTCCATCTCCTCGTGACCCTTACAGATAATGGTTAACTTCCGCTGGTCAAGAAGGAACTGACGGTCAACATGAACTAAATCGTACTCGGAAATGGTGTTTTCCAGGACCCTGTATTGTTCGGGAGGTGATAAAAGGAAAGGGCAGTTAGCATTCATGCTAAAATTTAGCTTCCTAAAAGTGAATCCTGTAGCGTATCTCAGGAAGCACGAGAAAGCCCCAACATTGTTCAAGTTTTTATAACAAAAAACAAAGAACTTGATAAAAATAAATAGTTTCAGGTTGGGAAAAGCCTTGCCACCATTCTTCTTACTTTTACAAACCACCACCCTCCTTAATTTCTCCATTTTGGAACCCCATAGAAAATAAAACAGTGGTTTCATAAGCGCCTTTAAGTAGAGGGGGTTTGGAGGGAAGACCATAGCAGCATACAAAATGATGGGAAGTAATACCATTTTAATCACTAGAATCTTACCCTCCATTGATAACTTGCGAATTTGCCACAGGGAAATTTTTTGGTTCAATTTATTGAGTACCAGGTCCCAGTTTTCTTTACCATCATTATCCTGGTTGAACAAGATACCCAGAATCTTGATTCCAACTGTTTGTGTTGGGACCCGGGGGGGGTCTGATTCCCATTGGCCCATTATCAAACAGTCACATTTGTTAATATTTAGCTTAAAACCAGAACCCGCACTAAAAATTTCCGTAATTAAAATTGCTCTATTAATGGATGCTGAGCTGGTACCATACACTGATATATCATCCATATAGCCCAGAGCCTTAACTTGCTGCCCACCCCCACCTGGAATAAAGATCCCCCTGACCACCTTGTCCTGACGCAGCAGGCACAACAGTGGCTCAATGGAACAGACAAATAAAAGTGGGGACATGGGACAGCCTTGTTTTACTCCGGACTGGAGCACCACCTCTTTAGTTAAAAACCCATTAATTAAAACCTGTGCACATGACTGTTTGTATAAAAGCGATATTTTCTGGATAAAAGACTTAGGGAACCCCATCCTCTCTAAAACTTTAAAAAGATAAAAGTGGGAGACCCTATCAAAGGCCTTCATAAAATCCAAAGATAAAATCGCTAATGGTTGCTTTCTGTCCTTTTGATACCAGATCAGATCCCGAATTAAGTTAAGGTGCTCCCAGATTGATCTCCCGGGGATACCGCACACCTGATCAGGATGGATCACATTTTTAATAACCATCTTTAATCTGCCAGAGATAATTTTTGCAAGGATTTTATAGTCTATATTCAATAGTGAAATGGGCCTCCAATTTTCCAGTTTTGTTCTATCGCCTTTTTTGAAAATGAGGGTGATTATGCTTTTTCGCCATGAGTACGGTAAAGAGTCGGCCATAAAGGCTTCACTAACCACCTGTAAGAAATCATTTTTAATAATATCCCAAAAACAAATATAAAATTCAATAGGGAGGCCGTCTGATCCAGGAGCCTTGCCGTTAGCAAAGCTCTTTAAGGCAGTTTCAACTTCAGATGTTGAAACATCGCTTTCTAAAAACTCCTGGTCCTCCTTATTTAAAAACTGGGATAAAACATTAAGATTTCCAATAAAAGAGGTCTCGTCAATATTTTTTTTACTAAAAAGATCATCATAAAAATTAAAGGTTTTCTCTAAAATACCCCCAGTGGAAGTCTCTCCTTCCAATTCCACAATCACTTGTTTTTTGTCATTGACTTTTTTAAAGAAAAACCTTGAGCATGACTCACCCTCTTCTAAATATTTTACACGAGCATTAAAAATTACCTCTTTCCCCTTACATTCCAGGAATTTATGGATTTCAATTTGAATTTTTGCCATCTCGCCATCCACCCCAGGCACTCCCCACTTCTTAAGCCTATGGAGAGTCTGCAGCCTGACATTAAAATCTCTAAAACATTTCCTTTTTTCACGTGCCTTTCTTTTGCCAACTTTGATAAAAAACTCTTTTATACGAGTTTTAACACACTCCCACCACCCCAGCATACTCTGTTTTGGGTGTTTCCGCCCCCTCCATATTTTATATTTGGCTATAAAGTCTGCCCTTACCAACTCATCTTCTAGAAGGAGTGTATTCAGTTTCCACATACCTTTACCTACATTAGCATCCCCAGGAACCTGCAGGTTGGTATGTAGTAATACATGGTCAGAAAAGATGTTTTCCATCAGCCCTGCGTTACTGGATTTAAAAACATCATTAGAACAGAAAATAAAATCAATACGGGAAGACAGCCCTCTACCCTTCCACGTGTATCCTGGGTCAGAAGGGTGGGACTTCCTCCATACATCTAATAATTTAAGGTCTGTCAATAGGTGTTTTAACAGACTAGACGTTTTGTCTGTTCTTCCAACACCATCACCACCACTCCGCCCCTCTCCCAACATGACACAATTAAAATCCCCTCCCACTATTATTGGAGATGGACCTGTTAAAAACAAAGATATGTCATTAAAAAGGGAGGCACGTTCATTTTTCTCTGGGGATGCATAAATATTCATAAAACGACATGTAAAACCATTTAAAACAACGTGGATTAATAAGGCACGACCTGGAATGATTTCAGTGACAGATAAAATATTCACATTTTGACCTTTGAATAAAATCCCAACCCCGGCAGCTTTATTTTCATTCGACCCTGACCAGACAGAGGGTCCTGCTGTCCAGTCTTTAATTAGGTTGGGATATGATAGTGCATGATCAATACCACACTCCTGCAGGAAAAAGACCTCAAAACTCAAAGTCATTAGCCATGCAAACAAAGCAGCCCTCCTAGTTGGGCTCTTTAGGCTTCTCACATTCAGTGAGGCAATACGGATGTCTGCCATGTTAAGTCTTTTTTACGATTCTTGGCTCTCCGAATCAGACTCATTAAACTGTGATATTGCAGGTGATAAAGTGGCCACAGTCAGTAAACTGGCAGTATCATCGGAGTCTGTGTATTCCTCTATCTGATTAGTCCCTTCTGGGCTGAGAATACTCTGTGAGGAAACAGCCAGAAAGATTTTACGGGATGACTCAGGATGGCACTCCTCCTCCCGAGTCTCCTCACGGCTCCTCTTACCACTGACACTGACATCCATCTGGTCCGCAAGGTTCTCTCCAGGCTCTGCAGCTTGTGGAATGTCCATACCCCCATCAGGGCCAGATGTATCCCCAGGAACAGGGTGACCAGCAGGTCCGGCTCCAGGATCAGCAGTTGATTCATGGCCTCCATCCTTCAAACAGGCATCAGGACGTCCCTCTGGATTGGCATCAGGTTGGGCCTCCGGACAGGTTTCAGGGCAGGCATCCAATCTACCGTCAGTATGGTCATCAGCAGGGACCTCTGGATGGGCATCAGGAATGGCACCAACCGCTCTGGATACACGCCTCTTTTTTTGATCTTTCTCATATCTCTGAGGAAGTGCCCCCTCCCCGCCAGGCGGAACCTGGACACCTGCAGGAGTAGGCACGGGTACCACTACGGCTGTGGGAGCCGAGTCATTAGACTTGGGTACCGTCCGAGCTTCAACTGAGTCAAACCGCATATGACCCGCAGTGATGTCCGCAAAGCTCACACCGGCGACTACTGAGCTTGCTCTGCTGGCATCAGCAGGGACCCCCGCGGAACTAGCCGCAGATGCCCTAGAGCCACCATGAGACCTTGTCCGCAGTGGACAATTGCTAAACAGGTGATCAGCCTGTCCGCAACTACTGCAGGTCTTTTCGTTTTTGCAGTCCTTTGAGGCATGACCCCATTTACCACAATTGTGGCACTGACTCATCCGCTCATTTTTACAGTCACTCTGCATGTGACCGAAATCGCCACACTTTCGACATCTGAACGGCTGCCCATTGTAAAACAGATAGCCATGGTCTCTCCCCAGCACCACTGTGGAGGGGGGGTGCATAAGGCCTTCTACACCCATAGGGTCAGGTCTGAAACGTACCATAAAACGTCGTTTCCCGTTCCAGAAACCGCTTCTCCCTTTGACGTTCCCCGTGAACCTGACAGACGTGCAATATCTGTTCAGGAACAGTTCAATATCCTCTCGGGCCACATGAGGATTGAACATATGTACCACGAGGGGTACGTCAAGCTCGCCATACAGAGCAGTGAAAACCACTCCTTCCAACAGCTTGTTGAAACGCTCGCCCTTAACTCGCTCGTAAAGGTTTTGGCAGGCAATCTTGGTTGCCAGAGTTAAGACATACGAGTTCTGCCCCTTCTCCTGCAGGCAGTAGATGTCGCTCTCCTTTACTCCCAATAGATTCCTCAGAATCTGTACGTAGAACTCTCGAGGGTTATCATAACCGACATGTGTTACCGGAACCTCGACCTTAATCGAGTTCCTTATCTGGCCGGCGCCAGATGAAAATTGCCACTCACATGGCATCGCAGCAGGCTTGGCTCAGGCTTACCGTCACGACGGGCTCGGCCTTTCGCCGGGGGATCGCACCTCGTTGCCTGGGGACTAATCCAGCTCTCTAATAGCAGCAGGGGGGTGAAGTCCCACCATAAGTGAGACAATCCCCCCAGGCCAAAGAGCCGGGTACCCCAGGCACCTTCCAGCCAAGACCAAGGCAGCAACTATATGGTCACTACACCTGATCTTAGCCGTGAGGCCGAGAAGCGATACTGGAAATGCTTTGCCGCATGGGCCGCACCAAGGCCTACAACCGACACCCATGGTGGAGACATAGCCAAAGATTGCCGCAGGGAAGACATTTTCAGAAACTCTGGGTGTATTCCCAATGACAGCTCTGGTGTGGCTGTGTGGGGGGGGGGGGGGGTAGGTGGGTGTGTGTCTGTGTGTGTGTCTCTGTGTGTGATCGTTCACGCTGCGCACAACGCGCTTTGAATCTGCATAACTCCGCCTACTTTGACACACCCACCACTCCCATTGTGACTGCACGTGAAGGTTCCGTGCTAAGATTCTATCCACTGCAGGCAGCGCACCAGGTTGGTCAAAGGCATTAGAATACTCCTCCTCCTCACACAGGTGCAGATGGACAAGACAAGCAGATTCGAGAGCAGCACAGACACCAGTTTTCCTTTTTTTTCAAATACATATCATATCTACACCGCATTTGAAAGTCGGTGGTCTGGTCCACAAAAGGGAAACAATGCTTTCCAAAAGAATTCATGCATGCGGTGGTCACAAATGTGCTATGTATGGCAGAAGTACTCATTGGATACTTCAATTTAAATACCAAGTGCTGACAGCAGGCAGGCAGGCAGGCAGGCAGGCAGGCAGGCGCCTAATTTTGTAGATGGCACAATATATTATCAACACTGTAACAAAGGCCTAATTCAGGCCTACCTACATCTTCACACACCTGTTGCAACCTACAAAGACTGATTGATTAATTGATTGATTGATTGCTTGCATATTGGATGCAATACAATGCTTGACATACCTAGGTGAAAGCAAGGCACGGCACGGCACGGCACGGCACGGCACGGCACACAAAATGTTGCAATTGGCCAGGAGAAATCAAGCAAAACGTTACATTTGGCATGAGAAATGTGCTTTTTTGACCCTGAAACAAATTCCCATAAAGGGTTAAAGGACAACTTGCTCGTGCTGATTTCAATTCATTCTGTTTTTAGAAACCGGATCAGAGAAGATGTGCACTGTTCCCGGAAAGTCTGCAAGAACGGGTCAATGCGTGGAGTGGACAGAGCAAGCTCCTAGTCCATCTCCCGGTTCCAAAAAGCCATTTAATATGTGGTCCCCACATAGGGGACGTATCAGATATTAAACTGACAAGAACAGATACTACACTACATCTTAGCCGTGAGGAGGCCGAGAAGCGATACTGGAAATGCTTTGCCGCATGGGCCGCACCAAGGCCTACAACCGACACCCATGGTGGAGACATAGCCAAAGATTGCCGCAGGGAAGACATTTTCAGAAACTCTGGGTGTATTCCCAATGACAGCTCTGGTGTGGCTGTGTGGGGGGGGGGGGGGTAGGTGGGTGTGTGTCTGTGTGTGTGTCTCTGTGTGTGATCGTTCACGCTGCGCACAACGCGCTTTGAATCTGCATAACTCCGCCTACTTTGACACACCCACCACTCCCATTGTGACTGCACGTGAAGGTTCCGTGCTAAGATTCTATCCACTGCAGGCAGCGCACCAGGTTGGTCAAAGGCATTAGAATACTCCTCCTCCTCACACAGGTGCAGATGGACAAGACAAGCAGATTCGAGAGCAGCACAGACACCAGTTTTCCTTTTTTTTCAAATACATATCATATCTACACCGCATTTGAAAGTCGGTGGTCTGGTCCACAAAAGGGAAACAATGCTTTCCAAAAGAATTCATGCATGCGGTGGTCACAAATGTGCTATGTATGGCAGAAGTACTCATTGGATACTTCAATTTAAATACCAAGTGCTGACAGCAGGCAGGCAGGCAGGCAGGCAGGCAGGCGCCTAATTTTGTAGATGGCACAATATATTATCAACACTGTAACAAAGGCCTAATTCAGGCCTACCTACATCTTCACACACCTGTTGCAACCTACAAAGACTGATTGATTAATTGATTGATTGATTGCTTGCATATTGGATGCAATACAATGCTTGACATACCTAGGTGAAAGCAAGGCACGGCACGGCACGGCACGGCACGGCACGGCACACAAAATGTTGCAATTGGCCAGGAGAAATCAAGCAAAACGTTACATTTGGCATGAGAAATGTGCTTTTTTGACCCTGAAACAAATTCCCATAAAGGGTTAAAGGACAACTTGCTCGTGCTGATTTCAATTCATTCTGTTTTTAGAAACCGGATCAGAGAAGATGTGCACTGTTCCCGGAAAGTCTGCAAGAACGGGTCAATGCGTGGAGTGGACAGAGCAAGCTCCTAGTCCATCTCCCGGTTCCAAAAAGCCATTTAATATGTGGTCCCCACATAGGGGACGTATCAGATATTAAACTGACAAGAACAGATCACTTTTCAAATAGGGTTTATTAAAATCAGACATACATCATAAATCCAAACAAATCAAAGACTTGAATAAAATATGACATAAAAACAAATACAAATCTGATTATAAAACAGGGTAAAAATATAAAAACAGTACAATACATATGCATATAAAACTGTGTTCTTTTATCTTGCTGAGACCCATTTGCAATTCTTCAGATTTTAAAACCATTGTTGTTAAAAGTAATCCAAGTAAAATAAAATTCACACTTGAATAAAACATGGCTTAAAACAATCTGATAAAAAATTAAGAACACAAATAAATACAACTAATAAGCATATACTTTACATATGTAAATACATGTTCCAGATTTGTAAACACCATAACCGTTTTGCTTCTTTAACTCCCATTTTTTTACAGTCATGCAGGTAGTATGTATACATCTCACACAGTGCCAGTCCAATACAGTCATTTACAGAAATAACATCACGTTTAAACAGAAGTATGTTTCGCACTTTCCATATTGATTCTTTGAAACAGTTAATCATTAGCCATGCCACCCGAGCTTGTTTCATGGTAGGGCAGTTAATAATACCGTATATTATTGTGTCACAGGTTAGGGACTGTACCCCACATATCCATTTTAGGAGGGTACCCACTGTTTGCCAGAGCTCCTGAGCATAGGAGCAGTCCCAGAATAAATGAAACACAGACTCCTCTGGCGCACACCTGTCTCTAGGGCATCTGGCACTGGCCACCAAACCCCTATGATGCTGAAAAGCCCTTGTTGGGAGGCACTGATGAACTACCTGCCAAGCCAGATCCTTTTGGGAGTTACTAAGGGCTGGACAGGCAACATTATTCCATACTAGCCTGCATCTGGAGATGGAAAAATTGGACACGTCCTCCATCTCCTCGTGACCCTTACAGATAATGGTTAACTTCCGCTGGTCAAGAAGGAACTGACGGTCAACATGAACTAAATCATACTCGGAAATGGTGCTTTCCAAGACCCTGTATTGTTCGGGGGGTGATAAAAGGAAAGGGCAGTTAGTATTCATGCTAAAATTTAGCTTCCTAAAAGTGAATCCTGTAGCGTATCTCAGGAAGCACGAGAAAGCCCCAACATTGTTCAAGTTTTTATAACAAAAAACAAAGAACTTGATAAAAATAAATAGTTTCAGGTTGGGAAAAGCCTTGCCACCGTTCTTCTTACTTTTACAAACCACCACCCTCCTTAATTTCTCCATTTTGGAACCCCATAGAAAATAAAACAGTGGTTTCATAAGCGCCTTTAAGTAGAGGGGGTTTGGAGGGAAGACCATAGCAGCATACAAAATGATGGGAAGTAATACCATTTTAATCACTAGAATCTTACCCTCCATTGATAACTTGCGGATTTGCCACAGGGAAATTTTTTGGTTCAATTTATTGAGTACCAGGTCCCAGTTTTCTTTACCATCATTATCCTGGTTGAACAAGATACCCAGAATCTTGATTCCAACTGTTTGTGTTAGGACCCGGGGGGGGTCTGATTCCCATTGGCCCATTATCAAACAGTCACATTTGTTAATATTTAGCTTAAAACCAGAACCCGCACTAAAAATTTCCGTAATTAAAATTGCTCTATTAATGGATGCTGAGCTGGTACCATACACTGATATATCATCCATATAGCCCAGAGCCTTAACTTGCTGCCCACCCCCACCTGGAATAAAGATCCCCCTGACCACCTTGTCCTGACGCAGCAGGCACAACAGTGGCTCAATGGAACAGATAAATAAAAGTGGGGACATGGGACAGCCTTGTTTTACTCCGGACTGAAGCACCACCTCTTTAGTTAAAAACCCATTAATTAAAACCTGTGCACATGACTGTTTGTATAAAAGCGATATTTTCTGGATAAAAGACTTAGGGAACCCCATCCTTTCTAAAACTTTAAAAAGATAAAAGTGGGAGACCCTATCAAAGGCCTTCATAAAATCCAAAGATAAAATCGCTAATGGTTGTTTTCTGTCCTTTTGATACCAGATCAGATCCCGAATTAAGTTAAGGTGCTCCCAGATTGATCTCCCGGGGATACCGCACACCTGATCAGGATGGATCACATTTTTAATAACCATCTTTAATCTGCCAGAGATAATTTTTGCAAGGATTTTATAGTCTATATTCAATAGTGAAATGGGCCTCCAATTTTCCAGTTTTGTTCTATCGCCTTTTTTGAAAATGAGGGTGATTATGCTTTTTCGCCATGAGTACGGTAAAGAGTCGGCCATAAAGGCTTCACTAACCACCTGTAAGAAATCATTTTTAATAATATCCCAAAAACAAATATAAAATTCAATAGGGAGGCCGTCTGATCCAGGAGCCTTGCCGTTAGCAAAGCTCTTTAAGGCAGTTTCAACTTCAGATGTTGAAACATCGCTTTCTAAAAACTCCTGGTCCTCCTTATTTAAAAACTGAGATAAAACATTAAGATTTCCATTAAAAGAGGTCTCGTCAATATTTTTTTTACTAAAAAGATCATCATAAAAATTAAAGGTTTTCTCTAAAATACCCCCAGTGGAAGTCTCTCCTTCCAATTCCACAATCACTTGTTTTTTGTCATTGACTTTTTTAAAGAAAAACCTTGAGCATGACTCACCCTCTTCTAAATATTTTACACGAGCATTAAAAATTACCTCTTTCCCCTTACATTCCAGGAATTTATGGATTTCAATTTGAATTTTTGCCATCTCGCCATCCACCCCAGGCACTCCCCACTTCTTAAGCCTATGGAGAGTCTGCAGCCTGACATTAAAATCTCTAAAACATTTCCTTTTTTCACGTGCCTTTCTTTTGCCAACTTTGATAAAAAACTCTTTTATACGAGTTTTAACACACTCCCACCACCCCAGCATACTCTGTTTTGGGTGTTTCCGCCCCCTCCATATTTTATATTTGGCTATAAAGTCTGCCCTTACCAACTCATCTTCTAGAAGGAGTGTATTCAGTTTCCACATACCTTTACCTACATTAGCATCCCCAGGAACCTGCAGGTTGGTATGTAGTAATACATGGTCAGAAAAGATGTTTTCCATCAGCCCTGCGTTACTGGATTTAAAAACATCATTAGAACAGAAAATAAAATCAATACGGGAAGACAGCCCTCTACCCTTCCACGTGTATCCTGGGTCAGAAGGGTGGGACTTCCTCCATACATCTAATAATTTAAGGTCTGTCAATAGGTGTTTTAACAGACTAGACGTTTTGTCTGTTCTTCCAACACCATCACCACCACTCCGCCCCTCTCCCAACATGACACAATTAAAATCCCCTCCCACTATTATTGGAGATGGACCTGTTAAAAACAAAGATATGTCATTAAAAAGGGAGGCACGTTCATTTTTCTCTGGGGATGCATAAATATTCATAAAACGACATGTAAAACCATTTAAAACAACGTGGATTAATAAGGCACGACCTGGAATGATTTCAGTGACAGATAAAATATTCACATTTTGACCTTTGAATAAAATCCCAACCCCGGCAGCTTTATTTTCATTCGACCCTGACCAGACAGAGGGTCCTGCTGTCCAGTCTTTAATTAGGTTGGGATATGATAGTGCATGATCAATACCACACTCCTGCAGGAAAAAGACCTCAAAACTCAAAGTCATTAGCCATGCAAACAAAGCAGCCCTCCTAGTTGGGCTCTTTAGGCTTCTCACATTCAGTGAGGCAATACGGATGTCTGCCATGTTAAGTCTTTTTTACGATTCTTGGCTCTCCGAATCAGACTCATTAAACTGTGATATTGCAGGTGATAAAGTGGCCACAGTCAGTAAACTGGCAGTATCATCGGAGTCTGTGTATTCCTCTATCTGATTAGTCCCTTCTGGGCTGAGAATACTCTGTGAGGAAACAGCCAGAAAGATTTTACGGGATGACTCAGGATGGCACTCCTCCTCCCGAGTCTCCTCACGGCTCCTCTTACCACTGACACTGACATCCATCTGGTCCGCAAGGTTCTCTCCAGGCTCTGCAGCTTGTGGAATGTCCATACCCCCATCAGGGCCAGATGTATCCCCAGGAACAGGGTGACCAGCAGGTCCGGCTCCAGGATCAGCAGTTGATTCATGGCCTCCATCCTTCAAACAGGCATCAGGACGTCCCTCTGGATTGGCATCAGGTTGGGCCTCCGGACAGGTTTCAGGGCAGGCATCCAATCTACCGTCAGTATGGTCATCAGCAGGGACCTCTGGATGGGCATCAGGAATGGCACCAACCGCTCTGGATACACGCCTCTTTTTTTGATCTTTCTCATATCTCTGAGGAAGTGCCCCCTCCCCGCCAGGCGGAACCTGGACACCTGCAGGAGTAGGCACGGGTACCACTACGGCTGTGGGAGCCGAGTCATTAGACTTGGGTACCGTCCGAGCTTCAACTGAGTCAAACCGCATATGACCCGCAGTGATGTCCGCAAAGCTCACACCGGCGACTACTGAGCTTGCTCTGCTGGCATCAGCAGGGACCCCCGCGGAACTAGCCGCAGATGCCCTAGAGCCACCATGAGACCTTGTCCGCAGTGGACAATTGCTAAACAGGTGATCAGCCTGTCCGCAACTACTGCAGGTCTTTTCGTTTTTGCAGTCCTTTGAGGCATGACCCCATTTACCACAATTGTGGCACTGACTCATCCGCTCATTTTTACAGTCACTCTGCATGTGACCGAAATCGCCACACTTTCGACATCTGAACGGCTGCCCATTGTAAAACAGATAGCCATGGTCTCTCCCCAGCACCACTGTGGAGGGGGGGTGCATAAGGCCTTCTACACCCATAGGGTCAGGTCTGAAACGTACCATAAAACGTCGTTTCCCGTTCCAGAAACCGCTTCTCCCTTTGACGTTCCCCGTGAACCTGACAGACGTGCAATATCTGTTCAGGAACAGTTCAATATCCTCTCGGGCCACATGAGGATTGAACATATGTACCACGAGGGGTACGTCAAGCTCGCCATACAGAGCAGTGAAAACCACTCCTTCCAACAGCTTGTTGAAACGCTCGCCCTTAACTCGCTCGTAAAGGTTTTGGCAGGCAATCTTGGTTGCCAGAGTTAAGACATACGAGTTCTGCCCCTTCTCCTGCAGGCAGTAGATGTCGCTCTCCTTTACTCCCAATAGATTCCTCAGAATCTGTACGTAGAACTCTCGAGGGTTATCATAACCGACATGTGTTACCGGAACCTCGACCTTAATCGAGTTCCTTATCTGGCCGGCGCCAGATGAAAATTGCCACTCACATGGCATCGCAGCAGGCTTGGCTCAGGCTTACCGTCACGACGGGCTCGGCCTTTCGCCGGGGGATCGCACCTCGTTGCCTGGGGACTAATCCAGCTCTCTAATAGCAGCAGGGGGGTGAAGTCCCACCATAAGTGAGACAATCCCCCCAGGCCAAAGAGCCGGGTACCCCAGGCACCTTCCAGCCAAGACCAAGGCAGCAACTATATGGTCACTACACCTGATCTTAGCCGTGAGGCCGAGAAGCGATACTGGAAATGCTTTGCCGCATGGGCCGCACCAAGGCCTACAACCGACACCCATGGTGGAGACATAGCCAAAGATTGCCGCAGGGAAGACATTTTCAGAAACTCTGGGTGTATTCCCAATGACAGCTCTGGTGTGGCTGTGTGGGGGGGGGGGGGGTAGGTGGGTGTGTGTCTGTGTGTGTGTCTCTGTGTGTGATCGTTCACGCTGCGCACAACGCGCTTTGAATCTGCATAACTCCGCCTACTTTGACACACCCACCACTCCCATTGTGACTGCACGTGAAGGTTCCGTGCTAAGATTCTATCCACTGCAGGCAGCGCACCAGGTTGGTCAAAGGCATTAGAATACTCCTCCTCCTCACACAGGTGCAGATGGACAAGACAAGCAGATTCGAGAGCAGCACAGACACCAGTTTTCCTTTTTTTTCAAATACATATCATATCTACACCGCATTTGAAAGTCGGTGGTCTGGTCCACAAAAGGGAAACAATGCTTTCCAAAAGAATTCATGCATGCGGTGGTCACAAATGTGCTATGTATGGCAGAAGTACTCATTGGATACTTCAATTTAAATACCAAGTGCTGACAGCAGGCAGGCAGGCAGGCAGGCAGGCAGGCAGGCGCCTAATTTTGTAGATGGCACAATATATTATCAACACTGTAACAAAGGCCTAATTCAGGCCTACCTACATCTTCACACACCTGTTGCAACCTACAAAGACTGATTGATTAATTGATTGATTGATTGCTTGCATATTGGATGCAATACAATGCTTGACATACCTAGGTGAAAGCAAGGCACGGCACGGCACGGCACGGCACGGCACGGCACACAAAATGTTGCAATTGGCCAGGAGAAATCAAGCAAAACGTTACATTTGGCATGAGAAATGTGCTTTTTTGACCCTGAAACAAATTCCCATAAAGGGTTAAAGGACAACTTGCTCGTGCTGATTTCAATTCATTCTGTTTTTAGAAACCGGATCAGAGAAGATGTGCACTGTTCCCGGAAAGTCTGCAAGAACGGGTCAATGCGTGGAGTGGACAGAGCAAGCTCCTAGTCCATCTCCCGGTTCCAAAAAGCCATTTAATATGTGGTCCCCACATAGGGGACGTATCAGATATTAAACTGACAAGAACAGATCACTTTTCAAATAGGGTTTATTAAAATCAGACATACATCATAAATCCAAACAAATCAAAGACTTGAATAAAATATGACATAAAAACAAATACAAATCTGATTATAAAACAGGGTAAAAATATAAAAACAGTACAATACATATGCATATAAAACTGTGTTCTTTTATCTTGCTGAGACCCATTTGCAATTCTTCAGATTTTAAAACCATTGTTGTTAAAAGTAATCCAAGTAAAATAAAATTCACACTTGAATAAAACATGGCTTAAAACAATCTGATAAAAAATTAAGAACACAAATAAATACAACTAATAAGCATATACTTTACATATGTAAATACATGTTCCAGATTTGTAAACACCATAACCGTTTTGCTTCTTTAACTCCCATTTTTTTACAGTCACGCAGGTAGTATGTATACATCTCACACAGTGCCAGTCCAATACAGTCATTTACAGAAATAACATCACGTTTAAACAGAAGTATGTTTCGCACTTTCCATATTGATTCTTTGAAACAGTTAATCATTAGCCATGCCACCCGAGCTTGTTTCATGGTAGGGCAGTTAATAATACCGTATATTATTGTGTCACAGGTTAGGGACTGTACCCCACATATCCATTTTAGGAGGGTACCCACTGTTTGCCAGAGCTCCTGAGCATAGGAGCAGTCCCAGAATAAATGAAACACAGACTCCTCTGGCGCACACCTGTCTCTAGGGCATCTGGCACTGGCCACCAAACCCCTATGATGCTGAAAAGCCCTTGTTGGGAGGCACTGATGAACTACCTGCCAAGCCAGATCCTTTTGGGAGTTACTAAGGGCTGGACAGGCAACATTATTCCATACTAGCCTGCATCTGGAGATGGAAAAATTGGACACGTCCTCCATCTCCTCGTGACCCTTACAGATAATGGTTAACTTCCGCTGGTCAAGAAGGAACTGACGGTCAACATGAACTAAATCATACTCGGAAATGGTGCTTTCCAAGACCCTGTATTGTTCGGGGGGTGATAAAAGGAAAGGGCAGTTAGTATTCATGCTAAAATTTAGCTTCCTAAAAGTGAATCCTGTAGCGTATCTCAGGAAGCACGAGAAAGCCCCAACATTGTTCAAGTTTTTATAACAAAAAACAAAGAACTTGATAAAAATAAATAGTTTCAGGTTGGGAAAAGCCTTGCCACCGTTCTTCTTACTTTTACAAACCACCACCCTCCTTAATTTCTCCATTTTGGAACCCCATAGAAAATAAAACAGTGGTTTCATAAGCGCCTTTAAGTAGAGGGGGTTTGGAGGGAAGACCATAGCAGCATACAAAATGATGGGAAGTAATACCATTTTAATCACTAGAATCTTACCCTCCATTGATAACTTGCGGATTTGCCACAGGGAAATTTTTTGGTTCAATTTATTGAGTACCAGGTCCCAGTTTTCTTTACCATCATTATCCTGGTTGAACAAGATACCCAGAATCTTGATTCCAACTGTTTGTGTTGGGACCCGGGGGGGGTCTGATTCCCATTGGCCCATTATCAAACAGTCACATTTGTTAATATTTAGCTTAAAACCAGAACCCGCACTAAAAATTTCCGTAATTAAAATTGCTCTATTAATGGATGCTGAGCTGGTACCATACACTGATATATCATCCATATAGCCCAGAGCCTTAACTTGCTGCCCACCCCCACCTGGAATAAAGATCCCCCTGACCACCTTGTCCTGACGCAGCAGGCACAACAGTGGCTCAATGGAACAGATAAATAAAAGTGGGGACATGGGACAGCCTTGTTTTACTCCGGACTGAAGCACCACCTCTTTAGTTAAAAACCCATTAATTAAAACCTGTGCACATGACTGTTTGTATAAAAGCGATATTTTCTGGATAAAAGACTTAGGGAACCCCATCCTTTCTAAAACTTTAAAAAGATAAAAGTGGGAGACCCTATCAAAGGCCTTCATAAAATCCAAAGATAAAATCGCTAATGGTTGCTTTCTGTCCTTTTGATACCAGATCAGATCCCGAATTAAGTTAAGGTGCTCCCAGATTGATCTCCCGGGGATACCGCACACCTGATCAGGATGGATCACATTTTTAATAACCATCTTTAATCTGCCAGAGATAATTTTTGCAAGGATTTTATAGTCTATATTCAATAGTGAAATGGGCCTCCAATTTTCCAGTTTTGTTCTATCGCCTTTTTTGAAAATGAGGGTGATTATGCTTTTTCGCCATGAATACGGTAAAGAGTCGGCCATAAAGGCTTCACTAACCACCTGTAAGAAATCATTTTTAATAATATCCCAAAAACAAATATAAAATTCAATAGGGAGGCCGTCTGATCCAGGAGCCTTGCCGTTAGCAAAGCTCTTTAAGGCAGTTTCAATTTCAGATGTTGAAACATCGCTTTCTAAAAACTCCTGGTCCTCCTTATTTAAAAACTGGGATAAAACATTAAGATTTCCAATAAAAGAGGTCTCGTCAATATTTTTTTTACTAAAAAGATCATCATAAAAATTAAAGGTTTTCTCTAAAATGCCCCCAGTGGAAGTCTCTCCTTCCAATTCCACAATCACTTGTTTTTTGTCATTAACTTTTTTAAAGAAAAACCTTGAGCATGACTCACCCTCTTCTAAATATTTTACACGAGCATTAAAAATTACCTCTTTCCCCTTACATTCCAGGAATTTATGGATTTCAATTTGAATTTTTGCCATCTCGCCATCCACCCCAGGCACTCCCCACTTCTTAAGCCTATGGAGAGTCTGCAGCCTGACATTAAAATCTCTAAAACATTTCCTTTTTTCACGTGCCTTTCTTTTGCCAACTTTGATAAAAAACTCTTTTATACGAGTTTTAACACACTCCCACCACCCCAGCATACTCTGTTTTGGGTGTTTCCGCCCCCTCCATATTTTATATTTGGCTATAAAGTCTGCCCTTACCAACTCATCTTCTAGAAGGAGTGTATTCAGTTTCCACATACCTTTACCTACATTAGCATCCCCAGGAACCTGCAGGTTGGTATGTAGTAATACATGGTCAGAAAAGATGTTTTCCATCAGCCCTGCGTTACTGGATTTAAAAACATCATTAGAACAGAAAATAAAATCAATACGGGAAGACAGCCCTCTACCCTTCCACGTGTATCCTGGGTCAGAAGGGTGGGACTTCCTCCATACATCTAATAATTTAAGGTCTGTCAATAGGTGTTTTAACAGACTAGACGTTTTGTCTGTTCTTCCAACACCATCACCACCACTCCGCCCCTCTCCCAACATGACACAATTAAAATCCCCTCCCACTATTATTGGAGATGGACCTGTTAAAAACAAAGATATGTCATTAAAAAGGGAGGCACGTTCATTTTTCTCTGGGGATGCATAAATATTCATAAAACGACATGTAAAACCATTTAAAACAACGTGGATTAATAAGGCACGACCTGGAATGATTTCAGTGACAGATAAAATATTCACATTTTGACCTTTGAATAAAATCCCAACCCCGGCAGCTTTATTTTCATTCGACCCTGACCAGACAGAGGGTCCTGCTGTCCAGTCTTTAATTAGGTTGGGATATGATAGTGCATGATCAATACCACACTCCTGCAGGAAAAAGACCTCAAAACTCAAAGTCATTAGCCATGCAAACAAAGCAGCCCTCCTAGTTGGGCTCTTTAGGCTTCTCACATTCAGTGAGGCAATACGGATGTCTGCCATGTTAAGTCTTTTTTACGATTCTTGGCTCTCCGAATCAGACTCATTAAACTGTGATATTGCAGGTGATAAAGTGGCCACAGTCAGTAAACTGGCAGTATCATCGGAGTCTGTGTATTCCTCTATCTGATTAGTCCCTTCTGGGCTGAGAATACTCTGTGAGGAAACAGCCAGAAAGATTTTACGGGATGACTCAGGATGGCACTCCTCCTCCCGAGTCTCCTCACGGCTCCTCTTACCACTGACACTGACATCCATCTGGTCCGCAAGGTTCTCTCCAGGCTCTGCAGCTTGTGGAATGTCCATACCCCCATCAGGGCCAGATGTATCCCCAGGAACAGGGTGACCAGCAGGTCCGGCTCCAGGATCAGCAGTTGATTCATGGCCTCCATCCTTCAAACAGGCATCAGGACGTCCCTCTGGATTGGCATCAGGTTGGGCCTCCGGACAGGTTTCAGGGCAGGCATCCAATCTACCGTCAGTATGGTCATCAGCAGGGACCTCTGGATGGGCATCAGGAATGGCACCAACCGCTCTGGATACACGCCTCTTTTTTTGATCTTTCTCATATCTCTGAGGAAGTGCCCCCTCCCCGCCAGGCGGAACCTGGACACCTGCAGGAGTAGGCACGGGTACCACTACGGCTGTGGGAGCCGAGTCATTAGACTTGGGTACCGTCCGAGCTTCAACTGAGTCAAACCGCATATGACCCGCAGTGATGTCCGCAAAGCTCACACCGGCGACTACTGAGCTTGCTCTGCTGGCATCAGCAGGGACCCCTGCGGAACTAGCCGCAGATGCCCTAGAGCCACCATGAGACCTTGTCCGCAGTGGACAATTGCTAAACAGGTGATCAGCCTGTCCGCAACTACTGCAGGTCTTTTCGTTTTTGCAGTCCTTTGAGGCATGACCCCATTTACCACAATTGTGGCACTGACTCATCCGCTCATTTTTACAGTCACTCTGCATGTGACCGAAATCGCCACACTTTCGACATCTGAACGGCTGCCCATTGTAAAACAGATAGCCATGGTCTCTCCCCAGCACCACTGTGGAGGGGGGGTGCATAAGGCCTTCTACACCCATAGGGTCAGGTCTGAAACGTACCATAAAACGTCGTTTCCCGTTCCAGAAACCGCTTCTCCCTTTGACGTTCCCCGTGAACCTGACAGACGTGCAATATCTGTTCAGGAACAGTTCAATATCCTCTCGGGCCACATGAGGATTGAACATATGTACCACGAGGGGTACGTCAAGCTCGCCATACAGAGCAGTGAAAACCACTCCTTCCAACAGCTTGTTGAAACGCTCGCCCTTAACTCGCTCGTAAAGGTTTTGGCAGGCAATCTTGGTTGCCAGAGTTAAGACATACGAGTTCTGCCCCTTCTCCTGCAGGCAGTAGATGTCACTCTCCTTTACTCCCAATAGATTCCTCAGAATCTGTACGTAGAACTCTCGAGGGTTATCATAACCGACATGTGTTACCGGAACCTCGACCTTAATCGAGTTCCTTATCTGGCCGGCGCCAGATGAAAATTGCCACTCACATGGCATCGCAGCAGGCTTGGCTCAGGCTTACCGTCACGACGGGCTCGGCCTTTCGCCGGGGGATCGCACCTCGTTGCCTGGGGACTAATCCAGCTCTCTAATAGCAGCAGGGGGGTGAAGTCCCACCATAAGTGAGACAATCCCCCCAGGCCAAAGAGCCGGGTACCCCAGGCACCTTCCAGCCAAGACCAAGGCAGCAACTATATGGTCACTACACTTGATCTTAGCCAAGAGGCCGAGAAGCGATACTGAGCACGCTGTGCCACGTGAGCCGCACCAAGGCCTACAACCGACACCCATTGTGGAGACCTAGCAAAAGATTGCGGCAGGGAAGACATTTTCAGAAACTCTGGGTGTATTCTCAATGACAGTTCTGGTGTGGGTGTGTGGGGGGGTAGGTGGCTGTGTGGGGGGGTAGGTGGCTGTGTGGGGGGGTAGGTAGGTGGGTGGGTGTGTGTCTGTGTGTGTTCGTTGAAGCGGTGCAGAACGCGTTTTGAATCTGCATAACTACGCCTACCTACTTTGACCACACCCTCCAGCCCCATTGTGACAGCACATGAATGTTTCGGGCTAAGATTCTATCTACTGCAGGCAGCGCACCTGGTTGGTGAAAAAGCATTAGAATACTCCTCACACAGGTGTAGATGAACAAGACAAGCAAGCATATTGAAGAAGATCAGCACAGGCACCATTGTAACTTATTTCTTTTTTTTTTTTTAAAAAATGCATATAATACACCACATTGAAAAGTCGGTGGTCCACAAGAGGGAGACAATGTTTCCAAAAAGAATTCATGCGGTCGGTCACAAAAATGCAGTAGGTAGGTATGGCAGAACTACTCCTTGGATACTTCAATTGAAACGCCACCAAGTACTGACAGCAGCAGGGGCCTAATTTGGTAGATGGCACAGTCTATTTGCAACACTGTTACAAAGGCAGGCCTAATACAGGCCTACATCTTAGCACACCTGTTGCAGCAACCAGTAAAGACAAATCGATTGATTGATTGATTGATTGATTGATTGATTGATTGCAATGCAATGTGTGACATACATAGGGGAAAGCAGCAAGGCCAGGCCAGACCAGGCAAGGCACACCAAATGTTGCAATTGGCCAGGAGAAATCAAGCAAAACGTTACATTTGGCATGAGAAATGTGCTTTTTTGACCCTGAAACGAATTCCCATAAAGGGTTAAAGGACAACTTGCTCGTGCTGGCTGATTTCAATTCATTCTGTTTTTAGAAACCGGATCAGAGAAAGTTTGCACTGGTCCCGGAGATACTGCAGTAACGGGTCAATGCGTGGAGTGGACAGAGCAAGCTCCAAGTCCAGCTCCCCGTTCCAAAAAGCCATTTAATATATGGTCCCCACATAGGGGACGTATCAGATATTAAACTGACAAGAACAGATACTACACTACATCTTAGCCGTGAGGAGGCCGAGAAGCGATACTGGAAATGCTTTGCCGCATGGGCCGCACCAAGGCCTACAACCGACACCCATGGTGGAGACATAGCCAAAGATTGCCGCAGGGAAGACATTTTCAGAAACTCTGGGTGTATTCCCAATGACAGCTCTGGTGTGGCTGTGTGGGGGGGGGGGGGGTAGGTGGGTGTGTGTCTGTGTGTGTGTCTCTGTGTGTGATCGTTCACGCTGCGCACAACGCGCTTTGAATCTGCATAACTCCGCCTACTTTGACACACCCACCACTCCCATTGTGACTGCACGTGAAGGTTCCGTGCTAAGATTCTATCCACTGCAGGCAGCGCACCAGGTTGGTCAAAGGCATTAGAATACTCCTCCTCCTCACACAGGTGCAGATGGACAAGACAAGCAGATTCGAGAGCAGCACAGACACCAGTTTTCCTTTTTTTTCAAATACATATCATATCTACACCGCATTTGAAAGTCGGTGGTCTGGTCCACAAAAGGGAAACAATGCTTTCCAAAAGAATTCATGCATGCGGTGGTCACAAATGTGCTATGTATGGCAGAAGTACTCATTGGATACTTCAATTTAAATACCAAGTGCTGACAGCAGGCAGGCAGGCAGGCAGGCAGGCAGGCAGGCGCCTAATTTTGTAGATGGCACAATATATTATCAACACTGTAACAAAGGCCTAATTCAGGCCTACCTACATCTTCACACACCTGTTGCAACCTACAAAGACTGATTGATTAATTGATTGATTGATTGCTTGCATATTGGATGCAATACAATGCTTGACATACCTAGGTGAAAGCAAGGCACGGCACGGCACGGCACGGCACGGCACGGCACACAAAATGTTGCAATTGGCCAGGAGAAATCAAGCAAAACGTTACATTTGGCATGAGAAATGTGCTTTTTTGACCCTGAAACAAATTCCCATAAAGGGTTAAAGGACAACTTGCTCGTGCTGATTTCAATTCATTCTGTTTTTAGAAACCGGATCAGAGAA